>NC_139644.1:25058780-25261280 GCF_964638095.1 Poromitra crassiceps | reverse complement strand
ACACACACACACAGACACACAAACACACAGAGCACTAGTCACCATGCCTCGGGGTTCTGCTTCAGCTACCAGTCATCTATGAGCTACAGACCAGTCAATCAGATTGTGCACTTCATGTTATGCAGACAAATCAATACGAGCAAAGATCAATGACAGCCTTCATTTCCCTTTTTGGTAATTTGCCAATTGTAAAGGCGGGATAACAAAGAAGTTTATTGTGAAATGGAACAGAATCAAAACAAAAAGGGCACAGATGAAGAAACCAGGTCAAAAATACGATGCTTCATAAAACTTCCATACAGTGCAGAAATAAAACTCACTGGTGCTGTTTTGTTCCAGCAGCAGCCTGTGGTGGCGCTAACGATTTGTTTGACCTTAAAAGCTGACCTGATGGGCTTGACACTCCTCTTTGACCTCATGGCTATGATACCACGGTCAGTCAATTCAATTAAGCAATATCACATGAGAGGGAGTAGGTTGTACTGTAATATTGTCACAGCTGTGATTTGGTCGTAGACACGAGGCCCACAGGCAGAGTGTCGAAGATGATCACACACCACGATATTAGAGTACAACAGCACACCCTTGAGTGTGATATTGCTTGTATACAGTTACCTTGTAAACAAAGCTATTCATCAAGTAATAATCACATTTTAAAGTAATTTGAGACATGCTTCTGTCTGTTATTTTTCTCCACCAACAAAAAATAGTTCCCTGAGGAATGCACTACCAGGAGTTGCCAAGCAACAACAGGTAAACTTGCTGCCTGCAGTTTCGCGAATGCAAGCTAGCTAGTAGCTAAGCTAACGATAGCTACTAGGTTAGAGCAGACGATATCAGCTTACCATTCATAATTAAGGTAAAATGTATCCATATCGAGGTACCAGGTGCGTGAATTCTGTTTAAACTCAGCCTAATCAAGGTTACAGCTGTGAACTGAATGCAGTGATATAGACACAGTGAAGTGTCTGTGATGTTATACTGAAATGTTATACTGAAATATCGGCACGGCTGGAATGCCTCTTATCCAATCAAATTGCTCGGCAGGAACTAACTCTTGTATAAGCTTTAGTAACTGAATAATGTCATGGATATGAAGGCGGCTGGGGGTGGAGGGGAGGTGGGGAGGTGGGGCTGCGGTATGGTTTGGCAGACACCCAGAGAGCGTGCCAGGCCTCTGCTGCCCTCTACCTTCATTAACACCAGAGGCCAAGGTCAGTGTCAAGCCACCGAGGGGGCGCTCGATACGCTCGCCACCGCCTCCCGTTCCAGCCACACTCCAGCCGCTTCATAACAGACATCTCTCCAGAACCCCCGCCACTGCCAGACACCGCCTGCTCAGTTCAGTTCAGTTCAGTTATGTTTACAGCCCCTTATCACAAGCAGGTCTCAAAGGGCTTTACATACTAGCGCCATCATCACAGTCATATACTACATCCTATATCTACTACGCACACCATAGGTTACATACATCACATATATACTAGACATTTTACTAGATTACATTCCGATACTATACAAACATAGCATATCTTTGGAGTGTGGGAGGAAACCGGAGCACCCGGAGGAAACCCACCCAAACACGAGGAGAACATGCAGACTCCACTCAGAAAGGAGTGGACCAGGGTGGAGAACCCACAACCTTCTTGCTGTGAGGTGACAGTGCTAACCACTGAGTCACCCATGTGATCCCATCATCCCACATCAGTCTCTCGCGTCCACGCACACGCGCACACGCACACACACACACACACACACACACACACACACACACACACATACACACGCACACGCACACACACACACACACACACACACACACTTCTGCCATACACCCTCACACTTTGAACATTGATAATACTGCAACTGTCAATCAATACTGACATGAAGTCCAAAAGGCGCAAGAAAATACTCTTATCGCTAATTCAAAGTAGGCTAATGATCCACACATTTTCATATGAATAAATGTCCATTTTGCTACTCTCTGTGCAGATACAGCCACCTTGAATTTTTGGCTGATCCTTGACAGGTCCCTGACAGGACCCACCAAGATCCTTGTTAGATAAACAAATATAAAACAGAACTTAAAGTGATAATCTCAAATATTTCAGTTTCCTCCTCTTTGGCGACACCTATGGCGATGAGCGGTAACTGCAGGTGAGATCGAAACAGTGTTGCATACATGTGATGTCAGTTTGTTATAGTATATATTGTATACCGGTATATTGTATAGCCACCATGGCTGAACAGACAAAGAAAAGAGTGCCACCTACATAAACTCAAACTTCATCAACAGAAAACCCAAAGAACAAGACGTCACAGTATTGGACTCACTGTTTGATTGACAGGTGATCTCTGGGGAAGTGCAATGCAGAAACACCACAGCAGCGGGCGCTTAGCGACAAAGATGGAGACAAAATCAAAAGCACAAGATGACCACAAAATAAAAATAAAAATAAAGAATGGGTGATCTGTCTAAATAAAAACTGTATTCTACTTCCTAGCAGAAACATAACACCCTTCCAGAACAAGACAAATCGCCCCGAGCAGAAAACAAGCGCTCCTTTATGGTTTAAGGTTCATCTACTATCCAAGCCATGAAGTCAAAATAATTACTGCCGGAATTACAGAGGAGCCCAACCATAGAGAGCCACCGTGTGAAGTGAGACATCAAGTCACCAAACAGCCCATTCACACACTGTTAACAGCACTTCATTGCACTTTGAGACCTATTCATTATGCATAGGCGTGCTGTCAGAAGCTAGGCAAGACAAGCACACATGAGAGAAGGTGCTGACCTCTCTGGCAGCTCCGCACACTCTGGGTTGTGTGATGCCACCTGCCAGCTCTGCCCTGGACCAAGCATGCCTTTCCATGACACTCTGGTTGTGTGCGTGTGTGTGTGTGTGTGTGTGTGTGTGTGTGTGTAAGACAGTGTGGACAAAATGTGCACAGAGACACGGCGATGTGATGACAGGTGGCTGAGAGTTTTTTTCCGCCATATGTCGCACCTCAGGTGAGACTTTTCGCTCACACTTACGCCCTGTGACCGCAGATGTCATTTAACATCTACAGCAAGACAGAAGCAAACGCCATTTATAGAGTCCGGCTCTGACTGAACTATCCCTGTGGAGAGGAAACGATGTGGATGTGCCAGCATGCTGTGAGATCAGCAGCAACACCCGGCCAAACAGCAAGTGGTAGGAAGAGCGCTGGAATGTCCTCGAGTGGAAGAGTTGAGTAAAAGTAAAAAGTAGTTGATGTAGGAAAGCGAACATTGTTAGATGTGATCTTTGTAATCAGAAAAAGCCCGCACACTGACAAAAACGGTTGAGGCTCTCTGGATGCAAAAATAGAACGTTTATTTACACAGTGAAAGAAAAGTGACTACGTGAGAACAAAAAAGATGAATGTTTCGGGCCTCAGACCATCATCAGCACAACCATCCGATCAGACCATCATCAGCACAACCATCCGATCAGACCATCATCAGCACAACCATCCGATCAGATCATTATCAGCACAACCATCCGATCAGATCATCATCAGCACAACCATCCGATCAGATCATTATCAGCACAACCATCCGATCAGATCATCATCAGCACGACCAAACGATCAGATCATCATCAGCACAACCATCCAATGGTCCAAGTGCCAAACATTGATCTTCTTTGTTTGCACTCACTTTTCTTTCACCATGTAATTTTTTTTCTATTAGCTGGCTAATGTGGCCATGCAGGGAAAGGGAAGTTTGGGGTCCCCTGCTGGAACTGCTTCCTCCGCAACTCGATCCCGGATAAGCGGATAAGATGGGTGGATTAACAGTAACAGTTGGACAGGACATATTTAGTTGAAAATGTATGAATGAATAATGCTAATGAGAGATTTATTAATTATATTAATGCAGATAAAAAAATTATACACTTATCAATATTCCATCTACAACAATAGGAGGAGCATGAGAGTTGGTGATTCAGCTGCTCTTTCATATAATGATGTTGATTTTTCATTGTAATAATAGTACTACTCCATAGTAATCACTCATGTAACTTCAAGCCCTGGTAGATAACTGTGCTCACATTAAAGTGTCATTTTGTCTTCCAAGGACTGTAGCTAGTTATTGGCCAACACTGTATCATATTGTGAATACTACTACAGTAAAACTTTGTGCTTATCCTGAGCATCTTACAGTGAGTTCAGCAGCAAAATAAGCGGTACTTTGATCAACAAAACTACAAGTAACAAAAAATAAGTAGTGCCAAGGTCAGAGTTGCCAAGATAAACTAGAACGACCGCAACGCGGACTTATGCCTCCGCCATTAGTTCATTCTTGAGTCCAAGTGGATGTTGGAGCCAAATAGGAAGAAATTGCATCAAGGCGTTTCTGTGCAGAATTGGATATTTGAGCCAAATGTGAAGAAATTTAGTCAATGTGTTACTGAGATATGGCGTTACCGAGCTTGAAAATGGCATTTGTTAGGTCACTGTGACCTTGACCTTTGATAACCAAAATGGAATCAGTTCATCCTTGAGCCTAAGTGAATGTTTAAGGCGAATCTGATGAAATTCCGTCCAGGCGTTCCTCAGATATCGCGTTAACAAGCTTGAAAATGGCGTTTGAGAGGTCACAGTGACCTTGACCTTTGACCACCAAAATCTAAACAGATCATCCTTGAGCCTAAGTGAATGTTTAAGGTGAATCTGATGAAATTCCGTCCAGGCATTCCTCAGATATCGCGTTAACAAGCTTGAAAATGGCGTTCGAGAGGTCACAGTGACCTTGACCTTTGACCTTTGACCACCAAAATCTAATCAGATCATCCTTGAGCCTAAGTGAATGTTTAAGGCGAATCTGATGAAATTCCGTCCAGGCGTTCCTCAGATATCGCGTTAACAAGCTTGAAAATGGCGTTCGAGAGGTCACAGTGACCTTGACCTTTGACCTTTGACCACCAAAATCTAATCAGATCATCCTTGAGCCTAAGTGAATGTTTAAGGCGAATCTGATGAAATTCCGTCCAGGCGTTCCTCAGATATGGCGTTAACAAGCTTGAAAATGGCGTTCGAGAGGTCACAGTGACCTTGACCTTTGACCTTTGACCACCAAAATCTAATCAGATCATCCTTGAGCCTAAGTGAATGTTTAAGGCGAATCTGATGAAATTCCGTCCAGGCGTTCCTCAGATATCGCGTTAACAAGCTTGAAAATGGCGTTCGAGAGGTCACAGTGACCTTGACCTTTGACCACCAAAATCTAATCAGATCATCCTTGAGCCTAAATGAATGTTTAAGGCGAATCTGATGAAATTCCGTCCAGGCGTTCCTCAGATATCGCGTTAACAAGCTTGAAAATGGCGTTCGAGAGGTCACAGTGACCTTGACCTTTGACCTTTGACCACCAAAATCTAATCAGATCATCCTTGAGCCTAAGTGAATGTTTAAGGCGAATCTGATGAAATTCCGTCCAGGCGTTCCTCAGATATCGCGTTAACAAGCTTGAAAATGGCGTTCGAGAGGTCACAGTGACCTTGACCTTTGACCTTTGACCACCAAAATCTAATCAGATCATCCTTGAGCCTAAGTGAATGTTTAAGGCGAATCTGATGAAATTCCGTCCAGGCGTTCCTCAGATATGGCGTTAACAAGCTTGAAAATGGCGTTCGAGAGGTCACAGTGACCTTGACCTTTGACCTTTGACCACCAAAATCTAATCAGATCATCCTTGAGCCTAAGTGAATGTTTAAGGCGAATCTGATGAAATTCCGTCCAGGCGTTCCTCAGATATCGCGTTAACAAGCTTGAAAATGGCGTTCGAGAGGTCACAGTGACCTTGACCTTTGACCACCAAAATCTAATCAGATCATCCTTGAGCCTAAATGAATGTTTAAGGCGAATCTGATGAAATTCCGTCCAGGCGTTCCTCAGATATCGCGTTAACAAGCTTGAAAATGGCGTTCGAGAGGTCACAGTGACCTTGACCTTTGACCTTTGACCACCAAAATCTAATCAGATCATCCTTGAGCCTAAGTGAATGTTTAAGGCGAATCTGATGAAATTCCGTCCAGGCGTTCCTCAGATATTGCGTTAACAAGCTTGAAAATGGCGTTCGAGATGTCATAGTGACCTTGACCTTTGACCTTTGACCACCAAAATCTAATCAGATCATCCTTGAGCCTAAGTGAATGTTTAAGGCGAATCTGATGAAATTCCGTCAAGGCGTTCCTCAGATATGGCGTTAACAAACATCCGTACGGACGGACGGACGGACGGCCGGCCGTACGTACGTACGGACGGACAACCCGGATCCATAATGCCTTCGGCCTGGCTTCGCCGGCGGAGGCATAAAAAGAGTAAGAGCTACAGAGAGACAGACAGGATGGATGATCAGTCTCTGCCCCATGCAGATCACATAGAGCCTGTGGTTTCCCCCGTGGCGTTCCGTCCCTCACCTGCGTGACCTGAGTGACTTTCTCCGTGACGTTCTGGGTCCGGTCTTTAATCTTGCTCGGCGCAATGATCTCGATCTCGGTGGGGGAAGGAGGCCTCATCCGGTCCGAACCGAAGGTGAGGGTGACCTGGGGGATGCGGCCGATGGTCCGGTGCCTCATCAGGTCCGAGTCCGACGTGGAGTTCAGAGCACTGGGCTTCAGATCTGCAGCACAAACCGGCACTCATCAGCATATACAGTACTGAACACTCATCAGCATATACAGTACTGAACACTCATCAGCATATACAGTACTGAACACTCAATAAAGGCTCCAAAACAATTGAGATAAAATAACGAGATTACAATGTGGACAAAAATAAACTGACGCCCACCACTTAAAACGAATGTGGGCCAGGGGCGTAAAGTGGGAGGGGCTTGCTCGGATCACATGCATTTTTGAACTCGGCCTTCATTTTAATGTCAACTACACTCCTGTTAAGTGGTAGTTCCTGCTACAGTAGGTGTCTCCAGGACCACATTTTGCCATCATGACACACACACGCACACGCGCACGCGCACGCACACGCACACGCACACACACACACACACACACACACACACACACACACACACACACACACACCCAGGCAGAGCTATAGGGCAGAATTATTGATGTGTCAGTGTGTCTCCAGCTGGAGTAACCATTATGTGGCCGCACATGCTCAGAGCGATGTGCTATGTCTGTGTGTGTGTGTGTGTGTGTGTGTGTTATGGCTGTGGCAGCTGACAGACATAAGTTTATTCTTTAGTGTTTATTATTGTTTATTAAAAGGATCCCCAATAGCTGCCACCTAGACGACAGCTAGTCTTCCTGGGGTCGAAAGATAAAGATAAAGTAAAGATTCATTCAGTAATCGGATGTTCATAGGTCTGTGGATCATTTCCATATTGTGTGATTTTTTTTTTATCTAACCATTTATGAGCAATTATCAAAATACATTAAAGTTATAATGCGGAAGATTTCAGTTTTCTTGTCCCTGACAACACCTATAGCCATGAGCAGTAATTGCAGGTGAGATCCAAACAGTGTCACGCATAGTGGCGTGTAGTTTTTTCCCTCTCTCCTTAATGCATTCAAGTTGGCCAGTGGGGGCGGTGATGCAACACATGTATCCCAACCGCCACACAACTCAAAAGAAGAAGTTGGTCAGTGGCGCATAGATCCCACTGGAGATCGCTATGACATGTGGGCGGCTGGGTGCAGAGTGTGTGTGTATGTGGGGGAGATTTGAGCTGTCAAAAGGGAACAAAAGGCTCGCTCCTGGCCAATCCTGGCGCTTGACTGCTGCATAGGCAGGCGCAGGGTGTGTTCTGCCCAAATCTCCAGTGGGATCATAATAACGCGAAAACAACAGCAACTTGTTCCACTCCGCCTACCCTCTCTGGCGGGTGCTGGGTGATGGGTGATATCTTTTGGGGGGGGTTTGTTTGGGGGGCGGGGAAGGTGTCGCCACAGACACAAGTTCATAAATGTTGCAATAAAGAGAGATGCAACATCAATTTGCCATAGGCTCAATCACCATTGTGTTATGTCAGTTGACGATATATAGAGACTTTACAGACATTTATTTACATGAAAATCTTTTGTTTTGGTTAAAATCATGTTGGATGTCAGGGAATATGTTTATTGAGGACTATGCATGCAGTTCTGTGGACCTGATGAAGGTGTAAAGCTTTTTGTATTACTGCTTTTCATTTTCATTTTGCAAGAACAATCAAATTGTAATAACCTAAAAATCACAAAATCAAATTACATGTGGGGAATGTTTTATTTGTGGTATAATAAAAACAACAACAGAAAGAAGATATGATTTACTGTAAGTTTATATTACTGTCAGAGGTTAAAAGTTTGCTTATATGATTGAATCAATGGATATGGATAATCAGTGAACACTCACTGCTGTTGCAGCGCGGGTCGCCGGGCCTCATGCCATCGATGTCGTCCAGCGACGAGGCCCTCCGGAGGCTGTGGACGCTGTCCCGGGAGCAGCTCCGGGGCAGAGGCCCCTGGGGGAAGGCCAACCCCGGGTCCAGACGGTCCGTCAGCAGGGAGTGGCGCTTGGAGGAAGACTGGGGCAGCGGAGAGGGGGGGTCCAGGTCCTGCACGATCAGAGCCTCCGTCTCCGACTGCATGCAGCTCTCCTTAGATGGGATACGAAACTCCTTCAGAGGGACTTCCTCGCTGTTCGGCTGCCGAGGAGAGGGAGAGTAGAGGGAAGACAGACAAAGAAAAGATCACAACAAAAAAGTCACTGTTATGTTCCTTAAGAAATTACACAGCCACATTCAAGCCTTTAAAATCTTTATTCAAATACACCGTCTTATCAGCCTGAAATATGAAGCGGAGCTGCGGCAGAGAAGAGTGCGCCACAGGGCTGCACTGGCCATCTGCCATACAGGGCATTTGCCCGGTGGCAAAATAATTGTCTGACTGGTCCATAAAACAGGTATATTTAGTGCTTTTAGGTAGTGACATGGTTGGTATATTAAGGGGAGCGCGAAGGTTGGTGGTGTTGTGTGTGGTTGATTGTCTGGTGGCCAAAATGCCAGGGCCGATTTTTTTGTCCCAGTCCACGCCACTAAAGTGACACCTGACAGATTCACCTTATTGGACCAAACTAAATTCTGGTGTCAGGTATGGTTACTGGCAGGATACTGTTTCTATGCAAAACTTGAGAAACGAGCAAAACACAGGCTTAAAGCTGAACTCACCGACATTAGATTTTCTTCTCCCTTTGGTATAAAGCAATCAGTCATTCAATTTCAAACAGTTACCTCTCACTGCCATTTGGAGACACCGACATGTAAAAATGCCATGTTAAAGTGCAACTTTAATGCCCGGAAATTCATGTGTGAAAAGCCCTCAGCAAGAGTCTTTTGTCTCAAAATAGTTTGCGTACGGTACAGACCCCCCTTCTAGTATTTGTGAAAAACAGTGACAGTAGTCAACACTCAGTTGGATCCTTTGGAGGAGGATGGAGTGACATTGTGTAAAAGGCTGTGCTAAGGTCGAGTGGTAACAGGATGTTGAGGGCACCTGAGTCTGCGGAGATGAGATCACTGATGACTTTGACCAGGGCAGTTTCTGTGATGTGAAGTAGGCGGAAGCTATATGGATGGAGAGACTCAGGTTCCTGAGGACCAACTCACTTAAGACATTTTCAACTATGGCTGGTGGCTACTATGGTGGCTAGTGTTTTGGGGTGGAGCGCTCTTGGTGGCTAGTGTTTTGGGGTGGAGCGCTCTTGGTGGCTAGTGTTTTGGGGTGGAGCGCTCTTGGTGGCTAGTGTTTTGGGGCGGAGCGCTCTGGGGAGGAAAAGCGCGCTGCTCTTCAATATCACTGCAAAAGCTGGCGGGGCTCAGCTTGCGGGTGTTTTAGACAGAGGCCTTGATTTGCATACAATGTTTGAGTCCCCTCGCATGACTGATCTGGGTTGCCATGCAAACGGCAGGGGGGGGGGGGACAAACAAACAAAAACAAACGCTCCGTGTGCTGTGGTCTGTGCGCATTGGACATGATTTGGACATTTGGCAACTACCCCATCCAAATAGGCCCCTGACTGGAACCTTTCTAACAGAGGGTCTGGTGGTTGTGTACGGTGTGTACTGTCAGGGGAATCTGCAGGCTCACTATCTGGTCTGTCTTCCAGGTCCTGATGTGGCTTGGTTTGGTTTGGTTTAGTTTTAGTTTAGTTTATTAGGTTCCCCATTCCGGGAAAAAACACATAACTCCCATTATGCAGTGGAAAGATGTGACGTAGACAAAGAAAATAAGCCAGTGTAGAGGTGATTTGGTGTTGAAGAGATTAGGAGGATCCAGGCTTACCAGCGATAGATAGCTGGCCAGGAACATGAAGGTCAGGATATACACAAGGCGACGCTGGTGCTCTATGGACGGATAGCGCAACCACATGGACGGAGAACGCAACCATGTAGTGAATGGTTTTGGCAGTTCCAGTGCATACTGGTGGTGGCACAGTTCACAGTGGTCATTGTTGGAGGCGGTGAGCCAGTGCTCCAGGCAGGCCCAGTGCACCATGGCCAGGGTCCCAGCGCACTCACAGGGGGACAGCAGCTCCCCGGAACCCCCTCCCTCCACATAGCAGATCCGACAAAACAGCTCCTCGCTGTCACTGGTGTACTCTGTAGAGGGCGTGTCTCCATGACTGTCCATGACTTCCTGGTCGGAGCTGTTGAGCACGTCCTCCAGCCCCTCTTCAGGCAGTAGCTTCACCTCCCCTATAGGGATGGGCACCCATGGTCTCAGGGGCTGCTCTGTTGTCATGTCTGCTCTATAAGGGGACATTCACAAGGAGCATCACCCCATCTGCTTGATATCCACAAGTACTCCCTTGGTGATGTCATCAGTGATGATGCCATCAGTGATGTCAATCAAGATCAAGATTATTTTATTTGTCCCAAGGGAAATTTGTCTTGGCATATTCTGAATACATTTTTTCCACATTTCAAGGTATTTTTTGATCCAGCATCCGTGTCTTTTTAACCTATTTTATGTATTCTGAATACAAGACACGGGAGGGGTCAACGATGATTTTCCTAGCTTGTTTGATTACAGTTTTCCCAAAAAGCATTTGGAGGGTGGGGTGCTCATTGCTCACATCAATAATGATGTCATCAGTGATGTCACTTTCATTTAAATCTTCTCACAGTTTGTGGTTTTATCAGTGCAGAACCAGTGTAAACAAAGGTTCTTGTAAGAATTCAGCCTGTACAAATGTCGTACATGGTACAGATATTGTCATTGGAACTGTTCTTGTAGGGATTTGGGAACTCGCTATCAAATGGATGTCTGTATGTATGCAACACAATACACAGTATTATGTGATCGTGTGTGTGTGCGTGTGCACGCGCGCGTGTGCGTGCCTTTGTGTGTGTGTGTGTGTGTGTGTGTGTTTGTGTGTGTGTGTGTGTGTGTGTGTGTGTGTGTGTGTGTGTGTGTGTGTGTGTGCGTGCGCGCGTGCATGTCTGTGTTTGTTTGTGTGTGTGTGTGTGTGTGTGTGTGTGTGTGTGTGTGTGTGTGTAAACCTCACCTGCAGGTAGTCCACCACCACGCCTTCAAACTGATCTTTGGAAAGCGAAGCTCGCCGCACGGAGCGCAGCGTCGGCAGCCTCATCTTCAGCCTGCGATTCTGACCTGTGGGGAAATGAGAGCACACATGTAGCGGATTATCTCTGCTTCAAACCGGGAAAAAAGACATTCAAAGGTGAAAGTCTTCACAATAACGGTGAAACATGCTTCAATTGCATCTCAGATAAAATGCTACAACTGGCCAGCATCCGTTTTAACAACATCCACTGGTGGCGTCAACTATTTTTCACATTTTAGGACAATAGTAAAGACATCAAAACTATGAAATAACACAAATTAAGTTATGAAGTGACCAAAAAAGTGATTAAAACTATATTATATTTTAGATTATTTAAAGTTGCCTTGATGGAAAGGTAAAAGAAAGAAAGTCATGACATCAGATCAACTTCACTATTTACATTTTAAACATATTTCAGGCATTTAAGCATAAGCCTTTAGATCAAAATGGCTTTGACTAATGAGAAACATATTCAATCAGGTGCCTCCCAATGTTTGACCGGTAGTGTAAATATGAAGTGATTTACAGTGACCTGCCCATATCCAGCTCTGCGCAACTCTCTGCCTCAGCCCTGCTTTCTTCAGAGACGGGTCAATCAACTCCTGGAAGTTGAGGATGAACATGATGACGAGTCCTTCTTCGTTTTTGACTGGGACAACGTCGACTAGGCACAGCCTGCAGATCCCTAATGACACAGAAAGACACACACTCAAGGAACATTGAACATCAGGGCACCCGGATTGGAACTGGAGACCTCTTAATGTGCAGTCAAATACTCTACCACTGAGCTAAACCACCTGTGCTGTGTTGATGACTCACTCACTAATTGTCACTATTGTGTAACAATAGCAAAAGCAGGACCACGATTACTTAAAGTACTTAAAGTTAAAAAGAGAGAACGAGAGAGACCATTCAAATGCAACACACAAAAAAGTTCAGTTATAGGAAAGGATGAATGTCCATCTCCTCATTGAGGCCCCTGGGCGCCAGAGTGTCCAGAGTGTAAATCCAGAAGAGCTCGCGTCTTAGAAGATTGTTAATGTCACCCCCCCTCCTTGGGAGTTGCACATGCTCTATCCCAGTGTAGCTGAGCGAGGCAACAGAATGGTGCATATGATTGAAGTGGTTAGCAACAGGGCTCTTGGGATCATGGTTCCTGATATTGCTTCTATGCTCTGAGATTCTGTTCTTCAGAGGTCTAGAGGTTTTACCTATGTACATCAGGCCGCAGGGGCATTTTAGCATGTAGATCACATTACTGGTTTTACATGAAATAATCCCCTTAATATTAAAGGTTTTGCCTGTGTGTGGGTGATAGAATTTGTTGGTTTTTCGAGTGTAGACATGCGTAGACAATGTCTATGCATACCAGTGATTTGACATTATCAGTTTCTGTCACATCCACAAAAAGCCATTGTGACATCATCAGTGATGTCAGAAATAAACTCTTGCTCATAGCCCAGCCAATAAAGCCTGAACCTGCAGCAACAACATAGACCAATGACCAATCCTTGTTGAAGTTTGAAGTAGGTGGTTCTCCACTTCCAGGAACAACAATGAACAACAGCATTATTTTCAAGCAAGAACATGCACATGAGGATGCAATCTGGACAGCAGCATGGGGTAAAAGTGAGGTGGACGGGACAGAAACTATTGTTACCGGTTCGTTAGACGACCTGGTGAAAGTGTGGAAATGGTCCAATGAGAAGCTGAAACTGCATTCGACTCTGGTGGAGCACCAGCTGGGCGTGCTGTCGGTCGACATCAGCCCCAATGGAGCTATGGTCGCCTCCAGCTCCCTGGATGCCCAGATCTACCTCTGGGATCTGGCGTCCGGCAAACAGATCAACACCGTGGATGCTGCACCAATTGAAGCGTGGACAGTTGCCTTCTCACCAGACTCTGAATACATCGCTACCGGAAGCCATCTTGGCAATGTCAACATCTTTGGAGTGGAAAGTGGCAAGAAGGAGTATTGTCTGGCCACCCGGGGGAAATTCATCCTGAGTATCGCTTACAGCCCAGATGGAAAATACTTAGCCAGCGGAGCCATCGATGGCATCATCAACATCTTTGACATTGCCACTGGAGAAGTACTTCATATGTTGGAAGGTCACGCCATGCCCATCAGATGCCTCACCTTTTCCTCGAACTCCGAGCTGCTGATCAGCGCCTCCGATGACAGTTACATCAAGATTTATGACGTGCAACATGCCATCCTGGTCGACACGCTGAGCGGACATGAATCCTGGGTTCTTCACGTAGCTTTCTCACCAGATCACACCCAGTTTGTCTCCAGCTCGTCTGACAGGAGTGTGAAGATTTGGGACGCCAATACTAGAACTTGTGTCAACACTTTCTCCGACCATCAAGACCAGGTTTGGACTGTCAAATACAATAACACGGGATCGAAGCTGATGTCAGCTGGAGAGGACAAGGCCATCCACATCTACGACTGCCACGTGTGATGCAAATCAGGCCATCACCGATGACATCATCCTGACTGATAACTCATCACCAATGACATGAGAAAAAAAAAGTTCCCTAATGATGACGAAGCTGCTGTGTCCCATGCTGCACTTCTGACATGGTAATCAGAATCAGTATAAAAATCACAATGCCATACTACTAAATACTTTAAAATATCAATAAATATTTGGAAGAAACTTGGTTTCATGATTCAGGGATGAATATCATGCTGTTGAATCACACATCAGTCTGGAAGAGGAAGGGTTAGGCCAGGGTTAGGGTAGAGTAGATCACTGGACCAGAGCAATGTTTTAGCCCTGAGACTCCCCTGCAGCCGTGGGAGGCTGGCGGGCTGCCATGTTTAAGGTTGTTAGGGGGACAGAACAGTGCTGCAACAACTTTGACAGTGCTTTGTTGAACCTGACTTTGTTTTCTGACAGAATATTATTACAACTCTGAATACAGAACAGCGACTTGTTAACTTTACCTGTAGCTTGCTGCAACGTTACGTTACATCCAGCCAGCTATCCAACACTCGCTAAGTTGATCCAGATAACGTGACTGACTCAATAAGAGTAATAACAATTTTATTAATAATATTAATAACAAATTTATATTTTGTTCTCGCTTAAACCGAATGTTTTATGGTCACTCCAGATTCTCTGGAAGACTTTTTGGCTTGGTTCGAGCTTTAAAACTCGTTATATTTGGATTTATCAAAATATCTAATGGACGCGGAACTTACTTGCGGGGCAAATTACGTCATGAAAAGTCACGTGCCTGTTGAGCTCTATAGGTACAGAAACACCATTTTGGGGAAATATAGAAATGAGGAGTGCAATGCCCAAACATCGTAAAAATGTCGGCTTTTCTATATTATCATATATTATATTTTCTCTATATAATTTTTTACTTTCTTTCATGAATGAATAAGTTTGTTGACTAGAGTAGCTGTGTTATCATAATGTTGATAATTATGTATGTCAATTTAGTCTAGTTATGATGAACTCTGGAACAGAGTAGAGAGAATAAGGACTAGATAAGCATCTTCTTCCTCCTACTCCTTTTACTGCCAATTTTATTCGTTATTTTGTTTTTTGTTTTGTTTGTGTTTTTTATTATGTGTATATGTGTGTATATAGCCTACATGTATAGACCAAATCAGCGGGGATGTTTACATTTACTTCCGGGTACCCCTGAGGTCCACACATTATAATGGCGGTGGACGGCACAAACTGACGTGTTGAAGACAAAAACAGACAAAGAAGACAAAAATGGTTCGTCCGTGTTGTGTTGTTGTTTAATATCATTCATAACAACACTTTCACTAACGTTAGTGGAGACCAGACTAGCTAATTTACCTGTTGGACCAGACCAGAGTAGACTTGAAGCTAAATTAAATTAACGTGGCGTCAGTAGCTCTGTCTGTAACGTTAACGAGTCTACAAAAAAACTGCGAGTTTGACAGACAAACAAACGTTATTAGCTAGCTAACACTACATAAAACAAACACAGAAGAAAGGCTAGATACGTCGGACAAGCATGTTTACCAACCGTTTAACCATTTAAATTGAAAGTACTCGGCCGAAAACAGCGAGAGGGTTTGACAGCATTTATTTGACAACACGCACATTTAAACCTGCCGCCTTCCCCAAGTGGTACCCGGAAGTAAATTTGTTTACATGGTGACGTCACGGTGATTTGGTCTATACTGAATGCTGCTATAGCGCCCCCTAAAGGCGAAATGACACAATATTTCCCCTATAGGCTCAGAGTACATCCTTCCACACCTGGACCAAGGTTGGTTAGGATCGCACGTTGTGTTCTAGAGTTATGGTGATTCTTGTGAAATTGGCCCCACCCACAGAAGTTTGGAAGTCGATTATATCGCAACGGTGTGCTTTTTTCAAATACCACAAAACAGTATTGTGCAGGACACTCATCACATGATGTGTGCTTTGGTTTGGTGAAGATTGGACAAAATTTCAAGGGGGAATCGCAAAAAACCCGTTTTGGACCGAATTCAAAATGGCGGAAAATCTAGTCAGATGGAAATGGGCGTGGCCTAGATGAGTAGATGCGGAAGGACCCAAGGAATCCAGGGAAAAAAGAAGTTTGATGATAGACCATACGGTTCAGAAGTTATGGACCAGAATGTAAAGAGGGCTGTTATAGCTCCACCATCTGCTCAATTTGTGTAATTCTTTCGTGTAGAGTAAAAGGCCCCTCTGTGCACCTCCCTACCAAGTTTCGTAGCTGTAGCTGTTATGGTTTCTGAATTACAGCTAATTTACTGCAAGATTTTTCGAAACCCCATGCAAGTCAATGGGGAAAAAAATGGCGCTTAATGGCGAATAGCTCCCAAACCGCTTGACCAAACCCTTAGAAAAGTCATAGCACACCTGTCCTCAATAAGCCGCATGTTTTGAGTTCAGGCATGTCTATGTGGCGCAGAAATTGTGGGAGTTATTACGCGCGAAAAAAGTGGCTGCTGCACAGCAATGGGTCGTGGCTGGGCAAGTCTCAAGGCTTTGAGCTATTATGACATCACAATTGCTCGAGTGACATCAGTGATGGCATCACAATTGCTTGACTGACTGATGACATCACAAATACAACCTAATTGCCATAGGTAATTAAGGTAATTAGGCTATACACGGGGCCAGAATTCAACGTTTTGATTCACTGTGGGCTCAATTTTTGACCGATCGAAAATCTGTTTTGATACTTTTGTGTAGGACAGTCTAACGATGCAGATGCTGAAGTTTGGTGTCGTTTGAAGAAAAAATGTGGGAGGAGTAGGGTTTAATTCGTTTTTGCAGTTTTTGCAGTTTTTGCAGTTTTGCGGTCTTTAGACTTCATAATTGGCCATAGGTTGCATTGTACAAAAGTTTCTCCTCATTTAGGCGATGCAAAGCCGTAGCACGTATGCCTGATTTTTTATGAATTTTCAAAGTTTTAAACTTTAGACGGTCGCTGTAGTACCACCGTTAGGACTATTGGCCCCAAATTTGTGTCAAAGACGTTTGGCATGGGACTGGACAATAAAGGCAAATACAATAAGTGGCCCTGCCGCTTCGCTGGCCCAGCCACTAATTAAAATCTTAGTGCATTGAGATCCCACAGCAACAGAAGCAAACTTGAGGGTTTCAAGAAGTAAACTTTTTTAAATAAAGTACTGTATATAAACTACCTTTTCCCCTTAACTCACCCTTGTCCTCTTCTCCCTAATATACTCTGACCACTTATCCTCAGCCAGGAAGGATTTATCACTGATGACATCACAATTGCTCGAGTGACATCACTGATGACATCACAATTGCTCAAGTGACATCACTGATGACATCACTTATGTCACAAATCGTGACTGACACCGCCTGGACACAGACAGAGCCCGCTTAGCCAATTTGAACTAAAGATGAGCTGTAATTAAAATCTTAGTGCATTGAGCTCCCACAGCATAGGAGTCAATTTGTCACTGGTCTGAACTGCCAGCTTTTAAACAGCAGTAAAGTCTCTCAGTTCCTTCCATGGCTGTGTTTGTCACAGTGGAGGCTATTTTATGAGGCCATGGCTTTTAGGTCAAGTGAGAGAGAGAGAGAGAGAGAGAGAGAGAGAGAGAGAGAGAGAGAGAGAGAGAGAGAGAGAGAGAGAGAGAGAGAGTAGTGATGTTGAATGTTGAATGTTATTGTTTCTTGATGCTTTGGCAATATTGTTGTTATGACATTCATGCCAATAAAGCTATTTGAATTTGAATTTGAATTTTGAGAGAGAGAGAGAAAGAGAGCGAGAGAGAGAAGGGGGGCAGAAAAAGGGTAAATGAGTGAGCAACACTTCCTTCAGGTTCAGGTTCAAACTGCAATCAGTGTAGTCTAAAAATAGAAATGGGGGAAGGGTAGCTCAAACACACACACACACACACACACACACACACACACACACACACACACACACACACACACACACAAACATGCACACACACACAAAGACACAGACACACATAGACATACACACAGGCACACATACACACTCGTCCCTTCGATAGCTCAGTTGGTAGAGCGGAGGACTGTAGCGGATACATGGTAATCCTTAGGTCGCTGGTTCAAATCCGGCTCGAAGGAGAGATGCTTTTGAGTGGCACTGTTGCCTCACAGCAAGAAGGTCCTCGGTTCTGTTCTATTTCCGCCTGGGTTCCCATGCCTTTGGTGCCTAGTGCCCAGGCTATCTCATGAAAAAGTATTTTCATGTGGGCTTTGCATCTTCTCCCCGTGCTCACCTAACATTGGTAAGGACCCCCACTAAAAACATGCTTGTCTGACGACAATGACTGTAATTGGTCCCTGGGCGCTGTGCTGTGAAGCCACACACTGCTCCTGGCTGCCCCCTGGAGGAAGGACATGCAATGGATGGGTTAAATGCAGAGACTGAATCTCACTGAGCACCGTCAATGTGTGTGTGATCACAATAAAGACAAGCTCATTTGTCTGGTTTATGAATTTTTTTCATTCAGTTTTCCATGGGAACCCTGTAAATGTACACATGCCAGCGTGTGCTTGTGGTTTGCGTGCATGCTGTGTGTTGTAAGACTCCACACACAGCTCAGTCTGTTTGCCTGCCTCCCCCCTGGCTCCATGTCATGTGTTTCTGCCTCGCTCACTGCCTTTGTGCCAGTGACAAGGGGACAGGAGGGGGCGATGGGCCAGTGACAGAGGGACAGGAGGGGGCGATGGGCCAGTGACAGAGGGACAGGAGGGGGCGATGGGCCAGTGACAGAGGGACAGGAGGGGGCGATGGGCCAGTGACAGAGGGACAGGAGGGGGTGATGGGCGGAGGAGTAAACGGCTCTCAGGCAAGCAAGGCCAAGGAAGTGAAACTCGCAGACACACAGTTCAGCGAGTCTGCAACCCGTGGCAGCCTTGTGACTGACTGACTACACAAAAGCAGAGAGAGCAGAGTCTAGACTCAACACAGATCAGAAGTTAAGATCTCCGCCTGCATTATGTCAGCTTGCTCTCTCACCTTGATCTCTCTCAGCACTTTCAATGCTCTCTCTCCCTTCAACTCTCCTTCCCTTCTTGCTCTCCTATCTATGGCAATAATGATAATTTTATTTGCATTGTGCTTGTTTAAAGGCAAAGTTTACAAAGAGCTTCACATTCCAGATAAATATGAAGTGGGCCAAAGAAGTACTCGTGCAACAACCAGGACACATACCCCACCAGCTTCCCAGTCGAAGACACGGCCAATTGTGTCTGTAGGACCTTCTGAGCAAGCCGGGAGTGCCGCTGCTGGGAATTGAACCCGGGTCTCTGTGGCGGTCTGGCTCTGGTGCTTTTACCTCTACACTACCCAAACGCCCAAAAGATTGTTCCTTCTACCTGTAAGGAAATTAAATTCCATTTTCTCCCCAATTGTACTTGGCCAATTTTCCTCCCTGCTGCCCCGGCCACTGCTCCACCCTCTGCCGATCTGGAGAGAGCCGAAACTAGCACCATGCTTCCTCCGACACAGTTGCCAGCCGCTTCTTTTCACCTGACAGGGGGAGCTTCACTGGCAGGACGTAGCACGTGGGAGGATCAGGCTATTCCCACCAGTTCCTTTCCACCCTGACCAGATGCCCCGACAGACCAGAGGAGGCGCTAGTGCAGCGATCAGGACACATACCCCTAATCCGGCTTCCCTCCCGCAGACACCAACCAATCGTGCCTGTATGGACGCCCGGCCAAGCCGGAGGTAACACGGGGGTGTGAACCTGCGAGAAATTAAATAGCCTTGACGTGAGCAAAGATGTCCTGAGGATGGTTTACACTAGTCTAGTGGAAAGTACAATTTCCTACACATCACATGCTGGTACGGAAATTTAGGGGCTAAGAGCAAAAGCAAGCTCACAAAAGTTAATACAGCCAGCAAGATTACACGGGGCCCTCAGAGACTGCTGGTGGACTTGTAGACCACACAAACCAGGAAGAGAGCAAGATTGGTAGTTCAGGACCCTTCACATCCTTTGTTTAATGAATTTGGAAAAAGTCCCTTCAGGAAGATGATATAGGGTAACCATAGCAACGAGGAACATCCTTAAGGGATCTTTTATCCCATCCTCTGTCATCTTACCAAACAAATTACCTTTTATTGGATATTAGTGACTGCTGCTGTCTTTAGCATGTCCGTTTAAGGTATTAATTACCTACCCTGGGTAAACCCATCCCCCACGTGACCTGCTCTCAGACCTGTTCTCAGTCACTAGTGACTGGGAACTGAGAGAGCAGGTCACGTGGGGGCTGGGTTTATAGGCTATTAATTACCAGCCGTGACAGCGGGGGTGGTATTGTTTTTTACATTGAGAGTCTCTGTGTGTGTGTGTGTGTGTGTGTGTGTGTGTGTAGGTGTGTGTGTGTGTGTGTGTATGTGTGTGTGTGTCATCAAGGCAAAGTGTGGTCCTAGAGACACCTATTGTAGTGGGAATTACCACAGAAGCTGTTTAGAGTACTTTGCCAGGTGTTTATAAATGTATGCCTGTCTGTCTCTCTGTCTGTGGACAGATTTTGCGAGCACGTTAGTGTAAAAACCGTGCAAGATGCAGTCACGGAACTTTACAGGTGTGCAGTTCACATCAGAATTAAGGCAGAGTTCGAAAATGGGTGTGATCCGAGCAAGGGGGCCGATCCCCCCCACATCGCCACACCTCTTTACGCCCCTGCCTGGCCCACATTTGTTTTAAGTCGCGGGCGTCACCACTGGTGTGATCCCATCACAAGATGGTCTCTAGCACTTTCATCCCAACCGTTTATTTCTACAGGGCCACTTATTCACTGTCTTCATATATTCTAACGCATGGCAGAGGACGTTTTTAAGTGTATGTATGTCTGTGAAGCCAAAAGTCTCACGTGGAGACACATTTCCCCCTGAGTGGAGTGGAAAATAACGATGTCTAATCGAAACCACATATTCATCCGCTGCCCAGTGACTTTTAGATGTACACAGTCACCCATCGTAGTAGTCCCTTGTCGTTCAAAACGGTGTTTTCTTTTTTACACCATATTTCATGTAAATTTGACAAAGTTACACAAACCTGACAGACTTAACCACATAATACAATTATTTCCCATTTAGTTTTAGAGCTGCTAAAAGTTCTCATTTTCCCACGTTTGAGATAACACCTTCTGTCACTCAACATACATCTTCTAAAGTGTTACCATGGAGAAGCAGACTGAACAATTTACCCAGAATACATGGATGATTTTGGTGTCTATATGTTTTCATCACCTAACAGATAGGTTCACCAACAGGCCAACAGCTAGCCTAGGTAAACCCAGCCCCCACGTGACCTGCTCTCTCAGTTCCCAGTCACTACCTTGTGACTGTAAGCAGGGTGAGCCTGAGAGCAGGTCACTGGGGGCTGGGTTTACCCAGGCTAGCCAACAGCCCCCCCCCCCCCTCCCCCTCTCCTGTCTTACCTTCTTTAGCGTAGTAGAGGATCTCCACTTTGCGCTCCTCTGAGCCCAGCAGGGCCTGGGCCAGCTGGGCCAGGGCGCTCTTCATGGTGCCCGGGCCCACCAGGAATGGGCAGGTACAGGGCTGCTGCATGATCTCCGCCCGCGTAAAGCCAAACATCTGGCAGAAGCCTTCGTTGCAGTAGATGATGCCACAGTTCTTCATCTGGGCGTTGGCAATCAGAAACTTGCGGTCTGAGGGAAAGAGCAGGGAGTGTGATGCTTAGGGATGTGAGAGAGAGCCACAATAAAATAAAATAAATCAAAGTGGAAATAGTGGCAGGAGGGAGTGGAATCATCATAAACTGTGTTGCTCCTTCCTTGCTTTTTTGGTCTGCAAAAAAGAATACTACTGTTGTTTGGATAATGCATAACTCCAGAGGGAGGAACCAAGGCTTGATAATCTTCCCTCACTCCTCTCCACAATCAGCTGAAGTGGAACTAATGAAGTCCACCTTTCCATGGAGCTAATAGTGGCCAGCATCCCCAAGGGAGCGAGGAGCAGCAGCTGGACACTTGAACATGAGAGGCGGTGTGAGATCAGCCCCCCTCTTGTCATTTAAAGCTTGTTAAATGCTGTCAGCTGGTGGCTTTATCTGTCTTCAGGAACTATTAATAAGCTTGGAATTCTATTATTTGACTTTTTCTTTATTCAATATTGAGTTACCCGCATATTAATGATCTTTGAATGCTTGTGAGGTTTTAATTGCTTGTTTACATAAGCTTTTTTGGGGGGGAAGGGGGGGGGGGGTTGAATATTTAAAAAGGAGAGACCATTTTGCCTCCCTGTGTGTCATATCTTTAATGCTCAGTGTAAACCTTAGCTGGTGAGCCTGTGCCTTGTCTGCTTCCTGTTATCTGTGAGTTCAGTGAGCTGAATGAAGACATGCATAACCCTCTGAGTTATTATCCTCCACTGGAACTGGGTTAAACAGCTCTCACTGTTCCCTGTCTAAACAGATGAGGAGGGAGAGCGGACTTACTTCGTGCAGAGAAGGTGACCCTCCCTCTCCCCTCCTCTCGCTCTCTCTAAAGTAAATGGGTGAGGTCTCCTATCCAAAAGTCATTATCTGGGGCTCTGAGTGGAAAACGCTGATCGTCACGCTGGTTGCTAAGCAGCACCGCTGTGGCACGTACCTCACCTGGTCATGCACATGTACACGGCCGTGCACGCAGGGACATTACATAATGATGCTTTCTCAAAACAGCTTATATATTCTAGCTTTAATGGCCTAGATCACTGAGACTGAAAAGCATGCAGACTTTTCTTCGTTAGACCCCATTATGATCCCATGCAAGTCACAAGTGTTTTTGTTATGTTGTTATAAACTACAGCTAACCCAGATTTGCATTGTTGGATTTACAAAAATATGAGCTTTTGGCCATGGTCATTTGGTCAGTGAGATAAAACTAAACCCCTTGGGATGAGGAGAAGAAGACAGACACAACAGTCTTATCAGCAGTCACAGTGCACACACAGGGGAGAAAGTAGGCCTATTCTTCCTCAGTCTGCAGGCAATAGTCTTTTTCTTTGCCGTTTTTAGTGAAACGTGAAGTAACGGAACAGAAGCTGCATCATGTGAGCAGCCGCAAACAAACAGATTCAGGTGCAATAACCCTCAAACACACAGGACATAAAGGACCTCCTTCTTTTATGTCCTGTGTGTTTGAGGGTTATTGCACCTGAATCTCTGTTTGTTTCGATCAGACTCAACCTGACTCATACAAATTCAATCAGACATTTCAACATAGGCTAATGTAAAGCATTCATACACTAAGTGTGTAGGCCTACCAAATTTACATACACTACAGCCTCTGTGACAAAGTATGCTTCACAGGGCTGAGTAATAATTGATAGGAGGTTGACCTATAGCTATAGTAATTTATTTTTGTGACATTGGTGGTGATCTGGGGAGGTGGTGGGGTGAAGCTTTTGCTCTGGAGATGCTGGATGAATGCGGGATGCTGGCAGGAGGTGAGTGATGACTGCAGAAGTGTGATTTAAGCTGTGGTGATGGGGGCTTTATATAGTACCAGGAGAAGGGCATTTATGATGTCATTTATGATGTCATTTATGATGTCATTTATGATGTCATTTATGATGTCATTTATGATGTCATAACTGACGTCAACTAGAGAAGGTGACGTCGGAGATGGTGACGTCTTTTAGTGACGTAATTTGGGCTGAGGGGTATGATAGCCAGGGGTGTCTACCTATGCCTTTTGGTCTTCCATGATTGAAATTCAGTCTAAGACTACACTTCAATCATGAGAGACTTGTAAGACATTTTAACAATCTTTATTGAATCAGAATAGACAGTTTGAGTATGGCGTATGACTCCATGATATGATGCTCCTCTTGCTATGAGAGAGGGGGGCGTCAGTGCTGTATGAGATAGAAAATCCCAAAAAGGTGCATGGGCTTACACAGGGGCGTATAATGGAGGGTAAATGCAAGTAAATGCAGTTCATCCCACATCTTTGAAATTAGTGTTTACTCCCATATTTTCAGATCAACTGTATCAATCAATCAGGGGAAACAAGGTGGGTAAACTACCCACCTCTGTATATTTACCATTACACCCCTGCTTTCCAGACACTACAATCATAACATAAGATAAGAGCAATACCATGAGTGAAAGAACAAATATGCACACCTCCATACATGTCAAACAATATCAAATAAAATATGAGCACATTGGCCTGCTCCTTAAACATTACATCTATAAAACATAGCTGAGCCTTTAACACATAAAACATAAAGCGTCCTCCTATGCTGTTGGTAGGCAATGGCATTTAACACAAACTGCTGCTGGAACACTTTGTCAGTAAACAAGTACTGAAGCCTACAATCATTAGACATAAAAAATAAAATAGCCCACAATAGATACATTATCTATAGGCATAACAAACAAAAACATAATCATAATTGCTAGATTTGACCCTCTGGATGTATCCCCAAGGAAGAAACATAGCTTGACCCTGTCCCTGTCCATAAGATATAGATAATTCTATTGTGGGCTGCTGATTATAACAATACAATATCATAAACCCAGTCTCATATCATGCCATGTCATGATGAGCACACTGTCACTGTAAGCAGGGATGTCGCTAATTGAGAGTAAACCTAATGTAGCCTTTTTTTATTAGCAGAATACGGTTTACCCACCTTTTAGGCTGGCATGATACATCTTTGTGAGATTTGTAGCACACATCACAGTAAATATTATAACAAAAGTTATATCAAATGAGGATGAGGGGAAAACCCCAAAAAACACGCAACTGGTTATTTTTCTTTTGTGTCATGGATGTTTGCCTAATGGGCGCCACCTGGAGCTCGTCACATGGTTATAACTTACACTTTATTCAATTTGCTGTGCACTTACTTTGCCCGTCGAATTTCCTGATGATGGTGTCCAGGTAGGTGTTCTGGAGCGCAACATGCCCGCGTCTCACAGGCATTTTGGTGGTGAGGGAAAAGACTTCTCCGACACATGAACTTGCCTAGTTGGAAAACACTTCACAGATAAGAGATTTTGAAACGCCACCAGTGAAGAAACATGCCTGTTTCCGTGGGGATGACAGCACGACACCAGTTCTGTTTTGTTTGTTTCCCCCCAAAGGCCGCCGCTGAGGGATGGAGAGCGGACTTGCCAGGGCGATAGCAGATGTAGGATGTTGCACACTGACAAGACGTGAATATTGCAGAAGCCAAAAGGCGTATGCAACACCGTCACTCACTACATAACCTTAAAAAAACTGCATAAACCAGTCGCCTACAAGTCGGAGTCTTCTCCTGAGTGAGAAAAAAGTGCTTTTTGGGGGGGAGAGAAGAAGTTGTGAGGAGAAGCTGCAGAGCAGCACAGGATCCTTCCAGGTTGTTTGTCTTATGATGATCCCAGCAGAATACCCAGGCTGAAGTCTGGACAGCTGGCGATAAGGACGGCGAGGAAGAAGCTCCCATTTGCCAGCTTTTCTGGATCCACTCCCCTCCGACCGACCGCCCTCCCTTTGACAGGACTGACAGCAGCGTTATGTCAGCCACAGTAGCCAGAACACGAACGGAAGCGCTCAGGTATCTTTGCCTTCGAAATAAAAGCATTTTACAGTCATCCCCTTGGTGCGGATGCCGAACCCGGAAGAATGCATGATTTTGGCACTCTATAAATTGTTAACAAGTTTCTAAAACTACCACAATTAGTTTGGATTTCATGCTGTCAATAATTTTAATAGTGGCGTCCCTTGATGGCTTCCACCTGTGGTGGTGGGTGGTATATTTTTATACAGTATATGGGTGGTAGGCTACCCAACATTGCCAGGAGCCACATATTGACCCAAAAAAATTAAATAAAATAAAATGAAAGAGCCACAATCCAAAAAACTCCCTTTCCTCTCTTTATTTTTGTAGGTGTTTATGTATTCGTTTATTATGGCTTAAAGAGGAGTAGGACTTAAAATAGCCACACCTACCAATATAAAGGAGCCGCATGTGGCTCTAGATTAGAGCCTCGGGTTGCGTATCACTGCGCGAAGATTGTGGAAGAGTAGACTGGTTTGAGAAACTAGACTGCCCATGTATGTTGAGAATAAACAGTAATATTTCCGACCAGTGAGAGGCAGCAATGGGCCGCAAGGCATCTAGTCTGCCGGAAAGCTATCTGAAGAAGAAGAAGAAGAAGAAGAAGAAGAAGAAGAAGAAGAAGAAGAAGAAGAAGAAGAAGATTTTTTTTTAATGTTGAGATCCCCCTCCCCTTCTGACGTCGCGCAAGATGGCAGCCGCCAGCCGGTGTATGCAAACAGGAGAATCGTGTGTGTGCGGATTGGTGCGGATGATATTATCACGAATATATAAAGTGGAACAGGGGCTCCGTTTATCTCTGAGGGGAAGAAGAAGCTCATGTCTTCAGTTTTGATGGTTTAGCTGTGAAGCTAAACATTAGCTGTGAAGCTAACGTTCACAGTTTCTGGATTAGCTTAGCTGTGAAGCTAACGTTAGCTGTGAAGCTTGAAGCGTTGAAGGATAAAGTTGGTCAGTAAATAGTTCAGGAGGAAAAGTTCCTGTCACTGTGTGAAAGTGAAAATGACTAAAGTCCAGAAGCTGAGAGCTCTGTTGAAGCAGAGTCTGACTGCGGTTCCCGCTGAGCAGCAGGAGTGGAGCTCCAGTCAAGATCAGGAGGACCCAGAGGAACAGGAGGAACTCTGGATCAGTCAGGAGGCAGAGCAGCTTCAGGAGGACCCAGAGCCCCCACACATTAAAGAGGAGCAGGAGGAACTCTGGATCAGTCAGGGGGGAGAGCAGCTTCAGGATGACCTAGAGCCCACACACATTAAAGAGGAACTCTGGATCAGTCAGGAGGGACAGCACCTTCAGGAGGACCCAGAGCCCCCACACATTAAAGAGGAACAGGAGGAACTCTGGACCAGTCAGGAGGGAGAGCAGCTTCAGGAGGACCCAGAGCCCCCACACACTAAAGAGGAACAGGAGGAACTCTGGATCAGTCAGGAGGGAGAGCAGCTTCAAGGGCTGGAGGAGGCCCATATCACCAAGCTCCCATTCACTCCTGTCCCTGTGAAGAATGATTGTGATGAAGAGAAACCTCAGTCCTCACAGCTTCATCAAAGCCAAACTGAGGAGAACAGAGAGGCAGAACCTCTAGCCAGCAGCTCAACTGAACAGATGAAAACAGAAGCTGGTGGAGAGGACTGTGTACTAGTATCAGAACCAGACAGGAACTTAGATCCAGCTAGTAGTTTACAACCAGCTAGTGATGACAAGACTTCAGACTCTTCTGAACCTGAGACTGAAGACAGTGATGAAGAATGGATGAAAACTAGTGAACCTCAGTCTGGTTTAGACTCACAGAGAAACAGTGAAGTTCTTGAGGAGGAACTTTTGAGTTGCTCAGTTTGTGGTAAAAGCTTTGGTAATAAATACTTGAAGACACACATGATAGTCCACACAGGTGAGAAACAATTTAATTGTTCAGTCTGTGGTAAAGGTTTTGGTCATAAAACAAACTTGAAGAGACACATGATAGTCCACACAGGTGAGAATAAATGTATTTGCTCAGTCTGTGGTAAAGGTTTCCGTGATAAAGGATACTTGAAAATACACATGATAGTCCACACAGGGGAGAAAACATTTATTTGCTCAGTCTGTGGTAAAGGTTTTGGTCGTAAAGGACACTTGAAGTCACACATGATAATCCACACAGGTGAGAAACAATGTATTTGCTCAGTCTGTGGTAAAGGTTTTGGTCGTATGGGAGACTTGAAGGGACACATGATAATCCACACAGGAGAAAAACAATTTATTTGCTCAGTCTGTGGTAAAGGTTTTATTTGTAAAGGATACTTGAAGACACACATGTCAGTCCACACAGGAGAAAAACAATTTAATTGCTCAGTCTGTGGTAAAGGTTTTAGTCGTAAAGGACACTTGAAGTCACACATGATAATCCACACAGGAGGAGACAAACAATTTAATTGCTCAGTCTGTGGGAAAGGATTTTGTCGTAAAGGACAGTTGAAGTCACACATGATAATCCACACAGGAGAGAAACAATTTATTTGCTCAGTCTGTGGTAAAGGTTTTGGTCAAAAAGGATACTTGAAGACACACATGATAGTCCACACAGGAGACAAACAATTTAATTGTTCAGTCTGTGGTAAAGGTTTTGGTCTTAAATCAAGCTTGAAGTTACACATGATAGTCCACACAGGAGAGAAACAATTTAATTGCTCAGTCTGTGGTAAAGGTTGTGGTCGTAAAGCAGACTTGAAGTCACACATGATAGTCCACACAGGAGACAAACAATTTAATTGCTCAGTCTGTGGTAAAGGTTTTGGTCTTAAACCAAGCTTGAAAAGACACATGATAGTCCACACACGAGAGAAACAATGTAATTGCTCCGTCTGTGGTAAAGGTTTTTGTCGTAAAGCAGACTTGAAGACACACATGATAATCCACACAGGAGACAAACAATTCAATTGCACAGTCTGTGGTGAAGGGTTTGGTCAAAAAGGAGACTTGAAAAGACACATGATAATCCACACAGGATAGTAAACATTTAATTGCTCTCTGTGGATTGGGGATTTGAGTGTTTATGTATGCAAGTATGTACTGTGTGTGTGTGCACATGCTTTGTTGTGTTGTCCTGTGTTTATTAAAAAAACGACAAATTTATCACAAACAATTCTGTGATAAATGTTAAAACATTTGTCAAAATGGAAACGATGAATCACATGAATGCGAAACCAAGACCTAAGACACGTGTTTGTGTCTAGTATGGTATAAGATGTAGCCCATATAATCTAATGTATATTTATGTAGTTAATGATGAATATGAAGTATGTATATGCCAGTATAGGATGTGTGTGTATACTGTATACAGTATGCTTATAACTATAACACTGGTTCAATGTCGATGAAATAATGGCCACGCTTCATACTGATGTCTTTTGAAGAATTATTTCTCTCTCTTTGTCAACAGATGCAATGAAAACTAAAAGAAAATAAAAACATAAAAAGGTTGAAATTATAAGTATAATTTTAAAGCCTCTCCAGCAATTATCCATTGGTATCCACGTTCAAACACGCTAGCATGACAATTATTCCTCTAAACCTGGCTTCAAATGCCCCAAATTTTTCTCGTTGGCGCGTTTCGCCCCTCACCAAAATCTGGTAGCGAGGAAATTTTTTTGTGGCCCTCTCTATCATCAAAGTTGCCCATCCATTGGTTACGGCATGACAATATTTGTTCGGCCCCCAGCAACAATCTGGGTTTCTCATGTGGCCCCCCATGAAAAATAGTTGCCCACCCCTGCTATAGCTTCACTACATTGACGCTATCCCCAGAGAAATGTAGTGAAGCTACCACCACGCTACTGAGAAATGTAGTTAAACTAGTAGCGTTGCTACTTCTACTGCCCAACACTGCCTTTTTTTGGTCAATAAAGGGTTTTATTTTGAAAGTTGTGACTGGTTTGACAGTTATTTTCTTCATGTAGTACTGATGTATACAAATTCCTCCTTACACATATTATATATTTTAATTCGGGAACTTTATATTAATCAAAACTGTTGCAACGCATTTTTGTCCACAAGAGACCTTTTATTTGATAAGTCGTGACCAAATGTTGTTTTCTTTTCCTAACGTGTCTTGCTTGACTCCCGACTCTGGTCTGATGGCCTGACAGAGTGCAGACCTTAGTTTCGCATCAGTCTGTCGGGCTGCACTCCTCAGTCACAAGTCTCTCCGCTCAGAATAGCATCATGCATCCCATTCTCTTTGGCTGCCATTACATAGGCTGGCTACTCTTCAATTAGTGGGCCTATTCCGACAATAAATTATAGATAACAATTTTCACAGCAAAACTATAAGCTCCCTTTATGAATATTATAGGAATATAGTGATAGCATAGGGAAGATTAAAACACACACACACACACACACACACACACACATACTGGCTCTGGTTTTGCTATGACCATTCCAATATGACAGACCTACTGCAGCCATCAATGGGACAAAAGAGTTGTAGGCCTGTCATCCTGAATAGCCAGATAAGAGACATTAAGTCAGACACTGACTGACTCTGACTGGCACTGATTATTGTGGCTCAACAGGAACCACAATAATCTTGGATTGGAGAAAATCTCTCTCTCTCTCTCTCTCTCTCTCTCTCTCACACACACACACACACATTCAGTCTGTTTCTCTGTGGCTGATGCAACCATATCCCTGTCTCTCACTATGCCTCATAATCCCAAAACATTACAGTTATTCACCATGCAAAAACCAGCAGAAAGTTATTTGGAAGCCATATCTATAAAAACAAAACAAAAACACATCAGGGCAGCATTCGGGACCAACACTTCAAGTTGCTAATTTCGTGATCTTGATCTAATAATTTATCACCAAATTAAATCTTGTCAGTCATCAGTCATTGTTCCACGTTGTCCCCATACATTTAGCCGATATAAGCAGGTTTGGAAGTTGGCATTTCATTTGTAAATGCAGGGACTTTGCCATAGGCCTCTAGGGTTTAGTGAATTGACACTGTTGATGCCTCTCTCTAAAGGGTGTTTAAAGATCAGAGAGGACGTGGCTGGGGGCTGGACGGCCGGGACGAGGTGGAGGCTCTGCGCTTCGTCTCAATGGGCTCGATGAAATTAGGGCTAAAATTAACCAACAAGCACACATGCCTTCCCATGACCCTACGGTGCGAGGGCCAAGTGAGACAGGAATGCACGCCAAAGAGGGCAGCAGACACAGAGGCCAAAAGACAAGCTGCTACCGCTGGCCACAACTGTGTGTGTGTGTGTGTGTGTGTGTGTGTGTGTGTGTGTGTGTGTGTGTGTGTGTGTGTGTGTGTGTGTGTGTGTGTGTGTGCGTGCGTGCGTGCGTGCGTGCGTGCGTGCGTGCGTGCGTGCGTGCGTGCGTGTGTGTGAGAGAGAGAGAGAGCAGTTGATAACATTTTACAGATCCCATTGATCCGTTTTCTGTTTTCCTCAAGCAAGAATGGTTTAATATAATATAATTTTAATTTCTTTTGAATCTTTGGTTGGTGTTTTTTGCTGAAATCATGAAAAACAACAGCAGGCTTTGTTAGGGAAGTAAGAAATGTCTTTAATAAACTGACATTGAACTCATCATATTATCATGATGATGATCAAAGCACAAATATGTTTTTTCTTCATAGACTGTATTTTCATTTAAAAAAGAAAGAAAGAAAGGAAGAAAGAAAGAAAGAAAGAAAGAAAGAAAGAAAGAAAGAAAGAAAGAAAGAAAGAAAGAAAGGCCTGCACCAGAATTTGGGTCAATTCATGAAGAACTCATTGGTTCCACTTCAACTGAGGAATTGTAGAACTGGATTTGGAATTGGATTTGGAATTAGAAAAAGCCTTTGAAGTTTTTCTTACCACTAGCAGAATACTGAATACTAATGTGACTGGTCATTTGGCATGCAGCCTCTCCTCTCTCTCCCCAGAGGGTTTTCATAGTGCACTTCCCTGGCTGATTGCAACTCAGCCCAGTTGTACTGCTCTACTCAGGTGAGCTCCACCAGTAGCTAACAAATTGAGCTCTCCATGGTGCTGAACCATGATTTTTTCCCCATTTAGTTGACCGAATGACCAAATAGGTCACCCGCAGGGGTGCTCTTTACACTTCCTGAAAGATTCAACGCAGTCGCACGTAAAATGGCATAGCTGTGGCTGGACACAACTGTGCTCGCTCACTCACTCACTCACTCACTCACTCACTCACTCACTCACTCACTCACTCACCCACAGACAGACTTCACATTCTTATTATAGGATAAGTGTTATAGTATCAATATTGAATATCATTACATCTTAGGTAGACCTACCTTTCAGTTCACGTGATATTTGACACGTAATTTGATTGGTTTAACTGTCTTTTATTTGATTCCCAATGTTTCAATATAATGTTTAGCAAGTCAAGACTAGGCCTGCTCTCTTAGAAGTGGAATTTCATGACATTTCCTGGAATTCATTTGTTTTTCCTGTCATTCCAATTCAATTCCTGTTTCTTTAGAGCTGCAGGTGACATTCACATTCAATCTCCAGGAATTTCCTGACCCTGACCTGCCTGTCTGTGTGTTCCATGAACAAGTGTCACCATTTTTGGACACCTAACCAAACTGAGTGACAGTGTGTTTTCATGTTCCCTATAGCTTACATGTCAGCTGTTCTCACCTCTCACCCGCTGCAGACAGATAATAAGCCAAAAAAACAAAAACAGAAATGCCCCATTAGTGACCTTTCCCCCCACCTTCCCGCCCCCTTCCCGGCCGTCCCATCCCTCTGGATCGGGACTAGATGTTAAAGTGTTTAGGAGCCAGACGTCAGCTTTATCTGCCTGGAATTCCTTCAGCTACAGGCCGCCTTCAGCACAGACCTGAGACCTTCCATTCCTCAGATAAGAGCCAGGCAAAACAGATACATAACGTACTGTACTTCACACACACACACACACACACACACACACACACACACACACACACACACACACACACACACACATGAGGCAAACACTCAATGACACTGCAATGCAAACGTCACACATCATCCCAAAGGAAATTAATTAGATTATAGTGTATTGAAATCTAATGTCTCCTGTGATAGGCGTGGGAAGGTTGTGTGTGTGTGTGTGTGTGTGTGTGTGTGTGGGTGTGTGTGTGAAAGGAGATCAGTTTTTCGTTCTTGCGAAAGCAAAACGGACTTCACTGATAATCCTGATAACTATCATGACAGTTCAATTATTGTCACAAGAAATTAATTTCAACAAGATTTTAAAGGTCCATTAGTCTGTTTTTGTTTTGAAATATGCTGTGGCTCAGGATAACAATAATGTATAATGCAAAATAAATGTAGTTTAGTTAAAAGTGTGTGCCTATTTATTGACTGAATTTGAAGGCTAATGCTTGCATGTTTGTGTCGACACTATTTTTGTCCGTTATTTTTCCTCTGCCTCCAGACATAATAGTACTCGAAGTGGGCAGCAATATTACAGGAGGTTAACCCATCTGCTTAGATCAGTTATGACGAACAGTGTCTGCTGCTGTCAACACAGTAATACCCTGAAGTTAAAGTGGCATAGAGGTTGACTGTCACTCTACATAACACTCAGTTCACTTGGATATAGGCTATGCGATGTGCCAATATCTTTACGTTATCCTCTGTGGAATGCAAATGGATGGCCAGCTAAGACGGGAAGGAAAGGAAAACACACAAGGAGGCCTCATTTCTAACAAAGGAAATGTTTTATTGATGTTAACATGTTGTCATAGTGAAGGCCTAGAGCGTCGATCAAAACTAAGGTTATATCCACAGCTCATGCAGGGTTTTCTTCGGAGGGGGGGAGTGCGTTTCAGACGCGTCCCGCTACAAGACTCAGCAGTCAGAAATCATATCTAGAACTGACGAAGACCACAAAAAATTGAAAAAAGAAAGAGACAAAGACAAGACATAACAGAGCAAATATCGAGAGATGGTTGTATGTTATTGAGAGGCCCAGAGGGCAAGGGGGATGGGGGGTGGGGGGTTTGGGTGGGAGCAAAGCACATGGGAGTGCGAGCGCAGTTTGTCCTCGGTGACAAACACAGCAACTCTCTCATTAGCAGCCGGGCCTCTCAGTGTGTTTCACTCAACGAGCGGGGTGGTGCTGGGTGGTGCGGGGTGGCCATGGATTACTAGAGTTAGTGCTGTGACATCCATCTTTCTATCCTCCCTTCAAAGTAAAATCAAAGGGTTTCAGCAGACAGACCGCCACGTCGTCTCGCCCCCCCCCGGCAGCTGCCTATAGCTAGCACCGTGTTATCTCCACAAACACCCCCTCTGTCTCTGTGTCTCTGCGCTATCACTCCAACACTCCACAAATTGGCCTGTGGTGGGAGATGAGGGGGGGGAGGGGGACTTTTACTGCATGGTTAGAGGTTAAAGGTCGAGTCGTAGCTTCCCAGCTTTCTGCCCCTGGCCCGGCTGTCACCTCTGCTATACTTAAGTGGGCACGTTCTGACGCCGCCCTGGTGTCAAAAGATGATGTTTGTCTTATACCATATCAGGAGGGGGGGAAGGGGGGGGGGATTAGGTGGAGTGATGGAGCCACAACAACAGAACATGAAATAGCACCGGAGGAGGGCAAAAAAATAAAAAAATTCACTTTCACCTATGGTTTCGCCCCAAAGTACCGTCACATACACACACACACATGCTGTCTGTTTTCCTCTCTGAATCCCATCCTGACTTTACCGCTAACCCTGACTACCTCCATGTCGTTTCCTCGCCACGCTTCACATACATGATAACCATGCAACGTCAGCCCCCCCATCCTCCACTGAATGTTGGCTGAACACAATCCCTACATTTCAAGGCCTCTTCTATGGCAGCTATTCCAAAATGATCTAACAGTCTGGTCTGTCACTGGAAGTTAAAACAACAAACAGGGTACCATTAGGATGACTGGCATACATTGTATATGCAAGCTAAGTCACGTGACATCTTTTGCCCCGGAAGTGAGTTTCCCATTCATTTTCTCCATAGACATTTAGAAAAACCTTATATAACGAGTTTTAAGGCTGGAACCGAGCCACCCCGTAACCTACTGAATCGTGAGTGACCATAAAACATTTCAGTTAAAAATAACATCGGGGGATGTTATTATATATATATATATATATATATATATTATATATATATACAGGGGGATGTTAGCCCCCGCCTTTATTTTTTGTTTTTGCTGTGAAATGTTTTATGGTCACTCATGATTCAGTAGGTCACGGGGTGGCTCGGTTCCAGCCTTAAAACTCGTTATATAAGGTTTTTTTAAATGTCTATGGAGAAAATGAATGGGAAACTCACTTCCGGGGCAAGAAATGCCACGTGACTGTTGAGCTCTATAGTGACGCTGTACAAGAAAACACATACATGGATCTTTTTGGGAGTCTAGGAGCATTCGATCGTTAGGCCGTGGCCGTGGGGCTGTGAAGCACTTGGTTTGTGGGTAATGATGAAGGGGAGAAATATAATGGAATGGTGTGACTTTGATGGGGCAGCTTTGGGGTTTGGAAACAAGAAAAAAAGTAGTGGTAATGGTTCGAAATCCTCAAATTGTTACTTAAGACAAGATGGCACAGGAGCCATGTGCTGGATTTTAAGGAAGATCTTTGTGTTCAGTCGTTGATTCCTTAATGATCTAAAAAGAAAATAGATCAGAGTAAAAAGAAGAAGAAGTTAAATAGGTCTCTGGTGAGTTGCTGTATGTGTTGCAGAAAGCATCGGATGAATAATGTGTGAAAAAACTATGGCATTACACAATGTAGCACACTGCCCTCCAGAGGGGATGGGTGGGAGGTACACTATGGATTGGCCTACTTCAGTGTGGGTGGGTTGTACTGTGTTTTATACATACCTCTCCATCCCGCGTCTCCACAGTTCGGACCAGGATGCTCCTCTTCACGAGGGCCTCTGGATTTTTTATGTCCAAATTGGTTTCTGAGGGAGGAACAAGGGAAGGGGAAACATTCAGTGCAGTAGAGCAAAACCCTTATTACACTGTTTGGTGGCCTTCAAGTGCTGTCGGAAATACTGTAATCACGAGTTTAACGCATAAGAATGTCCCAACAAAGTGGTAAATATGATGAATCAGAAGTAAATGATGCAATGTATTACTAGGTTATCAATCTGGGAACCCATCGGTTAAACAAAAAAAACACGATTTTTTTTCTCTAACCTCTGGGGGCAGCCCCGTTTCAATGTGGTGCAACAGGAACTCAAGAGGCTCCGTCGGCAGCGGAAGAAAATCCCTTTCCGCTCCCTGCAAGCTCTGCCATTGGCTCCAACTGAGCGGCTTTGACCATTTATGGATTTCCTTTCCATTCCCTGCGTGTCGCTCTCAAATCCTTCCGTCGCTATGAAACAACAATAACAACTCTTGCTACACGCTACAACTTGCTACACGCTGAAAACGGTACGTTTTGACTACACACCGGTCACGTCCACTCCATTTTGATCGGGTAAAGCGCAGCATGCGAACCTGCACCCTGCGAACCTGCACCCTGCGAACCTGCACCCTGCGAGCGCTGTTGCACCCCTTTTCACGGAGCTTGCCGATTTTCGATGCAAGTCGAAAGTCTGTCTCGAGAGATTACTAGGTTATTGATCATTTGTTTCATTTAAAAATGTATTGTTGACCGGCCGGTCTTTCTCCCTCGTGATGGATCCCACTCATTTATATATGTACTGTATATATATATTTACAAGCATAATTGATATATATTTACAAGCTGTATGTAACTGGTGGCACTAGTGTATGTATGTTTTTTCTTTCTTTTCTTTTCCTTTCTTTTACTGCATCTGAGTTTGTTCTGGGTTTTTTTGGTTTGTTTTTCTGTGTTCTAAAAAATTTAAATTGCTAAAAAAAAAAAAAAAAAAGTATTGTATGTTTATAATTATTTTCACTCATTGTCTAACTTTTATTTGTCATGCATTAAATCATCGTTTACATCCCTGACCTGGATCCCCCCCCCCCCCCCCCCCCGTTCATTCTGTCACCACACCTCAAAGTGCTGCTTTATCTTTAAAGTAAAACATCAACCACCAATAAAGAACAACTTTGTTGTTGGATTCATTTTATTCATATTATGTCCAACCAAAGATATTTTAATGTGTGACAAGTCATATTTACGACCTCCGATCTCCAAAGCAAATGACAGCTAATTCAATAAAGGGGACAAAATGATTGGATGTTATTTTCTTTACTCACCTCTAAAGTGCAGATTGGAAAAGCTCTGAACTGGAACAGTGATCCTGGAAGAGGAGAGGAGGGACAAATAAACTCACTGACAAGACAACAAGAGTTATTCACATTTCTCCTTTACAATTGAAAATCACCCCAGAAACCGAGCGGCCTGCCCCTGCTCACCTGCTCTCCTCCCCCTCCAGCAGTTTCCTGTAGGTGGCGATCTCAATATCCAGGGCCAGTTTGACGTTGAGGAGGTCCTGGTACTCCTGCAGATGTGTGGCCATCTCCTGCTTCAGCGCCTGGATCTCCTCCTCCAGACGGTTCACCGCATCCTGGTAACCGGCCGCCTCAATGGAGAAGCGGTCCTCGATGTCCCGGAGCTGGCGTTCAAGAGACTCATTCTGGAGGAGGTGAGGAGACACCAGATGGAAATTATAATGGCAAAAAACTACTACAACTAGCCTACTACTGCTTCTACTAGAGCTGCAACGATTAGTCCATTAATCGATTAGTCGATCAACAGAAAATTAATCGTCAACTATTTTTCTGGTTTCTTTAGTCTTCTATGAGAGTAAACTGATTATCTTTGGGTTGTGGACTGTTAGTCAGGACAAAAGAAGCCATTTGAGTCTCTAGTCTCATCAGTTGTGATGAACACAGCCTGCTCTCTGGTTTGGTGGACTCACTGTGCCACGGAGAGCCTCCAGGTCGCAGGTCACTACTTGCATCTGGCGGCGGTACTCGTTGGCCTCCTGCTTGGCCTGGCGCAGGGCTTCTGTGTTCCGATTGGCTGCGTCCGTCAGGTCAGCAAACTGTGCACAAACACAAACAATATCACCCCCATCACAAAATACTTCAAATATCGAGATGACACAGCCTAAGGACTCAGTCACTGCCTATCGACACTCCATCTCCCACCAGATAACCACCAACTACACCTCAATGTCTCCAAGACAAAAGAACCCCTCATCAACGTCTGTAATAAAGCCAGCACCCACCACTGCCTCGTTTCCATCAACAACTAAACAATCAAGATGGCGGAGAGCTTCAAATACCTTGAGTCATTTTGAAGTCAATGGCCAGTAATTAGCCATTTTTGCCCATGTAGTTGGCCCTAATGACCAAATTAAAAAATCTGGCCCCGTGAGGTCACCCCGCAGGGGTGCGCGATCGCACGTAAAATGGCATAGCTGTGGCCAAACACAATTCTGCTCTCACACACACAGACAGACGTATTCTTATTATAGGATTGTTATTTTATATTCTGTTGGTCTTTGCTGTATGACCCACATTTCCCCACATTAAAGTTTCATCTCATCTCATGTTGATGTGTTTCTCTCCACCTCTCAGTCCTTGCATGCTATTATGAAAGGCTTTCCTGAGTGTGCTGACCTTGGAACGATACCAGTCCTCCGTCTCCTGCATGTTTGAGGTGGCCATGGCTTCATACTGGACCCTGATGTCCCTCAGAGCGGACGTCAGGTCTGGCTTGGACACGTCCAGGTCCACATGGACCTGCTGAGTCATGACCTGCTCCTGGAGCTCACGCAGCTCCTGGAACCAATAAGGATGAGATTTGAGTTATTTTTCTTTCATCTTCTTTCATCTTTGTCTTTCATTTTTAAACCATTTCCTAATTCATTGCGCTTACCTCCTCCTGAATCTTCTTCAGGAAGTTGATCTCATCCTGCAGGGCATCAATCTTCCTTTCCAACTGGACTCGATTCAGAGCCGCCTCGTCCACATCCTACACCAAGAAGGAGCAAAGTAAGGGAGCGAGTGTGAACGGTCAGAGATATGTTTTAGATGACGAGTTGGTAAGGAGGAGGCAAATATCAGGAGGATTACCTGTCTGAAGGCATTCAGGTTGTTCTCTGCATCCTGTCGCAGGCCCATCTCATCCTGCAGTCTGAGTAAGACACAAACAGGAGTGAGAAATTGGAATAAATAAGTATATCATAGTTCGTCATCAGCCATCCTGACTATAGGAATTAAATAATTTAAAGTTGCAGTAGGCAGTTTTAAACAACATCAATGGGATGTTAATCATAGCAATATAGCAAAGAATAGAACCAGAACCCTTGTTTGTGTGCTGTGATTGGCTAGTTATGCTCTAGTTAGCTAACCCTGATTGGTTGTTTTTGTTGTCACACCTACAACCAAAATTATAATTAAACAATGTTGCCTACAGCAGCTTTAATTTTTCCTGCTCCCATGAATGCATGTTCTGTTGAAACAAGATCCCAGTAATTTCTAGTTTAATTAGTTGTGAACATGGGTGGAGAAATCACTATAACATGTAATGACATATAACTTGTTCAGGGTGTTTCTAATAACAGAAATGCCATAAAAAAGACCACATTCTATTGAAACAGCATTCCAAAATTATTTCTAGTTGAATTATGAATTAACATAGGATTACATATGATTATAACATGCAAAAACCATCGCAAAACATATGATTTGTAAAAGAATTTAGTAACAAAATGCCGTGAACAAGTTCTACTGTAATAATAACAATTATTAATAATAATAGTGCCAGTATTTTTTTTACATGGTATTATATGGCTACAGCATGCAAAGACATATTGTTTTGTGTGTTTTTAAATTCCAATTCCAATAAAAGATTGCATATTCTATCTATTGCATCAACATGCAAATAGTATCTAGTTTAGTTTAGATAGTTTAGATACTTTTTTGACTGGATGACATCAGTCAAATAAGAAACAACCACATACTGTAAATGTAGAGTAGAAGAAGACCTTTATGATAAAAGGCAAACTGCAGGGATCAAAACCCATTTCAAGCCTTCATATATCAGGCTGCTGCTCCCCGTGCAGCAGGCAGGGGCAGCGTGGGGCTCAGCTGAATAGGAGCTTATGCACGCATCAGGCTGCTGCTCCCCGTGCAGCAGACAGGGGCAGTGTGGGGCTCAGCTGAATAGGAGCTTACGCACGCATCATTAGACATTCAGTCCAATCAGAGCCTTTCCCACGGGGTGGAGTTTACACGGTCACAAAGGACTCACATATACACACTCACATCCTCACACGCAAACACACACCGCCCTGCAACCCGTCCGCCACACACACACACACACACACACACACACACACACACACACACACACACACACACACACACACACACACACACACACACACACACACACACACACACACACACACACACGCTCACAGATGTAGTGCAACATCTGTATGGGTTTGTGCAGAGTGAGATGAATGGAGTGGTGTGAGGAGGGCAGCAGGAATCAGTGACCTATGACCCTCTCAGCCATGACCACACATTCACTCTGCATTCTTTCAGCGGTGTGGGGGAATCGGAGGGAGGAGTCATCTCCGTCTTCATGGCTGTTCAATCACCGATCCTCCAGGTGAAATCCAATTATAAATGTATACCAGGCTTGCACCAAACATCTTCTGTTCGCATTGTGAGGTGTGAAGTCCAGTGAATCGGCATTTTGGGATAACAAGCGCAACAAGTGGACATGTGCCTGGTGGTCTGCTCTCTTTGTGGGAAGCTACTATTGTGTTTCCCCTCATTCCTCCACACTGATTCAATGGTGGCTAGGGGTCCGGCCAGGATCAAGTTTGTAAAGAGGGATCCAGGAGTAAAGCTCACCCAGAGCACGGCGGTCCAAATTCCAGCAAACCAGAGACAAAGCTAAATCTGCATATAAATGCATTCGTAATAAAGAAAAAAAATCTTAGGGATGCAATGAGACTCGGTCTGGGTCGTATTTTTGTCTGAGAGATAGTCGCTCTCTGCCTCAGCAAACAGATATTTAAGAAAATTCCAAAACCACCGCTGCAGAACACCAACATAGAGCCAAAGCCAAGTTGACCAAAATCACACATTCCTTGGTAATCTAATAAATACTAGAGTTACACTAGCAATTTAGCTGATCCTTACAAAACTGCAATAATGCCAACTGTAGAATAAATGTCAATCAAAAAGTACAAGCAACCAAAATAAGGAGTGCAAAGTTCAGGGCATCAGTGCCTTTACAATATCCTTGTGAACATAAAAAACAATCATGTTAAGAGCCAGTGCTAAGCAAGAAAAAGAATAAGTGAAGGAGAGAGCTAGAATGCTCCGCCCCTCTCTGAATACTATAAGCATCACAACAACATGACCACACCCATAACTACATTATATAGGAGCCACACCCTGCCTCCTCTTACCTCTGCTTGAGTGTGGCCACATCTCCAGCCAGGTTGTCCCTCTCTATCTCCATCCGGGCTTTGCCGGAGGTGAGGCCGTCCACCTGCCTGCGCAGCTCTCTCAGCTCCTCCTGGTAGATGTCTCCCAGGTGGCTGGGCTCCTTCCCCTTCAGCTGGTTCAGCTCCACCACCAGCATCTTGTTCTGCTGCTCCAGGAAGCGCACCTTCTCTATGTAGCTGGCGAAGCGGTCGTTGAGGCCCATCATCTCCATCTTCTCGTTGGTGCGCGTCTCCTTGTACTGGGCCTTCATCAGGGAGTCCGCGGAGAAGTCCAGCCGGTCCCCGGGGCTCCCCAGCATCAGGCTGGTGGAGCCCAGGGAGAGCCGGGACACGGGGCTGGAGTGGGTGATGTGACGGGGGCTGCCGTGCCAGGACAGGCGGCTGGAAGAAAGGCTGCCCATTCTGACTCCAGTGCCTGTACTGGCAGAGCCCTGCGGCCCGAAACGCTTCCTGTAGGAGGACTGGACTCTCTGACTCTCCATGATGGGGAATGAAGCTGGGCCAGGGGACAAACAGGGCTTTTATAGAGGCTGGCAGCACCCCCCGCCACCCTCCGGTCCAAAGCAGAGAGGCCACTGGGTGGGGCCGTGGGGAGGGAGGGTGGCAGTCAGTGAATGGGACAAAAAGGAGAGCGAAGGGGTGGGCGGTTTACATGACACTCAAAAACTTGTGTGGGATTGTTTGTGCTCGTCCACTCAAAGTCCAAATGTGTCTTCTTGGCCATCTCCCTCTCTCCCCCTCTCCTCCCTCGTTCCTGGCCTCTCGCTCTCTCACTCTCTCTTGCTGTCTCACCCTCTCTCCCCCCTTTTTGTCTCTCTCTCTTTCTGTGTTAATTGAATGAAAACAAATTTGTGTGACAGAGCCTGATCCACTCAAACTCCAAATGTGTCTTCTTGGCCATCTCCCTCTCCTCCCTCATTCCTGGCCCCTCTCTCTCTCGCTCTTTCTCTCTTGCTGTCTCACTCTCCCCCCTTTTTGTTTCTCTCTCTCTTTTTCTGTGTTAATTGAATGAAAAAGAATGTGTGTGACAGAGCCTGGCCACCAATCCAACATGACCACACATGCTACAAAAACTCTCTTACGGGAACAGAAAGGAGGGAGTTGATGGAGAGAGGTCTGCCCTCCTCGCTGTGCGAAAGTGAAGGCGACAGATTGACGGTAAATTAGACTTAGAGAAAGAGTCAAATGTTAACTGTGTGATGCAATGTTTTGGCCAGTGTCCAATATATCAAACTAAGCCTGCAGGATTTAGTGGAATCACACTGCTGGGCCCACAGCCACATTACAGTATGTGAGGAGGACAGAAGCAGCATCGAGGAAGCAACTCGGCACCGTCGCCTGTCTTCCTCAGATCTCAGTCTGAGGCACGTAACAAGGGAAAGCACAGAGAAAGAGTTATGAAGCCTCTGCTGCCTGTCTGGGTCCAACTAATAAGTGCCAGCAATCATTCACTACACTTTGGCAAACTACAATGGGAATAACTTGAAATTAAGTGATGTAGAATTTTTGATTAAAGTCAGTTTTTCAGTATTATTCTTAGTAACTGTTTGAGATGAAAAGGCTACATTTCCAAGGAATTATGTCATAGTAGGTTTCTATGGATAATAGCCAATTAAGATTAACTGTTGACCTAATTAATGAATTGAAAATGGAAAATGATTAAGATTATTAAAATGATTGAAGGTGTACACCAAGTTTTAGGGAGTTTTTATGTCAATTTGATTGTTAAATGATGCAAACATAAGACACCCAAATCATCCATATGTCTCATTGGCACCGGTGCGGGGGTGCATGCTGACACTTTAGCACACACTCTGTTGAGTGGTAGTAGACGACTAGCATCATCTCCAAAACGACAACTTGTAGCAGCTCTAAAACTAAATGGAGCATACATGTAGAGCATTGGAGCCATCATTGGAGAAACACACACACACACACACACACGTGCACGCACGCACGCACGCACGCACGCACGCACGCACACACACACACACACACACACACACACACACACACACACACACACACACACACACACACACACACACACATATAGCAGAAAGGGGTTGAGATGTGGAAAGAAGAGGCTCCAGTCAGACTGTAGGGCTATGGGCTGCTCACTATGTTGGGGTCAGACTTATTAGATGTCCAGTGGGCTCCAAGGCAGATGGATGGTGAGATGGGACGGGGACGGGGTGATACCTGATCTCTGAAGGACTAACAAATCAATTTCCATCCATCACCATGGCAGCCACAGGGTCAGCTACGTCAAAGCACTTTAATCAGCTGATCTTTTTCCTGGCTGTCCTTTGCAGAGCATGTGATTTGTGGAGATGAAATTGTGACCGCCCCCCCCTCTGAACTTACCTTCATCCCAGGAAATAGATTACTAGAGTCCTTCGCTTTTGACACAACCACTGCCAAGACAATTAGCATCATAGCCTTGAAATCTGTATAAGGAGCTCAGGTCTTTCACATAAGTTTTGCATGTTGGAACAAAAGATGTGTTGGGCACCTGAAGCTGTGAGCTATCACTCTCTCCAGATGATCCATCCATCTTCTGCTAAATCCTCAATTAAATGTGTCCCTGCAACAGGTAGTAATAAACCCACAAGCCCAGAGGAACATAAAGGACTTTGTTACTGGCTCATAAAGTCCCAGGGAGTGGAAACCAGTGGTAGCTACTGGGGAGCAGTGAATAAAACCCTTTACTATCTGGGTGTGTTGGTTATTAGGGTCTGAAAACAACAGAGTGACTCGAATCCCAATTGGTCTCTGTTAAAGCAGAGGGCCCGCTGTAAGTCTGGCAGGGGTTTGTTGGTTTAAAAGCATCCATCACTAAGGATTAACGGCGTGCTGGCATCATTAAGGTGACACTAAGTGTATCGGCCGCCTGGATTTCTGAGGCCCTCGCCGCCGTTGCCTCAGAACTGGTCACTGAGGTATTATCTCCCAATGACGAAACATCCAGAGAGAGAGAGAGAGAGACACACACACACACTGAGAGATAGAGAGAGAGACTGAGAGAGAGAGAAGAAGAAAGGGGTGGTGCAGAGGCCAGACCTCTGCCTCTCCTCTCTCCACCCTGTTGCTGGAGTCAGTCGATGGCCAAGTCAAACAGCAGATTCATGTGTCCGACATGGGGAGCCCACCTCATTCTCTCCAGGCAGAAGAAAGGAGACTTTACCTTGGGTGCAGGGCAGAATATTAATGCTGGTGGACCCAGACTGATCTACAGCCAACGCAACATGGCTGCCAGCTCAGTCTGACTGACTGTGTAACACTCTGGCATTTTACACCCAGAGTCCTCAGTGTGAACGGTGAACCCCTCGGCTACCATCCCTCAATACCCCTATAATGGCCACATACCAAATTTGAATCCTGCCCAACCAGCTGGAACCTGGACTGCCTCCTCAGCCCGGCTTTCATGGGTTTGCTCCAGCCTGAGAAAGGGTCAAACCATCAGCCCACAGCCGTCACAGCTCGACGATCAAACCGTTTATTTGAATCTACCTGGTATCACTGTACATGTATAGGGCAGTTTATAGACTGCCCTTATCACTGATGACGCACATTACTGCAGAACCTCTGAAGTCCGAGCCACCCCAATGCAATTCACTGAAAAGTTGAGTGCAACCTGGTTGCATCAAGTTGAAATGGTTTTAACTTTGTGCAACTGACCTTTTTCACAGCAGCTATTTTGTGTCTAAAAGGCAGGAAGTAACACAGGTGCAAGCAGAACATTAATGAGGGTTAAACTTTCCAACCGTCAATCCATTTAGGTGTTCCAGTCCCAGGGCCCTCATTAATGTTTTGTTTGCACCTGTGTTACTTCCTGCCTTTTAGACACAAAATGGCTGCTGTGAAAAAGGCGGATTAGATTAATGCAAGAGCCAATCGAAATGCTGATATCATGTCACGTGACTTTCAGTTGGGCCAGCTGATAGTGTAACTAACAAAAACAATAGACGGCATACAGCTTGCAACATATAGCCTACTGTACATCCAAGAAAAATAAATCACTGTCATCCAATATTTTGAACGTTTATGGATTAACTTTAAGATTAAATATTGTTGTATACCAGGTAGTTCAAGTATTTCCCGTATAGAAATGTAACTTAGTGTTAGCCTAACCGCTAACTGTGGACAAAGCTATAAGGGCCCATATTTTGCTAATATAATGTATTATTATTTTATTGTTGGCCTTCCCCCATTCAACTGTTTCAAACTATTGTCGAGCGTATTGTTGCATAATAGTTTTGATTGCATTTGAAATGCATCGCTGCAACTATCAACTCCGAATGATACAGATACAGTATTACGATACAGAAGTCGTATGCTGTTGTGGTACTGGAGCAGCAAGGCCTCATGGGAATGGGCTGTGATGGAAAGCAGGGGAGCTTAACTGGGACAGACAGTCCAGCTATATGACTCAGCACCAGCGGGTCCAAACAGTGTGGTCACAAAGCGGGCCGGTGGAGAGCCGGTTCAGGCCTGGTGCAGCAGCCTGCCTGTCAGCAGTAATGCTGGGGGCCCAGAGACACCCCACAGACAGAGCCGCATGCCACACAGACCCACGGCATACCCAGCAAATACCTCCAAATACAAACCCACACTGTCAACTAGGGCTCGACCCATATGGGTTTAGGAACCCCCGATACCGAATCTGCTGATAGACAATATTTTGCGCCGATACAATTTAACAGATTTTCTGCACAACCTCTTTGAAATGGGTTAGCATGGTGACCCATGACACCTATTCAGTGGTAAGGGAAAATAACCATGTTTCCATCACTGCATCAAATATTATTGTGGAATTCAATTAAGAAATTGTAGCGCAAAAAATAAATAAAAATGCACCCTTGGTGTTTTCACTCTACATCCTAAAATCTTGTTACAATGTTGCATGTGTTGTATTCACAGTGTCAGACTCAAACGCTTGAGTGAGGGCGATGGGAAGCCTCGAATGAGTCAATTAATAAAGGCAATAAAATCCAAACCTGCCCAAACTCATCCATCTTTGTGTCACCCCGGCTCCAGAAAAGGCCTCTTTGTTTGATACAATGTTTTCCCAGATATGGTCGTCGTAGAAATCTCTCCTTCCTGTGTCTGCTGCTGTTTTTCCTCACAGAAGAGAGACAGAGAGAGAGGGGGGGAAAAAGACCAATGCATCAATCAAGCAGCTTCTTACGTCCAACAATGAGCTCAGTCTATTGAGGCGTTTTATTTACTGGACTCTGGTCTGGACGAGCCTGGTGCCTTGCAGATCTGTCCTCCTGGAGATAAACAAAGTAACAAACCATACCGGCATCAGAGAACCAAAACAATTTATTTGTTTTTGAGAGAAGGCATTATATATTTATATATATATATAAAAACACTGTCATTAAACATACTGTTCTTTTCTTACTGTAAAATAAATTTGATACACTAGACTTTGCACTGCAAGTCATGTCATGGTACATAATCATACATTTACATATAGATTTCTAAACAACTATTTTGTATTCATTTGCTTACCCCAGGGTTCTTGTCTCACAGCTGGCTGTGTTTTTATGATAAGAACCACGTCGTTTCTAATACTGAACTGACTTTAGCTGCCTTTAGCCTGTAGCAGCCCCAAAGAAAATGAACACATTAGAGTTGAGGCCTTTTTTCCCCCAGACAATCGTTCAATACTGGTTGTTCGAACCCTGGGATAAACAAAGTCGTCTTACTGGGTGGAACTGCGGACTCTGACATCTAGCACCGTGTGCAGTCCTGCTCATCTTTGGCTCGCGCACTCCTCCTGTTCCAATAACACGGAGACCTCAACAGTGAAAAGATATTTTCTTTTTTTCTTGTGTAACTTATGCCTTCGACACCTACAATGGTCTCATTCATAAGAGCTCAACGTTTAACACAGCAGTATGGCCAAATGATGCAAGGTTTCCAATGCACAAGTTATCTGTCAGGTAATAAAGTTGTTTAAATGTATAGTTAGGAGTGTGAGGAAAGTTTTTTTTTTTTTTTTCTGGAACAAGAACTAGGCAGCCAGAGTTCGTTTTCCACCCATTTTTCATTTATAAACCCCAATTCTGTAATCTCTGCAAAACCAGCTGCTTTCAATGTACTACTTTTAACGACATTATGTCCTGAAAGTATCATTAGATTTGACACTGTCTATAATATAAAAAATATATTTATACATATATTTGCTCATAAAATCAAATTGAATGGGCGCGGGGATATAAATAAAAAGTGAACGAATTTTCACATTTAAAGTCAAATAAAAAAAGAAGAAATTTGGTAAGGAGAACAAAAACCCCACAACATTCATTTTACATCAAAGTGCATCTGATTGAAATGGATCCTTAAGCCAAGGCTTGTCAGTCAGGGATGTTAGGCCCAGACACACGTTAACAGTATACTGTCAGGCAAAGGCAATGGAAAATCACTTTCAAATCAAGGCCTTTGACTTGTACTTTCCAACCATACAAAGCATCAATTGCTTCTTCGTCACATATCACTAAAACAGACTCCATAATATAATCCTATGTCACCCCTCTTTGGCACAATCGTGATACTGAGGAGCTGCAAAAGAAAGACGGCAGGTGTGAGGAGAAGGCACACTGCAGTGGAAGGCAGTATTGGACTGGGGGGAGTCGGAGAAGACATACTGCTGTGGAAGGTAGTATTGGACTGGGGGGAGTCGGAGAAGACATACTGCTGTGGAAGGTAGTATTGGACTGGGGGGAGACGGAGAAGACATACTGCTGTGGAAGGTAGTATTGGACTGGGGGGTTGACGGAGAAGACATACTGCTGTGGAAGGTAGTATTGGACTGGGGGGAGTCGGAGAAGACATACTGCTGTGGAAGGTAGTATTGGACTGGGGGGAGACGGAGAAGACATACTGCTGTGGAAGGCAGTATTGGACTGGGGGGATTCGGAGAAGACATACTGCTGTGGAAGGTAGTATTGGACTGGGGGGATTCGGAGAAGACATACTGCTGTGGAAGGTAGTATTGGACTGGGGGGAGACGGAGAAGACATACTGCTGTGGAAGGTAGTATTGGACTGGGGGGAGTCGGAGAAGACATACTGCTGTGGAAGGCAGTATTGGACTGGGGGGAGACAGAGAAGACATACTGCTGTGGAAGGTAGTATTGGACTGGGGGGAGTCGGAGAAGACATACTGCTGTGGAAGGCAGTATTGGACTGGGGGGAGACGGAGAAGACATACTGCTGTGGAAGGTAGTATTGGACTGGGGGGAGACGGAGAAGACATACTGCTGTGGAAGGTAGTATTGGACTGGGGGGAGTTGGAGAAGACATACTGCTGTGGAAGGTAGTATTGGACTGGGGGGAGACGGAGAAGACATACTGCTGTGGAAGGTAGTATTGGACTGGGGGGAGACGGAGAAGACATACTGCTGTGGAAGGTAGTATTGGACTGGGGGGAGACGGAGAAGACATACTGCTGTGGAAGGTAGTATTGGACTGGGGGGAGTCGGAGAAGACATACTGCTGTGGAAGGTAGTATTGGTACTCAGAAGGTAGTCATCATAAAAAAAGATCTTGAAAGGAAAAATCCACCCTCAGATACTCTCACATTGTTAGATATCAATCTCAATCTGTGATGTTCAATGCATTCAAGGCATTATTTTGTGATGGTGGAGAGAGCAATACTGATAGGGATAGAAAAAGAGAAACAACTTCCTCAAAACTCACCCTGTCTTGTGGCTGCATTGCATTCTGGTCTATTGGGTCCATGGATTTTCCCCGTGTGATTGTGGAACATCGATGCTAAATGCTGAGTCTAGAAAGAAGCCCTCGCTCTTTGAATGTGAGGGACTGACAACAGAACCTGATGTTTTAGAAAGCTGAACATTGTTCTGCTATCATACTGCGCTGTAGATAAGTGGAAAATATCTTGATGTGACATCACGTTGTCTATGTTTGGCCAGTTATCAGTGGGAATAAGACAAACACAAAATACTATAATATTATAATACTATACTAACTATAACTACACTACTAGCAGAGCCGACGCATCTGGCTGTTCTTTTCATCGGTTACTCGTCTTGAGATGTAAATAAATATTGTTTTTCATCTGAATTGTCCTGAGTGTGGCCTGTGCACCTGTGTAGTATTTTGTGGATTTCCTGGGGTCTCGACACCAAGAAAAAGTTATCAAGAGAAGCAGTTCCTCCAGTGAGCACATTTGTCTACTAAGCAAAACAAAAAAACAAAATGGACGCAGCAATGAAAGGTACATCACCAATAGCTGTTTCTTAGCAGTGTTAAAGTGGATTAGGGTGGATTTTTTCTTAAAGAAAGATCTTTGTCGAAAGGAAATTTAGGGACGGAGATAATCAGTATCACCAAAGGAACAAAAGAGCACAATCCTATCTTATTAACACTGTTTGTAGTGCACCAGGGGTGTACAACATACCAGCCGCTGCACTGGGCCAGGTTCAGCTGGAGGCGTGCCGTGGTTCGGACATGTCGCTCTGATTGGAACCACACACTGCAGGTTCTGCAGGTGTTTCTCTTAACGCCTCGGCAACTGAATGTAAACACAGTGGATACTTAAGTATGTTTATAAGGACACAACTGGTGCATGACCCATGACTGTGTGTGTGTGTGTGTGGGGGGGGGGGGGGGTGTATCCTAGGTCTCACAAGGTCTCCCCAACCCACCAGGAATTTAATAATCTGTGTTTTGTTTCCCCCTGGTGGTGACTCTTGTAAGGACACGTACTGGCTTTGGGTTTTCAAGGCATCACATTGACTGTGGTTGTCAAACGTTAAACAGCAATAACAGGTTTGGTCTCTGGAACTGTGTGACTGGACACTGAAGCTTCTTTGAAGCATCTGAATGGCAGGACATCTAGATGACCAGGTCCGTGTCCCGGAGAGCCTGGCTTTCTGCCGTGGCGTCGTGGGAAGCTGCGGATGACCAAGACTACCGAGCAACACCGAGGTTTAAGTTCAGAGACCTGGTTTAAGTTCAGAGACCAGGCGGGTCTCAGCACAGGATCTGGGAGAAGGGATGTCGGAGCAGCTCCTCGGCGCTGGGCCGGTGCTTGGCGTCCACAAAGATGCGGCGGATGAAGTCTCGCGTCTGGTCGGAGGTGTGCGAGGGAAGCAGGGGGTTGGTGGGCTGGGTGGCTATCTTAAATATGGCCGCCATGGCCTCGTATTCGGCCCAGGGAGGCTTCTCCGTCAGCATCTCCACCACCGTGCAACCGAGGCTCCTGTGGAAAAACACACATGATTGGTTTTGCTTTTGCCGTTCATGAAACAACCAAACTTGTTGAATCTCACATGCTCTTTTCCCCTGTTCGCACCATCAACAATAACTTTGCTGTAGCCGGCCGCACTGGGCCTCCTCAGCACCAGACCCAGACAGGCTACGGGACCGGGGGGCTTTGGGAGGTAAGAGCTCTCCTGGGGAGCATTAACCCCCCCCCCCCCCACACACACACACACAATATACCAAACCCTGTTATGTTAGTCTGGATGGCCCTCAGCCAATCACATCCCTCATCTGCTGGGTTACCACCCGATCCGATTGCATCAGGGAATGCTTGGGCACTGGGTATTTCGTAGATTTATCCCTGCTGTTTGCTCTGTGTGTGGGACTGTGGTGGTTTTCTTCTTGGAAGTGGGTTAAATATAGCAGTTTCCTTACTTTATTAATATGGTTTCCCTTTAGGAGCCCAATGTTTCTGACATTTTTAGATGCGGTTCTCCCTTCTTTCACATTCAAGTTGTCTAGGGTAGAGATATTGTAGTGGGTAATTCAGTCAAAGAATCCTTATTAGGGCAAAATGGCAACTCCGGGTGATTCCCCACCCCCCACATGTAGCCTTTAACCAGCAATCATTTTCCAACGCAGGAACAAATACTCCATTGTCTGTGTCATTTTCACTCCTAAATACTGCCATACACCACATGAAGTTAAGAAAGTGTGATCTCCAAAGGGATTTTATTTGTTTTATTCCTCCTTTGTATCTCTATCTCCATGATGAAAGTTTATGGTTGATGAATTTACACTGACATCAGAAATCTTCTGAAGTACAGCGCTATGTGAGCTAGTATCTTGTTATGACAAGATACTAACTGCTAAAACTGTAAATGCATTATTACATTACGGAGATGTCAATTCCAATTGGACTATCAGATGACTGGGATTTTTCACTTTCTGGATTTGTAAAATTTAACAAACAAATTCAAATTAATTCATAACAACAACATCATAACAAATTCATACTGGATTAAAATTATGGATGCAATTGGAAATAATTACAATTAAAAAACCTCACCAAGTAAAACTAATCCAGCTTGAATGGGACTTTTTCCTAAGAGCTGACATGAAGCAGCTTCTGACCCTAAAGAACACTGGGTTGATAAGATAGGATGAAACTGCTGTGTGTCTCCTGGTCTCACCAGACGTCGGCCTTCCTGCCGTAGCCCTCTCCACTGATCACCTCCGGACTCATCCAGTAGGGGGTGCCTGTCACAGAGCGGATGCCGGTGCCAGACATGCAGATGGTCTGAAGCCTCTTGCTGGCGCCGAAATCTCCCAGCTTCACGTTGCCCGCTGAATCCCGCAGGATGTTGGCACCTGAGGCCCGGAGTCGTCCGAGAAGACATAAATATTATATTAAACCAATCGCCTTCCACATGCTGAGAAACACAAACATCTCACTGTCAAAACATTTATCCTTGATCTGGATATATTTATCCAGTGTCTAAACAGTCTTAACTCTTTTTGGTACAACACTAAGGCCTCTGTGGTGAGCTGTGCTACAGGACTACCTTTGATGTCCCTGTGCACGATCATGTTGCTGTGCAGATAGGACATGCCCTCCAGGATCTGTCTGGTGTACTTCCGGGTCACATTTTCTGTCAGAGCCCCATAGGCCTTCAGCTGGTCTTTGACTGAACCCTGAGAGGAAGGAAGCATATCGTTTACATTCCAACCCCCAAAAGACACCAGGACAACAACCCACAGGCTGTGAAGCACTAAAGACCACAGACCCATCCTATCACCTTCAAAGCTCTGAGCCAGCGACCCGGGGAGAGGGGGGAAATTAGTGAGGAGCCCGGCCAAAACCAGGCCCTCGAATGTGGCTGTGATGCGTTCAAAGCCTGGGCGACGTAAGTGTTTCATTTAAAATTAAAGTGTTATGCACCTTTAGGGGTTCCTAGCCCAAGTTTTACAGGACAACATACATCCAGCAAGCATTCACTGAATACAGCTCTACCACTACTGCCACTTTTCTAATGGACTAAAATGATCCATATCACCAAGTTGATTCATCCACACACGCTCACACAACCTCGCTGCATCCACTCCACAAAGGGTTAACTTACTGATGTTCCAACTTGTCTAGGAAGGAAAAGATACCTTCATGCTCTTACTGTATGTGATTGGCTGAGTCGCTTGACTGACTGTGAAATAATAAATAATAAACGCTCTCATAGCCTGATAGGAATGTCAAAGCAAACTTATTGACCGGAACCCTGACTTTTCAGTGCGCCGACTGTATTTCTTTATTCTAGTTTATCATTTATTTGTCCGGCACCTGCCTACTGAGTGGATGTGCGTGCTTTACTTTCTTCTTCATAAATCAAATGTATTCCCATAGCCAGCTGGAAACATACTGGCAGAATAAATTCAATCATGTTACATTTTCATCGGGCAAACGTGGTGAAGACTAGCTTTTGGAGTTCATCTCATAAGGCATTTTACACATATTTTTCGGTGAGACTTTTTCTTTTGTATCAGGGTTATGTGACTTGCAGGCAGCACAATGAAAGACAATCAGTGATACAGGACCAGCGGAGATTGTTGAAGAAATGTATGCACAAAACTGACTGTTGATAACACAAAGACTGAGACAAAGGAATTGATTCATTCGTTGTTGTTTTTTAACGGAATCAGTTTTTTTGAAGGGGGCTGGATCTGAGGAAGCCAGGTTTCTGCTGCTACTACCGAGTTCAACCTGCACATGAACGCTGCCAGGACTCACCCCTGGCATGTACTCCATGAAAATGGTGAGGGTCTTCTCATTGTGGTCCCTCAGACAGCCGTAGTACTGAACAATGCGATCGTGATGCAGATTCTTCAGCAGCTGGATCTCGCACTCCAAAGCGCTCACCTCCTGCAGAGACACAGCGAGACGTGGGGAAATGAAGCGCCGACGGTTTGAACTAATCAACTCTGCTCGGAAATGAACGGAAGAGGATAGCTGTGATATCACGCATCTTTGTTGATTTACTGCTTTCATTCGCAAGCAAAGATGCGTTTTTCAGATATGACGGAGGCCCCGAGATGCAACAAACAGTGGTGAATGACTTTAGGTAAATGCTGCCAAAAGTGAAACTTAAAGCAGAGAATAAATGAGGGCCAACAGTTCAGTTCCTCAAAAGAAGAATGTGGCCACAGAGGTCACATCACAGGGGACAGAGGAAGAGACAGAGAGAGAGAGAGGTGGAAGGGAGACACACACAAAGTAATCACAAAGTCCCAACACAAAAGCCAGCTAAATAGATAGAAACAACAACAACTGATTCACATCCGCTACAGGCTGGGGGGAGCAGCGGTGGGGGGCTTTGAGGGGTGATGGGAGGCCAAGGCAATGCTGAAACCCCCCCGACGACACTCCACTCAGATACAGGAAGTGACAGTGCATGTTTTCTCTGCGGCAGACAGGAAAAGACATTAAAATGGGGATGGGGGAGACTGAGAAAGAGGAAAGAAAACCTCTTCGATGCATTCCACTTCTTGCAGAAGTGTTTCATCAGTGTGTCAGCAGTAAAATAGACGTCTTAAACCCTGACCTCAGATCCCCAAAGTGAAACAGAGCAGAATATAAGCAGGTTTATTCATTAGCCCGGTGCTCGCTCAGTCATGCGTTCCAGCATAACGGCCTCAGCACATTAACATGACAGGACGTACAGTATGACCTCATTCTTGGCTGTGTTGCAGCTGAAAGGTGGCACAGATTCAAGATCAATTCATCAACACACTGAGGCTCAATTAAAATAAAAGCACTGTGATGTTTAGAGGCATGAATGAATGCTATTTCCTAACTATGACAGATGACTATTGAATGTGCACCCAGAATGTCAGACCTGGGCTGAGCATGAGTAGGTCCTAATTGGGTTTAATCAGCAAACTTGGCTTTTTGTGGGATGCACTAAACAAAATGGGTTAGAGTGCCTAACCTAGAAACTGGGTACCGCTGCAATGTCCGGAGAACAATTAATACTAACCCACCCCCCGCAAAAAAATAGAGAGAGAAAAGACGACTTGCAAGAATGGATTTTTTTAAATTACTTTAACTTTTTTACTCTTGAAGTCACTGAGAACTCAGAAATACTAAGACGTTTTTATTTGTGCAAGTTTAGCATGAATAAATGTTACCTTTTGTCTTCGGTTTGACTTTGTATGCACTGTGTCTACATTATTGCAATCAGTTGATAAAACCTTTTCAAATATACTCTATTATATATACTCTTATAAACTTCATTCTGCTTTCATGCCATGATTTCCTACGCCACCTTTCTTAGCACACAGTGGACTTGAGTAGATCCTGAAACCCCCCTATGTACTGAATCGAGAATCGATTTTGTAAAAAATAAATAAAAAATCCCTGATTTTTTATCCCATTTTATCCCCCATTAGTGCTCATTTGATTTCTCAATCCTGGTTGCTACTCCATCCTCTGCCGATCTGGGGAGAGCCGAGACTGGCTCCATGCTTCCTCCGAGACATGGGCAGTCAGTCAGCCGCTTCTTTTCACCTGACAGAGGAAGCTTCACCGGTAGGACATAGCACGTGGGATAGAGAATCGATTTTGGAGCGGGAATCATTTTTAATCGAAAAATCTATTTGGGATCGAATCGTGACCCCAGGTTGGAATCAAAGAGACATATCCAAAGATTCACACCGCTACTACATAAACATGAAAGTAACAAAATTGTACATGGCAGAAAAAGATATGTAGTCAGTATTGTGGCAAAGAAATTGATACAAAAGCCTTATTTTAGGCGTGTGTGTAGGAGCAACCACCCTCAAAACTGCTACAATAGAAGGTCAGGGAATATTAGCGATAGTGGAAACAGTGGAAACAGAAGCAAGAGTAGAAATGACAGAAGGAGAATGCAGGCAGGCTAGCTACTTGCTGTCTGTGCTGTGTCTCACCTTGCTGGTCTCAGGGCTGTCAGGGTCAAAGTGGACCTGCTTAGCGGCCAGCTCCCTGCCTGTGTCCACATCGTAGCACAGATACACTCTCCCGAACGCTCCCTGGCCCAACAGCTTCCCCCGCCGCCACGTCACCGGAGCGCTGGGCGCTGTCAAAGCACACACACACACACACACACACACACACACACACACACACACACTGCTGTCCAGGCCCGTCTCGCCACACATCAACATCAATATACCACACTTCATCTGACATTTTACATTAAAACAACTCTATTTTTTGAAAACATTGATTTATATATCATTTATGTTTGCTTACAGATTGATTGTAGGATTGATCTAAATCAAATGGAATCACATTCCATACAAGTATCCGTGAGTATGTTTTTAATATTTATTCGTTTATTATCTTAGGTTTCAATGGATACAAGTATCCGTGAGTATGTTTTTTATATTTATTTGTTTATTATCTTAGGTTTCAATGGATACAAGTATCTGTGAGTATGTTTTTTATACTTATTAGTTTATTATCTTAGATTTCAATGGAGAGCTTTAGTGCCCAAGGTTTAAATGCTGTTTCAGAGGCTTTTCAAAATTCTGGAGGAAACACTGTGGGCTTCGGTGTCAGCCTTTGTTAGCAGTTTGTCTCATAAGGGTTTACGTTAACCTACAAAGGTGAAGGAAGTCTATTCTGCAAAAAAAAAACAGTTGAAGGGAGTTTAGGTGGGTCATGACTTACACTTATGGGCGACGGGGCGCTCCTGGGGGCGCAGCCTGCCCTGGGCGTCAACCAGCTGCCCACACCAGCTGCCCACACTCTCCTCGCTGCCGTTGAGCGAGCGCCGCGAGGGCACCAGGGTGAACAGGTTCCCCTGGGGGCGCCGTATCCGTGGAAATGTCCTCCGACCTGGGTGAGGGAGAGGAGAGAGGGGGGTTGGAGAAGGGTTTATATCAGGCGTGACCACACTATGAAAGCACACAACGCAATGAATGCCACACTTAATAATATTGTTTGGCCCGTGACTCCTTATATTTTTCTGTATGTGCCCCACAACCAAAAAGCTTTTGGCCACCTGTGGTTTATATGTACAGACAGCATGATGGGAACAAGCACATACTACATTGCTAAAGGGAAAGTGATGTAATGTAGTAGAGACAGGGGTGTCAATTCACTAAGCAGCAGATTCAGAGGTGAAGAATTTGTCTTACCTTCGCTGTGGTCCTTATGATGCACGGAGACGTGGTACCTGCGGGGATAGGTGCCTCCCTTCCCCACCACCCTGTCATACGCGTGATTCTCTCGGTCTGAAAGCAAACCAACAGCCACAGGTCAAATGTTAGCAGGATTAACACGGCGATTCAGCAGCAGTTTAGCTCAGTCACACACTCTGTCACATTGCGTCCACCTGAGCTACTTTGTTTCTCTTTTCTACTTCAAAATACAGTTCCATCAGAGCTTCCAGATGCTAAATACTGTGGGCTGAAACGTTTGTTGCTGCTGCTGCCCAGATGACAGATTTAAACTTGAAAAGGGAAATGTAGCGTGCTGGCTCGTTCTCTCTTCTTGCCAGTGTGTTTTTGCCGTGCACCTGAGTTTTTATCGTTCCCTGAGTGTGCTCGCTACCGGTGAGTTTTGACAATACTACTTGGTCACTTAGAGTTTGGTGATGCATTCTAGGGCTGGGTATCGTTTAAATTTAAATTTTAATTGCGATAGCAGTACCAATACCAGTGCCCTTAAAGCGATACCACACACACACACACACACGCACGCACGCACGCACGCACGCACGCACGCACGCAAGTTTGATATCCATCATGTGAATTTGAACGTTTTGGCACCATCTCGTCATGCTGAACTGCCACCTCCATCACATACTGTACACCACGTTCAACTTCACCACCACACAGACTGTATGGGTTGTAGCTGCTGCGGTACTGGGCCAATCACGCGTCACATTAAATTGAAGAACGCTTGCGGTGATTGGCTGCGAGCAAAAGGCAAAACCATACAAATATGTTTTTTTTCTAGAACTGTATACAAGGATCGTCGAATGCAGGTATCGTTTGATTGGGCTATTTCGGTCGAGTACCGATACCCAGCCCTAATGCATTCTGACTTATATTGATAAAGAAACCTCCAAACAATATGAATGATTTTCAAGAGATAAATCATGTTGTGCTAACAACTTTTTAAATGCCATGGAAGGACTGTATATTGCACTGATTGATATGTTATTAAAAATGAACCCCAATGTTTCTCTCAATAAGTGTGTTACTGTAAGTGTGACGACGCTAATCAGGAGCAACCACCAAAGTCCACAGAAAACATTCATCATGTCGTCAAACAACGAACAGTTTGAACGTGTGAAAACACTCAAGTTGTTGCCTCTGGGCATCAAGTCATATCAAAGATGAATCTCTTTATTGCATTAGGAGACCACTGTTGCGTTGTTACTGGCAGAGATTCACTGGCTGCTGCTCACCTGAACACTCCTGCCGATTATCAGGATAGCTCTTGGCTCTGTGCATACGAGACTTCCTCAGCGAGGGGCTGGATGGGAGAGGAGGCGAAAGATATCTTCATGCTGGGTCTTAACGTTTAACTCAATAACACATTAGAGTAATATTATTACAATAATGAATAGTGTAACTGATTGCTCTTGCAATTTCAGTAATAATATTTTAAAGAAATATGTTTGTTATTACCCCCTCTAAGTGTCAGATTTCAGTTGAATTATCCAAAAACTACATTCCACTTATCATCAGAATTAGTTAATGTTGACTTTCTCTAGGTGGATGCATTCACATGACTCCTCGCCTCACCTGTCTGAGCTGCTGTCCAGCGACTGACAGCTTCCAGAAACAGAGTTTTCCGCACTGCTCCAGGGATCCAGCACCTAGCACACGGGACAGTGAATCATGGACTTTGTGTATGCACATACTCTTTGTATACATTATGTTTAATGGAGGAAAATCCATCCTAATACAGAACGCATATTTGTTCATCAATATTTGTGACACATCTGCACGGCACTCACAGAATGTTGACCTTTTACCCCCCCAAATTAACTTTATTAGTCCTACTTACTTAGACATATAACCACAGAAAATCAGCCCGGGGGTACTGGCACAGTGTTCACAAATCAAAGTGTCAACAATCAGCAGGACAGCTCCAGAAAATTGCCCAAAAAGTCTTTGTTCTCTTGATCCGAGCTCTGAGAAAGACTTGTTTTATGTGCGCAAATCTTAATAGCCTGAGATCATTAAACACACCACGTGAATTCTATTTTAAGGTGGATTATCCCCCCCCCCTCCCTTTATTGTGAAGATGTGACTCACACACTGCTCGCTGGTCTCGGGGATGAACTCGCCCTCGCTGTTTATGCTGGTGTATGAACCCTGGCGGGCGATCCTCTGCTGGCGTTCTGGCACATAGCCCGGCGGCGGGGAGCTACGCCCCGTGTTCTGAGAGCCTGGGAGTAGACAGGAGTTGTGAGGATAGAAAGAAACTTTACACATATGAACAATTATAAAGTAAGGATTCTACTGGACTTCGCTCAAGGCATGGCCATGTCAGGGGCTCATCACATGATGAAGGAAACACACACACACACTATATAGATTGTGAAAGCTACAGTAGAAGCCCCCCTTCCCGGTATCTTGAGTTTTTTTCTTTCATTTTCCACGGTACAGAAACAGATAGTTGAGACCACAACCACACAATTCAGCCACACACTAACTTAATAATCTAAGAAAGACAAATATGCAGAAATGTCCTCTCTCTCTCCTGAGCCACAAAGAGGATGAATATGCAGATGGTCAGTCTGCCTGAATGGAGCTTTTGAAGACCTATTCCAGTTTTTACAGATCCCATCATGGAGTCTTAATCTCAAACCCCCCCCCCCCAAACCCCCCCCCCCCCCCCCCCCCCCCCACCCCCCCCCCCCCCCTCCCCAAAACAACCAACATTTCTAAACCAGGCCATTGGCCCGCTGCACTAATAGCATCCCGCAATCTGATTGGCTGCAGGCCAGCAGGCATTGTAGAGCAGCCAGTGATGGTGGACAGGAAAAGGAAGAGGACCCACTGCTAAGAGGGGAAGCCAGAGAAACAACAGCCAGAGAGAGAGAGAGAGAGAGAGAGAGAGAGAGAGAGAGAGAGAGAGAGAGAGAGAGAGAGAGAGAGAGCGCAATGGAAATACAAGTAAAAGGAGAAGCTTCTCTGGCCCTACAACATGACAGCAACCCATAATCCAATATCAACAAAACGTGAAGGTCTCTGAGCGAAGCCATGCCACTACCCTTCCCCTTCTGAATGTGTGTGGGCTGCAGAGTGCAGAGAGATCAGAGAGGACGCTGAATGACAGCGGGGAGGTGTGTACCGGTCGATAGATGGCGCCCCCTGGGCTCCGAGGCCTGGTACGCCGTGCTGACGTCCCCGGTGGACTGGGAGGCCTTGATCCTCACCTGCTTACACACCGTGTGGTGGGGGGAGGGAGAGGCCTGCGGGCGGAGCAGAGGAGGGTTCAACACGTCTGCATGTTGGCAAAGCAGCTTGTGTAACAGAAATGGATGAAAGAGGAACTTTGCTTTTTCATAACATGGCCCGTAGTGCGGAAACAACAATGGTGTAATGCTGTGTTGGGCAAGTTACTTTCAAAATGTAATATACTACATATTACTAGTTACCTTCATTTGAAAGTAATAAGTAACTTTACAATATTACTTTCTGTGTAGAGTAACTCGTTACTCATTACGCTACTTTTGCATTACTGTCACCTAAATAACAGCAGTAGCAGAATGACATTGTCGCCCCGGAACCCTCCCGAAAAATAATTTTGACCGTCTTGAAGTCAGTGTAAACAATCCAAAATTCTAAATTTTATCCTTTTCCTTTGTTATTGTCATCTATAGTGGTTATTTACATAAAAAACACAGTTTCATTAGGCAATGATCTTTATTTAAATATGTGCTTTGATTAATTTGTTTTTTTTTAACTCAATTTGTAACTTGTGTTACTTGACAAAGTAACTGGTATAATATTACTGAAATCCTATTGGTAATAAGTTATATTACTGAGTTACTACTAAAAGTAATATATTACATGTTATATGTTAATTTTGTAATGAGTTAACCCCAACACTGGTAATGCTACACTGTAAATACAGGCCTAGTTTGTGTGTGTGTGTGCGTGTGTGTGTGTGTGTGTAGGTCTCACATTGCTGTGTTCCTGTGTGAGCAGCAGGATCTTGATGCTCTTCATGTTGGAGCTTCGGTCCAGCAGGTCGATGGCCTTGTCCAGGTCATCCTGACCTCGCAGCGGGATGGACAGCTGCCAGCATACAACACACACACATTCAACAATACATACACATGAATGCATGCACAGAGAGAAGCATACATACGGTACACCCACACATATGTGCACGTAACGAGAAGACACACACAAATGCTCGCACACACGTGTGTATACATACACACACAAAGACATGTGCTTGCCTCAGACACACATACATACATGGAAATATAAAGACACACCTACATACATGGAAATATAAAGACACACCTACAGAACATTTCATATGGGCAAAGAAACACGTGCACATGTGCTCACATACACGTACGCAAACACACGTGCATACCTGCCAACACTCCCGATTTTCACAGGAGTTTCCCTATTTTTAAACCTTTCTCCTGCTGTGCTCCAGATTGGTAATTTCTCCTATTAATCTCCAGATTTAGATCAAACGGCTGTAGCGGGCTCAGTTTTAAAGCCAGAGTGACGTATCTGGGATCAAATTAAATTTAGTCTCGCTTGCCAGACTATCTCCGTTTCGCGCTGTACCAGCATAGGAGGGAGTCTGGCTCCTCTTACTCTCACTCTGGTATAGCGGGAAAAACCTCTCCGTTACCTTTACACCATCCATCTTAAGTACCAAGCAGGCCTGCTTTATTGCACAATCCAAATCTTTGTCAAAACAAACAAAAGCGTGGTTGTTTCACAGAGCGGATACCCAGGGAGCAAAAATTGATTTCCCTTCCGCTCCGACTGAAATGGTCGGCCCCAATGGCAAAGCTCATCCCTGCATCCTGCTTCCAGTGAGTCAGATGACATGATACTAGACATCCATTGGCACCATGTCATGCTAGCTTGTCGGGAAGGGTGCTAAATAACGCTCCCCAGAGTTAGGCTAAATTCTGGCCAGGGAAAACCTATTTTCAAAGGGGTCCCTTGATGCTCTCACCTCAAGATATCTGAATGAAAATGGGTTCTATGGATACCCACAAGTCTCTCCTTTACAGATAGAGTACTGTAGCACAAGCTTTTTTTGACAAGGCAGCATAAATCGACAGAACAATGGATCACATCGCTGATGGAGCTTTGACTGACTTAACGGTTCTGATTTGGGCGGGGGGGGGGGGGGGTTTATTTGCAGAAACCCCCTTTTTCACAGCCTAATGTTGGCAGGTATGTATGCACATGTACACACAAACATGAAAAGACACACACACACACACACACACACACACAAGGGGCGAGAGAGGACAGAATGAGTGGGGAGAGTGAGACTTTACCTCGTTGTTCATATAGTGCAAGTCTAGCAGCTGGCCAAAGACACTCTTGACTTTCTGCTGGATTTCCTCGAACTGCACAGGCCGTCCAAACATCAGGATTCTACATGTGCAAAACCATGCAATCACATAGACAGATCATCATGGAGATTTAGATCTGCTGGTCAGCAAACCGCTTGTGAACTACCACAGGCACGCACGCACGCACACACACACACACACACACACACACACACACACACACACACACACACACACACACACACACACACCAGGGTTGCCACTCTTTTGTAATGATACATGTCAAGGACAACTTATTAAAGCTGCAACCAGCGATGATCGGGCCCTCACACCTTCGTGCACGACACGTCAGGATGTGCCGCGGCCACGGTGGGGCGCTATCGAGCCATCTTGGCACACCCAAGCCCAAGACCCAAATCAGATCAAAATCTTCACCTCTTCTGATGCGTGTGCCAACTTCCATGAGTTTTCAAGCATCCCCAGCACTTCAAAAACAGCTTCCTGTTTCATGGCGAATAATGCGGCACCGTGGCAACAGCGTTTGATGAAAACATTCACTATTGAGCATAATCAAGGTCTTAAGACTAAACAATCTAAACAATGCGGGTTACTTAGGCCAGTAGTTCCCAAAGTGGAGTCTGTGCCATGCCCAGGGGTGGGAGGGAAAGTGCTGCATCAGAGACGATTCAATACAGAGACGGTTCATTGCAGGCTCCGCCAATCTTGCTACTGTTGATAAAGATGATGAAGAGTCCCATGTATTATTATTACTAGCAGAATAGCCGTGCAGTGTATCGAGTGTAGATGCTGTGGTCTCTGCACGCCCAAGGCGTATGAACTCTGTGCTGGCAGGCTGGCCAGCCGGGACAGACATGTCCGCGTCTTGTTTGTTCCCCAGAGCCATCGTAAAATTCATCTAAAATAGCTCCCCAACAGATACAAAAACATGAGCATATAGTGTTTGATGTACAGACAAAGAACTGAATTTAAACAAATTACGATTAGCTTCTCCCTGGAGCTGCAGGGTCGCTCCTCCGACAGCTCCTCAACTCACCTCACTGCAGCCCGACTGCGGGAGCTCCGCCCCCGGCTGATTCGCACAATGGAGGCTGCGCAGCCATTGTGCAGCGCTGCGCATTCAGCAAAACAAGTCTTAGAATACAAAAATGGTTCCAATTGGCATCTAAGAGTAGCCTACAAATGTGGTAGTATGTATGCTTCATCGGGGTCCCTGACCACAAAAAGTTGTTAGGGAACCCCCAACTTAGGCGACCAGCCATATTTGAACTAAGAACGCCTACAAGGCAACACAATTAGCCTGTGACACAGCGCAGCAATAAGCAAATCACTCTATACTTGTAGCTGTGTGGAAAGTAATATTGTAGATAGGAAGATGGTGCACCGAGCTTGGCCCAGCACTCCAGATGTAATGTATAATAAAAATGGCATCATAGGTGAATTTAGAGATGACTCAGAGATTCCGGTCAGCTAAATCCAAACACTTTCAACCTCTTTATTAATCCAAGCATTTTCAAGGTCTTGATTTTTTTTATTATCCAAGCATTATACCCGTGGAAACCCCGACACACACACACACACACACACACACACACACACACACACACACACACACACACACACACACACACACACACACACACACACACACACACACACACACACACACACACACACACGCACACACAGAGTGGTTTTTCAGTGAGTGCAGATTCCAGTACACCTTGCATAGTTGTGGTTTGTGCCGGCAGCCGCAGCCTAACCACAGTCCTTTCCCCTTCTCCCACTCTCCAGTTCACATACCAAGTGAAGTGCTGGACTGTGTGTGTTTGACTCCAGACTGCACTCTGCTTCTCATGGACTGAGTGAGACATGTGACTGAGAACGGCATGTGTGTGAGAGAGTATGTTTATGTGTGACTGTGTGAACGCTCTAACATGTATTTACCTACTCCCATATGGAGGTGTACAACACATGACATGCAAACTCACCTCCTCTCCCCTGAGAACTCAAACTTGATCCTGACGTCGTCCTGATGGGTCGAGACAAGCCAGTCCAGGAGGGGTCAAAACCAGGTGGTGAAGAGGTCATGAAAGGGTCATGGGGGGAAAAAATAAATAAATTAGTCAGCATGTAAGATCCTGACTGCTCTGGTCCTGCTATTATTTTCAGAGTGATGCAACTGTGTGAAAAAGGATGGCTGAAGATTGAATGTATCACCCAGAAGATCATCCACTGATCCAGCTTGCCACAGCCTGTGGGTTTACCGCCCCCCCCTTACTGTCCGCCTGACTCAACTCGCCTGCTGTGGACTGACTCTCATTCTATTTTCATTGTTCGGCATTTAGCAGGACGCTCTCATCTGCAGCAGCAATGCAATGGAAGAGGTTCAATCAGTATCTCGTTCTAGGACACTTTGATGAAACACATCGCTGTTCACTTTGGAAGTAGAGGGGATCGAACCTGTGAGCTTTTGGTGACCGGATTCTCTCTCTAACCACTTGTCCACGCTTCCGCGCTAATTTCAATCGTATAAGAAGAATGTGAAGTCTCTGTGAGTGTGCAGGAATGGTGTTCGCCCACAGCTCTGCCATTTTACGTGGGAGTTAATGGCCAAATTTGCGATAGCTGCGCAGATTAATGGCCTGCGCAGCCTCCACCGTTCTGCATGGAGGCTACTACTGGACTCCGCTACATATCATTTTAAGAAACAATTGTGCAATTGTGTTTGTACTCTGGGAACAAAATGACAGAGTTGGAGCTCACAGAGATGTCACAGGACATTTTGGTTGCAATTGAATAATCTGACTTGTGGGTAATAACAAGGCTATTAGCCTGCCACTCACTGCCATTTCCACTGCCAACTCACATTCAAATTCTGGATTATGGACCATTTTAAACAAAGCCAGTTTAGAGTTTTCCATTCTTCCGCACCTGTCTGTTGGCCTGGGCCGGGGCCTGTCTGTTGGCCTGGGCCGGGGCCTGTCTGTTGGCCTGGGCCGGGGCCTGTCTGTTGGCCTGGGCCGGGGCCGGTGTCTTGGGCTTGCCGGTGTCGTAAGATGGCACAGGCTGGCGCCGCGTCATCTGGAGGGCAACCAGGTCCTTCATGATAGAGTGGAGAGCCTGCCTCTCATCTGGAGAGGATAATGGCATGGAGGAAAACACACAATTAGAGTGAGGATGGGAAGATGGATGAGAGAGAGAGAGAGAGAGAGAGAGAGCGGGAGAGAGAGAGAGAGAGAGAGAGAGAGAGAGAGAGAGAGAGAGAGAGAGTGGGAGAGAGAGAGAGAGAGAGAGAGAGAGAGGAGAGAGAGAGAGCGGGAGAGAGAGAGAGAGAGAGAGAGAGAGGAGAGAGAGAGAGAGAGGGAGAGAGAGCAGGAGAGAGAGAGAGAGAGAGAGAGAGAGAGGAGAGAGAGAGGGAGAGAGAGAGAGAGAGAGGAGAGAGCGGGAGAGAGAGAGAGAGAGAGAGAGAGAGGAGAGAGAGAGAGGGAGAGAGAGAGCGGGAGAGAGAGAGAGAGAGAGAGAGAGGAGAGAGCCCCCTAGCACTCAGCTCTGCACTAAAAGGTGTGTGCAGACAATTAGCCAGTCGTCTCTAACTGAAGCCACATTGAGAGGATCCCATGACAGGGTATTAGAGGCGGGGGGAAAGGACTGCAGTGTTTTTGATATGCCTATTCCCATGTTTGATCTCGGGGCATGCTCTGCCTCGGCTGTGTTAGCTCACGGAGGGAAAATATTCTCCTTGTGTAGCTTGGACGGACATCATACGGCCCCGGGGCAGCGGAGACAACCAGACCCCCGTCTCCATAACACTGCAAACAGATCCTTCACCCGACAGTGTCTGGAGCTCCGGCTAACACAGCCTCTGGCCTCAGGGGCAGTGTTTAGTGTGTGTCTGTCTGTTTTTATCTCATGCTGCAAGGAAATCATGTAGCAAGCGTCTGTCTAACATCAAGAACGTAGAGGACTTACTCATTTTGGCGATCTTTGCGTATGTGGTCTATAAACCAGTCTTCAGAAAGTGGTGTCTTCGGTGCCGACGCGCCCACAGCCTGCAATGATAAACACCAATACCAATTACCGGTAGTAATTAGAACAAGGCTTCAAATGACAGTCGCAAGTCAGGTTGTCACTCTTGTCATGGTTATTCATTCATTCATTCATTCATTCATTAAAAGTAATTTATTTTTGTTAAGATTACCTTTTTCCCCTCATGGAGGCACAACAGAGAGATGTGAGACAGAGAGGAGCTGACATGTGACAAAGGCGATCAGGCCAGACTCAATCACATTGTCAGGATGTGATGTGCACCTTCGCCGCTGAGCCAGAGGAGCGCTCACAAGATACTGAGCAGAAGAGACCATGAGGAGAGGGAGCCACAGTGCTAAGTGAACCTGACGGCCCACGTGACGTGATAAAGTACTGTACCCTAACTTAATGGTATAACAGTAGTATTTTAATATGACACTGGAGAGAAAAGCTAATGTCCTCTACAGTCAGAGCGAGAGCAGGCTATTTTTTCATCCTTGGTTCCTTGCAGACTTTTCTGGTTGCAGGCCTGTGTGAATGGGAGAGTAAGTGTGCAGTGCACGTGAGAATGTGTGAGCGTGTTTTGCCCATGAGAAAGAATGAGAATTGGAAAGGCTTGAAACTCAAGCTGCACTGGCACTGATCAGTCTGGCATGATCCATATGGGAAGAAAGATTTCACGGGGCATTCTGCCATTTCAAATATCTGTTTTAAACGTCTCAGATTGCACGTGCTGTAAAACACTTACTCAGCTGGGTCATAAACTCTACTGTTGATGTTAAGAGGGCAATATGATTATTTTTAAGAGAAGGCTGCATGGCGCCAGATACACATTTTTCAACGATCTACCATATCCCTCAACAAGGTATTAAAGAGCAGGCAATTTATTGACCAGGAGCGGGTTCCCAAATCTCTAACAATACGCCATAGGATTCAAATGAACTCTTTCAACGCAGAACAAAAGTTATTTTGTGTTCTTATGACTTGGAAGATGTTAAACATGAACACATCTTTCACAAGTAGACGATAGGATGAATATAAGACTGTAAATCAGACACAACTCAGACTCACTGTTACCACTTTTAACAAGTGCACAAAAATACAACTAATCACTATCTCATTAGATTATACCGACTAACAAATAATAACAATCATTGTTAGGGCGCAATGTTTGCGTGTTATAGCAAGACAGTCCAACAGTTCCTTGTTTGGTTTGAGCATGGACCACACTCGTCATTTTAAAGAGTTTATATCTTTAAAAGCTATAATTATAACCTGAGGAATATGACTATCAACAAGATTAGCCTCTCTGGGCCTCCCTGCCTAACGCCTCAGGCCTCTCAGATCGATAATTTCTTAAGATTGGCCCAAATAGCCAAGCAATATATATATATATGACTTGGCTCTCTCAGACAGCCTCTTCAACATGTTTCTCAAAGTGAAAACCAAGTTGTGAGGTGATGTAAGGGTCCCACGCAAGACCGACCCCCATCTCAAAACACCCCAATCGAAAACAGAATAATTTCTCTAGACCTATTTTACAATAATGAAATAATTTAGGTTATTACAATAATTAGTTATACTTTTGATTTTGATCATTAGGCCTGCTTCTATCAATTTCAGCCAAATTATGGACAATTCTGCAATATTCCATGTTTTACAGTTGATACCATTCTGTCAGTTTCTTTTCTCCGTTTTGCGGAAATCATATATGGCCCTAATTTATTGGACAAGTATTATGTACACATACAGTATAAGGAATTTGACTTGGTTTTGCATTGCTCTCAAAGTAGTCCCACACAGAGAAAGGCCAGAGACAGAGAGCAGAGAGAGACAGAGATGAGCAGAGTCTGAGGCTGTCTGCAGCTGTCTGTCTCATGCTGTCCTGTAGAGACAGGAGGAGAAAATGCGGACGGGGGAAACCATCGCTGTACATGAAGTGGGCCAGGGCATCGGCACCTGAGGCAACTCAGTGGCTCTGTGGATTTCTGGGTAATAATCACCCACAGGAATGCCGGGCATGTCCGTCTGCGGTCGCCGGAGCGTTTGCCACGTCGCTTTCAAGCTCGCTTACCACTCTCATGTTCCACTGCCAGCGCACGAGGTGCCAAATACTTGTGTCCTTCAAGCCTTCAGACTTCATGCCTTTGCTGTTTGCTTCCTCACTGAATAACATGGAGTTTATGAGGTGTGCAATTCCCACTGTTGCATGCATACAACTTTTGGAAACACCAAGCAATGACGCTCTCTCTACCTACAAGATGCTGCAGTGAGTGAGTGAGTGAGTGAGGGCACCTGAAGTGGACAGAAGAGCTCAAATCATGCACCAACACAGCAAAAAACCTCTGTCCATCTTCCCGGCTCTCTCTCCTCTGACTTCTCCTGATTCTAACCTCCCAGGCGGAATGCGGGGAATTCAGTGGAGAGAGAGGCTGCTCTCGACCAGTCCAGTCAGCTGTGCGCGCTTTATTTTCCTTGTATCACATTTCCAGGACTAGCAGGATTTACATGGATTTTCCTCCTCCCCCCCTCTCCTCTCTGTCTGCTTAGAGAGGTGTTTAGTCTGAGGCTGTTTTTCCCAGCCACAGTCCTTGCTCTGTCTCAGGCTATTGATGCATCTGGAGTCAGTGCCTCGCAGCAAAATCCCTCGGCCTGACGTCTCTCTGCGTCGTAGGTGTTTGTGTGCTCTGGGTTCGGGACAACCCGCAACACTTGTACGTTCACACATCTTGAACAGCTAGAGCCTGGCCAGTGGCCACCTATGCTCATAATAAACGATACACTTTGCAAAGTTTTTGCAAACACATTCAAGCATTCATTTTCAAATGATAACTGCATAACCTGAAGGCGTTTGTTTTCTCAATTTCCCCCCATTTTCTCCCCAATTGCCCTTATCAAAATCCCCCTCCCCCCTGCTGCCCCCCTCGCTGCTCCACCCTCTGCCAAGACTAGCACCATGCTTCCTCTGACACATGCGCAGTTGCCATAACTTGCCAACTGCTTCTTTTCACCTGACAGGGGGAGCTTAACCGGCAGGACGTAGCACGTGGGAGGATCACTCACGTTATTCCCACCAGTTCCCTTCCACCCCTACTAGGCGCCCCAACCGACCAGAGGAGGCGCTAGTGCAGCGACCAGGACACATAACCCCAATCCGGCTTCCCACCCGCAGACACCAGGCAATCGTGCCTGTATGGACGCCCGACCAAGCTGGAGGTAACATTGAACCTCATGTTGGTAGGCAGTAAATCTACCACTACACTACCCAGACACCCAAAGATTTCTAATAAGTAGACTTTAATACTGTAAAACTCTACTTAAAGTCGAGCTGAACCCAAAAATGACTTTTATTTTCTTTTAGTTCAAATACCTGGGTATGCAGTGCACCTATTTAATAATGTATGCAAACAAAATCACAAAAGTCTAATTTCTTTCGTTTTTCACACTTTTTCACATGAAAAGTTCATTTTTCAAGATTTCATTGATAACAGTAATGTACAGTTTGCTGACGTCACCTAGTACTATCAAATTTCTACCCCATTTCAACCAATCATATCACGACATGCAGCTGTCAATCAAATCTTCATTTCAGGATAATTTTCTCTTCCAAAAGAAAGGGAAAATGGCGCCTAGTGCCTGTCATCTGGCAGAATTCCTATCCCATAAACTAACTACTAACTTGGCCAATTGTTAGAAACATGAACAAAAAACAAAAACTATAATCTCTAAGAATGCAAAGAAATGTAACTGGCTCGTTAAAACGCGCATTCCAGGGATATCGTATTTACAGCAGCGATAATGGCGCGCGCATCCGAGAGCTTGGTTGTCAGGGGTTGCACTTCGGAGATTCCAGGCCGACGTGCTGCACTCTCCGCTCGGCAACACGAAACCAGCTGGCTGCCTGCGGCTCGCTGAGCTCCACTCCTCCCGTCAAAAGGCTCTTCCCGAGGGGAGCGCCACAACACACTGAATCCCACTCGATTTGGAGGCGGAACATGCCAGGATTGGCCAAAGCCCAATCCAGTCCCCAGAATTGTCAAATAAAATCATCAACATGATACTATGACCCGCCTCTCAACCTGTCATCTTAGACAAACTATGTTTTCAGTCTGAAACGGACTCATATGCACGTGACGAACAGGTTCAGTTCGACTTTAAGCATGTCAGCACTAATCTGCTCTGCCTCCACATTTCTGATTTCTACATTTTGCAAAGTTTTAACACACAAACTCATTTCAAATGGTAAGTGCATATGGAATCTGAATAAGATTTACAAAAACATGGCTTATCTTGGATATTTAGATGGCACCAACAACAATATTGCGTTAGTAGAGTTCTATAAAGGCTGTCCACAAAGGGCTAACATTCCTTTGTCCTTCAAATAAAGAGAAAGCGTATTTCTTCCTGTGCCAGCATCACATCAAGAGCCAAATTCAGATCAGTCAGTGTGGGGTGGTGAGATGATTCAGTCCTCTACACATGGGCGATATTAATCACCGTTTAGAAAGTAATTTTCTACAAATCATGCTTGTTCTTTCTTGAGTAGTATATCTAATTAATGAAAGGAAACTAAAAGTTATATTGTTGTGAAATGTTAAATAGTCATCTTTAAAGATTGTCTGTTAATTTTAACACAAAGCCCACAATCCTCCTGGTGCATTGTGAATGAACTACACGTCATCACCCTGAATGTGCCGCAGCGCTGTACAGAATGTGGACGTGTTCATAGAAATAAAGGAAACACAAAGGGGCCAGTCATGTTACGAGACAGAATAGGTGGAATTGTTAGGATGCAACAAAGCTGCTGACTAATGCCAAAGAGAAGGAGAAGGTCAAGGAGGAGAAGGGGGGAAGCAACGTTGACACTATTTTGAATGGTTTTAATGGGACACACGTTTCTTTTGACTTGTGGTGACTTATTGCCATGGCTTATATTGTTGGCAGCAGTTATGACAGCAGACTCTCCTTCTGTGTGAGATTATGTTGTGGCACACCACATTCAGATTAGCCTGTGGAAAACTGCTACAACCATAAGGAAAGGATTGTTTCTATTAAGCATTGTCACTGTTATTAAACAGTTACAAAGGGCCATTAAAGGAACAGTCCATCCCAAAATAAAAATTTAATATTATCTACATAATCCTTTCGATTTCAGCAAACAGTAGGGATTGCAACATTGGAAATAACTTGCCTCCTCCTACACATGTCCGTCCCTCTCACCCATCCCCTCCCGTTGAGTTATTATGGCCTGTAATTGACACAAAAGGTCACACTTTCACATTAGATACAAATAAACTAGTGGTGTGTGGAGGGGAGCTCAGGAGTGACTCGACATTGCATTGGGTTGGGAGGTTTTGGAACAAAACCTGCAGGGAGCTAGTTTTGAAAGGTAGAAATCTCAGCACCTGGCAAAGTAATATTTGAGTCATTGGCATCGATCAGAACCCTATCAAACCCCCACACATACATGATGGCTTACTAAGTTGTTTCTTCACTTCCTTCCTTTTCATGTTATAGCTATTATAAAGCAAAATAAACAATTGTAATGTAGACCACAAACAAAATAATAATGATTTGATTTATATGGCGCCTTTCTAGATACTCAATCCAAGTAGTTGTGTCCTACATCATGACAATTTATGAGTTGTAAAGACAAAATGTCTTATGTCATGAATCAAATTAATGGTGTTTTGCTTTGGGTTTTTTCGCTGATGGCCTCAGAATTCAGGAAGTTGGAGATTAACTGTATCTGTAGTGTTTCCCAACTGAGAGCTGATGGATTACATGCATTTTCAAGCAGAAAGCTAATAATTACATCTTTCCCACGTGACGTGAATGCAGCATAAATCACGTCTCTCATACCTGTGTGATTGCTGTCACGTGCAGGAGCCCTCACCTCACCTGTCGCCTTGACGACCTCGGTTGCGAGGACAGGCTGTTGAGCAGCTGACTTCTGTCACCAGCAGAGATGACGCAGTCGGTTCAACCGTTCATCTCCGTCGTCTCTTCAGTCGGACCGGTACATGGCGGGGCTGACCCCCCAGGTAACGGGGGTCGTCTTCAACGGAAAGTTTTGTAAAACACAAGCTAGTCAAAAACACGCTGTCACATGAGAGTTTTTCCAAGGGAAAATTCTACATCAGACTGCCCAGACTGTAGTGTAGCCCCGAGAGAAAGTCCTGCTCGGCGGAGCTTTTGAAAACATTATTTTCCAAAACATCATCTTACAATCTTCCGTGAAAGGAACGTTTTTCCTTCACAAATGGTGCAACAATAACCGTGTGGCCTTTATGAAATCCATTTGTAACAGCACACCACCAGAGGAAAAGACCGTGCGATTTCCGTGATTTTGATGGCCTCTCTTCCTGCTATTTTTGCAGATTTTCCTCTTTGGGTTTCCAGTTGTTCACTTCAAAGTCAAAAGTATCTTCACTTTTGTGAATAGCCGCATCGTCGTGAACTCGGAATTCGCCTATGAGCACGTCTGTAGAAGAATCCATACAGGCCGAACGTTATACATGGCCTATAACAAAAGTATGGGGGGAACTGATGCAGTGCTCGACATGATGAAGACGAGATAACGTTACTTGTAGAAATAATGAAAGGACAATGCACAGCAGACCTTACTCACTACACATTATGCACAAAAAATAAACTTGTATCGATTGGCCGATATGTTAATTATAGCGAAACAAAGTTTGGTCCCTTCCATCGACGCAGACTGTTGGATTCCTGCAGCATTCACCAGAAAGTCAAACAGTAATTAAAAGTGGAAAAACGGTATTTTGAGCATAACATAAATGTTCACAAACTTTCCGAACGGCGACACGAGCCAGCGATAGCACATAACATTAACTTCCCCCCAGCCAAAACAAAGTAAAAAATCATCTTTAATACGTCAAACTTCCTGACAGAAAAAAATATCGCCACCGGAACCCGCTTTTTGCTGCCGCCAACAAAACATGAAGAGTGTACTCCAAGCTAGGATCCACGTTGGCCCGATGCCTTGGCTCTTTGCGCTCCATATGTCGGTTGTAACATGGATTGTCCCAGGAGTATTTCTGATTACTGGAACTAAATTAGCGCCGTGCAATCTCGGGAACGCGCTGTTACTCGGTCTCTAGCCTCAAGAGCGCGCACAATGTTATTAGTGGGCGGGGCGTACCGGCTGTGACGTACTTTTGCTGTCTTCACATACTGCCGGAAAATCTGAATAAAATGTTGAGCATCTTTGACACCTGAGTTGCCCAGATGTGTCACATCAGGGGCTGGAGCATGAAAGCCATCTCAACAGCTGATGGTGAAAGAGACGTTGGCTCCACCCTGATGCCTCGATTTTGTAAAATAAAAACAAAATCGGGGGAAAAAACCTTTAGTCTTTTGCTACAATTTCGGACTAAAAGCACTTATTGATTATGTCAGAACTAAAACCAGATAATCTGAGGGGTACTTGAAGGCAGCCTGACTTACTTTGTGAACCTAGGACCTTTGAACTTCCAGTCTCAGTGATTAATGTTTCTGCCTGAGGCTTGGACTCTGATCATAGGATGGGAGCCATATGGGTTTTGGAGACATACTGTATATATATTGTTTTTGATTGAATTTGTGCTGAAATTCCATTTCATTCAAACAAATTACTATAACAAAACCCTCAACCATCAACCGTCTCCTGTGGGAATGAAAGCATTTATCTCTGAGCAGTGTACAATAACAATAAATACAATTGCAATAAGTCAACACCAGCATTTTTATTTTTTTCCAAAAGCATGTAAAAAACAAAAACAAAAACAAAATAAAAACTCAAAGAAAATGCACAAATATGATTGTGTGTGTTGTTGTAGAAAGAGGGCGCTTACATTTTAAAATTGCTGTACTTCCATAACACAACTGAGCTATGAGGGAAGGGAGGAGAGGAGAAAGACAGCAGACACAGCCCAACGCGTCCTTTTGCTGTAAGGCCACCTCAATCCACAGGTCAAGTCTGGAATATAATTTACATTTTTTAAAGAAGCGTACATTTAAAACTTCCCAATGACAACAGTGACACCCGCACTGAAAACCAAAATTAAAAAGTCCACATCAAGTTCAGCACAAAATGAAATGACTCACAGACTTAACAGATAAAAACGTCATTCACCTGAGCCTCTTGGCACCAGTGTAGAAAAATGTACCTTCTCTTTTCTGTTGCACTTAAAATACAAGTTGCAATTCACAGATTTTGCAGTTGTACCTTGGCGCACTGCGGACAGAGAATGACAAAGACAGTATGGACATGGTGCACTTTCTAAATACAACACTATTGGTTTCAAATGATTCTTGGAAGGAAGGAAAATATAAAATACATTGTCACAGAAGTAATTTACACTGTGGATATCAAGTGGGTAGATAAGAAAAACGGCTGCTGGTTGAATGAAGTCATCCTATGTTAAATAGTGGGACTCTGTAGAATAAGCAGTTCTGGTTTTCACAAGGCAAGATCAGGATAGTTTTTGTTAACGGGATCTGTGCACTCAGCAAATGTCTTGTTTGAAAAAGCAATAAGGTCAGCTATTAATTTCTAAGGCTTCTCTTTAAAAAAGTAGCAAATATCTTTCTCTTAAGTTTAGCTTTCTATTCTGCACAGCATGCTCAAATTCACAGTAAACCTTCAGTCACAAAAAGTATTTTGTGTCATTCAAGTGTCAGTCAAGTCAGTGGTATTTCGACATTTCCTAAAATGAAAATTTTAAAATGGCTTTAGACTCATTCTTTGTGAAGAACAAAAGACATGGAAATCTTGTCTGACTGGATTAATTTCTCTTAGGTGTTGCAATTAAATGAGATCAAAATTAAAAGTGACTGGAGTGCAGCGGCTGCACTACAGACTGAGGCAACTTAATTATTCAAAACTTTGAATAAAAGCTATAGAGACGTTCGAGGGTACAGTTGCTTTGTCTTCCTCTCAGTCTATAAACACACTTCCCCAGCAGGGGGGGCTCTGCACTAAGCGTTGTGTGCAGCAGCACAACAGGGGACCAAAGCTCTGACAAGCCATACCTCAACAACCTATGTTCAATTCAACTCAATAATAAGGAATAGGTCCTGGTGCTAAGAAGCATTCAGCTAATAAGACATGAGATAAGAACAGGAAGGCATTTAGTTAAAGGGGAAACGTGTCCATGCTTACTGGGGGAATCATACAAGAGTGATGGAAAAGGCGAAGCGATTTGATACCAAGTCTCTGTAACAACTGTCCGGCTTAAGGAACACACTCAAACACCGCACAGGGACAACAAATAAAATAAAAAAGCATCACAAGCCTGGAACGATGAAATGACACTTTTGTGGTTTCCTGCGAGCTTACGCTCTGTCCAGCAACATCCCCATCTGTGACTCTTGTGGGTCAGAAAGACATTTTTTCCAGCTCTAGCACATTTCATCTTGGAGTTAACGGATGTTAAAGACAGGACCTTGGTTTCCTTGTGATTATCAACATCTTGCCTGGTGATCATGCGTGTTCATATGTGCAAGACAAGAGTATAATATAGTGTGGCATGTTCACGAATCACAGACTACAGCTCTATGTACAGATAGTTATACACATGACAATCTTTAGAAACCCATTAACATTTCAACCATAAAAGCTCAGAGGATCAACTTATGCCATGACATCAATCAAATCCAGCAAACACACAGAGCAAGAAGTGCTTCTCAGAACTTTAAAAGTGATATGCTATGCATAAATGAAACGAGACACATTTAAATCATCCACAACACAGATTAATACAGTCATAAGATGATAAGGCTATTAAGACCCATTCATACCCATCCACATGCAAGGTTACAACCAAAGAAGTCACACAGGTCATTAAAAAATAACGATCCATGGGATGAAATGGAAAATAACAAATAAAACCAAAATGAAAAACAAAGAAAACAGAAGTGGTGATGAGGTGAGCTATTGCCCATGTGTGCGGTTATTTTACAGTACGTTGTACCCTGTTTGTTCCTCAAATATTTCAAACCTGACAAAATGACAGAGTTGCCTCTGACTGAAAAGTCAAAATACTGAGGACTATTATCTCAATTTGGGTTTGTGTTAAAATGAGTGAAGCTAACATAAAACATGATTTAAAAAATCCTTGGATAACATTGCAATTCAAACTCCTCTGAAAATTGACCTGAGTGTATGCTCTACTGCAAAAAGTGGATGCTCTGTAGCCCCTCTACTGATATGTCTGCCTGAGCATACAGTGTTACCTATGCAGAAAAGAAAGGCTGCAAATTCAGGGGGAGAAGGCGTTTGGTCACAATCAACAACCAATTCCAGGAAATTGGAAGATAAAATTAAGAAAATAAAGACATCAATAAACATCAAAACATATCCCAAAAAATAAATTTGAATTAACATGGGATCACGACTGGCCAGTCATTTCCTAGGTGTTTGTGCACGCGTGTGTATCTGTTTTGATGGTGTGGGAAAAAGCGAGTGAGCGCATGGGAGTTTTAAGAGCGCCCCTCCCCCCCCAAAAAAACTAAAATATGAGGCATGTGTTGATCATGATGTATAGGAGGTGTTAAGAGGAGGAGAGGAGAAGAGGCAGGGCAGTGATGGGACACAGGCAGACACGATTACACGTTCTCTGCCTCCTTGGAGGCCCAAAGCTCCTTGTGCTGTTTGCGTCCGAAGCCCTCGTCGTAGTTCCCTTTGCTTTTGAAGAGCTGCTGGAAATGGGGTTTGCAGTAAAATTCGCCCGAAAGAGCTGCGTAGGTGCCAAGGCTGCCGGGGAGAGAGAGAGGATTGAAGGGTCAGATCACAAACAAATGGAGTCAGGAAAGAGAAAGAAAGTGGACAGAAATACAGTGGAACAGAAAAGTCACCTGAGTTTGGTGTTGCAGTGCTTGCAGCAGAAGCAGGTGGAATGGAAGATCAGGTTGTTGGCAACCAATCGCTCCATGGGGTACACCGTCTTCTCACATGACGCACACACTTCCCTTTGAGTCTTAAAGCTGAAGGACTGAGCACATAAACATACTGTTTTACACCTTGCTTACAAACGGGCGGCGATCCAGGCCGAGATCCGTACAGAGATCAAAGCTATAGCATTTCACAAACGACTGACAAACACGGGAAGACTTTCTTGGCTCTTCATTGAGATCAAAGGCTGATGTAAACTAAGAGCGTGACATGAGGACAGGAATACAGCAATGTGAATTTGAAATGTAGTGAAAATGTAAACAAAGTGCAGCAAACGGCACATATTTACCTTAGATCGCTGGACAGGTTTCTCTTCAGTGGCGTTTCTGGTGTCCTGGAAAAGAAAAGGAAAAACCATTAGCTAACATTTACACACAATCATTTATTCAAATATACGCACAGACTCCACTAGATAGTGCAACTGAAAATAGTAATTGCAATCAACAGGATCAGTGTCTTATCTATCAGCTTACAAGCAATAGAAGCGCCTCACATAGATGGGAATATGAATATGAATATATATATATATATATATATATATATATATATCAGTGTTTCCCCCTAACATTTTTCAGGCCTGGAGGGCCTGAAAAACGTACCCCGGGGTACGTTTCGAAACATACCCCGACCGCAACGGTGGGCTGGGGGCCCTCGCTGGCGACGCTAAACTTTTAGCTAACCTGTTCGCACCTATGTTCGCAATGGCATCCCAAGTATCATCATAGTGTTATGGGATGCGATGTGAACAGTTGTATTATGGGATGTGCGTTTCCCAGGCAACAACACACGTTGACACGTTTTGGAACAGCGCTGCACGCTGGCACAATGCTCCTAAAAGCAAAATGGCTATTGTTCTGAATGATTTGGCATCTTCTATTACTGTCAACACCAGTATTGTTGTATTGTAATACTATGCCATAAAGGTCTATTGAAATGTATATATATATATATCTTTCTTTCTCCACTGTCCTTTTATTTCTTTCAGCAGTGCATCAATGTTGTCAATGTGATCTCTCCCCACCTCTTTCCATTCTCTCCATCTGTCTCTCTGCCCCCCTGAGAGAGGATCAGGTGCCTTCTGTCTAGTCATGTGAGATGAGCTGGGGGACGGTCAACATTACAGCACACTAGCAGCCTTCCACATCATAAACTCACTGGCTAATATGACTTGTTAGTGAGCCATGTGTACACTACAGGCCAACAAGTATGACATCCTCAAGTGAAATATTACTACGGTTGGCAGCGGTGGGCGCCGCCAGCTGAAAGCCTCTTTCATCTTTAATAATGGGTTCTTGGTGAATACTTTAATTTGATTTTCATTGATGAAATGAACAGTAGGCCAGACAGAAGGGGAAACCAGGTGGAGTGAGGGGGTTTGCTGAACAGATTCAATTAATTAGTTTGCAAGTTCATAACGCATGAACCATCTCTATCACTCATCTTGTCCATTGTCCTACTACAATCATGAGCCAACATAGTAGGGTTGGGCGGTAATAAGGCAATGCCTTATAAGGCAGGGTATTTGAAAATAGCAACGGTATCCTTTTCATTACCGCATAAGAAATTCTGCTGTGCAATGTGCGCAATGAACGCCTTAAGAGCCTTAAGAGTGTCATCTGTGTGGTTGAAGATGCTATGACAGTGACGACAGAACTTGTGAACAATGTGTAATTTGTCAAATAAATAACCTGTCAAAAAAGACTATTTAGAAGAGAGTCAAGCGCGAGTAAAGCGCAAGTCCCTCCAAGCCCTACAATGCGACTTTTTAACGTGACTTTAATCCGACTGTAATACCGTATACTGTAACATTTGGGTAAGGTTTAAAGGTATTAAAAAAAAGGATACCGCCCAACCCTACAACATAGGTTCACTCTATACTTCTCTGACCCGCCCCGTGACACAGGTCACCAAGTTCCCCTGCGGCCCACTGTAGACCAACACATGATGTCAGCACATAACTGCAGGTGGGTCAAACGTTCAAGAGGAGATGAAAGGAGTGGAGCAGATGAAAACCTCCCCAAGGCACCAATGAGGTCAGCAAGAAAGAGAAGCTCCCTGAGTCTCCAGCCAGGTGTCACACTGAGGAGGATGTGTTAACGGCTGAATCTGCCCTCTGGACTGTGGCGGTCTCTCCCTGGCAGCGACATGCATGACCACGTCTTGACTCTTTAAGCAGGGCTAACAGGTAATTAATTAGCAGACAGAGAGACACATTCACACGCGGACATAGAAACGGCCACTGAAAAGCCAGTGTGCAGGGAAGAAGGGCCGCCTCTGTTTAGGAAGGGGAAAAGTCCACTGCGGACTCTGCTAAAACCCTGTTATGTAAGGCAGTTGGCTGTAAGGCAGTTGGCTGGAGCTGGAGGAAGGGAGTGTGTGTGTGTGGGGGGGGGGGGGGGTATTTCTACCAGACTTGTAAAGAGATGGAGAACCCCACATCAGTAGTATCGCTTGACAGACCATCTCCGATGGTTTCGCCCTGTACCAGCGCAGGAGAGAGTCTGGCTCCTCTTACTCTCACTCTGGTATAGCGGGGGAAAATGTTTCCGTTATCTTTACACCGAAAGTACAAGCAGGCCTGCTTTATTGCACAATCCAAATCTTTGTTAAAACTTGCCATTGTAGGGGGCTAGGTTGCTAGCTAGCGTTGTTTCGCAGAGCGGATAGAGGGCTCTCCCTTCGCTCCGACTGAAATGGTCGGCTCGGCACCAATGGCAGAGCTTATCCGCAGCCTGCTTCCAGTGAGTCAAGACATCACAGACAACTGCTGATCTACACATTGGCAGCTCTGTAACGCTTTCATGGCACAACTGAATGGATCTACCATCAGTGATGGAAACTAACTACTAGTGGGAGAGGCTAGGCTAAGTGCACCCATCTCCCGCATTCAAAAATGTTGAGCTGTTAAGATCAGTTGAGATCAAAGCCCATGATTCAATTATGTTGCACTCAAGATTAATGCCACTGGGCCCTTTGTATGTCATGTCTGGATTCATCTAAGAGAGATTCCAGCAGCACTGTGTAATAAGCAAAGCATTAAACAGCATGGGCCCGGCCTATCTTACGCCCGGTGCAAGCCAAGGCGTTATCATTGCTAGTTTTTCTAGCACTCAAAATCTAAATTTTCTGAGCTAGAAACTAGCAATGATAATAGAATGCCTTGCACCGAGCATAAAATAGGGCCCCATGAATGTGTACTTCACATCGGCTTATGTGAATCTGATTTAACATCGGCTTATGTGAATCAGATTTTTTCCCATCGTTTCCATATTATAATTGTCAAAATGATTCTTGAGTTTTTGCCTTAACGCACTGATGTACAATTGAGCAAGAGGAAGAGTGAGGGTGTTGTCTGCATCCATGAGAAGAGGAAGCCATGCTTTTGAAATGATTATCTCGTTAGTGTGGCCATGCAGCTTCCTGTAGATGCAATCACCATCCCAAAGTGTCCCTGAACCTCCTCATCCCTGGGTCTCCTTCAGATCTGCTCCTATGCTAGCAGCAAGACCGCTCACACTTATCTCGCAGGCGGCATGCTACAATGCATACAACCACCACTTCCTGTACCGTAACAACCGCTGAGCCAACATGCCTTTCCCCAACTCAAAATTATTTACTGACTTTGTGAAAAACTCGAGAGGCAACATGTACATGTAAACTCCCCATATGTGTGTGGAAAAAGTCTGGCTCAGCAGGAGGCTATGAGGCCATGGAAATTAGGTCAATAAGAGCTTCGTCTTTGCATGTCAAATAAATGTAGCCAAAAAAGGCACTGCAGCAAATGTTGATCTGAGTGAGGGCACAGAATGACCATGTCCTTCTAGTAAAAACAAAGAAAAAACAGGATTAGTTACCATAACAGGGGTTGGCACGTATTCCCCATGAACACACACACAAAATCCTGGAAGACTCCAGAATAGCTTGTGCCATCGGTCTTCTTTTACCTTATTTGTACATGAGAATTTCACTATTGCCACGGAGGAGCTCAAATGTGGCAGGAAGTTGTGATGACACATCTGACTTCCTCTGTCTTGCAGACTCCCAGCGGAGACGGCCTAACTGACTTCCATCCAATGAATGACTACTAACATCGCTGGGGGTAAGTGTTTAGCTGCTGACTGGAATAACACAATTATGAGCCATGTCGAGACCAGACAAGTGACAAGACAAGAAAGGCAAGAGCACTCCTGATTGGCTAAAGAGAAGATGCATACAAGGATTGCGCAGATGAGGGGGGGGGGGGGGGGGGTCAAGGACATTATCTGTATGGAACAAGGTGTGTACACACAATGTGACGACGACGAAGAAGAAGGAGAAGAGAAGGGTGGAAAGGTAGAATTGACTGGAGCACACAAAATCACTGGCAAACCAATTTAATAAGGTACAAAAACTAACGTTTCGACGCGAGCAGCGCTTCTTCCAGTATTCAGAGCACCGACCTCCCTTTGTGGAGGGGCTGTAGCGCAAGAGATTCCTTCTACAAGAAGAAGGTTTTGCAATCGTGAAATTAACCACAGTTAACACTATGGTTCAACTGTGCTGCAATTTAACATGCCAACCAATGTATGTGAAGCTGGAGTGTCTTACCAAACAAAGAACACCTTCATACAAACAAGTGTGGAAATCAGTCTCTCTCTCTTGCAACAGAGGTTCAACTCTTACCCAACGCCATCAATCCCTCATGCCCAGTCTTGTCTTTTCATGTTAAGAACACCTGCATGCGCATGTGTGTGTGCATGCAGACTCGTGCACACACACACACACACACACACACACACACACACACACACACACACACTCGTGCATGCTAAACGTGCATGCTAAACGTGCAACCATCCAGCAGCGTTTTGCAGGACAGTGCCAGTTTCCTTTCCTCTGTGGGTTGCTTTGATTGCTAAAGGGTTGGAGTGCACAGATCAGGGCTTGACACTCATCTGCTGAGGATCCTCTCAAATCTCATTACTGTGACAAACCCCATTGCCTTCTCCACCAGAGCACAGAGCACCCATCTACCAGCAGAAGTCAGCCAGTGACCCCGGAGTCGACGCTTACGCGTTCAAATCGGGGAATGAAGTAACGCAGTGGGAATGCTAGGCCGTAGTTTAGAAAGCATGTGTGCATTATCAGCCTGCACCCTTAACATGAAGTGTGCGTGCATGCTAAGCCCAAGAGGTCACAGTGAAGTTTCACTCTTCAGACAAATAAAAGCTGTGGAAGTCAAAAGCAGGCGCCAAAACTACAAACCAGACCCCTCTCGTCAAAATCTCAACTGTTTACAAGAGATATCAGCTGACGTAAATCTCAAGTGTTTACAAGAGATATCAGCTGACGTAAATCGCACCCATTTAGAACGGTTACAACAACACAGGAATATTACGAGGGGAATGGTTCAATGTGTCCATGAAGAGTGCAAAGAGGAAGAAGTATCTTGTCTTTGTAGTGCTGCTGAACAGTTAACAACGAAAACGACCCCCTCCATTCGCCTGTGGGACAGACAGACAGACAGACAGACCGTTGAGAGCGCACTGTAGTACAGTCAGCCCTATAAGGAAAGAGATGTGTTATGTTAACAAACGTGTATGGTCATTAATTCAAGCAAGACTCCCACTCTCTCATCCCTTATTTTTAGAACTGTGCTCATTGTCTGATCACTTGACGCCGGGGGAGGGTCAAGCATGTCAAGCACCTCATCCTTCAAACACATCAAAACAGTGTTAATAAGCCCATTTATATGTACGTAATCTACGTATATACATACAGTGGAATGTTTCAAGTTGCAACATGACATGAGCATCAAGTTAAATATTTTGGCAGATAGCACCTTGGATTGTGCTCTCTGGTCTAGTCCTGCACAGGCAGCAGTCCCACAGTGAAAACAGCTGCTGCAGGGTAGAGACACGGCCTTGCCCCGACAGTTATCTCCCATCTCTCTCTGAACATGAAGAGACTGAGCAGGTTATGTGAAAAACATACCTGGGGAGGAAAACATGCACCGACACAATCTAATACGGCAAAGAAATGTTATGCAATAAACTCACAATAGAAAATGTCAATAGGGCTTTTCACTACTAGCTGGAGCTAAGTGATTCTTAGCCTGGGGCTAACAACAGCTCCCTTAGCCCCAGGCTAGAGAAAGCTTTCACACTTGCACAATCCTGGAACATTCCAAAGTGTGCTAACCCCAACGTTAGCTGGGCTAGCTGGCCCTGCTCTGGAGCAGGGTTAGCCCCGATTTTTCAGGGTTAACCCCAGCTTTTCTTCTAAACACGGGGTCCAGAGGCCATCTTAGCCCAGGGCTAAGAGAATGCAGTGTGCATCGTACAGCCCTGGGTTTAGGTTAACCTAGGATAACAAATGTGTGTGTGAAAAGGGGCTAAGTTACCCCAGGCTGAGAAAGGCATAAAGTGAGGGTTTGACACTCGACTGGGTAAAGAATAGCTGAAAATAGGACACTGGTCCTTCAGTCTGCAGATGAAGGCTCGTTCACCAGACTAGACTGCAGACTAATCACAATCATTGGTGATGTGTTGGGAGTGTTATGGTCCACCAAGCTACTGCTCTTCCCTTTTTCAACTTCCTCTCCTCAATGACAAAGGGACAAGGCCTTTTGTACAATGTATACTTTGTGTGCTATCACTTCCTGTCTGGGGAGGCTACTTGCTGGGAGGACGAAGATGAAACCTCACAAGATATCTTAAAGTAGGACAGCCAGCAGCAAAGAGTTTGATGCTTATTTTAATACAGCGCAATAGCACAAAGTCCTGGTTCAAGATGGGCCATGAGCCTGCACTGGGTGTGAAACAACTATCGAGATGATTAGTGAAATGCAAAGAAAGAAAACCATAAGTATAGGCAAGTTAATAAGAAAACCGGAAGGACTGACAAAATAGAGGGTTTGAAAGTAACATGAAGTTGACAAAGGAGAACTGCAGTCTTTGGATGATGGAAAAACTTCACTCACATTTTCACACAGACGTGGCGTTTCTGAAAAGCAAACTGCCAGGTCAGATGGTGAGCGTGAACTTTCACTTTCAATCTGCAGCACTCAGCCTTTTGCTCCCAGGACTCCAGTCTGCCCCTCACTGCAATATCTATACTGACAAGTGACAAGGCTGCACAATTAAAACCTGGGACTTCATATATGGGTCCACTCCCTGTCAAACTAAAATATAGTGCCGGATCATTTCCCTAGTGTTTAATTCACAAATCAAAGCAAAGTGAGTTTATGTTCCCCCTTGCAAGAATACATCGAAAATTTGATTGCATCTAATTTCTGTCCAGTGAGCCCAAAAATAATGGTCTCCAATAGAGCTGCAACAATTAGTTGATTAATTGATCGACAGAAAATTAATCGACAACTAGTATTTTCATAATTGATTAATGATTGAGACAAATTTTTTAAGACAACAATACTAAAATGATCTTCTTCCAGCTTCTTAAATATGAATGTTTTGTTTTCTGGTTTCTTTAGTCTTCTATGACAATAAACTGATGATCTTTGGGTTGTGGACTGTTGGTCAGGACAAAAGAAGACATTTGAGGTTGTCATAATATCTTGTAAGTGGCTTTGTATAAAAGCGTCTGCTAAATGCAATAAAGTAAAGTAAAGTAAAGTCATCTTGGGGTTTTGGGGAAAAAGAGATCAACATTTTTCACCATTTTGTGACATTTTATTCACCTTATTCAGAAGAGACTGTCTGGCTTGAGAGACTAACAGGAAGTGTAAATGCAATCAGAGGTTCCGATTGTATTTACAATTCCTGTGACTCATAGACCTAGTCTGACACATTATATAATGTGAGTTAAACTAGGTTTGACCAGGTGACTCATAAACCTAGTCTGACACATAATTAAACTAGGTTTGAGTCAGACTACCGGTAGTTTGAGCAGATAAAACAGTCGGTGTTTTGAACAGGAAGTCGCGATACAATGGGTCAAGTGGGCGGGGCTGCATAAGGTGATGCATAGACCAAGCGAGTTGAAGACTTGACTAATCGATTAGTCGAGAAAATAATCGACAGATTAATCGACAATTAAAATAATTGTCTGTTGCAGCCCTATTCTCCAAATCTACAATGCAATTGGATTTTTTTACTCTGTGAAGCCGATGTTGAAGAGGAATGTGTTTATGCTCTCTTCATAAAATTACAAAGAACAAACCAGTGATGGCCTGTCAAAGAATGTGCTGAAGACCCAGAACTTGCATTGACTTGAACATGCAGGAACGCAGCGAGAGAGAGGTGCCACTGATATCTTCTGACACCTGAAGGAACTCAAGTTCAACAGTCTTCAGCGCTACGACTGATCAGATGTTATCACAGACATGGGAGGAGAGGGAGCATTTCACAAGCAGAAGTCTGCTCAGGGATTGGAATTCAGGACAACATGCCCCATCCCGTCTAGGAGAGAGAAAAAATCACATGCAAATATATCTGCTCTGCTATTCCAGCCTATTTACATCAGACAATGAAGGTTCCTTGATTGCGGGTGAAGACACCTGCCATCTTTACCTCAGGTTCCACTGGAGGAACAAAGGAAAATTAAATTGACAATGAGCGTTGTAAACTTTATTCTGGGACTTCTTGAGAAGCCATGTCCAAGACTAATGTGGGTGGTTTGAGTTCTAGTAGGGAGACTTCCCACAGCAAAATACTCTTCAGACGTCTCTGCTGTTGACTGATGATGTTGAGACCTGTGGGAAAAGTCTCCCTGTGGTCTTTTCTAAATGGACAGCCAACATTTGATCAGTGCAGATACTGTAGCCACTAGCCAGAGAGAGGAAGCAGCAGGCAGGTATGCACAATATTATCGGCAATCATACCGGCAATCATATCGTTAGTCACTTAATAATATATGGGTATGCATGCAGTAACCCTGTATCGATATGCAGTACATCTATGATTTATGGGCTTTGCCAAATGTTTTGGAAACAAAGCAAGATATTGGTAGAAGAAATCCACAAATAACAAATAACAGCACTACAAAAATTTAAATGCAACACTTTGCTCAGATTCACTCACTTTTTTTTAATTCAAGGCTAAACACATTTTGGCATGGTGCCTTCATCAGAGCATCAAGTATCTTCTGTAGCTGAGCACCCACAGCCAAGGAGGGAATCAGAGGAAGCGCACCTGCTCTGCATGATGCATCTCAAAGAAAGATATTACTTGTTCAAATTCACAGTGTTTTAATGTGTTTTTCAAAAATTTGATTATCATAAACTCATTTTTATACAGATCATATCGACATGAGTAAATATTGGCTATCGGCTATAACAGCAATGTTAATATCTATCTATCTATCTATCTATGTTAATTTATATAAATTTTCCAAATCAGCGCATCCAAGGAAGCAATAATATATGAATAAACGGTCGTCGTCACAGTCCAAATATTGAGTGATTTTACAACAAGACAGAATGTTATATTTGACAGGCTCCTATTCCAGCCCACATTATACAAAAAGGCAGAGGAGTTTGGATTGTACTAACAGTCTGGATGAATCTGATACCGCCATGTGAATGAAGTCTCTTGTATTCCTCTACAGGAAACAAATTGACAATCATTAAATTATGCCGTCTTACAGAGAATGATTCATTGCTGGGCTGGTAGTGTATTTGAACCTCATGATCTGATCTTCAGCAGAGTTGCATTGCAGCATGTCAGAGAAATGACAACAGCCTTTTAAATGAGACAAATGAAAGTGAAAGGACAAAGTCACATGCCACGGCCTGAGTCAGAACGCTTAAATACAGGTTTACAAAGAACGCAAGAACAAAGCACACTCACAAATCATCTTCTTCCAGTCAACAGTTAATGCTTTTATAGGGTGAATTTGCGAGCGCTCGACAATATGTGTGGAACTGACAATTAGACAATTGTTCAATGACTGGAAAATAATGACCTCTTCTTCACACAGCTGACAGGCTGGCATAGATGTGAGGGTATGATACAGGATTTGTGTCCATTCAGCTGCGACAGTGGGTGCTGTGTTCACGAGGAACCAAGTCATCAACTTCCAGACAGTAAAGTTCATGTACAGCAAACCTTGATAAACTACATAAAGGAAACGAAAGAAGACACATTGGCAAATGTCACCAGCCCTTCCCCAAAAAGACTAACCACATCTCTTTGAAGCATGAATACATCTTGAGATGAAACAATCTAGTACATTTTTTCTGGTCTGAAATCTTTCTGTCTTGCCTTTCACACAACCAGCATGAAAACGTTTCACTCATCATCAATGCTGATCCTACAACCTCTATACCAGGGGTTTTCAAAGTCTGATACTGTGGGCCTCCCCACAGACAAAGCAACTACTGCATCCCTGAATTATCTCTTTAACAAAATCACACACATTTAGGCTATTCTACTGTGTGATCTCATTTTCACTTCTATTCACTGAGCCTCCCCTGAAACTGCTTGTAGCCCCCGTGACGAGGCCCGCCTCCCACTAGAAAACCCCTCCCATTAGAAAACCCCTGCTCTATACAGTAAAACAACATGGGGAATGCGGAAAGGAGGGGGCAGTCATGCAGGTAGTGGAAACCAGTCATCTGTACATTTTTGTCTGCAACTCTGTGGCCTGGACCTGCTGGCGACCTATTTATTATTGCTGCACACATCTGACTATGAGGAAGCATCTCCTCCCCAACATATGGTGCTTCTGACGACCGCAACAAATCGGGTTTTTGTGCCATTAATGATCATTGTTTGACAGGAGAACATATGGCCACACAAAATAAATGCTATACGTCCTCACTGCAGCATTGTCTGGATCCCTATGTTTTGTATGTATGCTTTTTTGGGGCGTGTAAGTCAGTCAAGTTGTAGTAGCTGAGCCTCTCAAATCCGATAGAGTATTGACAAAAATCAGCCTAGAGACCAGGGTGTCAATCTGTGCTGTCAACGCTGGGCTGAAATTACAGACACGCAGCACAGTGACAGATCCATGAAAATGACCATACAACTTACTTAAGCCTTGTCACCATATGCCAGGGCTATGATTATACAGGCTGCTGTAGATGTGGTGTCTTGCATGGATAAAAAAGTGGTTTGAGCAGACCGCAGAGAGGTTAGTAAACTGCTTAACATCACAAACACGGGGGAAGAAGCGGGTCTAAAAAGCGAAACGCATGCTTTCTTTCCCCCCCCCAGTGTAGAGTTATAGCCTAATGCCGCTGTCATTCACCCAGAGGTTTAATCCAGTCATTCATTCACTCACTATTACACTGGCAAACTCAGCAGTGGTGTCAGCGAGTTCACAGCAGCGAACACAGGCAGCAGCGATGCACACAACATTTACAACAGGCTGCTGGTTCCCAAAGTGTGGCCCGCAGGCACATGAGGGGATTCCAGGTGGTCCGCAGCAAAAGGAGGTATAGTTTAATTTTATTATGATTTCATTTTAAATTAGGAGAAAGAGAGATTGACATAGGAATGTCTGTTTTTATAGGGATTTCACAGCATCATTTTATCAAAGGATTACACAGTACTGTAAACCACGAGTAGTTCTGTTCTAAATCATATCAGCAACTAAAATCTCAGATTGAGGGTGGGTGCCTCAGTATAGAATCTTATCAAATGGGGTCTGTGGCCGTCCTTATGCATGTTTAGCTAGGGGCCAGGAGGGGAACACATCTGGGAATCCCTGCTATAATAGGCTACTTCCCTAGCTGTTGTATGGACCTGCTTTGCCACAGACCTTTATGTAACACTGTCTGCAGACCACAGCAGGCTGTAGCGTTACACCAGGACAATCACATTTCTCAGCCAACAACCACATTCAACTGTGATGGTTGGCAACTGCAACGTTACTCAGCCAAGGGAATCCAACACAATAAATCACGCCACGACTATAACAGCAATAATCAATTGACAAATCTGTTGAGAGGGTGAAACAGACAAGGGGATGGTTTTTCTTTTCTTTCGCGGGATTGGAGCTATTACAATTGGGCGGATAAATCTTGCATCCAAGTTATGAGGCAGATTAAATCACCTTGTTTCATTAGCAAGGAAGCTAACTAATAGAGATTAAAACCAGGGGGCGCGCTGCTAGCAAGCATTTCGATGAACGTGTCGGCGGCGTTTAAATGCTCTTAACATAAAAAACAAAAAACGTATTTCATTCTACTTTGCCTGAACACTGCCATTTACAGCTAATATTAATACCGTGGCTAAAAGAGCCTCCTGGCGAGCTAACCTAGCTGTTAGCGAGTGGACCGACATCACCGACATCACCTCACCTCATCACAAAAAGCAGAGAGAGGAGAGGAGAGGAGAGGAGAGGAGAGGAGAGGGAGGGGAGGCTGCAGGAACAAACGAGGAAAAACACACTCACCATCTGTGCTTCTTGTCCGGGATCAACTGAATGCCAACGCGGGGTTCGTTCACTCAATGCGTGGAGAGGCGGATATTTGCTCTCTCTCATTCGTTTCCCCCGTGGCTTTTCTGCGATGCTTTGTTGTAGAGGAGCTGCTTGCCACAGTGCCACCGGCTTGGCTCTATCTCTCTGCCTCCTCTGGTCTCGTCTCTGTTTTTTTCAACAGCCCGTTTTTCCTCAGCAGGATGTTGCACGCTATTGGTTCTTCTCGTCTTCTGACGCGTTCACTCGCTGTCGGAAATATCGTAATTATGACTGGAACGCTCCTGTACAACCACCAGTCTATTGAACAACGTACTGAACGTAGTGTTGAGTGTCTGTCTATTTTCCGTTTTATTTCACTTTTAGTTGTCATGCCTCTAGGAATAGAAGCGTATGAGGAGCACTTGAACGCAGCATCTCCCCCACCTCTCTCCTCCAAATACCAAGGTTTTCATTTTATTCAAGGCAAGGCCAACAAATTATTCTGCGCCATTCCATTATTAGAGAGCTACTGCATTGAAGAGTGAATACAACATATATTATTTGTTTTTGTAATTTAAAATTTCATAAAGACAATCAGGACAATGCAGGTCCGGCTCCAGACCCAAGTTACAGAGGGGGCCCCCCAAGCTAGGGTAGCTTGGGGGGCCCCCTCTGTAACTTGGGCAGCGTGTGTCACAGGCGAGTCTCTGCTGCCTGTCTGTGCTGCCTGGCGCCCGCTCGTCGGGCGAGTCTGGATCGGGCTCGTTCGTTTGTTGTGAGCTGGGATGAAGCTGCGTGCGATTCTGGGCTTTCTGCTGTGTGTTTCAAAGTGTGTTGCACCCAGAGTCTATTTTTGGAATCTCCCACCGTTGTGCGCCAGCTCCCAGCGCGAAAGCGTTTTCGCCAAACCATTTTCATCAGAATGGTTTCCTCACGCTTTTTCCTGCTGTTTTTGCTCGGCTTTCTCTCGTCTGGAGAGCACTGTCGCCACTTAGTGGGTCGGTAAAATAGGTTATGTGTTTCCCATACATAAAGGAATTTGTGGCGGGCCGCCACAATAATATTTGGACCGCCACAATAAGATGTTGACCAAAAAAAAAAAAAAAATTTTTTTTTTTTTTTTTTTTTTTTTACAGTGCACCTGAACGCAACATGCAAGATATCCGCTGAATAAGTGTCCAATAAATGTTCATGTCATTCTGGCCAATACTTCTGTTATAGCATTTCAGTCTGGAATATGGAATATCTTTCAATAATCTATGATTTAGCTGCTAAATTGTCAAATACCGCCATCTGCTCGCTACCCAGGCACTTATGTATGTACTTAACCCAACTAACTTAACCTAACTAACTATCCGGTGTGCACAACACTGTCAGCCTAATCTCCGGCTGACACCCCAAAAACCTACAATCCGCTACAGAAAAATGTATATTGTTTGTTTATTAACTGGCCCCTCGCCTTCTATCATTTCACGAAAGTGGCAAAGCAAGTTGAGTATCCCTGACCTATAGGGAGAAATTTAGTTTGTCATTGTAAACCCACAGCACAGTAATGATGACATGTTCTTCATAGATCTAGCCTTTTAATTTTGCTCTTAAGCTTTCTCAAAGTACACCAAATTCATGCATTTTACTTTAAAATGTTTAAAAAAATCGAACTAATAGATAATAATAATAATAAAAAAAGAACTAATAGAATGTGTGCTTTCTCTGTCTAAAAGAGTTAGTTTGTAGAGTTAGTAGTTATGTAAGCATTAGCAGTTGAATACAGCATGGTTTCAGCGTCTGAAAAATTATTTTGAGATAAACGGCTTTTTGTGAAATTCGATAGAACAGTCACTTTAACCATTCATTTTTGGCATCAGTAAGACGTCAGACATCTAAACAATAGTTTTGAACAGTAATTTCCTCCATGACAGCAGGAAACCCCCCTCTGCTTCCAACTCCTCCCTCCGTGGGCGTTCTCCTCCGCCCTCCTTGGCTCTGCAGCGGGTCTGTGACAAACGAGTTGCTGCTGCCTGTCTGCTGGCGGCCGCTGTGCAAGTCTGGATATGGGCTCGCTCGTTTCTTGGGGTTTGTGTTGAGAGCTTTGATGAAGCTTTTGCGATTCTGGTCTTATTTATGCTGCGTGTTTCAAAGTGTGTTCCACCCGTAATCTATTATGCAAATTTGCAATCCCGCACCGCCAGCAATCAGCGCGAAAACGAAAGCGTTTTCGCCAATCCATTTCAAGAGAATGGCTTCCTCACACTGCTTTTTGCTTGCCTTCCTCTAGTCTGGCAGAGTACTGTCGCCACTTAGTGGGTCGGTGGAATGGGTTGTACATGTTCGGTGGCTCCAATAATTATATAAGAGATGTAAAAGGGTTAGATGCACATCCCACGGTCAAAAAAAAAAAATCATTTTTTTGACCTATTAATACGTCATTGGCAGTCAACCGTTGGATTTTTTTTGACGGATTAATACGTCATTGGCAGTGAACGTGTTAATTATAATACATTTTTCATTTTCATTCCAACAACACATGAACAAAACAAACAGCTCAGACACATTAAAAAATAAAATAAAAAGTGCCCTTTCCTGACCATGAATGCATTTCTAATGGTGCTTTGTATGGAAATTGCCCTTTCCATGCCGTCACTGAAGGCAGCATTCAAAGAGAAATGCCTTTTCCGAGCTCTCTTGGCCTTGAATGCACCATTTGTAATAGGCGTCTGCATGGAGCAGTGTTTTTCTAAACTGCCCCTGAAGGCACCAACCCAAAAATGAACCTAAAAATGAATGAATAAATAAATACATAAATAAATAAACCACCCAATAAATAAATAACCAAAATATAGGGAACAAATGCAGAATTGTTGCTCTTGAAAATATTTTTTACTTTACACTATTGGAAAGGGATGTTGTGTTGTTGAATCCGCAAAAAATAAAAAAAATTCTAATACACCTTATCTAAATCTTCTGTCTTGCTTTTTAGAATTATGGTTAAAAATGCATGGTATATTACAAGCCTCACTCAGTATCGTTCAATGTTTCTGCCTGTGTTGCTATCTGTTGTAGTACAACAACCTAAAGGGAGAAAAGGAGCAAATACATATTGATGCTTAAATGATTTCACAACAGTATTGCAACAGCATGCAACTTTTATATACTAATATTATTCAGTTATGGAGTTATTTTTCCGTGACAAGTCTCATCCTAAAATGAGATATTCCTCTAAATCTGGTTAAAATCGGAATATTTAAAATGAGTTATACCCCTAAATTGGCCTTCAAATTGCCTCAAATTTCCGCCGCCGCCCTCCGGACGGCGGCTGTAGTGCCCTTTTATGAATTTGAGCCCCTGCCCCTCTAATGTTCTGTGCACGTCCCTGGACGGCAGTCAACCGTTGTTGTTTTTTTGACGAGTTAACTCGTCGACGGCAGTGAACGTGTTAATATCCAGCCAGAATCATTGCAAATGGATGTTCAAAGTAACAGTTAGCAATAGCATTGGGGGGGGGGGGGGGGGGGGGGCAGTTTGGGGAATGGGGGGGCCCGGCCCGGTCAGGCCCCCCCCTAATGCCGGGCCTGGGACAATGTGCAATATGCAGTGTCTCTTTCTCTCTTTCTCTCTCTCTCTCTCTCTCACACACACACACACACACACACACACACACAGGAGAGTGCAGGAGAGGAGAAGGCACTGTGGAAAATGGGGGTCACTGCTTGGAAACAGGGTCTTATAATTCTTTCATGTTTTGACATTTATTCAGGGATCTAAATACAAGCACTCCATTTTCTCTACACCCTGAGCTATCCCAGTGTGTGAGCAACCCTTTTACAATAGTTTGTAAGACCCCAATGCATGGGTATCCCTTAATCTTTCATTCTCAGCAACTCACTGCAACCTAGGCCATATTTTACAGCATCTCTAGTCTGTCTGACCTGCATAAAAAGATGCAACAAGAGCTGTTCAGTGATCAGATGTCATTAAAACAGTGCATACAGTAGAGTTTTTGATATAACAACACAATGAGATTTGAGAATAGTCGTACAGGCATATGTGAAATTCCTTCAGTTGTCTCAATCAATTGTGCTGCATCCAAGTTTATGCATGTATACTGGGGGTGAACGCAGCCGGCGTCCACTAACTGAAAACAGATGTCAGATTCTCCCTTCACACTGAAACAGGAGTAGGCTGTGAATGGGGGATGGTGTTAGGGCTGTCATAAGCTGGGGTGGAGCTCTCTGAATGAAAACCCTCCGGTGTGTTGTGCATTGTAGTTTCACCTGCCAGGCAGGCAGCCAGGTATCGTTCCCTCCGGCTCTTAACTTGTATCTTCATCGTGCTTCAGATAGAGGCTGGCAGCCAACTGTCTCAGTTTACAAGTGGCTGCATATAGCCTCCAGCGGTTTATCAGTGGTGACACTCACTCTGACAAGATGCACCCAATCTGAACCTCAATCCCATTTCCCTGTCAGTGGATTATCTGTGAAACATATTGTTTATTATGACTAATAGTCTAAAATGACAAAATGAATGCCATCACAATTTACTAGAGCCAGAACAGACAAAAGCAGCAAATATTAACATTTGTTAAGCTGTAACCTACAAATGTTTGGTATCGTTACTTGATTTATACTTGAGTGTCTGTCAATCATTTAATCAATTGATGCAGTACTATCGCACACAAGAAACATTAAACCAATAAAACTAGATGTAACCAGATGAGAATAGAAGTTCCAGATTTATTTCACTATCGGGGAAAAACAAACTTTTTTCATGAGTGCATTTAGACTTAACAGAGCTCATGTTCAGTTAAACTAGCTGTGCAGATGTTTTTTTGGGGTGAGAAAATCAAATGAATAGAATAGCTGAAGAATGGCCATACATAAGATACAAAAATAGATGACTAGGGAGTCTTTTAATCAAAACTTCACGTTATCCACTTGTGAATGAACACTTAAAATTCCTCTCATACAAACAGATGCAGCTTGACCAAAATAATTTCAAAAGCATAGAAACACAATGCCCAAGAAAGGCACTTCACTAAAACTTGACTACAAGACACAAAAATCTTTTTTTTGTTTTACATGTACATACCATGAATGTAATTTGCCATGGAGCGCCTTCAAAAATGAAACCGTTCTAACAAAGACTTAGCATTGTAGATTAACAAAACACACACACACACAGTTGTCAAAGATCTATTAGGAAAATACATCAGTTTTGCAAGCACAAAAGCATGTAGGCGCTCAGTGAGAGAAAACAAGACGACAACCAACATCCTAACTTGCGCGTGTTTACCGACATCAGAATCAATCACAGCTCTATTGCTCGATTCTATTGACTTTATAGAATAACAGTCTTGATGGTTTATGTACAGCGGCCGTCTCTGAACTGCATGTGTCAGTCTACCTGACGCCGGGGTCGAGTGATTCTGACCGAATCAGAGCTCACCATCATAAATTCCGTAGCAGTCTGATAGCATCTTCAGTTCCTTTCCCTCATCACATCCAAAGTCCACAAAATAAGCCCTCAATTCCTGTGCTTGTCGGCCTCCTCTGCTTTGCCCTGTCGTCGACCTACAGAACACACAAGCTCACCGAGGAGCAGTTTGTTGCAGATATTTTGCTATCTGTGTATTTATTTTATTTTTTAGTTGTCCCACCTGCTCTTTTTACGTTTTGGTGGATCAGGGACGGCGAAGCTATCATCTCCCCTGTCGCCCCTCCCCTCCCCGCTCGCCCTGTCTCCCCCATCTCGGTCTCCTCTGTCGCCCCTCCCCTCCCCGCTCGCCCTGTCTCCCCCATCTCGGTCTCCTCTGTCGCCCCTCCCCTCCCCGCTCGCCCTGTCTCCCCCATCTCGGTCTCCTCTGTCGCCCCTCCCCTCCCCGCTCGCCCTGTCTCCCCCATCTCGGTCTCCTCTGTCGCCCCTCCCCTCCCCGCTCGCCCTGTCTCCCCCATCTCGGTCTCCTCTGTCGCCCCTCCCCTCCCCGCTCGCCCTGTCTCCCCCATCTCGGTCTCCTCTGTCGCCCCTCCCCTCCCCGCTCGCCCTGTCTCCCCCATCTCGGTCTCCTCTGTCGCCCCTGCCCTCCCCGCTCGCCCTGTCTCCCCCATCTCGGTCTCCTCTCTCGCCCCTCCCCTCCCCGCTCGCCCTGTCTCCCCCATCTCTGTCTCCTCTGTCGCCCCTCCCCTCCCCACTCGCCCTGTCTGCCCCATCCCTCTCACTCCTCCACTCATCTCTGTCCCTTCTGCTTCCATCTCCGTTGCGACTCTCGCCGTGGCGGCCGCCGCTATGGCGATCTCGGTCTCCGTGGCGGTCGCGATCTCTGTCTCCGTGGCGTTCCCGGTCGCCGTGACGGTCCCCGCCGCCATGCCGGTCACTCCTGTCCCCGTAGCGGTCACGATCTCTGTCTCCGTGGCGACCTCTGTCCTCTCCATGCCTGTCCCGGGAGCTTTCCCTTGGAGAGGGTGGGGCGGCAGGGGGGTAGCTGTGCTGTGAGCTGGTTTGACTGGTGGACACTGTGCTCAGAGAGCCGGCGCTGGCAAAGCCGGCCATCTTAGTCCCGATGCTGATAGGCGGAGGAGGGGCCATGGATGTGACGGCTCCCCGGGAGCGGTCGGAGCTTTCGGCAGCTTCTGTTGGTACGGAGCTCAGACTGCCTGCGCTGGTCCAGCCCGACGAGCTGTTCGACTTGGTGGTAAGCTTCGGGGACACGCCGGACGCAGCCACAAAGTGGTTCTTATATTGGGCCTGGGGACAAGGAGACATACAGAGGAAGACATTAGTTTTGGTGGATCAGGGACGGCGACGGGTATTTTGCCAATACCAAGTACCGAAATATAAGTACCGTAAATTCCGGACTATAAGCCGCACCTGCAAAGTTGACTATTTTTTTCTTATATAAGCCGCACCGGACTATAAGCCGCGGGTGTTTTAATGTTTTTTTTTTTTTTTTTTTTTAACACCTTAACACATTCAGTGCCACAGCGCTTCAGTAAAATTGTCTGGAGCCTGTGCCAGATTCACTTCCATTCAGTTGAAAACAGCTATAGAATTTTTTCTATTATGGCTATATTAACGGGGCTGGACTTTAATGAAAGATTGAACACTCCTGCTTCTTCCAAAGAAGAAATTTTGTTTCTAGACAGTTCCATTATGAAATTACAGCCTCTCAAAAAAGTGCACTTTCAATGGTTTTCTGTCGTTTTTTTTTACTTTCCAAGTTATAGGCCCTTTTATGAATACCTTTTGCACTCTAATTTCGACCACATTCACTGACTCTGGCTGGTGTTTTCTGATGTGGTGGCGTGTGGTGTGGTTTCTGTGAAGCCTGTGTGACACACACACCTCTCCCCCCCCCCCCCCCCCCCCCCCTCCCTCCCCCCTCTCCCCTCTCCACCTCTGAGCTGCGGGCTCCTCCCACACGCACAGTTTGTTTTCTCGTTTTTGCCCCGGACAGATCCCAGCGCGCATCATTTCCTTGATGGGCAAACGCGACTGAACGAAAAGGCATGGCCGTTCGGCTTCGGATGCTGCCTTTCTAGGAAATCGTGTGGAGATAGATAGAAGCATAAGAGCTCAGTTGTGAGCGCGGATGCAGCCGAGCCCACTCTCCGCTGTAGGCAGAGCAATATATACGGCGCTGGCAGAAAGCATGCATCGGTTTCCACTTTCTCCGCTGTCTCCTGTACAAAGTAAAGGATCTGAGGTGGGTGGAGCAGCTCCTGTGACGATGTTTAAGGTGGCGCCGTGTGATCCCTTGAAGGGATTCATGCTCACTGGCTAGGTACGACCTTAAACAGCAGAATTATGGAATAATATGAATTATGATTTTAGGACGTCCACAGACGTCCTTGGCACTCCTCGTTACTTTTTTTTAGGACGTCCACAGACGTCCTTGGCACTGAATGTGTTAAGTGCCATAGCCGAAATAATTCGTCTTACATAATCCAACGCTTAAGTGCCAGAGCCGAGTTTACTCGTCTTACATAAACATTTTTTTTTTTTGACGGTGGGACATCAATCAACAACTTTTACATCTTCGAGATCACTATTGGAGCAAGATAATGTGTATAATCTATTTTACCGACCCACTAAGTGTTGACAGTGCTCCCCCAGACGACCGAAATCAAAGAAAAAACTGCCGCGGGACCAAGCCGTTCAAGGAAATGCCGTGGCGATTTTACAGTAATCCATTCAAGACTTGTCTTGCCTGAGAGCGGCCGCGCACCGGCAGCAGCACACAGAGAGCGGAGAGCGATTTGCAAAATAGATCATAGGTGAAACACACTTTGAAACACCTCAGAAAGGCCAGAATCAACATCTGCCCATCGCCCACGCATTCCCCGGCCCATCTTGACTCGCACAAGGAGCGTCCGCACGCAGGCAAGCAGGCAGGCAGGCACACAGGCAGGCAGCAGCAAAAGCGCTTCTGACACGCCCGCTGTACAGCCAGGAGGAAGGAGGAGAAGACACACGGAGGGAGGAGTTTGAATGAGAGGGGTGTTTCCTGTTGTTATGGAGGAAATTACTGTTCAAAACTATTGTTTAGAATGTCTGACGGTCTTACTGATGCCAAAAATGAATGGTTAAAGTGACTGTTTCACAAAAAGCCATTTATCTCTGAATAAATTTCCAGACGCTGAAACCATGCTGTACTCAACGGCTAATATCTACATAACTACTAACTCTGCAAACTAACTCTTTTAGACAGAGAAAGCACACATTCTATTAGTTATTTTTAGATGATTGGTGTTCATGAATTCTTAACAGAAAAGAATTACTCGGCTGTTCTAAAATGAGCCAGAATCGTCAAAAACACCCCTGGCACAACTTACCTACAGGAATGAAAACATGGCTGGCATTCAATGTGTTAATTGTGTTTTAATGTTTAATTACCATATGTAAGGGTTCATGCACAGAGGGGATTGTCGGGAAAGAGATGGCTGTTTGAGGAAGCTCCCATTTACCGGTATTAACATTTCAACAAAACAACATAACACAACACCACCTGTGTTGTTTTTTACAGTGCACACAGTGTCATACAGTGTGGTGAAAAGAGGGCAAGAGAGGAAATTAAAACTTATTATAGTTATATAGGATTTATAGTTAGAAAGAGTGCTAAAAAAGAGATTTTTTTTTTTTTTTTTTTGAAAAAATCCATAGATAAGCCGCACCGTTATATAAGCCGCAGGGGCCAAAAAAGGCCAAAAAACGGGAAAAAAGGTGCGGCTTATAGTCCAGAATTTACGGTACTTGTACTTGGTCTGAAAAAGTGGTATCTGTGCATCCCTACCAATGACTCAACCATTACTTTACCAGGTGCTGAGATTTCAGTCTTTCAAAACACTTCCTGGCTAATACTCTTCTTTGGAATAAACACTCCCCACCCACATGGGAGTGGGAGAACATTTCCCCCCAAAATATATGCAGTATGAAAATAAAGTGAAATTATAACAAATGTATCTGCAATATAAGAAATCAGAAAATATTAACATTTGTTTCAAGTTGGAGGTGAAGAGAGGGTTACCTGGAAGGCTTGTTTCATGGCTGACATGCGGTCTCCCATCGCACCGGCGCCTGCTTTGCTGAAACCTTCGTAGCTACTGGCGATAGACAACAACCCGCCACTGCGTTCCTAGAAAGAAAACCCAGTTGCAAGCACAGTGAAGAGAGGGGTATCTATCTTCTCGTTTTACTTTCGGGAATATGGCAAATAGGCAAATCTCCTAAAATGTTGGTGTGTTCCTTTAACTTGAATACTTATTATACAATGTTGTTAAGAATACTGTAGTTAAATAAATACCGTAAATAAAGCTACATAATAAATAGAAGGCTTCAAATAGACCCCATGATCGGTATCGGCCAATACTGCTTCCAGCGATCGGTCCTAAAAATCCTGATTGGAGCACCCCTAATCGTGAAGAGCGTAACGAGACAATTACACATCCTTTGCATAGGCTACATTCAACTGAGACCACTGATGCCTTTAAAACAACCTCAAGATTTTGATAGTAGCAGGGCACAGCTGCCAAGTTGGCTGTGCGGATCTCAGGGTTTCATGGCCAGTGGGAGGGGCAACGGCAGCCATGGCTGTCATGAAAATCCTACCCTGATGTCCAGATTACAAAAATACATACAACAGATTGACACATCATTTTGAACTCACAGAGCTTTCAGCCCCCAAGCCCGGCCTCTCTCTGTACCCCAGACCGCCTCCTCCGATATTCATTCTCTTTCCTTTGCCACCCTTGAATCGGGATTTCCTGAACCAGGGATTCTGGGAAACATCAATTGAACATGGTTAAAAAAATGCATTCCTAAAAAGCAATGTGTTTAGCAACGCTATTTTAGGGCTGTTTTAATTTAACCATGTATTTCGTTCACCTGCATGGCTAAATCCATCAGTTCTTTGGAAACACTTTGATTGGCTCCCTCCAGGTTCCGGACAAGATCGCCAGCGAATGAGGTGTCTTTGTTGGTTAGAAGGGTGTGAGCCACGCCCTTTTCTCCAGCACGACCTGTTCGGCCGATCCTGTGTGTGTGTGTGTCGATGTCTCTTGCCACGTCATAATTCACCACTGTGCGAATTGATGGGATATCCAGACCACGAGCTGGGGGAAGATGAAGCAGGAGGCGAGAAAAGTTTAAAATGACTATTGATAAAGGTAGTTTTGGTCCTCAGTTTTGATTGGCTGACAGCTGTCTGAAGCTAAAATACACAATTAATACATGTAGGATGTAGTTAAGCGCGCCTCAACCTCTACAGCCCAGCCGGCTGGTCTGGTGCTTCTCAGAGAAGGCAAACTTACGATAGAGATGATTGGATGTAATCCAAAAGGTACTGGAGCACACAGATCAAGTGTATAATGAAGTTTTTATTTAACTAACGTTTCGACACTACTGTGTCTTCATCAGAGTTAAAAAAGCCCAATTAATACCTTTGACTACAGAAATATCAGTTTAATATATCAGTATATATATATATATATATATATATATATATATCTATATATATATAGATATATATATATAGTTCTTGCTACTGTCACTTTATGAAACCAATAACGTTAAGCCACAAAGGGCTGTGACTTACAGTGATTTTGAAAACGGCTCACACAGTCACCTTCATAGAATTATGTGCTCACCTGCTACATCAGTGGCCACCAGAATGGGCAGACTCTTCTTCTTGAAGTCAGCGATGACCTTGTTCCTCTCGCTCTGGTCCATGTCTCCGTGCAGCAGACCGAGGCTGTGGCCCTCCTGGGTCAGGTTAGCGGCCAGCTCCTCGCTGTTGAGCTTCTTGGTGACGAAGATGAGGACCGAGCCAGTCGAGGTGAACTCAACCAGCCGCCGGGTCAACCACGTCCATTTATCTGCACCGCTGGTAAGCAGCTCCACCACCTGGGTCACATCCTCATTGGCCTGATGAAGAACGATAGGAAAAACACAGCATCCACAGGTTTCAGCAAAGTAAAGTTATGATTTTTTAAGAACCGTTTAATGCCAGTGATTAAAGTCAACTTCAGTGTGACTCAAGTATGATAATACAAAGATGTTATTTCCAAAATGAGACAACCATTAGAAACTAGAACTAACCCCCTATTCTCTTCCCCCTCTCTAATATAAGATTGTTCAATCCAGTTTATTGATGCTGCTTAGCTAGACTTATTCTCTTTAAAGCCCTCCGAGACATGCTTGTGAATTAGGACTATACAAATAAACTTGACCTTGAACCTTTGACCACCAAAGCCTAATCAGTGCATCCTTGAGTATAAGTGGATGTTTGGGCCAAATTTGAAGAAATTCCATCAAGGCACTTCTGAGATATCGCGTTAACGAGCATGGAATGGGGAGACGTGAGGTCACAGTGACCTTGAACTTTGACTATCAAAATGTAATCAGTTCATCCTTGAGTCCAAGTGGACGTTTGAGCCAAATTTGAATAAATTCCCTCAAGGCATTCCTGAGATATCGCATTAACGAGCATCGGAGGGACGGACCTACAGGCGGACAACCAGAAAACATAATGCCTCTGTGGACACGGCTTTCGCCGGTGGAGACATCAAAATCCTACATGTAGGAATAATCTTAAGACCTTTGCTTGCACAATAGGTCAAAATAGTTTTTGAAGATAGAATCATCTCTGTTTATGAAATAATCATATTGTCAGATACATTTTCAGGTAGCAACAGTGTTGAAGATGAGTGAGGCCACATACCTCTCCAATGTCTCCCTGCACCACACGAATGGGATCTATCAAGATGTCTCTGGCCAGTCTCTCTATCTTCTTTCGGAAAGTGGCGCTGAACAGAAGGGCTGTGAGGGAAACCATGTTTAAATGTAGAGAAAATGCTTTGTAGCCCAGATACTCATGAAAACAAAAGACAGTCATAAGACTTGTGGAGAGCAGCACCACTTACTCTGTCTGTCTGGGCGGACATGGCTGGCAATAGATCTCACTTGGTATTCTAAGAAAGAAAAGAGAAAAACAGTAAAAAACAAACAGCTACAGTGCAAAAGTTACATTTTAGTTGCAGAATTTATGATGCCAACCCACCGAAGCCCATATCGAACATGCGATCTGCCTCGTCAAACACCAGGTACGTCACTCTCTGCAGGGACGTGGCCTTCTTTTTCACATGGTCAATCAGACGACCCTGTACACACACAAATAAAATCAGTATAACTCACAATTGTGGCAGTGGTAGGCAGGTTCTGTGACAGGTTACAGAAGTGAAAAAGTCAAAGATACGTCATCCACAGAGAGATGGACTTCTCCCTTCTTACCGGAGTGCACACCACAATCTCTGCTCCCTCCTGAAGAGCCTTGGCCTGCTCCCACATGCTACCTCCTCCATACACCGCCACAGAGCGCAACGAGTAGACTTTGCCGAAACGCTTACACTCTGCATGGATCTGGGAAACATTTACAGTTATGTGCTTTAGTGACTTTCTTTCAATTTTTTTAAGTAAATAATAATAATAATCTTCTCCAGGCTAGTCTTGGCGGTATTACAGCAAATGTCTTATCTTCTGGTAGGCAATATTTAACATGACGATCTTAGTGGGAGAAATCTGCAATATCTTGTAGGTGATACATCTGTGCAATATCTTGTTTATCATTACAGCTTTCTTGGGGGGAGGTGCAATATCTTTGTGCAGGGCATCTGTGCAATATTACTTAATATTCTTGGTTTGTATGTTTTTGGTGTATATCGATCTGTGTTATTGAATGTTAACTGTAGCTTGACTGTACATGTAGTGTAGAATGATAAATTGTATGTGGGTGTACGGTATGTGTACTATGACTCCATCTACTGTATGTTCTCTCGAATACCGAAGACAAATTTCGCCTAAGGGAGACAATAAAGTCTAATCTACTTCACTTTCACCAAATCTGATCCTATCACTCTCCATTTTGTACCTGCTGACAAAGCTCCCTGGTGGGGCACACTATGACTGCGATGGGCCCCTCTCCGGCCTCCAGCTCCTTCTGGTCCATGATGTGAACTAGCATGGGCCAGATAAAAGCTGCAGTTTTGCCGCTTCCAGTTTTCGCGATACCAATCATGTCACGTCCAGACAGGGCGCTGGGCACTCCCTACATCCCAGACAGAGGACACAAACAGGACGGCGTTATTCAGAAAGGTTTAAGGTATTATTCAGTTATGCTGCAGCCTTGAGACGGTCTTGCGCTGTACCTGGCACTGAATCGGTGTGGGCTGAGTGTACTCAGACTTGCGGATCTGTTGCATTAGCTGCTCATCAAAACCAAAGTGGGCAAAGCTGGTGCTAGGTTTGGGAGGGGCAGCACCAGACACCTGAGGATGCGTAAACGGAGAAAAAGGAGAAACCAAGGACATTCAGGACTGATGTTGTTGATGATGGTAACAGTTCACATGATGCTGCAGGAAAATGACTACCACTGCAAGAAAAGTTGAATTATATTTACTTAACCCCACCAAAACAAAGACCATGTTTACAAATATGTTCTTTATATTAGCAAAAAACATTGTAGTGCTAAAATGTACACCAGACCATACAATGCGAGCCAAACATGAACGGAGTGGGACTTGGGACCAAAACAAAATTACTTATTACAAAATTACAAAACTGTAGTACTGTGGTGGTATTATGAATTCCAGGTAAACCACATTCAGATGCCAGTGTGTGACATGCGTCATGATCTTACGCGCAAATTGAGTTTGTTTCTCAACTCCACCACTTGAATTGGTGACAGGTTGTGGAGTTCTTCATGCTCATTGTAGAAGTTCTTCTCAAAGGGGGGATAATCAATCTGCAAACAGATGACAAAAAGGACAACAAAATCACAACAAAATCCAGAACATTACAAAACAACAACAACAGATCCATGGTTAAGACAAGTCTCATCGCTGTGTTTTCTCAGCCATACCTCAGTGTGGTCGATGGGAGGAAGAGGCATGATGATTTTCTTGGCGGCGGGGGCAATCGGGTTCCCATCACTGTCATAGTCGATGTTCTCGTCCTCTTCCTCCAGCGTCAGCCCAGCTGTGGGATTCTCTGCCATGTAACGGAAGTAGGCTTCCTGCAAACAGCACAGCATTACATGTGAACCACTGAGCCGGTTTGCTGCTTAACACAACATCCAGCAGCAGCAGAGAGACACACAAATACCCAATGAGACATTCAGTTAATAACGATGGGCAAAATTATTTTTCACATTCTGATATTGAATGCTGTCACTTGCTGAAGTAAATCAACAGCTGAACATGCTTTTTGTCCCATTGCTAAACAACAAAAATAATTTATGCAAGAAAAGTAACACCATCATGATGATGCTAAATGTGCAACCTGTAGTGTTAGATAGAGGGGAGGGAGGGGGGCATCGTAAGATCTGAAAGGGTAGAGGGAATGGTTGGCCTGGGGATCAGCGATGTAGTGGATTAAGAACTTTGGAGGGCTCACTCACTTGTTCATCTTCTTCTTCAATGTCATCACGAATACCCCTGTAAAGACAAGCGGAGAAAAAAAACTTCCCTGCGGCTCGTTCATACACTCAAGGTAGCCCACAACCCACTATGACTAAGGTCACTTACCTGTTGATATCTTGTGAGCCAGCAAGAAACATTGCTGTATGTGTCACTTGTGCCCGTCAATGAGAGATATTCAAGAAATGATTTACTAGTAAGCCCTGTCTTAAATTAGTAAATGCCTATTGCAGTTATCTACCTGATAATGCAATGAAAATGGCAAATTAGTGGGCTTAATATTTGTCTAATTCTGGACCAATAATTTTTCAAATGCATGGTTTCAATTTGAGCCCCCATAAGGACCTTAGATGAGACTAAAAACAAACAATTTAACAAAAACAACAACAACAAAAATGCATGCAAATGCAAATCTTACTTGACAGGTTTCTTTTCCTCTAATTTCCTCATGTCTTTGGCTGCTTGGCTCTGGAACAGGAAAATAATATTTGTTAGGGAAAACGGCCAGGAAAAACATTTGAATGGGTATTCTATTTTGTCTCTATTTCTCACCTCAACCTCTGCCATGAAGGCATCCAGTGGATCATCCTCACTGTCTGAGCCGCCGCCAGACTTCATCTGTTGTCGTGTGGGCGAGTTCTCAGCTGGGATGTATGGCAGATCCACGTTGCTGCTTGACTCCTCTTCATCATCTTCAAAATACCTGGACCAAAAACAACAACCAATAATAGGGATTGACAAAGCAATGATTATCACAATAATATTTACACAGTGGTAGTCCTACATTGACCAAAGTATATTTTACTCAGGTGGTGTTGAATTATGTGCATATGGAGGTCTATACTCACGAATTTTCTTCATCAAAATTGGCTCTTTTTGTTCCTATCTTGTAGAATGAAGGGAGCTGCTGCTGATTACTTCCATATCCTCCAGCTGATCCCGTGGGCCCAAAAGATGTGTGAGATCTCTGAGGCATGCGGGGTTCTTCTTTCTTCCCTGCACCTCCAAGGGCAAATCCTCCAAACCCAAAACCTCGCTTACCACCTGCGCCACCTTTGTTCCAATTCATGGCTGTGCTGTAGAAACAGTGGTAAACGACTCAACTACTAAGCCCTGGCACATAACATGTTGAAACACCAAATACATTAAAATATCTGTCAACTTAACTCTGCCTTGTTTATTGGCAGGAAAACATTATCATTTGTCATCATTGTAATTTGTGCATGAATGACATCACTGGTCCACAATTTAACTCAATTCAACTGTCTAATTGTCAAACTAAATGAATGTCTGGAAAACTGTTTACAGCTTTTGGATTATGCGTGAGATTATGTGCAAAATAATCAGCATTGTTTTTCGGTGGAGTTTAACGTTACTGTAGCTGGGATGAGGGTGACAGAGTAACGCTAGTAACGAGGCTGGCAAGCAGCTAGCTAGCTAGCTAGCGACTTGCTAAATACCTGCCTGGAAAAGCAGCGATCAGAGCCTAGGGCTAACGTTAGCTTGGCATTGGACTGACTAACATAAAGTGAGCAGTTTGACCACACCTGTTTAAACCGTGCGTATATTAAGATTTGAAGGTTAACATTGTCATTAGCTCAAGGCCTCAAAACAGGGCCACGATGTGGGTGTGCGAGGTGACGCTCGACGACTTGCAGTAAATGTTGTTTAACGTTAGTTAGGGTGCCCTCCAAAAACACATGCAGTCTATCTTGAGTTATTTATGGACTGCGTGTATCGGTAATTCCGTTATAGTTAATATTATGCTGTATTTACCTGTTTACTAGTGAGAATTCCTATTTTCACAGTTGGATAGCGGCGCTTGTGTCATCGGTGGTGCGCGTATTTTTTCTCTCCGTAGTGACGTCATTTGTGTGCGACACAGGGTGCCTCTGGCTTTTTCATCAACCATCCGTAGCGGAGACAGAGCTGTCAAAAAACATCACACTGGAAAGGATGGCTAGATAACTAACTAAGTTAGCAAAAAACTAGAACTTTACTCTAACCAGACAACTGGTCAAAGCATTATACAGGTAAGTTATTAAGGCATTTGTAAATTAATATCTGATATGATTATTAACGTGAGTCAGGACTCAGCAGGATAGCTAACAGCTAACAGTAACGTATTCGTTTAACGCTAGCTCCTAGCTCCCTCCATCATGGCAAAATTCGGAGTCCTCAAAATACCGTTAGCTATGGTAATGGCGAAACTACTCTATTATAATTTCCTTGGACTGTTCAAGGATGTCGAAAGAGGAGGCTTAACAAGCTTAGCTAATGTTAGCTAAATGTTGATTGGTTTAACCATACAATCAGCATTGCCAGAAATCAACGTTGTTGAATTTTTCATGATATTATTCTGTCAGTCATCTGGTAGTAACGGTGATGAGCATAATCAACCAACCAGAAGCGACTTTTCAATGGTCCCTGCAGAAGATGAAGAAAGCCATCCATCCTCCTCTTTCACAGTGGTTCTGCTTTTCTCCACAGATATTCCCTGGATGTTTTTTTTATTATTATTATAGGTTACCCATTCAACAGGATCCATGTCTTTTCTTGTAAGTGATTGTCAAGCACTACTATACTATACTATACTATACTATACTATACTATACTATACTACTATATACTATAGCGTTATGTATGGCCATTATTTTAGATATACTCCATCACTGACTGCAGGACAGCTTTATTAGCTCAGATTGCAATCAGCCAGGCAGCATTTAGCATCACTATCTGACAATAATGTGAAGATATATTTATAAAGCTTCTTGTAATATATTATGTGCTTAGCAGTGGGCAGTTTGCCTTTTCACCAACATGTATATGGCGAGCACTGATATGTGACATTCTCTCTTATGTGGAGCTAACATGCAAAGCTCCATTCAGAAATCTGGCAGTCTAATGTGGCCTTGCATGTCAGCAAAAGTTCATACATCTTTCATACCTTTGAATTGTTAAGGTCCACTGGTAAATTTGGGTACATACTGTACCTTTATGATCCATCCAGCTGCAACTTACTGGTATTTAAAAAAGAATAATCTTTAGAATTGGCTCATATGCTTGCTATGGCCTACCCAATGTATTTTTGTGCTTGTGACAATGACAAGAGAAGATTTGAATTTGGTCTAACAATTCAGAGAAAAAAAGTCATTTTCAACAACTGAATCTATTTTTATACGAATGAAAGTTTACGCAATTTAATGTTTATATTGTGAAATTTCATAAATGTATTTTTATATTAATCAAAATGTATGTAATTTAATGTTTATCATGTAATATGTTATGCACATAACAAGTGTGGACCCCAGGAAGACTAGCTGATTGCATGGCATCACCTAATGGGGATCCTTTAATAAACCAAAATAAACCACCACCACCAACAATATAATAAAAATAAAAATAAATGACTTTATTTAAATAAACAACTTTATTTATATAGCACATTTCAAAACAAGGTTACAAGATAAAAATCACCAACAGAGTAAAAAAAAATCATAAAACCTAAGTACCTAAGTACAGGACAAAAAACAACATCAAAAAGAGCTAGTGGGCTACATTGAGTTGTGTTTGAGCAGGTGGACCATAGAAGGGCCACATTGAGTTGTGTCAGGTTTTTTGAATGGAGTTTGCCAAAGGATTAGTGGCTGAACTAGATCAGCAATCCCATTTAAGAAATTAACCATCATTAGTCAGAAGCTTCACATGTGATCATGTTGCTGTGGAACCTTTCCTTATTCTCCCTTGCATTTCTCTCTTTTTTTCCATGTCTGTAATTAACCCTCTGTCTGTCAGCGTTGGGTATCAGAGAAAATATTGAGTGTGGAGAGCCTGCGGGATTTGGAGTTATTTGGAGGTGAGGTCCGGTTACACTGAAAGGGTTCAGCATTCCCAAATCAATGCTTACACATTAGGCCCTTCATCAGCTGTATGAGTGTCCGGGCACAAAGAAAAACATTAAGCTCCAATTGAAGCTTTGCTCTGCTTCTAACACATCATCCTCAAACTTGACTTACAATTTGAAGTTTTCTATTCAGTCTGCCCATTATGTAGTCCCTGTATTTCAGTGTGTGTTAGCTTCTCTGTGCTGCAATAATTAATTAGAGTACTCAGGGTTTTTCCTGGCTCAGAATGGGCCTTCAGGGGGTGACTACACACAACAGTAAGCATGATCGTTCTGCGTAAAAACTGAACTTATGGAGCAATGTGTTTTTAAAGCACCCTGAGTTTCAGACATTTCAATGTCAAAATGTTGGAATTTACTTTGAAACTCTTGATTTTGGGTTAATAATATGCAGTCAGGATTGTCCTGAATTCAAATATATCAGTCATATCAGGATTTTTTTTCTTGAAACCCAAAATCAAAGTATAATGTCCCTCACAATTGAGCGGGCTGTACAGAATTTAGCAGACAAAATCGCTTGTTAATGCGTCCTGTGGTCTTTTCACATGGAGTCTGTGCCAAATTGCCAATCACAACTAATTCTTCTTCTGGCTGTGTTTATATCAAGTAAAAAAGGTTGTGTGATATTGATTGTGGTAATGTGGAACACAGATGGTAAACGCTGCAGCAAATCCACTGATGTCTTAAATACAAGAGTCTGGAGTCAGGGTTTCCATGCAACCAACCACTACAGTAGCTGATTTCACTGATTAGCAAGCACACCTTCAAGCAGAGAGGGAGCACTAGCACATTATTACTGAAACCACCTGGTGCAGTGATTGGTTGGAAGGAAAACCTTCAGTACTCCACAGCACATGATTGGACACTGCTGGGTTGGAGAGCCAAAGTGAACGTCACTTCCTGCTTCAGCACTGTACCAGAGATTTTCACCCACCATTTATTTTCCCATAGACATTTCGTAAAATGCTTATAAAAATAGTTTTACTTGTTCACTTCAAACCAAACGGTTCAGATATATTTAGAAAAAGGAGAGACCACATAACATTTTACTCGGACCAAAATGTAAAACAATTGTGGATTTAATCATATTTTCTCTGTTTTTTTTAAAGTTTTGGTCCAAATGAAATGTTCTATGGTCTCTCCCGATTCTAAATATAGCTGAACCGTTTGGTTTGAACAAGTAAAACTATTTTTATAACAAGCATTTTACAAAATGTCTATGGGGAAATAAATGGCGGATGAAAATCTCTGGTACAGTGCGGAAGCAGGAAGTGACTGTTTACTTTGGCTCTCTATAATCGCGAGAGAAGCAATATTGTCCGCAAACTGCTGACTTGAAGCTGTTGTTGTTCATACCTGTACTGACTGTGAAATTGGCATCAGACTACTGAGTGAAGGCACATTGCCTGTCTGTTCTATTCAAACAATTGGGATTTTCTCTGGCTGTAACAGTTACAACACATACAATTATTCCCCCTTGCAATCTCACACCTATTCCATTAAAAATAGGCACGGTGGTAGGAAATGTAGGATGATCATTCTTGTCACACCATGACTCAACATTTATAACATATCCTGATATATTTCTGGCAAAGAGATTATTGAATGTCAGGTGTTAATAGAAAGGATCTTGGGTGGTTTAAGCTTTGTTTGTAAGCTTTGCCTCATCTTCATTTTTTGCTGGCCTATCATTGCATAATATTGCATGTTCAACTGTATAATTTTTGTTTTGGCTGTGCTCATTGCATTGCTTATATTATATTCTGAAAGAACATGCATAGGTTTGCTCATGTTTTTTAGCTAGATTGTTTTTCATTTCTACATAAATCTAAAGTTTTGCTTTGCAAATATTTCATCAAGGCTTTTATGCAGACAAGAGCAATTAATTGAGGTCAGATATAATTCATGTTATGGCCGCAAAAGAGAGAGAGGGCAGTAATGCAGTTTAATCCCAGTTGATTCGACTGCCGAGGCGAGTTAATGCCTAAATGAACTGTCTGTATTAATGCTGCATACTTTTGTGGATCGTCAAACCAATCTGCTGGTGTAGTAGTGATTGAGGGATGACATGCAAAGGCCATCTATCACCGTCAGTCCGTAGCAAGCTCCCAAGACAAGAGGCTGCATCCCAGTTGAAGAGCTGCCCTAAACACAGATCCTTCTCTTGTTGTGGTGTGTGTGTGTTTATGTCATTGATGTGGTTTTTCTATCCCAGAGCAAGCTCAGGGACTCTCTCACAGGAAAGTAAGTGTGGTACTCCTGTCACTGCTTTATCATCCCCCATGTGCCCCTTGTGTGTGCGTGTGCGTGCATGCGTACATTGCGAGGTTATACTGTATACAGTATATGCGAAAGAATTCACCAGCCCTGAGGCTTTGCACTTTGAATGCCTGAGCTTCCCATTGATGAGATGGCTGCACATGCTTATCGCTCAGAAGGCCATCCCACTCACCTCACTGCTGTTTGTTGGGGAGGATGGGGGAAACAAATGGTAGAGCGAGCCTACAGTCATGATGATAATATCCCAGGAGGAAGACAGAGAAAGGGGATTGACAGTGATATGAGAAATATCCCTATTTTTATTACTGGGGTTTTACATCTACCTTTCTTTCTAAGAGAGAGCACATAATCCTCTCTTCCAGCCTGTCTCTAGATGGTCGTGTGTGAATCCTGTGTGTGGTTAACACCTTGTGCTTCAGGTAACCCTGCACTGTTTTGGTTCTTGACTAATACTTGATTCAACCACTCTGTGTTGTGAGAGTACTGAGCGTTTGCCTTGCGGCACTCCCTGTGTTGTGAGAGTACTGAGCGTTTGCCTTGCGGCACTCCCTGTGTTGTGAGAGTACTGAGCGTTTGCCTTGCGGCACTCCCTGTGTTGTCTACCACCTATTGTCCAATTGTTGGTGGTTTGGTAATGTCCCACTTTGCAGACGGATGGAATGGATGGAGTTCCATGTGTTCAGCTTTGGCAATGCATGGCAACCCTGTCTCAGCCTGATCATCATGGCAACTTCTGCACAACCCACACAATTAGAATGTGAACTGAAGCCTTGTTAAAATCAGCATTGATGAATGTTGACTTGACTGGTGTACTTCAGATGGCTATCACAGCACGTCTTTGACAGTGCCGCTGTGCCAACTTCTAATATGTAAAGTGCATAACTTTACTCAGAAAGCTGATGTGTTGCTGTGGCGAAGGCATCGTTTGGCTGAACATCGATCCCACCTTTCTGAGTCTCATGCACTGGCCACTCATGAAATCACTTTTGCTTTTCTCTGTGAAATGCTCACAGAGTTGAGCATGTCATCTTTGGCTAAAATGATGCTCTTCTCCTGCACTATTATATTTATATGTGCACTGTGTATACACTCTTAATTCTTTGAATGCGCTTCTCCACACCAGTCACCATGGAAACACTCCAAATGCTCATACAGCTTGCTTTCTTTTTTGCACCAAGGACATCAAATGCTCTTGCTGCTGCCGCCTGGCCTGCCCAGCTCCATCATTTGAATGGCTGTAATTTGGTGTAATTCAGGAGTCCTCACAGCCAAGAATAATACGTTTTTCTACACACGAGTTTGGGCCCTAAAATAATTTATATCAACATAATTGATAAGCTACTATTTGTAATGCAATTAGTGCTTCTTTTAAGAATGAACAATGTTGTTCCTCCAAAAACACACATTTAACGGTTTTGGGCCATAGGAATAACATGGGAATTCTTATATTTAGTTGTGTTGTCCTTGGAATCGACAGGGTGGCGGAATATGTTTTGATCACTAGGCCTAGTATTTGCTATGATGAAGCATTTTGCCAGTGATGGTTTGATCGACAGTATGGTTTTGTGTAACCATTGTTGTCTTCTAGTTCCTGTTGTTTCTGTGGAAATGCAGTGTGTCATGATAACACCTTGCCTGTGGCCGAAAAGTCACTGCATGTGTAGAGTAGACAGACTCTGATCTCAAGTGTGCACCGGCGTTCAGTGGCGTACATCAACAAACTCTGATTTACGGGTGACGTACGTGAGTGATAAATAAGATGGTCGAATACATCCACTCTCCAGTAATCCATTCAGGCCCACATAGCCTGTCCTTGGCTGGTCTTGCATCAGTCATCATCACGCGTGTGACCAAGCCTCCGATGTAGTCTATTCACTCTCACAAGCCCTTCGGCACACAGTCCTTCACTGTAGCGCGGCCGAATCTTCATCCACTCTGTCTCGTCCCCTCCACCTCCAGGCCCATGAGGACAGCCAGGAGAGCCTGACCTCCCTCCCACGCCGGGACACCATGGGCAGCTTCCTCCCTGACAGCAGTGCCTACGAACTCCTCACCGTTATCGGTCAGTGAAGTCCAGACTCCAGAGACACGCCCCTGACTTTAAGCCGGCCGCGACTTGGCCACTGGTATCAACGAATGACACAGATGTTTTATTCAGTTTTGATAAGGAGTAAATCATGAGAGGCTGTCAATCATTTTTAGAGAGGTAATGTTAGACTTAAAACCCTTAGTTATTCTACAATATAGGTATAAGCTATATCAATTTATCAACAGCTTTTAACATTATTAAGCCAATCAGAACTGTGGGCCAGAAAATAACTTTCATACTGCCTGGTGTTGAGTTCATTCTGACTTTAAATTAGGACTTGTTTTATAATGAAATACATGTCTGTGTGTTAGGTCGGGGCCTGGAGGACTTAATGACTGTGAACCTGGCCCGGTACAGACCCACAGGAGAGCATGTAGCCATCCGCCGGATTGACCTGGAGTCCTGTACTAATGACATGGTCGCATACCTGCAGGTCTGCATCCTTCTGCCATCATCCCTCCATCATCTGTGTCATTCAGCCTTCTATGAGGCTTCTCCTTCTGTGGTGTTTTATGGCAGTTGGCATCCTTTATGTTGCATTACCGCCTCCTTCTGGATTTGTCAATCCACTGTTTCCCTACATTCTGTAAAAACCTGATGTCCTCCTATGAGTCTCTACCTCTGTACTTGCTCCCTGCGTCTAACGTCTCCCTGCTCACCTTTCTATGCCTAATTAGACTCAATATCATCACATCCTTTTCTCAGTCAGCATGACTTAAAGGAACAGTTTACCCAAAAATGAAGATTCTGTCATCTACTCACCCTCATGCCAATGGAGAGAAAACCAGTCACGATTGACTTCAGTTGACCTGTACTTTAGTCAATAGTGACTGGTTTTCTCTCAGGTTGTGCTGGCCACCTGCCTGTGTGTTATATGGACAAGCTTCACCTGTGTTTGAACTGGCATGAGATGACAGAATCTTCATTTTTGGGTGAACTGGAACTGGAACATAGTGTTTATTTCCCTCCCTCTGTCTCCCAGGGCGAACTTCATGTGTCCAAGCTGTTCCACCATCCCAGTATTCTTCCCTATAGGAGCATCTTTATAGCTGAAAATGAGCTGTGGGTCATCACCCCCTTCATGGCTTATGGTAAGGAAGGGACCTAACCCGACATAGTGATGTATTTTACCAAACAAATATACAGTATGTGAACAACAATAGAAATGCCTTCATCCTTAATAAATCAGACCATAGCTTTCTCACCATCATCTTTGTGTGATAATCTTCCAGGTTCAGCCAGAGACTTGATCAGCACTCATTTCACCGATGGTATGAGTGAGCTGGCCATCGCATACATTCTGCTGGGCATGCTCAAAGCTCTTGAGTACATCCACCACATGGGATATGTGCACCGGTAAGGCACACTATACCCCTAAATAGGGTTGGATTGATATGGGTTTTTGAAGGCAGAAAATATTGAGTGTCTTGAAATTTGACCATTCTTATGCAACCAAAAAAACTAAAAACATTGCAAAGATTCAGTGTAGTATTGATCTCTTGGCTGTTGAGTCATGGAGGCATCTCTCTAAAAGGCCAATATCAACAAAGCAGTATATCAGTCTAACCGCACTTTAAGCACACTTGATATTCTGTGACAATCTGGACCGGAAGGAAGTTGTCTAATTTTCTGTGGTTGCATGCAGGAGTGTGAAGGCCAGCCATGTATTGATCTCAGCAGACGGACAGGTGTGCATGTCGGGTCTGCGGAGCATCTTCAGTCTGATCCGTCACGGCCAGAGGGCCAAAGTTGTCCACGACTTCCCCCAGTACAGTGTCAAGGTGCTGCCCTGGCTCAGCCCAGAGGTGCTGCAGCAGGTACTGTGCTTGCTCACACTCCAGCTTTATACCATGCTGGATCAACACCCTCTCATCCCCAGATCAATGAGTCCACACGCTGCTTGTAGACTTCTCCCAGTAGATTTATTTTTGACGTTTCGGTCACAAACGACCGTCTTCAGATCTTTTGTGACCGAAACATCCAAAATGAATCTCTGGGAGAAGTCTACAAGCAGTGTGCAGAGTGACTCTACTTCTTTGATTGAATACTGATTGTTTGTCCTGCACCTGCGCATCAAGTGGATGTGCCTGGTTTACTTTTTATCTGAACAAATTTTTGAAATGCAGTTTTGCAGCAGAGGTCCTCGGTTCTACATTCCTCCATGCTCCATTTAGCAGCAAAATAAATTGAAGCATGAATTGGAAGTAAAATATTCCTATTTAATGCATATTTACCTTGGGTAAATGCCTACTTAACACTCCTCCTATTCGTGTATATATTGGACTGCACTTGCAATGTTGTGATTTTGTCTTTTAGATATTTTTCCTATTTTTCTCTTATCTCTGAATATTGATATGGCCGCTACGCTGCATACTTACACTATGACAAATTCCTTGTATGTAATCTTGCATATTGTGGCAATAAAAGTGATTCTGATTCTGATAAAAGCAAACAAAAAAAAACATTAGGCAGTCAGGTGCAATTCAGTTTGTGATTTTTGTTTTTCTCAGAACCTGCAAGGCTACGACTCTCGGTCAGACATCTACAGCCTCGGCATCACAGCCTGCGAACTGGCCAATGGACACGTTCCCTTCAAAGACATGCCAGCCACACAGGTGAGACACCTATTAACTCTCTATAGTCTACCTGTTCTGCTATCTCTCATCTGCTGAAAAAATAATTTCTTTATTTCCACCCATATAGAAGAGTACTCCACACTATTTGTAGCAAAAATCCATAGTACATCATTCATGGTAAGTTGTATGTATTCGGTAAATGAGTGACCTGGTCAATCTTAACTCCCCCCTTCCCTTCCACAGATGCTGCTGGAGAAGCTGAACGGGACAGTGCCGTGTTTGCTGGACACCACCACTATCCCACCGGAGGAGCTGTCCATGAAGCCGTCCCGCTCTGGGGCCGACTCTGGGATCTGCGACGGCCGCGGGGACGGAGGGGCACGCCACTCCAACGGAGAGCCCTCCTCCTCGTCGGCAGGACACCCCTACAGCCGAACGTTCTCCTCACACTTCCACGCCTTGGTAGAGCTGTGTCTGCAGAGAGACCCGGAGATGAGGTGGGCCAAGCTCCGGCTGCGTGTTCAGCATTCCACTGGACATCATGAAGAATCCCCCATTGAGGATCAAGTCACTAATTTGTTTCCCTTTTTTCTCCTTCAGACCGTCTGCCACTGCTCTCATAGGCCATTCCTTCTTCAAACAGGTATGTAGGATCGATAAGTAATCCTGACATCACTTATGAAACCATCATACATAAATATAATTTTCTTCAAATGACTAAAGCCCTGAATGACCTGGAAGCGTCTGACGCTCACGTTTTAAAGTCCAACTGTTGTTTTAAACGGCCGAACACGGACTAAAAGCATTATGTGGCACATTAATGCTGCCTTAACGCCCTGACTCCCAATTTGTTTCGATTTTGGAGCGTCAAATGAGGACCCAGCAGTGACCAAAGCACGCTCTCTCTCTCTGTGCACTTTCATCCCCGCCTCTCTCATGCTCTCATAGGCTCCCCAAGCAAATCTCACGGCAGTTTAAAATATAGCAAGCATGTAAAATATAACACCACACCCCATAGCAAGACTGTCTGAACAAAATGAGAATGTTCTTCTAATCACATCGGCTAGCAAAATATAGCCTATTCCCTGCATGTCATGAGATTAAATTGGCGAAAGTTTGGATAGACTGGATTGCGCCATTTTCTCCCGCAGCACTGCCAAGTAAACTCGGCATCATAGAAAATTAATGGGTTATCTGTAAAGCATACAAACGTGTGCCTGCCTACATATAAATAGCGACCTTTTCCCAAATTACTGCTGGTTCTGTGCGGTTGGTATCTGATACCTGTAGTGCGCTAAAGGAGCATCGACACGCGTCAATTAACAGTGCTTCCGGGGCTTAAGATACTTTATTATTACAAACTTCCATGCATCCTTGGTGTCTTAAGGTTTGTTCATAAGACAAGTGTGGGAGGTGGTTCTATACTGAATTTGTATGTAGTTGGCATCACACGTAGCCATAACGACCACTGAATGTGCCCTTGTAGCTGAAATAATTGCTCCCAGCAGATGCTGGTACAGTTTGTGTAATTCCAGACCCTCAAAAACATCCTCGAAATCTCCTCCCACTTGGAACACGAAGGAAAAGAAACAGTCCACATTGCCTCTTATCCTTCAGTCAGAATGACTTAAACATTGACTGTGTTTACATGGACATGAGTATTCCGGTTATGAGGCTTATCCTGGTTTTGATCATATTCATATGGTGTTTACATGGAACACAGAGAAATCTGGTTATTCATATCCATGTATACATGATAAGTATCCTGGTTACTGGATGCTATTTTCACAGGTGCCTGTGATGTTTACAACACAAACCGGCATCATTATTATTATTTATTTATCCGCTTCTATTGGGTGTGTGACTTGATTCACCTTTTTTGGGCCAAGACTGTGTGGGATTCCCTTGCATTCCCTCTTCACGTGGTCTGTACCAGTTTGCGTGCTGCTTCTTTCTTTCATTTTAGTCACCACACCTTTCTCCTGTCTGTATACTAGTCTGTAGTCTGATATAATCTAACAGTATCCCGGTTTATTTCAGGGTACTCCACCTAGCATAATCGGGATTCTCAAAACCGGGATAAGGGCTTATCCAGGTTTCTGAAATCAGGATGTTTACATGCGCAACAGGATACGGTCGGGGATACTTCAAACCCCCTGATCATGACCGGGATACTCATCACGTCCTGTCAAATCAGTATCACAGTATTGCAGTAACCAGCAGCTGTCTCTCCTAAACACGCAAAACAGCCAGAAGTATCCAGCTGGTTACCATGGAGATGGCCACTGACAACTTGTGTCACAAGCATCTCCCAATACTTCGAGCATGAACTTTTCCTAAGACACCTGCCGACACTTGTCTTGTTATAACCATAGAATATTTTCAGAGGTGAATACTCCAAATGTTTGTTTTTCGGTCCCAGATCAAGCGCCGGCCCTCGGACGCCCTGCCGGAGCTGTTCCGGCCGGTGTCGCCCATCACCAGCTTTGAGAGCTCCCAGCCGCAGGACTCTCCGTCTGGCCTGGCCAGCCTGGAGTCCGGTCTCAGCCACTTGGATGTGGACGACTGGGACTTCTGACAGTGGAGGAAGCGCGGGCAGACACTGGAGAAGGACTTTGACAGGAAATGCTCTGAGGAGACCGGGAACTGGGTTTGTTTTTTGTAATGGCTCCCTTGTAAATAATTCAAATCTCAAACTAAAAGGATTTGCTTATCTCAGACAGTTTAAAAGCCAGCAGCCATCTTGCCTCTTTCATGTCTCTCACAAGCTTTTGCTCTTCTATAGATATGCACAGACTCTTGCACTGATGGCTTCTTTGTCACTTACACACACCCATCTTCAGATTGTACTCTCATTACAAGCCCCTTGGAACCAATGCAGGACAGGACTCCTATCCCTCTTGCTGAGGTGTTAAGAGGCCAGTTCATGGATGTAGATGGAGCTTTGTCACGAAGAGTCTCATGAAATGGATCAGTGGGAGCCTGCTAAATCCTCAGAGGGGATACTCTACCTCGTTTGATGTGGCCTGTCTGCTCAGTGAGACCCCCTTAAGGGGACACAACTCATCCGGGCCGACCCAATTACCCTCATCTACACCAGTTGGAAGGTAACAGAACTGAGTTTGTCTCGAGGAACCACTTGAGGACAGCATGTGTACGCATTTCTTATAAGCTCGGCCTGTGTTACGTCATGCACTACATCTCATGCTTTAAACATCACTTTTGTTACACAGGAGTTAAATATAACATGTTTAATTGAACCTTGAGAAAAAATAGGACTATTTCCTGGACTTTTACTCTGGGCAGTGTTACATTACGTCAACAGTGAACGTTATAATGGTGCTTGTTTTGTCTGGTTGCATGTAGAGAAAGGGCAGAAGAAAGTGTTGCAAATGTTAAAGTTGACTATTTTACTTGACAATAAACGTTCACTTTAATGTCTCGAGTCAAGCAAGGAGGCATTAACAATCTAAAAAAAGTTATTTTATTTTCACTGATAAAGGACAACACAAACACTAAAGGGAAGGGTGGGAAAGGATTCAAATCCACTTAATTATCCTCATCTGATGAGGGTGGCTGGTCTGTCATGGCCTGTTGTTTTGCCATCTTGGCCATCAACTCTGAAATAAAGGGGAGGGGAATAATCAAGAACATACAAGGTAATCTTAAAGTTGGATTAATAACATGAACTTTCCAAATAAAGTTTATTTCCCCATTCAACCTCCCTCTTCCCCCTCTAAAGGTCTCAAGAGATGCATCCTAAAACAGGCTTCTGTTACCTTTAGCGGGGTTGAAGACACCGTTGGTCTGGGTGTTGCACACATAGCAACGCTGGGACTTGCGGTAATGCTGAAGGGCGCAGGTCTCACAAAAGTAGTGCCTGCACCTGGAAGACATTTGTCTGGTTAATACATGGGTAACTGGTAGCAACATGGGTAAGTGGTAGCAGAAGAAGATATCCTGGAGAAACAAAGGCTTACTTTGTGATGATGGGATTCTTGAAGGAGCTCCTGCAGATGAAGCACTTAAAGGGCAAGTCCTCCTCGTCACTGCTCACCTCGTAGTTCTCCTCATCTAGATATGAAAAGCACAGCAGTGTTTAGGGGGTACAGGAGATACATATGCATTGCAGACACGGGAAAAGACGTGTGCGTCCCCCTCTGGAACTCACCATTGGCTCCGTATCGGCCCTCGTCCAGCTCCCTCTCGATCTGCCAGCCGTGTTTGTAGTCCGATCGATCGTGGAGGAACTTGCAGCTGTCTGATAATGAAGGACACAGAAGTGAAAAGTCAAAATAGATAAAGCTTTCACTCTTATAGTTAATTATTTTTCAATAGACTATATACTATGCTATAATCTTTTGTACCCACCTCCAAAGCCACAGAACCCAGTCTCCTTATAGTCTTTGCAGATGTCCGGCTGGTAGTCCCACCTGACTGTGGCTCTCAGGTGTTCAGGGGCCCGGATTGGTCCTTTCCTGTTATAAAAAAAAGTGATGTAAATTATGTTAATCAAGCGCTAATAATATTATAATTGTCAGAATTCGTCCAGGAAGCACATGATGAATATGGACTCCTGCACCTACCTGACCATGCCAGATGATGCATTGCCCATGGTGGTGTCTTTCGGCTTGATGAACTTTTGGTAGTTGTTGATGCCGCGGTAGATTTTATCATCCTCTTTGCCCGTCAGCTCCTGGTGAGGGGAAGACAGTTAATCCAGTATGAGTAAAGAGGAAACTACCTGTCAAATTATCTGGCAGCTCTGGAAAATGGCATCGGTGTGTTTGCACCCAGAGCTTCTGCCGTTTCAGAATAGGGGTGGAAGAGCATATATCTTATTTCCCTAGAGCTGCCAGGATTGAGGTTTTCAAATTCTGCCAAGCAACTGATGCACTAGTGCTGATTTTATTCTCCCCCACCAAGACTGATGTGACTGGTAAACAATTCCCAACTGAGAGAGCACTAATTTTGGCCAAATTTAACTGAGGGGTAAATGTTAAGGGACACTTCACAAAAAACAATGCTGATTTATTTTGCACATAATCTCACACATCTCACTGTAAACAGCTTTGCATGCATTAATTTAGTTTGACAGTTATTGAGAGTTGCTTTGAGTTAAGTTGTGGACCAGTGATCTCATTCATGCACAAATTACATCACTGGTCCACAAACAAACTCAACTCAATAACTGTCTAAATGAACTAAATGAATGCCTGCAAAACTGTTTAGTTTTGTGAGATTATGTGAAAAATAAATCAGCATTGTTTTTCGGTGGTGTCCCTTTAAGTTGCAAAATTCAGATGGTTGTTAACTTGTCCAAATGTTTCATCAAGTCTCAAATATAAACACTCACAAAGCCCTTTTTGTATAGAGCACTGTAGGAATTTAGCAGGGGGCAATCTCAGAAATGCAGCTAAAAACTGATCGAGGGGCAAAAAATTGCCCCCAAGATTTCGATCGTTTTATTTCGATTCACACACGCACACGCGCATTCAGCAGCTGTAATTGATTAGCATCAAAAGCGCTGTTCACACTACGCTGCTAGACACTACCTGGCAGTCGCTGTGAGAAGCTGGCTGCTGCAGCTGTAAGGTGATCATCATGGAGCGGTTCCTCATTAAACAAGCTCCAACTCCGACTGAAGAAAGCAACCAAAATCCTGCGCCTTCACAAACGTCACCCCCAGCAAAAAAGACGACAGTCAAGGCAAAGAAAGTCGCCGCTTCCACTATCGAAAAATGGAAAATAGACTGGCTTGGTGTTGCTGACGTAAATAAAAAGACTGCAGCGATGACATCACAATTGCTCAAGTGACATCACTGATGATGTCACAAATCGTTACATCAACAGACACAGCACACTCCATTTGAGTGGGACGGCGGAGAGGAATGGGAACGGGATTGACGCTGTTAAGGGGTTACTGGATGAGGTGGGCATATCTGAAGCAGAGATAGATGAAGTACTGAGGGATGCGTTTGGGCAAACTCGGACAATTGAGTCAGTCAAATGAGCCACTGTAGTGTTTGCATTGCAAAACCGTTTACAAGCCAGCTGCCTTTTAAATCCAGTTGAGCTGCCACTATAGTAAAAACCAGCCGAAGTAGAGGCAGCTCGCCTTGGGTGCTCGCTCATTTGGCTTTGCCTGTGGCTACCGTAACTATCAGTGTGGCTCGGAAAGAAAAAACATCTGAGTGGTTTTATCTGCCCTAGTGTGAGTGAGTGTGTGTTTTGTCACCTTTCACCTTGAGTTTGCATCCCTGTTAATAGACGCTACTACAGCAGTGTTTCCCCTACCATTCTACAGCCCTGGCCTTTTTTAAAGATTTTTTTTCCTGCTCTCCCCAAAATTTCAATAAACCTTTTTGGCATAGTATTACAATACACCAATACTGGTGTTGACAGTAATAGAAGACGCCAAATCATTCAAAACAATAAGCATTTTGCTTTTAGGAGCATCGTGCGCTGTTCCAAAACGTGTCAACATGTGTCGTTGCCTGGGAAACGCACATCCCATAACACAACTGTTCGCATCGCATCCCATAATAGTATGATGATACTTGGGATGCAATTGCGAACATAGATGCGAACAGGTTGGGGTCGGGGTACGTTTCGAAATCCCTCCAGGCCTGAAATTTTTTCAAGGGGAAACACTGTACAGTCTCTAAAAAATGTGTTATATGAGAGACTGTGATGTAGTGTTCAATTTATCTAAAGAGGTAAATAAAGGCCTTTAAAAGTTATTACTGCTTCCTGCTTTCTCTCACACATGCAACAGCACAAGGTGGTGATGATTACTGTACTGTATGCATTTTAATCTGGGCTCATTTCACATGAAAATCAGAAAATGTATGCACCAATTACTTTTTTTTAAGTGCCCCCCAAATTTTGAAAATGCCCCCATTTTTTAGACTAGAATTGCCCCCAAAATATTTTGTTAAATTCCTACACTGGTATAGAGATACAGTAACTTCTAGAATACAATGAATGAAAAACACAATCTAATCTCTTACCTCCTGGATTTTCTGACTCCTCTCAAAGATGGCCTGGGCGTCATTGTCCCTATCAGTGTCCAGCTCATACACAGCCGTTGCTCCCATGTCCTCGGGCCCCTCAGGTTTCTTTTAAGACCGCGAGCAGGAGACGGGAAGAAGGCGGAAGAAGAAGGTATTTGAATATTAAGAAAGCTTTATAACATGCCGGAGTATGAATGTGGTACCAAAATAGACAACATAACAAGGGCCAGCAGTCAGACAAAAATAAACAGACACACACAACAATCTTTGACGGTAGTTGCTAAAGGTAGGGGAGAGTGTACATGATAGTGTTTTATGTTTGTAATTCCACCAGAAGTGTGACCAAGTCCACTTTGCTTGAGTCTGAAGTCAGTCGCAATTCTTGAGGCACAAGTCTCAAGTGTAAATCTAGAACACCAAGTCAAGGCAGATCAAATCAAGAGTCCAGTATAAAAACAAAACTGTTGACTTTTCAATACAATATCATTTTAAAATGATAAAAACTTGGCAGGTGAGTCATGTAATTTCTATAATCAGATTCAACTTAGAAATTTTTAAATTAAAAGTTCAGTCATCTGGTTGAACAAATCTTTACACAAATGAATTTACACAAGCAGAAAATATATGGTCAAGACTTTAGCAACCTTTTCAAATCTAAGTACAAGTCAAAGTCCTAAGTTGAGTCAAGTCATTAGTCTCAATTACTTGTGAGTAATTGAGACTTGTGACTAAAAAAAGTCAAAATGTCTGACTCAAGAACAAGTCATGTGACTCGAATCCTTACCTCTGAGTCTGAATTTAACACATTTCTGTTATATGAAGAAGTAGCTAACAAGGCAGAAATTAATTTTTCAGTTCATTGTGACTTGTATTCACTTTCCCCAAACTAGATGGGATTCAAACCAGCACCCCTCCTTCTTCTCTACAGCCTCCCCACTAAAAGCTGACATGTAAGAAGTCTGAACTCACTGCTGACCGTGTGGACTTGTAGGCAACGGTGATCTTCTTGTCATCTTTGTCCTCTTCATTTTCACTGGAAGACACAGCCTCCTTCTCCACTTTCCTGGACTGGGCAGGGAAAATGCGAGTCAGGCTTATACCTCAAAATAAACCACCTTAAAGAAATCCCTTAAAAATAACAAAATTACCCTCTGAATCATAGGGTTGACTTTAATCCCTTTCTTTTGTTTTCTGACCACAGATTTCTGGTCCTCGTCACTGTTGCCATCTGAAAAAGAAATCAACTGATGGTAAGGAACTACAAAGACGCAAAGGAGACAGACACGTTTGAATATATGCAGCATACCTAATTATACCTAACCTCACCCCTTAACCTAGTTGAGTACTAACCTGCAGCCCCTTGTGGAAGTCAGTGACGACCGTTAAATCTGATCTCGCATCATCATCATCCACCACACAGCACACACACACACCTCTGTACCTGATCAAGCTAACTGTGTAGCTAACGCTAGCTAGTTCTACTTTAGGACCACCAAGAGGTACACAACAGCCGCCCAGGGAGTAAAAAAATTATGCAAACTCATGGCCATTAGTTAAATTTATACCTTTATCGCTGTCGCTTGCTTGTCTCTTTCGCCCGGAGAATTTTTTTGTTGATTTTTTGAAGAGGAAAGTGCAAGTAGTAGCTTTGGGCTCCTCTGACTCCGCCATCTTCCCATCGATTTAAATATAACCGATGTTATCACGACGCCCTCTGGTGGCTTGGAGGAGCCGGTTATCTGTGAAGGACACGCTACGCTCCCTGCTGGTCCCCGAGGGAATTGCTGATGCCTTAACGCATTGATTCTATCGATTCTTATTTAGTCAATTGTAACAACATCGTTCATGTTATTACAAACACATCTTGATATATTTTCTCTAAACATTAAATGAATTGGAGAGCGGCGGTCAGCATATTCTCGTAGAGGACACCGGGTAGCTTGTAGTAGGCTATTTTATGCTGCTTTCAGGTGCTGTCGGAAATATTTCTATTTACGATTTGAGTATACTGTACGTCCGACGTGTTCTTGGAGAAAGGATAACATATTAACCCCCACTTGATTCTGTCTCCAGTACAAAGTAGCTCCGTGCCACTTGATGTTTAAAACAAAACAATTAACAGCCAACAAGAAAACTGATGTTATTACATGATCATTTTTGATAGTAGGATATTTCCGACGGGTCTTTCCTGAAGGCAGCATTCGTTCTTCGTTCTTTCAGTTTCGTCAAGTGCACAGACATAACCAGAAAAATACAGGAAATTATATGTGAAATTAAAGTATCACCAGTTAGTCAAGGCATTTTCGTCAATATAGTGTTCTATTTTGAAAGTTATATCCCGGAAGTTCTTTGTTTCATTGTGTCTAACTTGACGCGGCTCACTCCTCTCCTCTCCTCCAGCAGCAGCAGCAGCATCCCGGGCTTCTCGCAGAGGACAGCGGGTGTTTAGGACACAGGGGCCGCGGAGGGAGGGGTCCTGGTGTCGGCAGGGATCCCGACCACTGACAGGCTCCTGGGCCGACGCTGGATGGAGTCGGGCTGCGTGCACACAGCAATGGCTATGGGTCTGACATCGAAAAAGGCGTCTACTCGGAGCGTCGGCGTGGAGCGAAAAAACCTCATCACGGTCTGCAGGTATATCACGACACCGACGACGACATTCGGATTATTTTCAAATCCCTGCATGCTTCTGCTGCCCACAGTTTCCACAGACTGGCCAATGGCCATTATGCAAGCTTGATGCTCAGCAGCAGTGCATCGCTGCACAGTATGATTTAGGTGAAATAATGACAATTGGGTAAAAAAAAATAGATATGCAAAAAATAATGTTTTCATTTTTCTGTAGGCCAGAGTGATATGAAGAGGCAGGCATGGCCGTAGCTAGCTATGAGGACGGGGAGGTCCGGACCTCCCCTAATATTTCAGAGAAAAAAATAAAACAATCTGCATGGAAAAGCATGAAAAACACGGGATCTCTTTTATTTTGAAACGAAAGGCAGGTCAGGCAGGAAGTCATCTGACGCCGCGTCCGCGGTAACTTGATTCTGAGAGAGCAGCAGCATGGTGGTGAGTGATGACTCTCTGTCTGCCTGGCGAGATAATTGAAGGTGAGCGAGCTGCGAGACAGTGAGCGAGTGAACGACAGACAGTGAGTGACACTGACAGATTTTTTAGCAACAACCAAGAAAGTAAGTGTCTAGTCTGTCTCTTAAGTAATGTTACCTGTGTGACACGTTGGGATGCTACTGGCTAATCATGCATGATGCCAATTGCCAAGCTCCCGAAGTCAGGTATGCAGGTGGCTATATGCATGGTTTCAGTTTCATGAAAGGACAAAAAACCAGCACTCAAAATAAATCCTTTTGGGTTGTTTTAATACCTTCAAGCAGCAACAGCAGTGACAATGAACGTTTCGGCGTAAGCCTTCCTCAGCAATAAGACCCAATAAGTAACAAAAAGAGGTGGTGTAAAGTTAAAAACAACATAATATATTTTATTTTATTTTTCAATCGTTCCTATCAGGAATAAATAAATGTCCCTCTGTATGTTTTTTTTATTATCGATGATGACTTTGTGTGTTGTGTACGGCTTGGGTTGTGTACCTGTGTTTGTAGGTGTCATTTTGATATGAATTTGGCTAAAACAGTTTGTGTTTGTTAGTTACAATTATGTTGACAGGAGAGCTGAGCAGGTGGTGACATGAAAGAGAATATACTGAATAATGACATCACAACAGTATAATCCTAATGTTGATTTAAAATGATATATTACTCTAAATATGGCTAAAAAAGGGGGAAAAAAACCCTCAAATTTTTTTCGGCGGCGCCCTGACGGGCGCCACCGAATCCGCCTCCCCTTGCTGGACCTCCCCTATTTCGGAACCCTGGCTACGGCCCTGGAGGCAGGTGCGTTTTCACCTTCAGGTAGCCTACCCCGCATCATCCGCCCGTGCACTTTGAGATAGATCCGTAAATAGTGATACAGTATCATTCATTCCTATATGGACTTTTACTAAAAGTCCATATAGGAATGCATGATACTGTGATGCACTTGACTAAATGATGCACTAGTGCATCTGTGATACAAAATAGTGTGTTATCAAGATGAGTTTATTATCTCATGCACCATAATATCCATATAGGCCTATTCCTCCAAAAGTGTACAGTTTGTGTAGTATCCTTCTCAAATGTAGGCCATTAGTCGCTCTTTTCTATAGCCTCATGATGACCTTAAAGGATAAGTTCACCCAAAAATGAAATTCAGTCATTATCAACTCACCTGCCTGTGGAAGGTTGGGTGAAGTTTTTTAAGTCCACAAAATAAAACAGATTTACAGCAGCATTCCCCTAGTAAACAATTTAAGCGAATGGGGCGTTCGGGTAGTGTAGCGGTAGATTCCCTGCCTACCTGCCTGCGTCCCCGTGTTACCTCCGGCCAGGCGTCCGTACAGGCACGATTGGCTGTGCCTGCGGGTGGGAAGCTGGTTTGAGGGTATGTGTCCTGGTCGCTGCACTAGCGCCTCCTCTGTTTGTTCGGGGGGGCCTGATCGGGGCGGACGGGAACTGGTGGGAATAGCGTGATCCTCCCAGTGCTATGTCCTGCCAGTGAAGCTCCCTGCTGTCAGGTGAAAAGAAGCGGCTGGCAACCGGGAGAGCAGGGGGAAATTGGCCATGTACAATTGGGGAGAAAATGGGGGGGGATCAGGGGAAAAAGTGAATGGTGATCGACTTTCAAAAGTAAACAAAACCCTGGGAAAAAAATCACATTAAATGCCTCCATACTGCTCATCTGATGTAATCCAACTCTCCAGAACCCCAGAGATGCCAAGTAAACTTGAAAATATGTCATTTCACCCAGTTTTTAGCTGAAATCTTCACTGTAGTGTAGCAATGAACTTAAATGCGATAGTTCTGATTTTTGGAAGCCTAGCCCTATTTGATGATTTTTTGATTTATTGCCTGGGTCCACACCTTCAAATCCGCCCACTCCACCACGGAGTTGAGTTTGCCTGCTTCTGGTCTGGCATCGTCATATGAAAAAGCCATTTCTCTGGTTTTATCAGTGATTCGCCAATCAGCGCCGAGGAGGACTAACGAATGTCCAATCAGCATCGATAAACAGCCCAACAGGCGGGCTTAAGCTGTTGTCAAGCAGTTGTCAAGTGTGCCGAGGGGTAACGTTAATAACAACAATGGCTGGCGCCGCCTGCTGTCAAGGCTGTTTTAAATTGATTAAAAGTAGCAATTACTTTGAAATCCGAATGGCACACTGCTTGGAAAGCATTTATTCATAGGGGAGAAGTTTTTTTTTTACGTTCTCCCGACTGGAATAACTACAATACCACCATACTAGTAATATTCCTATAGGGCCTATAGGAATATTACTGGAATAGTATAGGGGCTTAACTTAGTCAGTCTATATGACCTTATCCTTGCTATATCCAAGAATCTTCCTGTAGGGGCCCATAGAAAAATGACAGCTTTGATTTTATTATATTATTTTTTATAGCGTCCTTGTGAAAAAATATGATTTGCTATGAGTCTTGAATTGCAAATGAGGCAGAGTTCTAATGCTGTTCCAGAAATTAACAGGGATGTCACTGTTGTCTCAGACTCATGTGGGTTCAGGCGTTTGTGGCCGGTGAATGTTTGATGTGTAGGTTGATGCTGGCATGTATCTGTGTCCAGTGTGCCAACGCTATAGGAGAAGTCAGGCTGTTTATTGTCCATCTGTTGCCCGAGGGAGATAATGTCCAACAGCTGATGAGCAGCAGTGACGTCATGCCTCCAGACCTCTCTCTCTCTAAATGATTTGACACTTTACACGAGCCCAGACAGCCTGCATCTTCGCATCTGTTAATAATCAAATCTAAGTATGAACCATGTTGTTGGGCAGTGGTTCCCAAACTGGTGTACGCGTACCCCTAGGGGTACATGAAGGTACTACAGGGGGTACTTGAGAGAAAGGGGAAAATGGAAAAATGTAAGAATAAATCATGAAAAGAAATTAAACATAACAAAATAAATCTGCTCAGGAGGCACTAATTACAACTCAATTTCTTATTTTGTAATGTTATATGCTTCAAAAGGTGGGTTATCATTCATTGCATCATATACTATAGTTTTCTCTTGCGATTTTCTAAGCATAAGGTTGGAGTCAGCTACAGGGGGTACTTCGATTCAGAAATCAGGGAAATGGGGTACTGAAGCCAAACAAGTTTGAGAACCACTGTCGTAGGGGATAATCGCGATATGACGATAATTGTGATATTGAAAGAAAAAAAGATAAACAATATTGTGTTAATAATACGCTATGATAATACAGGGTTTTCTCAAGAGGGTGGCTGGCATCTCCCTTAGGGATGAGGTGAGAATCAGTCATCTGTGAGGGACTCGGTGTAGAGCCGCTGCTCCATCGCGTAGAAAGGAGCCAGTGGAGGTGGTTTGGGCATCTGGTAAGGATGCCACCTGGTCACCTCCCTAGGGAGGTGTTCCAGGCACGACCAGCTGGGAGACCATGGGGCAGACAGAGGGCTAGGTGGAGAAATATCCACGCTGGTCTAGGAACGCCTCGGGATCCCCCAGTCAGAGCTGGCTAATGTGGCCAGGGAAAGGGACGGTTGGGCTCCCCTGCTGGAACTGCTACCTCCGCAACCCGACCCCAGATAAGCGGTTAGAGATGTTAGAGACCATGTAAATAATCCATTAATTTCATTATTATTGTTGTTATCACATTTTCTATAGATATCACGATAATATCGCTATCGTGAATTCTTTTGGCCGTGTAGTGAAAATCGTGTAGTGAAAATCTGATATTGTGACAGCCTTAGTTGTCGGGAGACTGATTAAACACACAAATACATAAAAAACACAATCTGCAGACTCTGTAATAGACACACAATCAAGCACATTTATTGTTTATTTCAGTACCTTACTCCCCCCCAACAAGGTTCTGTCTGCCTTTTAGAGACACGTAGAACAAAACACACAACATCCCACACAGAGCATCATGCCTCCAAAGAAAGTTCTCCTAATTAAGACACAGAGAAAAGATTAGTGAGGGAAAAAGAAAACACTTTCAGTTTTTTGCCCAAAACACCCCTCCCCACCAATGACTCACCGCTGCTGCTAAGGCCATCTTTTAATCCAAACACTCAAAAGACGAAACACACAAGACGAGACAGAGACCAACGTAAATATCAGTAAACGCTTACAACACCATTTCTTTCCATTTCCTAATCAGTGACACGAGGTTGATTAGGTTCATTTGGAGGGCAACTTCTCCAGGCTTTTGGATAAACAAGAGTGGAAACATCTGTATCGCTGTCTCTTCTCTCCTTCTTCTTCTCCTTCATGTCCAACCATATTCCACTCACAGTGGATTCAAGTAGTTTCAAGGTTGTGTGTGTGTGTTTGTGAGATCTTACAGTATTTAATACAGAGAGAGAGATCCTGAATCTGCTGGCTTGTGGTGTTCATGCAGGACACAGAGACACAGCTACTTCCACCTCTTTAACCCACCTGGCTGGCTGAACCGGGATTAGTTGCTGGGTTAGTACACCAGCGCAAGCCTCTGTTTATTTGTATTTTTTATATGTCTATAGATATATATACTGTATATAAAGTCTGGCCACTTTTCCCCTCACTCACTATCACATCGTACAAGTTTAACATACAATCAACACACACAGATTAACATTTGTGAATTCCCAACAGTTTGTTTGATGAAGTTCTATCACTTTGTGGGACTTCAAAAAAGGGGGGTTGACTTGGTAGGTTTTTCTATCAGGAGACGCAGTTTATCGTTGGGGTTTCGTAACAAAGACAAACTGGCGTCACAGTCCCATTAAAAAGTTCTGTTTAGTTGATCTGGTTTCTCCTGTCAGAGGGGCAGGAGCTTACCCAACTTCCAACGAGTGTTTCAGTGCCTCCTCCACTATGTCATGCTTAACAGAATGAGCCTATGTTGGTGAGACGTACATGTACAGCAATAGACATTTGTGTATAATAAAGGAAAAACCTGCTCAAGCGTTTGCACCACCGCAGGGAACATTTTCTATGAGGCCCGGTGTCAAGGGTTTCGACTTATTGCATTAAAATACAGACAGGTTCATTGTGTTTATGATCAAACAAACTGAAACCAAGACTTCAGAATAGAAAAAGAATAACAGTAAAACATATGGCTGCTGTCGGGTGAAAACCCTGCATCTCCAAATGTCAACGCTTCAGGAATGACGAGAAGCAGCCTTGTTTTTAGCTTGAAGTTGACCAGCATTGCATTTTAGAGTTGAACCAGAGACCTTTAATAGACAGAGACACCCCACTCCTGGCTCCGCCAATAATAAAAAAAATTACTCTTCCGGGCTCCTAAATGGGCGTGGTCATCAGTTGTGATTGGCTGTCTGTCAATAGTATGGAACTTCATTGGCTGACCAGTCTCCTAAGTGGGCGTGGCAGTGGCGAAACCTCTGTGGCACAGATACAGGAAGTGACTGGAAGTTGGGGTGTCTATATTAAATGTCTCTGGTTGAACTAATCAATTTTAAAAGGGCTTCATCGGCCCAATGGTGGTGGAACCTATAAAGGGGCCTATAGTCCTGAAGGGAAAACACAAAAATCACCAAAAGTGGAGTTGCAAGGTTTCCACCCGACAGCGACAAATCTGTCTGGCTGCGAATAGACTTGGTGATATTTATCATGTCCACAGCGATGGCAGTTTAATGATGATCTCCCACCTCTGTGCTGTTGCTACTGGTAACAGGTTTGATCCTAACACGGCAGGGCAGAGGCGTGTCGCTGCAATATGTGGGAATTCAACACGCAACTCTCAATTAATGTTCCTCTGCCGCGTGGAACTCTGCAAACCCTGGGAGATCACAGATCAGATCAGTCACAATAGGATGTGTTTACAGGCCACATGCTGTTCTGTAACGTTTACGGTCTTGCTGCGTTATTAACAGCACTCATGCCGAGGTCCGCGACTGGATGGAGTGTGTTGGTGTGGACACACGGCGAACCTGATGAGTGAGACTTCACAGGTCTGATAGAAGGTTTGATCCCTTCTGTTGCCTCCTGCGAACAAAAGGAAGAGGATGAGAAAGAAGGGAACGCTTGATGTGTTGCATCTTACAGCTGAGGTTTCAGGTGTTTCAGGGGCGTGGCTAGGTCAGTGGGCGTGGCTCTAGAGTAGAGAATCTCTATTGTGACAACTAGTAACAACAGGTGTTTCCTGGGCCGTGGCTCTAGAGTAGATAATAATGTGACAATAGTAACCACAGCTCCATATTCACATTGCTTATGTGTTTGTTTTTATTCTGAACAATAGTAAAGGGTGACAGTGGCTTCACTCAGTGCCACTTTACACCTTTCTCAGGATCTTCCCCCCTTTGCCTTCCAGCAGAGGCAAAATAGGAGTTTGAAATTTGAATTGAACTCTTTGAACGATAACGTAGTTTTTGCTGCTTAATTTTCGTGCGTTTCCCTTCATTTCTGACGCCACTGTGGAACTTTAAACCACTAAGATCAAGTACGTGAGTGAGATTACAGCAAAGTTTTGACACAAATGTTTGAGTCTCTTGTCGGCTGGGTGTCGCCTATTCTCCCACCACATCCCGGTATTTCACTTTGGCATGCTGCTGTTCTCCATATCAACCCCCCTGTCAGGTTCACACTTCTGATTTACACTCTCAGTTCTTCCCAGCCCGTCGCCCTTTTCATCCTTCTTGCACGCTGATCCCTTTATACCTCCGCTGACCATGAAACACTTTGCCCGGACGCTCGCTCACAGGGGGTGGGTGCGGGGATGAGGGGCACACCCTACAGTACTTATATCGTCTTTCAGTCTATTTGGACAAAGCCCAGAAATCATCATTATTTCTTGCAAGATCAGGTTTTCATCAGAGCACTAGGCATGCATTTTCCCTGGCTGTTTGTGCTGATCCAGTACAGGACGGGACCTCTCCTCCCCCACAGTCCGAGATGTTAAAAGACACCGTCGGCCGGTGTTTCACACTGCTGTGACCAGTGAGGAGTCCGCCTGTGTCAGCCCATCCTGCTGGTTATGCCAAGACTAGAGGGAAAGAGAAAGATAGATAGAGAGAAAGGAGTCAGGGAAAGGTTTACGAGGGAATGGGGGGAGTCACAAAAGTGAGAGGGAGTTAGTTTGAAGCTTTGTGTATTTGGGTTAATGGCGTCATCATTAGTGAGAAATGGGGTATTGGTTATCCTAGGTGGCGCTGTGGATCAAACAGTGGTGTAAGTAGTACAGTAGAGGAGTGAGAGAGGAGAACAAGGGGGCATTTGAAGAGAGCTGAGAGTGGGCCTGGCGGGGATCCAGGCCGAGTGAGAGGGGGCGGGGCCTGGCGGGGGTCCAGGTCGAGTGAGAGGGGGCAACAAAAGAAGCTTGTCAGAGGGGCATGCGGTTGTTTTTCAGTGTCAAATCGTACCAAGAGCATGTTGCTATTCCACTCCGTCCATTTGCATTTGAGGCATGCCAACTAGGGATGGGCATTTCTAGCAAAAACACTATTCGAAATTCGCTGGCCAAATTCGAATTTAATTCGAATTTCGAAAATAAATAAATAAATGTATTTTTTTTTTTTTTTTTTTTTTTTGTGAGTGAAATGTTGCATTGTCTCCCCTGATTCTAAGTCTACGGCTTTATTAATTAATATAAAAAGCTTCTGCTGTGGATTTTTAGCTCAAACAAGCATTGCACCACTGAAGTAAAGAACATGTTACATGACATTGACATTTTCGAAAATAAAAAACAGTTTTGACAATCATGAGTGGTTCATTAAATATTTAGTAGGCTCAGGTCTGAGTGCCAAAGGGGTGCCAAAGTCACCCCCTCTCCCTCTTCATGGGATTTCATCTGCCATTAATTTTTCCATAAACCTTGCTTAAAATGCTTATAAAAATTGTTTTACTTGCTCAAGCGATTTGACTATACTTAGAATCAGGGGAGACAATGCAACATTTCACTAAAAAAAAATTTTTTTTTTTTTTTTTTTTTTTTTTTTCGAATTTCGAATTTCAATAATAAAAGTCGACCTTGATAATAACAACGATTATTCGAAAATTCGAAATTCGATGCCCATCCCTAATGCCAACCATTCCCGCACTTTCACTCCCCTTCAGATCGCAGGACCTCAGTTCATCTCTAATGGTGCCGCATTGACATTCCATTTGAGATAACGTTGCCTTTATATCGGCCTCAGAAATGCTTCTCTGACCACGTTAGATTTGCCTCTGTTATGATCTGAAAGGCTTTCTCAAACTCAACCCCTATACGCATCAACAAACTGGTAGCTTAGCCACAAGGTTCCCAACCTGGGGTCTGGGGATCCCCAGGCGCCCTTGAGGGGTTTCCAGAGGGTCAGCCCCATGCATAGTGAGGAATTGTTTGATTTCATCATCATTTGACTAGCTAGAAGTCTGTGAAACAATAATAAGGATGACACTCTACACAGTTTGGTAATCCTGTACAGTATAAAGTCATGTTTAACAAAGCATCTTCTCAGATAGGGTTCCTGAGGACCAAATGTTATCAAATGATCTAAAGCAGATCTAATTTTGGGGTCCTTGGTGTGAAAAATATTGGGAACCTCTGCTTTAGAATAAGTGCTTACTAGCAAAATGACATTGACTGTCAAGTGGATGTATGGCAGCACAGAGGTTGTGGGTCACAGTGCATACTGGCAGCTCTCTAGTTAACATACTGGAAGTGCTGAAACCTCAACCCAACAGGACTGACTTACTTGGTCTTCACAGAATACTTTATTGGAGAGAATTCAAATGCTACTGACCTGTTTCCTTGATAAATCCTGCACACAAAAAACAAACAAACAAAAAAAAAAGGTTCCAAAAGAAAATGTAATCCGGTTTCCCCTGTCAATTTAGATAGACCCTCTGCAGGTGTTGTAGTGCCGTCCGTATGTTCCCTGTGATGGTGCTGCTCTGTTTTGTCTTTTTGTGTTTTGGAGATAACCGCCGGTCCCCCCACCCGGCGACCACGTCCCCTCTCATCTAGAGGGTCTTGTTTTTGCGTTTCGGGAAGAAGGCCTTCCGAAACGAGGTGGTGGTTGTGCCTCTGCTGAAGGAGGCGCCGCCCAGGGAGATCTTGGTCTTGCCGCTGGTGACGGTGGAGGAGCCCATCAGAGATGTGGTGCTCTTGCCCCTGGTGATGGAGCCTGCACCCATGGTGTATTTGCTCATCCCCCTCTTGATTTGGGTGTTGCCCAGGTTGAGGGCCGTCTTCCCCTCGGTGATGCTGGTGTTGCCCATTGAGGAGAAGGTCGTCTTCCTGGCCCAGATGCGACGGCGGATTTCGGGGCTCACTCGACACAAAGCATCGCACACTCATGCAGCACACCCTGCTCTGCAAGCCCTTGGGGGTGATAGTAACTGTATGCTACAATCCAGAGCAGACCAGAATGCTAAGCGTGGATAACGCTACCCCCGTGTCACATAATGCCTTCGTTGAGCTGGTAGACGTGGGCTCTGGAAGGCCACATACCACCCATGTGTCCCTGTGAATGGACAGAGGCAGCCGTAGGTGGCCACAGCCTATCTGGGGCGACTGGGACAGTGGAACGATTGTCCCATCGCCACGACGACACCGGGCGGCTGAAGGCGACATTGTTGCAAAAGGGGACAATCTGTGGTGACATCACTTTCTTCTGAGCCATTGTTCCCTATAACCTCTTGATTTAAGGCATTGCCTCTGTGTAAAGCTTTATATACCATATGTGACATGAGATGCAGGGTGTCAGACTTGACATAGGAATGCTTCATATTTTGCACAGTTGAAGCTTTAATCTCACCCCTCTCTGTCTCACCCTCTATGTTTGAGTTTTTTGCCTTCCATTTGAAATATGGGTGTGGCTCCTTGAGTTGCAGTTTATTATTCCATTTGTGGAATTGTGTGCACCGTGCCAATGTCATTACAGCATATGAGTCTTTATTTTCTTCCATCATTTGGGTTTTATAGGATTACATTATAAAAGTCAGATGTATACAAAACAAAAATAATCAAGCCAAGCAGTGTTTAAGCACCGTTACTTTTATAAGCACTGTTACATCAGTCAACCTTTACAGTTGTCTAGTTCAAAGCTATTTCTGCTATTGAACATATGGTAGCATAGTTACTGAGATGCATGCAGAGTTCCAAATATAGACCAGTATTATCAGGATGCACAATAGAATAGATGCATTTATCCCAACAATGTAGACATTTTGATTTCTATACATGCACAATTATACAGGACGAGGTTCTGAAGAGAACAGTGCTGACGACACACACACACACTCTCCACATACATCACACACAGCTGTTTGACACGTCCCCTCCCTGCCAACACACCACAAACCATCATCTCATCACTGTCACATGTGACAGTGATGTGGCTCAGGAAATTCTCTCTCTTTCGATTGCAAAACCATTAGACTTGCACACATGGATCACAAACGTAGCGATTGGTTTTATATTGACTTATATTGCTACTGACCTGCTACAACTGACCAGTTAGAGATATCCCCGGGTTTTGAGTGTGTGTACAGTATTCACATGTGAAAATCCCAGTAGAGGTTGCTGTGAGTCTTTTTGCCCCTAGTGAGGGTGGTTTTGACCGCGGACACAGACTTGGTCCCATGGGTGCAGGTCAGAGTGGTCAGAGAGCTGGTGGTCTCGCCTCGTGTGACAGTTGTTTTGCCCACCGCTACGGTGGTGTTGCCCAGGCTTACGGTGGTTCTGCTCCAGGAGATGGAGAACTTTCCCCAGGAGATAGCGTACTTAGTCTTCAGGATCGAAACCCTGCCTTTAGTGAAGGAGGTCTTTCTCGACAAGAATGCGGTTTTCCACTCATCGTCAGAGTCTCTTTTTGACTGCTTTGCTGCTTTGGGAGTCTTTGCCCTGGCTTCTGGAGTCCTGTCCATCTAGGTGGTCCTGCGCTTAGGCATCAACGCTTTGCGGAAGGAGGTGGTGGTGCTTCCTCGGGTGAAGCTGGCTCGTCCCAGAGCTACAGTCGTCTTTTGCCTCTGGATGGTGGAGTCTCCCATGGAGGTGGTGGTCACTCCCCTGAAGATGGAGGAGTTGCCCAAGGAGACGGTAGTCTTTCCCCTGGCTATAGAGGTCTTGCCCACTGCCAGGGCAGTCTTGCCCTCGGTGATGCTAGTGTTGCCCATGGAAGCGGAGGCAGTCAGCCTTAGTGTGTGCCTGGACGCCGGCTCCTAACATGCACACCGCATAGCCGCCCGCGCGTAGTGCAGCAGGGTGCGAGGTCAAAAGCCAAACTAAAGCTGTGGCAGCGACTGCCCTAAATAGATCAGACCACACTGTACGGAGGAGGGGGAGCGAGTGATTTGATCATTCTTTGATGCCGGCCGGTCCTTTAGAGAGACGAGACCCAAAGGGACCTGGAAGCCCGGCGTGGACAAAGGCTACAAAGACAGGGGGTTAATTGTACTGTTGTCATGACAACGCGGCCAGAGGACTGAAGGGGTACATTGTGTAATACACAAGACAATTGGGGTGACCTCAGTGTGCTAAGATGGCGTGGTTCCCCCCCATCCAAAAAAACCCTCCTTCCTGCTATTGTCGCTAGGTTCAAATACAGTAGGACATTTGTCCGCATTGTTACAGTACACGTTCACATTGCTTGCACGGCTCGCAACCAACCGAAAGTTCACATTCTTCACATTCATGCCATACAAATACTACAAAATGTTTGCAAATCCTGTGTACCTTGTGTAGCTCATCTGTGTCTCTTTGCGCTTCTCTTCCAGATTCTCTGTAAAGACTCTCCTAGAAAAGTACACAGCAGAGCCGATAGATGACTCGTCCGAGGAGTTTGTTAACTTCGCTGCCATTTTAGAACACATCCTCAGTCACCGCTTCAAAGGTAACACAGCAGGTAACCTGTATCGTAGGAATAGATGGACAAGTACAGTGAGCGATTGACTGGATTCATTAGCTAATCTTAAAAACAAGTACATGAATAGGATACAGCCAGAAACATTTCTTCACACATGGGCTAAACTAAAAAAAAATCTCAATCCTCAATCCATAATCCATAATCCTCCACAATAAAGGGCAAGGGCTTATTTCCATTGTGCTCCTCAAGTACAAATGTCTTTGAACACATACAGTATGTCAAAAATATGTCTTTGAGCATGTAAAATAAGATTTAATGTACCACTTAATCTAATAGTACTGTACAGAATACAGTATAGAACTTAAAAGACCCCTCCAGTCAGTTTTTCTACCCTTATAAACCGTTAGTGTTCTATGAAAACGTCCATAAGCGCGCACTGTTTAAATGCACGTCACCATATGTGCCAAAGATCTTTCATTGGACGTCCGGGTAGTGTAGCGGTAGATTCCCTGCCTACAACACGAGGGTCGCAGGTTCGCGCCCCCATGTTACTGGATTAAGGGTATGTGTCCTGGTTGCGGTCGGGGCACCTGTTCGGAACTGGTGGGAATAGCGTGATCCTCCCAGGAAGCATGGTGCTAGTCTACAGCTCTCCCCAGATCGGCAGAGGGGGTGGAGCAGCGACTGGGGCAGCATGGGGAATTGGCCAAGTATAATTGAGGAGAAAATGGGGGGGAATCAGAAAAAAAAACTTTAATTGATAAGAACCGAAGTTTAATAGCTTGTTTCACTACTGCAGCATAATGACTGTAGTGCTGTTTGTAAAAGAAAAAGAGAAGCTGAACAGCTTTGTGTCTTGTCTTGATTAAACTCTTTGTCTGCCCCCACACTGGAAATACCGGAAACAGTTATGCCAGTTATGTAGTCTTCCCGCATCTCCGAAAAACGTTAGCTTAGAAGCCACAATATTGCTATAATATCAACAATCGGCCAACAGATATCAAAGCTGGTGGGCTTTATGGAAAGAGTGTGACTCAAACCGGTTAACAGTTATTATCGGCAGCATTTTGAGCCTGGCGAACACTTAGTCAAATGTAACTTACAGCTAACAGCTAGCTAATGCCAGAGGATGACGCTAGTAGCTATTTACTGTACTATATACTGTATTTTCTGTCTATCATACATCAGTCGTCAGACCATTTTTATGTCTGACGTCATGACCTGTTTTTACCAGCAGCTTATTTTTTGGACTTTGAGCACAAAATAAGATTATTTGTCAATAAATACAGTGGTGAACAGTGTGGCTAATCAACAGACCAGGTCATGACTCACCAACCATGAAATATCGTAAAAATGACAAAATATACTGGAGGGGGGGCTTTAACCTCGGGAATGGAATAATTTTATTAATAAGAAATTAAGAGCATAAGTGATCCTTATGAATACAGCTGTACACCTTGTTGGTGTGTAACTGTGTGGGCTTCTGATATGACTCATTCGCTGTGTTTTAACACTGGCCCAGGTTCAGGAAGCTGGTTCAGCTCAGATGGACAGCGCAGTTTCTGGGAGTATATCCGGCTGGCGTGCAACAAAGTGCAGAACAACTGCATCGCCAGCATAGAGAACATCGAAAACATCAGCACATCGCGAGCCAAGGCAAGGATATTTGTGCGTGCGAGTGTTTGTTTGTGTGTGTGTGTGTGTGTGTGTGTGTGTGTGAAAGAGAGAGAGAGAGAGAGAGGGACAGATAGAAATCCCTCTGTGCTCACCGACCTCTCATGTCTGCAGGGCCGGGCCTGGATTCGAGTGGCTCTAATGGAGAAGCGTCTGTCAGAGTATGTGGCCACCGCCCTGAGGGACACCAGAACAACCAGGTGAGACAGAACAGTTCAATGAGTTAAAGTGAATTCCTTGTTGTTTATTTTGTATCTTTGTCATTAAAGACCCCCCTAAAGTCATGTTCCAAGATGTACATAAACTACTCTACTTTGAATAATAATTTGTGTCTGATGGTTTTCCCCACAAAAAAGTTAAATGATCTTGTTAAAATCCTTAAGATGACTTCCCCTCCTTCTCCCTCATTTAAAAATCCAAAGCAACCAATCAGGGTGATCTAGAACCTAATTAGCCAATCACAGCATACAACACAGGCTTTCAACACATTCTCATTCCCAACTCGTGACAAGAAGGGTTCCTGACCGATCTGCAGTATATGGCCAGTTGCGAGTGAGAATGTGTTGGGGCTTTAACTGCTGCATACTGGACAGTGATTGGCTCCAGGATTCGTGATGTCACAAATCATGCTTGTTGAAAACCGCATTTTCAGTGAGCTCATAGAAACTTCCACTTGCAGTAGACGATTGTGAAAACAGCCTTCTAGTGTCAAACTGCACAGACATCATTCTGCACAGTGAAGCGCAGACATCCAACTGAAGGAACAAGAAGAAAAACTGATGTTTGACTTTAGGGCGTCTTTAAGCGCTCATTGCTTTGCTGTTTCTGCACTGCACTTTCCATAGATCACCTGTCAATCAAACAATGTCCAGTACCTTGACTTCCCCTTGGAGTTTACAGTATAGTGATGGAGTTTGAGTTTCTCTTTTCTTTGTCTCTTCAGCCATGGTGGCTATCACTGCTCATGCTGACCACTGACAATGTATCTAATAGCATAGATTGATGGTGTTAGTCAATCTGAAAGTTCACACTGAGTAATCACACCTCTACACACAGGCGGTTTTACGATGATGGAGCCATTATGCTGAGAGAGGAGGCCACTGTCCTGACCGGCATGCTGATCGGACTCAGCACCATTGACTTCAGGTGAAGACCAGTTTCTTACTTGACAGCATCAGACCCAAATTTTGCAAATTTACTACTGTTGATACCAAGGCCCAATAAATATAATACCGGTAGTACTGTTTTTATCCAGGTGCAAAAATAAACCATATACAAGGGCATATACGCCACAGAGAGACATATTTCAAAATACAATAGATTAGGACTAATATCTCCAGGCACGCTTTTTCTAAATGAATGCATGTACTGTAGCATCATTAGCTCTATCCAAAACAAGCATTTTCATAAACAGCAGAAAGATCTCTCTTGATCTCTCTCTCTCTCTCCAGCTTTTGCTTGAAGGGGGAGGTTCTAGATGGGAAATCCCCAGCTGTGATTGACTACACCCCGTACCTGAAGTTCACTCAGAGGTGAGACCCATTGAGGACCCCCTTAACCATTAGCAGTGTGTGTGTGTGTGTGTGTGTGTGTGTGTGTGTGTGTGTGTGTGTGTGTGTGTGTGTGTGTGTGTGTGTGTGATTGTGTGTGTGTGTGTGTGTGTGTGTGTGTGTGTGTGTGTGTGTGTGTGTGTGTGTGTTTGTGTGTGTGTATTGTTGTCGTTGTTGTGACTCTCTTGCGTCTTCCGGTGCGTAGCTATGACTACCTGAGTGATGAGGAGGACCGCCGCAGCGTGGACAGCAGCAACAGTGAAGAGAGCGTCCCTGAGCATCCCTACATCCCCCTGGTCACCGACGAGGAAAGCTGGAGCAACAAGTGCCGCAAGATGGAGCAGAGGTTTAAGATCGTCTATGCCCAGAAGGTGATTTCACAGCCTCTAAACCCAACACTTCTTTTGGCTAAGATCCATCAGAGTGTAATTGCTATTTTGAATGATTGTTCCTCACTGTGTGCTCCTATGTGTAAATATCCCAACTCCATGCGTACATGCTGTGCAGGGTTACCTGGAGGAGCTGGTGCGGCTGCGGGAGTCCCAGCTGAAGAACGTGGAGGCAGAGAACAAGCGTCTGAGATCCAGGCTGGACGAGCTGACGGTCCAGAGCCAGCAAGAGAAGAAGGACCTTGAGGCCGTCGTGCTGGAGCTGCAGGCACAACTGTGAGATTGCAAGCATGCAAACATACACACGCACTCACACACACTCACTCTGTTCATTACATTCATTAATTTGCTCTTCCACTTATAAGCACACACCAGCAATATACGTGCATGTTCAACAGAGGTGGAAAGTGTACCAACGTTTCGTAGACGTAAAATTACAAGTCTAAGGGGCGGACATCGTGCTAAAAAATGAGACACCTGGTGCTACAAAAGCACACACATGTCACCTATAGAACCTGCATGCTTAAAAAATGTATATGCAATATACCGTACTATGTATTTAGGTTTAAAAAAGTGCAATTACACAAAAAATAGTACAGTAATAAAAATAGTGATTGTCATTTGTTACCTCCACCCTTGATGTTCACGCACATATTCACACCTAAATGAAGAGTTATCACTTCTGAATTGATGTTTAGAATGAATCATTTCTACTTCTCTCTAGGTCCGCCCTCATCCCCTGTGACTCCTCCCACCTGGCGAAAGACCTCTCCATCCCCAAGGTCAACCAGTGGTCCACCATTAAAGACAGCCAAGGCGATGTCAAGCTGTTCCGCAGGTAAACCTACATGTGCATGATGTTTGCTTTTTATGCCTCCGCCGGCGATAGCCAAGCCGGAGGTATTATGGATCCGGGTTGTCCGTCCGTACGATGTTTGTTAACGCGATATCTGAGGAACGCCTGGACGGAATTTCATCAAATTTGCCTCAAACATCGACTTAGACTCAAGGATGATTTGATTAGATTTTGGTGGTCAAAGGTCAAAGTTCAAGGTCACTGTGACCTCTCGAACGCCATTTTCAAGCTTGTTAACGCGATATCTCAGGAATGCCTTGACGGAATTTAATCAAACTTGTCTCAAACATCGACTTGGACTCAAGGATGAACTGATTAGATTTTGGTGGTCAAAGGTCAAAGGTCAAGGTCACTGTGACCTCTCGAATGCCATTTTCAAGCTTGTTAACGCGATATCTCAGGAATGCCTTGACGGAATTTAATCAAACTTGTCTCAAACATCGACTTGGACTCAAGGATGAACTGATTACATTTTGGTGGTCAAAGGTCAAGGTCACTGTGACCTCTCAAACGCCATTTTCCAGCTTGTTAACGCGATACCTCATGAATACCTTGACGGAATTTCATCAAATTTGCCTCAAACATCTACTTAGACTCAAGGATGAACTGATTACATTTTGGTGGTCAAAAGTCAAAGGTCAAGGTCACTGTCACCTCTCGAACGCCATTTTCAAGCTTGTTAACGTGATATCTCAGGAATGCCTTGAGGGAATTTAATCAAACTTGTCTCAAACATCGACTTGGACTCAAGGATGAACTGATTAAATTTTTCTGGTCAAAGGTCAAAGGTCATGGTCACTGTGACCTCTCAAACGCCATTTTCCAGCTTGTTAACGCGATATCTCACAAATGCCTTGGCGGACTTTCATCAAATTTGCCTCAAACATCGCCTTAGACTCAAGGATGATCTGATTAGACTTTGGTGGTCAAAGGTCAAGGTGAGCTCTCGAACGCCATTTTCAAGCTTGTTAACGCGATATCTCAGGAATGCCTTGACGGAATTTAATCAAACTTGTCTCAAACACCGACTTGGACTCAAGGATGAACTGATTACATTTTGGTGGTCAAAGTTCAAGGTCACTGTGACCTCTCACACCCAATTTCCAAGCTCTGTAACGCAACATCACAGGAGCGCCTTGACGGAATCTCTTCCAATTTGCCTCAAATGGCGATTTGGACCCCAGAATGAACTAATGGCGGAGGCATAAGTCCGCCTTGCGGTCGTTCTAGTTATTTGTTTGTATTCATTGTTTTTGTGTGATGCAGGAACATAATGCATGCATGCCATGGTAAGATTGAATGAACTTTATCTGCATTCTGCACATTATAAATGGATATAACAAAGAAAATAGAACATAAATAAGAATAGAGCAAATGGAGCATATTCAAAGATCCCCTGACTGACAGCAACACTAGAATGTGTTCATCAGAATCAGCTTTATGGACCCATTTCACAGCAACCGTTTTGAGGTGGTAAAAGCAGGAAGTAAAGCAGCTGTAAACTAATACCATTAATTATGCTTCAATTCTGTTTAGGTGTTCCAGTGCCAGTGCCCTCATTAATGCTAATGATTACACCTGCATTACTTCCTGCTTTACCACCTCAAAAGGTTGCTGTGAAATTAGCCTATTGGCCAAGTATTTAGACTGTCATACAGGGAATTTGACTCCGGTATACGTTGCTCTCAATCTCTCAATGCACTTACACAGGAAAAAGAAAAGATATGCATAGAAGCTAAACGAACAAACAAGGACAGCGATCAAAAGTATATAAACCAAGTTAACTGCTATTTACATTGCATGTACAATAAGTGTGATGTAGAGTGACCGCTATATAAGAAGGAATAAAATAAAAAATAATTGTATAAGTATATGTAAACCACACTTGATTGTAAACAAGGCTATAAGTCAGAATTCTACTGTACAGTTGTTTGTCGATCTATATAAGCAAAGCTATGTGAAAGTAATTGCAGTTATTGAGTTATTGAGACAGCTTTGGGACAGTTATTACACAGTTATTGCACAGTTAAAACGTTTCATCTTAGAGTAGTGTGTGTGTGTGTGTGTGTGTGTGTGTGTGTGTGTGTGTGTGTGTGTGTGTGTGTGTGTGTGTGTTAAATAGAAATATATAAATGAAAAGTATGGAAATGTATGAATGTGTGCAAAATAGCAGTGAAACATACGGGGGAAAGGAAAAAAGAATGGGAAAATTTGAAGGGAAAATATATACCAAAAACGGCCAGACATACTGAAATAAGAAAAATATGAGAATATAAAGAAAACAAATGTGTGAATTTACAGTTTATATACAGGATGTGCAAAATGTGTATCATATTAACATGAACAAGTCTACAGAAGCTATACATAGATACAGAAAGAGATGCGTCTTGCAAAAGAATATTCCCCATATCAATATATTCAAATGACAAGGATTTTGATACATGTGTCATAATGTTATCAATCCATTAGGAGGAGTTTCCACAGTTTGGAGGAGCTTTCAGCTGAAGTCAGCCTGAATTCGGAGTCCCAGAGGACTGACGAGAGACAGAATGGAGACACTGCCTGGTCCTCAGCAGGTAGAGAGACTAATACAGCGCTGTTACATGATACCATGATATATTCACTGCAGCATGTCACATTATGCAGGCATCCATATTGCTGACACTGACCAGTCAGTATTTCACAGACTCAGACTCACAAACACAACACCACCATAAAAGTGAGGGTGGAACTACAAATCTGAATTATATTTACTCTTGTTACTGTGATTAAAGGATAAGTTCACCCAAAAATCTACTCAGCCCCATGCCGGTGGAAGTTCAGGTGACGCTTTTTAGTCCACAAAACATTTGTGGAATTTTCCAGGAAACAGAGTTACAGCATTCTCCGAAACAAATGAAGTAGTGCTTCCAAATGTAAAAACAACAAAACATCAAATGCCTCCATACTGCTCATCTGGTGTAATCACAATCAGAATCACTTTCATTGCATGCAATATGCAAGATTACAGATGAAGAATGTGTCTTAGTGTAAGTATGCAGCATAGCGGTCATATCAATATTCACAGATAAAAGGACAATAGGAAAATATCTAAAGACAAAATCACAACATTACAAGTGCAGTCCAATATACAATATATACACGAATAGGAGGAGTGTTAAGTCGGCATTAAGTTTACAGTCCAAGTTAAATAGGCATTAAATAGGAATATACAGTCCAAGCGGTGCGTGATGTAATTAACAAGAGTAATCTAATGGAGTAGAGAGTTCTGGTAGAAGTAGTAGCTATAATACTTTAATGTAACGAGTGTAGTCCAGCTACTGTTGCTGTGACGTTTGATTGGGGGGTGCGGGGGGAATCTCATGTCAGTGGGGGGGATTCAACTGTGTTCGGGGGTAGTGGGGGGGAGGTTGGTAGAGGGGGCTTTCGGGGCTTGTTGATGAGGCCGATGGCAGTTGGGAAGAAGCTGTTCTTGTGGCGAGAGGTTTTGGTCTTGACCTCAGTTTCTTGCCGAGGAGTATTTCAAATAGTTTGTGTCCGGGGTGAGAGGGGTCGGCCATGATTTTACGAGACCGCTTCAGTGTCCCTTTTCTCTGGCAGTCTCTCGTTAGCTGTTGCCCTGTCTTAGCTCTCTCTCTGTTAGCCTGTCACCGTTTTCCCCGGCTGTGTTAAATTGTCAATCAGCTGTCGGTCCTGTCTTCACATGCGCGACTGCATGTAGGCAAGCAATGACGTCACACCCCAGAGACTTGGGATTTGTAGTCTTTATCTCCCAGGCGGCACACCATGAGCCTAGCTGCTTATCATCTTTATTTACAAATTAGCTCCCCAAAGAAGAACAGAAAGGGGTGGGGGGGGTAAGGCAAAATGGATGCCAACTGGTGTTACCAACTGGTGAGTATAATGACAGAATTTTCATTTTTTGGGTGAACTTATCCTTCAGGTAGCTTTTTTAAATGTACTTTCACTTCTTTTAAGCATTTATTTTAATCAATACTTTAATATAATGTACTGTGTTTTAAGGCTTAAAACACAGTACAAATTATTAAAGTATTTAAGCAACCAAACTTTACTATGAGTACATTTTAAAATAGCTATATTTAGCTTTTTTTATATTTATATATCTTCCTTGCATCAGGAGTTTGACTTCTGCATGAGTAAAATGTCATATAGTAACAGTACTTGTACTTGAGTAGGATATATCAATGCTCTTTCCACTATTGCATAAAAGCCTTTCAGAGGCATCCAGGCATGCACGTGTACACGCTGGTACAAAGCCACGCTTCATGCCTGTCGGTGGCGTGTTGTTGTGTGTGGGCGCCTGAAGCTATGCCAGATCAGAAGCTTGCTTTAGGGGACAGAGCTTTATTGTGTTTTTCTTCTTCTCCGTTTTATTCCTCCCTCCAGGAAAAGACTGCACCCCCTCCATGCTGGGTCTGTGCGGCTCGCTGGCCTCTTTACCAAGCTCTAAGTCGCTGGCCAGCCTCAAGTCTAGCGAGTGTCTGGTCAACATCAGCACTGAGCCAAGTCCTGCGCTCTCTCCCAGCTAGGAGCTACACAACAACAACAACAACAACAGAAGCCCCAGCATGTCTGCCTGCTGATGCTGCGTTGACCATGACCGACCACCCAGCTGCAACGCCCCCCGCCCCCCACCGCCACCCCCATCAACAGCTCCATGAGGATTCAACGGGTAAGCCTTGTCGCCTGGATTTTTGTACGGATTATCGGACGGACGGACGTGAAGTTATGTTGAAGCTGATCCCGCTCTACTCTTCTTCACTCGCACTCCCCCTACCGTCAGTCCGTATTATCTGTGAATCCCTTCGTTCAACAACATCATGCAATGACTCTGGAACCTTTTGATCTTCAGACCTTAAACTGTTCTGTCCTGCTCCTCCTCTGGATTATATTATTCTGTCCATTGCATCGTCCATGTGTTAGTGTGCCCTTGCTGTTTGCCTGTTTTACTCCATTTCCCATTATAAATGTAACCAAAACAGCAGCTACAGCTCTTCAGATGCAGTCAAGAGCATTTGGAAGGAGAGATGTGGTGATCATAGAGGTACAGATTATCCATATAGAGGATGGGATCCTACAAACTGTCCTGACGGTGACTGGATGCTTATGGAGAGTGATCCTAGCATTAAGAGGTGTTTGATGAGTGCGACTGAATCATATCAGCATCAAAGTCTGGGTTCCCCTGACCCTGAAATGCCATATCATCACCTTGCTTGAGAAATCAAACATTACCGTTACAGTACGTGTAAATCTGTGCAGCAATTTATTGATTCTATCAAATCTTGTCCCATCTCTGTTCTTTATTTTTATTTTTATCCAATCTAGCTTTATGTTCTTTTTACATGTAAACATTTGGTTATTTTTCTTAAATGCCATGTTTTGTGTTGCAATAAACTGCCCTTTTCCATTATGTCTGTCTCTGACTGTCTGTGTTGGCTTTTGCTAATATAATTGAATAAGTTCAAAAGCTGTGAGGTTAACAGAAATTAAGGCACTGGTTGGACTTTGGTCCGGGTGAAATGTTACGCGGTCTCTCCTGTTTCTAAATATATCTGAACCGTTTGGTTTGAACAAGTAAGGTTTCAGTATACATGCTACAGCATGCGCTGGGACGCGTCATCAGTGATGTTGACTGGGGTCGTGGGGTGGTTCGGGTCTGACAACATCATACACCCTCGCCCAGTAGACCCAGTCGAGGCCGATTACGACCCCGACCCGCGTCCCAGAAGCAGCCGATCACGGATCAGCCTTCCTACTCTGTCTGCAACGTTGCCCGCGGAAGGGTTGATAGTAAAACTATTTTTATAAGCATTTTACGAAATGTCTATGGGAAAATAAATGTGGATGAAAATCTCTGGTACAGTGCTGAAGCAGGAAGTGATGTTCCACTTTGGCTCTATATGTAAACTATTAGTTTTGTACAAAAAGTAAAGCAAGACAGGCATCTGCTGGCCATCTGAGGGGTTGCACTTTTCTCTCTCCTTTCTTCCTCTGTCTATTCCTCTCTAGCAGGGGTGGGCAAGTATTTTTCCTGGGGGGCCGCATGAGAAACCTAGATTGTTGTCTGGGGCCTTTTTTTGGTCATGCCGTAACCTCAAATTTTATCACTAGATTAAATTATAGAAAACATGTTGTGCAGCCGGGAACGGCTTCAAAAAACAATTCTGCTCATCCCATGAACGGTGAAGTTGCTTCTTTAAGTGACGTGTGTTTGTTTGGAACACGGGAGATAATGTCATACCCACTGGCCACTGGTGATGTTCCATTGATGATGTCATAGACATTGTGACATCCTCAGTCACCACTGGCCCAATTGCTGATTGTGGGGCATGACATCATCAGTGGGTATGACATCATCAGTCAGGGGCATTTGCATGTTCAGTTGGGATTGTGTTTGTTTACTAATATGACATCATCAGTCACCACTGGCCACCACTCGACAATGAATGACATCTCACACACACACACACACACACACACACACACACACACAGTATACATACATACATAAATACAAACATACATACATACATACATACATACATACAGTACATACAGATGGCCTGTGCCATAACTGTGACCTTTTGGATCCTAGATTTGACCTTGTAACACTATCTTCTTTTCTTTTTATCCATTTTATGTAGAGAACTTTGAATTGCCTCTGTGTATGAAATGTGCTAGACAAATAGACTTGCCTTGCCTTAATGTCATCGTCGGTGAACTCATGAGTGATGTCATCAGTGATGTCACTCGAGCAATTGTGATGTCATCTGTGCCATCGGCCCCGTGTTCATGTGGGTTTTCTCTGTGCTCCGGTTTTCCTCCCATCATCAAAGACATAATAGGGTATGTTAGGGTTAATACTCCTGTCAGTGCATCTGACCAAGGCACTGGGAATCAGCCCTGACCAACTCGTTCAATTGCCAGTGCCTTGGTCAGATGCACTGACAGTATTAACCCTAATTAAGGAGTATTAACCCTAACATATGTCTTTGATGGTGGGAGGAAAACCGGAGCACCCAGAGGAAAGAGGAAACGCACACGAACACGGGGAGAACATGCAAACTCAAAACAGAAAGGACCTGGGACGGACCGGGATTTGAAACCCGGGACTTTCTTGCTGTGAGGCAACATGCTAACCACTGAGCCACCGGCACGTCAAAATCAACACAAATGTTTATTTGTGTTGTGTTTGTCTTACTTGTTTAGGAAGGCTTTCCACTTAGCCTAATGGTATGATGCTCCCAGTTCAGCTCCAGTTTGTTCAGCATGTATCTGGTGCCCCCCCTCCTCCTCCTCCTCCTCCTCCTCCTCCTCCTCCTCCTCCTCCGGGCGCACGGTGGCTCAGTGGTAGAGCTGTCACCTCACAGTCAGAAGGTCCTGAGTTCGATTCTCGCCTGGGACACTGTGGGCGCTGTGGTTGTGTTCCCCCCCCATATCTTCAGTGCCTACTGCCCAGGTGGGGTATCTCGTCGTAAGGGCCTTTCTCTCTGTGTGGAGTTTGCATGTTCTCCCCGTGCTCCCCCAGGGGGTTCCTCCGTATATAACCCCCCGACTAAAAACATGCAGAAGATCAGATCGTCATCGTCATCCGACCAGTGACGACAACATCCGAAGTTGGTCCCCGGGCGCTGTACGAGAAAGCGACCACTGCTCCTGGCCTGCCCCCCGGAGGAAAGGACATGCCTGGATGGGTTAAATGCAGAGGACACTTTTCACCGGCCACCGTCAGCATGAGTGTGTTGTGGCCGCATGCATGTGTTGTGGTGTTCGTGTGACAATAAAAGACGGGGCTTGTCCCGTTACGAGAGTTTTTTTTTTTTCCTCCTCCCTCCGGCATGCACTCCTGCTCACACACCTCTCCCCACATCCAAATTGCACCAAGGTGAACTCCATGCAGAAAAATGGAGCTTATGCGAAAGTTCAGACATTCACTCACTCTCCCTCTCTCTTTCCAGCTCCCCTGTCTAACAGCTGATTAGGGGGCATTAGCGCTTTTGCTAAACCAGTTGCTAAACCAGAGCCACATTTTCCCATTCAGCCAATCTCACTCTTAGCCGGCAACCTTAAAAGCTGTCACTTTAGTGCGATTTGCTGCAACCCTCCTCCACCCCATTCACCTCCAGGTCCGAGATTTCCAGAAGCCCTCTTCTCAGTTCTCAGTCCATCACCACCACCAGGTCTAGAATCCACTACTCTCAGCTTCATTACCCCCTTCATAATCATGATGACGTACGTCATGATGGAGTCTAATCGCCAAGACTTTATACATTTCATAATCATAGCTCTCATGTAAATAAATCATTGTTCACTAAATAATTAGGCTCTCCTGGCTGAAATGCTCATAAATGGCTTGAATGTGGGTAAATTGGCTCCTAAGCCAAGTCTCTTGTTTCTCTGCAGTGGAAGTAAGCTCTGGGGGGTTCCAGCCCCTTTCCCCTGCCAGCCTGTCCATCTGTCCACCAGTAGAAGTAAGCTCTGGAGGGTCTCTGTCCCTTTCCCCTGCCTGTCTGCCCGTCTGTCCACCGGTCCCCACAAGTCCCCTCGCAGTCACAAGTTCCAGCTCCCCACAAGGTTCTCTGTCCATGTCCTGCAGGAGCCACCAGTTCCAGCTCACCCCAGGCTCTCGGTTCCTGAGCTGTGGGGGCCACCAGCTCCTCTGGCTCCTCCAGCTGTGCCTGCCGCTGTTGCCACTGTTGTCAGCTGCATCTGCCAATGCCCAGCCTGAACCCCGGCGGCCCGCACCCCTGCCTCCAAAATCCAGTCCAGTCCAGCTCACCGTTTGCTGGACTCCGATCCAGCACTCCAGTTTCCCGGCTCCATTCGGCTGCATAGCGGGAGAAAGGGTAAGTAAGTTAAAGCCTTGTTTTGATCTTGAATCTTGTCTGCTGCCTCTGTGTCTGCACTACTGGGATACCAGACACTTCACTCTGGCTTTAACTACAGCCTCTGAAAGACAGTTACGGGAGGAAGTAGTATTCGGCTGCATAGCGGGAGAAAGGGTAAAACATAGGGCAGAAATAATAATAATAATAAAACATAAATAGTTTCTTTTCTTTTTAGTGCCCCGTCTGACACTTGATGCCCTACGCACAGTGCGTGATGTGCGTGAATGTGGCAGCAGTCCTAATCTGGATAGGCGGGCATAAAAATTCTCCAGCACTGGACGGAAGTCCAGAGCCTGAACGGCCCGCATCCCACACAGGTCAAAGACTGAAAACACCTTGTACAGATTAGGTGCTGAGGCAGTGACTAGTTCCCATATCCTGGCCAGGGCTTGACCCGGACGGAGGCCATCCAAGGTCTCACGCTTCTTCTCCGTTGTATGGTCGAACGCGGACAGGAAGTCTAAGTAGGCTAGCTTCCTGCAAGTATCATCCATAGAAACCTTCAGCCTGCGGAGGAGACGTATGAGCTGGTCTCGCTGGACTGAACAGCTGTAAGTCCGGAGCACGTTCATCAGCTCCTCCACTTTCACTGTCCCATGGCTCCTCTTGTCTAGCCGAGTCAAAGCACTCCTCACTACCTCGTACTTATCCTGCAGTATCTGTTGTATATGCTCCAGTGACTGTCCATCAGAGGAAACAACGCTAACAAACAGAGGTTTGTCAGGATCTTGTTGGGGGGTCTTCTGGCTTAGAGGCCCTGATTCCCTGTCCTGATCAACCCTCCCTTCTGCATCAATCCGACACAGTGCCTTAGACATGGCCACCCACTTGTCACGTGCAGTGGAGGATAGACGCTCGTGGACCTGTTCTTCTATACTGGCTGTTTGCTGCTGCTGTTTGTGCTTGCCATCATTTTCGACAACATTGTAGAACTCTGCGTAGTTGAGGTTGCCATTGGGATGCAGGCCGATCATATGCAGCAGGCGCTGGTACTCCCTCTCTCTGTAAACCAATCCCATGCTATTGTACAGCTCTTTGAAATCATGGCAGTTGACCATGACGTCACCATTCTTGTCCATCAGTTGGAATGCAGTCAAGTTGTTCCCTTGGACGATCTTGATCATGGGCTTCAAGGCTTCGTCTGGTAGTGGAACCCCCAGGTTTCTTAGGAAGTCACTATAGCAAACCCAGCCAGAACAGCTACCAGGTCTAGAGCTGGAGTAGGGCTTAGATAGATTCATGAAGTGTGTGTGACTGATGGGCATGCCATAGTAGAGTATGACCTTCTGTAGATCTTCCTGTTTGACACATCCAGTCTGCTGTGTGTCACACAGCTTCAGATCCGCCAGCACTGAACAGATCTGCTCACACAGCTTGTCCCGCAGCAAGCTCTCCACTGTTCTCCATGAATCAGATGCCAGGGACACTTTATCAGCCCACTGTGTGGTCTGCCTCTCATCTGATGTATTATGCTCCTCCACAGTCTCCTCAGTGATGTCCAGAGGTTCAGCACTAGTTGGTGAAGGCGGAGGTACAATCCTGCACACGGGAGTGGAGGCAATGCTGGTGTTGAGTCTTTCCAAGCTGGGCAACTGGATGAACCCAGTGTGCTCCGGGTCCAGCATGTTGAGCAGCTCTCCGACCTGGGAGCAGCTCAGATGGGGCCGGGAGAGTCTGGGATCTGTCCGGCCCGGGCCCTTGGGGTTGAGCAGGTAGCACTGTGGCATCTCCAATGCAAGTTGCAGAGAGGACCTGGTGATCCAACCCACTGCCTCCCCATTTAGGAGGCAGAAAATGTCCTTCACTCGAGAGTAAATGTCCTGGGGATAGAAGTGGGCTTCCTCTGAGTTGGCATGCTCAGAGGCCCTGCCATTGTGAAGAGTCGTATTGCCATTTTCTTTGACTGGGCTCATGAAGTGTCCCAGGAAGTCTTTCCATTTCACTTGCCCTGTCTCTCTTACCCCGTAGCGGCTGGTCAACTTCTGGAAGGTGTGAGGGTTCAGGGGAAAGAGGAAGTTGCTGAGAACAGCCCTCAGGACATCCCACTTAACCAGGCCAGAGTCAGTGGCATCACACGCCTGCAGCGTCTGCAACACCGGTCTTGAGTTCGCACACAATTTTCGGTGGAAGAGATCATGCAGCTCGTCACCGTGCATCGGGCCTCGGATCGGGGAAGCTAGAGATGCTGGAGATCTGGATTGGTTTGAGGAAACCCTTTCTTCGATCACAATAAACAACAGCAATCCCAGACAAGCAAGGTCCCCCCAGATGTTTCTGCGGTGCCTTAATTGGGAATCATTCATCTTACTTCCAAAGTCGTCTCTGAGCTTGTACAGTGAGTTCCTTTCATTTAGCGCCAAAGAGAACTTTCTGATCTGGTTTATTAGGTTGGTAGTGATGCAGTAGGTGTGTGCTGGATCGTATGATAAAGAATACTCATAATGCTGTGTGAGACACACCTGGTCTATCGTTGGCCTAGCTGCAGTATTATCTGTGTTCCGCTCCCTGACTCTAAATATGATTCGGTCTCTATTTCTTTCACCATGTTCTATCAAGTTGTGTACGCGCTCAGTGACATAGGATGGAAGTGCCATAGAGTTTGCTCGATAGAGATTGCCAATAGTGTAGTCTCGGTAGCAGAACCTGGCAGGTCCCCGAAGCAGTGGGTTCAGCAGCCGCTCAAAGTTCCCATAATGATGACTACCATAATCTCCATTGTTTGGATCAAAGGTCAGCAGTATGGCACCGTTATCAATGTCAACGGTGTTTGCAAACCAGTGGAGCAGCACAAGGCTGTGCATGGGGACAGAATGGCCAAAGTTGATTTTCTTCAAATCATTGATTGTATTGAGCTTTTGAACAGCTGACACAGTGCTCAAGGTGAGGAGCATAACTATAGAGCAAAGCAGGTGTCTTCCTGGCATGTTCATTTTCCTGTGGAAATTTGACAGGGGCGTGTATATAGCCTCAGCTGGGATGATTCATGACATCACTGATGATGTCATAGACATTGTGACATCATCAGTGATGTCATAATTCCTTCCCTGCAGAGGCTAGTAGAACTGGCCACTTTCTTTCTTTGGGACATACATACATATATATATACAAGACCCTCTTATAGTCTCTGTCATTAAATCACTGATGATGTCACTAATGCATAGACATTGTGACATCAATAACTAAACAGTGACATCATCAGTGATTTATGACACCACTGATGATGTCACAATGTCAACAGTGATATCTGATGTCACCTTACATACTTATCTGCTATAGCTTACCGTACTATAGGAATCAAGGAAACTCTGTCCTCTGTCAACAGCACACAAGGAAACTCTGTCCTCCATATATCTCCGCAACCGGTTGGCCAATTGATATGGAACTTTATACAGGCATTGGAAGAGACATTAGGTGACGAAGCCGGTTTTTCCATTTTCCCAAAGTTAAGCTATTTTATGAGAATTTTCCCTTAATTTCCTGATGATGTAATCACTGATGACATCACTCACTGAACTGAACTCTGTCCGTCTGAATCCATTTATCTCTGTGATGGGTTCAGTGTCGGCGCCACGAGTGGGCAACTAGGGGGCAGTGCCCGCTCACTTCACGTGCCACAATGTAATCAGTCCCCGAACAGTCCATGCTATTGGATAGTAAAATATGAATCCGTCTGTGTTGTTTACAATAGAGTCTGTAAGCTGTTATGCACTCTTATCATTCTGTAAATGTTTTTAGCTGCGGCCAACAGGGTCAGCAGCTCTATTAAGTCACTCTCTTGGTTGTTTGGTTGGTTGGTCTGTCGGTCGGTCGGTCTGTCGGGCCACAAAAAATTCACCATGCTTTAGGAGGCTGAAATTTGGCATGGAAGTCAAGTGTGTGTGTGTGAGGTGTGTTTGTGTTTGTGTTCATGCCAGTTGGCTAAAAGAGGGGGACATTTCACTATGAGTGGATGACCTCACAATGGAGTGGTGGAATTCGCATATCTGGTGGCAGGCAGCTACAGTATTGCGAATTCGCGCTATTTACTAAATACCAAAAAATGTGACAAACAATATCACTCATGGAAATTTGATTTATAGAGTAGCCTACCACAGGAGTCCGGAAGTAGCAATTCCAGTTCGTAAGGGAAAAGGCAATGGGATTTTAGTATAGGGATTTCGGTTAAATGCATGAAATAAGGTCTGTGTCATAAAAGTGGTCCACATTTGTGAAGATGATCCTGCTGAACACAAACGTTGTGAAGATGATCCTGCTGAACACAAACGTTGCTGTTTAGATGATCCTGCTGAACACAAACGTTGCTGTTTCATCAACTCTTGTTAAACCACAGACATTATTTCATGCATTTAACCTTAACCGAAATCCCCATAGCCTATACAAAAATCCCATTGCGTTTTCCCCCTACCAGCATGGCGGCGATTTCTGGGTAAGCCTACAAAAATACGTCATCCCTGCGGTAGCGACTCTATTAACAAAGTAATGTAAGAATTCATTTCAAACTTTATAAAATTACAAAGCAGCAACGCACCCATTTAGGTCACAAAATTAACATAGTCAAAACCCAGTATAGGCGGCTGACCGTATTGGTACATTTCCACAGGATCCGTCATTTCGACGCTTCTCATTCATTTCCTATCTAAAGCAGACGTGCAATGCTTTCTGGTAGCACCACGGTGCGTTTCGAGAGGGGGCGTCACGTTGGCTGCGCTCTACATTTGCATAAAGTTGAGGTCCAGGCTATTTTATACAAATCAGGGCGTCTAGCATGACTCACTGCCTCTGGAAACTCCTGAATCTCATTATTACTTGTCTGTCACCTCAAAATGTTTTCAGACACACATTTCGGTGAAGTGTTTTCTTGCAAACCCCCCGTCCTCTTACAGCCGGCCCCCTTTGGATGGATAGATGAGTTATAATCCTGCTTGCATTTTTTTTATTTTCACAATGCAATTATATTGGCTGAGACGTATAACCTGTGTTTTGTGCAGGACAAGGAGAACCCAAATAAAACGGGTCATTTTCCAAGGGAAACACAAGAATAAAAAAACAATATTTGCATATTTACAGTTCTATTTCATAATATTTGTGAGGTGACAATTCTTGGGTGGGCACTTTTTATTAGTTGAAATTTGGCTGGGTGTTAATAACACATTTTTCTGCGGTGTGACAAACTCAAAACAGCCTATTTATGTTTGGTTTTGAAGGACATCATCACACTGCCCATCTCTCTCTCTCTCTCTCTCTCTCTCTCTCTCTCTCTCTCTCTCAAATCTGGCTAGAAGCCAGTCAGTTAGAGGTACGTATTCCTCTGTCCACTGTTTCCGAAACAGATCTGCCATCTACTGCACCTGTCTCCAACTGCATTTGATGTTCTTTTTACAAATAGTCCATGTGGTAGTATTGGCTTGGTTTTCAACAGAAGCTGGTTTGGTGTTAGGGCTTCCAGGTCCATTGGATCATCAGACATTTTGGAAATTGGTCACATGACCTTCTGGATGGTTAGTGAGGACTGGGGAAGAGTTTGTACCAGAGTGGTTAAAGCGTTTCCTTGGTGTTGTCCAAACATTCTGCCTTAGCAACAGATGGATGTTGACGTTGAGAAAATTGCAGCCACTTCCGATTAGGAAATTACAGCAACAGCACGTCAGTATTTTGGCGGTTGAATATGCAGCCATGTAGATAAACCTCGTAACACCGGAGACATGGCAACTCCTCTTCCTCGTTGCTTTTTTCATTAATAAATTAATTTGACATTATTAACAGTTCCTTTGACTCTCCTGTCTCCGTAGAGGTTCCATCACATCACACATCAGACTTCAGTCGGTCAGAGAAATACCTTCTCCTCCTGCTCCTTCCCTCTCCCTCTGGTCATTCATCCCTACCTCCCTCCATGATCTTGCCCATAGCACTGTGTGCAGGAGGCGGTCAGGGCTACGGGTCAAGATAACTTGATTGTCACGGGCCAGGAGAACTTGATGGGCACGCTCGTCTGGACGTTCTTCTCCAGGAAGTTGAAGATGGGGTTCCACCAGGTCCTCGACAGGCAGTTGTTAGGAGCATGGCGTAGTGCATGTGTGTTGGCCATGGTGTGGTACCACCAGAATATCCTGGTGGTGACAAAGTAGCCACTCACTACGTCGACGCTGTAGTGCTCATGGGAAATCAAGATGCAGATGATTCCTGTGGCGCTCAGCACCCAGCAGAGCCAGTGGTACCACCACATCCACCGAGGAGAGTACTCTTTAATGAAGAGGTAGGACAGAGTCAACATGACCGTATGACCGCTGTACATTAAGTCACCACACATCACCTGAGAACCAGTCACTTGAAGACCACCTCCCGTGATCAGGCTCAGTATCCTCCTGATCTTCCCTGTAGAGTCGTTATGCAGTTTGGGAGCGCAGACAATGTGTTTGCTAGGCAAAGGCAGGGTGGTGATGTACATGGTGATACAGCGGTACATGTACAAAGTCCCAATCAGGAAGAAACAACGACGACCCACTATAGACCTGTGTGTGAGGAAGATCCACTGGACAGTCAAGACGCCGCACAGGATGATGCCGTTGACCTCTGAGACGGTGAAAGCCCAGTGCATGCGGTCCACATAGTCGAAGAACTTGTCAGGCAGTGGTGGGCAGTCCGACTTGTCAGGCACACGCTCGTGGATGATGGTGATGATGATTATGGTGAGGAGCAGGTTGAGCAGGGCGTAGAGGAAGGCCACGCCCGTCTTCCACCACTCCTTCGGCAGCGGGTCGGCCTGCTCCTCGGGTAGGGCGATCTTAATGTAGTTGCGGTGCCGTTTCACTCTGTTGTGCACCGAGTGAATCAGATGGCTCTGTTGGGTAAAGCTGTTGGTGGCAGGCGTACTGTTGCCGTGCTTGTTGCCATCGTCAGTGGACTCGGGAGATGAGGGGCGGGCATTGTTGTCGTTGGTGACCGTTGACAGAGTAGGAGGTGGATCTGCTGTTGTCAGGGTATCTTCCATGTGGGTGCATTAAAAATTTGCCATCACACTAAATGAGAACTGTGAGAACTGTGAGCTCATTACTGATGATGAGAAAAAGTCGAGACACGCACATCCAAGCCTGAATAGGGCAGGTGCAGAGCTCGAGGCAGAAACTGGTAGAAGAAAAAAGAAAGCTAAGGTAAGGCTCCAAGTTGAGTGTATTTAAATACTCAACTTGGAGCCTTGCAGTGTGCGAGATTACTCATTACTGATGATGTCACAATGTCTATGACATCATCAGTTGGTATGACATCATCAGTCATTTATGACATCACCAATGAATCACCACTCAAGTGACATCATTAATTACATCTTCACTGATTTTTTTCCTTCCAGCTTTTCAATCAAACTCGTGTCTAGGGGAATTTTAGTACTATATACCGACTATTGTAACATGAATGGACAGCAATGAATGAGGCTGATTTACCAATTGAAGTGAAGGCTCACTCACCCAATACGTTTAGCGGATGCGGCCTCCAGAAGCTTCCCGGCTGGTCCCGACACTTCGCCAGCTCAACTCTGTAGTTATGTGAGAGGAATCCATAGCAATCCTCCCACATTCATATAGTCCCAAAAGTAGGACAAAACAAAACTATCAAAACAGTGCAAAACAACACGCAGACTAGTCTGACAGAATGCTGCGTTCAGGGCCACGCCACTGCTCCACTCCTCTGGATGGTACGGACCAAGCTCCCGGCTCCCGTGCACATGTGCAGCATCCATCTTAACAAACATTACGGCAGCCCCGTGGGACCAAAATGGCGCAGTTTTCATTATCAATAAGCAAACCACCGCCAATGGATAAATCAGCCATAGCAAATATAAGTGAATATTATCTACATGTGGAAAGGGGTGATTGTAACACTTGTGTATATGATTGGTGATGTCAATATCTCCCCGATGCAGGGAAGGATTTTTTTTATGACAAAACTGATGATCTCACAATGTCCATAACATCACAATAGCACTCGATGATCAGTGATGTCACTCGAGCAATTGTGATGTCATCCCTCATCAGTGAGTGATGTCATCAGTGATGATGTCACCAGTGATGTGACTCAAGCAATTACAATCTCGGCAGCGTTACTAATAGGGCAGCATTCTGAGCATGCTCAATTGAGCAATGTCATCAGTGATGTCATCAGTGATCCCACTTGCGCAATACAATCTTTCTTTAATAGCGCAGAGTTTACTACTATACAGTATAATGGTAGTAAATAGTAGTAAATTACATCATCAGTGATGTCAAGTTTGAAGTGTTTTCTGAAAATCGCATTAAAAACGCATTTATACTTCAAGTCATTAAAGTGGTCCTCGTTTGTGAAGATTCTTGCTGAACACAAACTTCGCTGTTTCATAAGCTTTTGTTAACCACAGACCTTATTTCATGCATTTAACCGAAAACCCCATATAAATCCCATTCACCCTACAAGTTCCATTAAGCTAAAGTTAAGACATTCATTAGAACATAATGTACAATCAGTATGGCAGGAGTATTGGGATGAGCAGGAAACTGGAAGACATCTGTATAACATACAAAGGCATGCTGGGGCTGGGAGGAAGGTGGGCTGGAGCCTGGAAGTGAAGGGAAGAAAGTATCATCACCCGTATAATAGGTCATTCGCTCTCTCATGGAAAATGCATACACTGTAGCCAAGCAGAAACTGTTGAACATAATACTACTACACTGTAGGAAATACAAAACAGAGAAATGTTATTTTTCTGTCACTGTGGAAGGCTAAAACATCAAGACTTTTCATTGGCAGGTCTATTAGGGAAAACAGCAGGCAATATATACACATAGGCTATATTATCAAATTTCTCAAATAAATTGATTGAGTAGTTGTTTCTTAATCTCCTGTTCAACACTCCAGTCCAGTTGGTTTGCTCATGCACATTGTCAATTCAGTTCAGTTCAGTTTGAATCCAGTAGTTGGCGGTAATGCAACACTTTGGGGCCAACTGCTATTAAACATCAAAGAATAAGAAGAAGAAGAAGAAGAAGCATGCACAAAGAGCATGGAAGGAAAGAGACGACACTCCGGCCATTTTTGGAAACAGAATGCGCCTCGCAGTGGTCAGCTGCGGTAGCGCGGGCCCCTATAATCAGCCTCTCTAAACAGTAACTCAACGGGAGAACACTCTAAATTTCGTGGATTCACATCTTTTCTGGGCGTACTGCAAATCTTGATTGAAGTGGTGTAGTGCAGGGATGTAAAACAACAACCATATTGTGGAAACTAAGCTGTGGAAACTTTCTTTTAGTTTTTTCAAGATAAATAGCTAATGAAAAGGACCCGAGGTTAAAAACACAGCAACGCACTTCTGACGGAGTGGACGACAGCCGCATTTACTATTTATCTTGAAAAAACTAAAAGAAAAAAACGAAAAATTTTGCTTAGTTTCCACAATATGGTTGTTGTTTTACATCCCTGCACTACACCACTTCAATCAAGATTTGCAGTACGCCCAGAAAAGATGTGAATCCACGAAATTTAGAGTGTTCTCCCGTTGAGTTACTGTTTAGAGAGGTTGATTATAGGGGCCCGCGCTACCGCAGCTGACCACTGCGAGCCTGTGCGAGGTTCTTTTGGCGCTGTCACGCTTCCAAAAATAAAAAATGGCGGAGGCTGCTGGGCGCTGATGTTGCAATGGGGCAATATGGAGCTGTCATTTCTTTCCATAAAAGTTCTTTGGCATGCATGCGCATTGTTGTTGCGGAACAAGGAAGGGTAATGGTAATGACTAGCCATTTATTATCTTAGGAAAAACGTACCGGTACATAGTTTTTGTTTTTAATAATAATTTTCGGCAGAGATAGCAGCATAGATACATTTATAAATGTTTCGTTAAAGTCTATATTTTGGATTTTGTTTGCTATAACCAACAAGCCGGAGTCGCTGTCATTCGTTAACGTTAATTGTCATTGTGGTACGTGGCCTGTCCTGTCACAGACACACACACCGCAAGTGCCAGACTTGTATTCATTTGTAATTGCATTTCATTGAGAGACGTTTCTGGAGTAACGTTAGCCGAATCTCTCGAACTAGCTAACGCTAACGCTAACAGTCTGTAGCTGCACCATAACCACCATGTCCTGTGTGTATCTGCTGCTGCTACTGAGTCTCGGGGTGTCAGCGGTGGAAGTCCAGCGGCCTCGCGGTGTTCCTCTATCAAGTGAGTATCAAGGATTTCATTACAGATACTATTTGGAGATGTCATGGCACTGACTTGTTTCCCCCTGTTGACCCCCAACAGAGCGGCAGTTCTATGAAGAGGATAAACCTTTCACTTGCCTGGATGGCTCCCGCACCATTCCCTTTGACAGAGTGAACGACGATTACTGTGACTGCCAAGATGGCTCTGACGAACCAGGTGCATTCATCTCACATCTTGACAACCAAGATACTGGAGAATCCTATCAGTCAACAAGCTGAGAATTATTTTGAGACTGTTTGTTATTCAGTATTTTGTCACAGTACACTGAATTAAATACATCAGTCCCTCAGAGAAGTCATAGGCATCTTACTCTGTCAGTACCATCCTTTATCAGTCGGCTATGGATTTGCAGGAATAACACATTTCTGTTCTTGCAGGCACTGCTGCTTGTCCCAACGGCAGCTTCCACTGCACAAACGCAGGTTTCCGATCAGCCTTCATCCCTTCCTCCCGCATCAATGATGGTGTCTGTGGTAAGAATGCCCCCCCCCCAAAAAAGCCCCTGAATCGTTTATTCAGGCATGCAGTGTGACCAGTGTTTTGATTAATTTGTGTTTCCTCTACAGACTGCTGTGACACAACAGATGAGTACAACAGTGGTGCTGCCTGTCAGAACACCTGCAGGTGAGAAGGAATGAATTAATTTATTTGTCAAATCAAAAAATAAGAGTACAGCAACAAGCATACAGTAACAAATAATTCATCAGGATATCACAAAAAAGTCATCAAACTTATTTCCATTGTGGTCCCGAATGTCTTTGGAGAATGTCTTTGAATTTCAACTGACATACCCACTCTATAACATCTAAGGCATGTTTCTGTTTGTTGTTAATATTTGTTTGTTTTTGTTCCATGCACTTAGACTCAAAATAAATTTAGGGTCAATTTACTTTCTTTTTTAATCATTAACATACTATGAGTGTGAGACAGTTAAGTCAATTGTATATATATAGCGCCAAATCATAAAAGTTCCCTCGAGACACTTTTCAAATGCAGCAGGGAAAAGACCAAGCCGAGACTAAGAGTGTGTTTGACCTGAAACCTATGATGAATCCAAATGTCCATGATTCGTCCGTACTTGTGTACTGTGCCCTCGCAGACTTCAGTTGTACTTACCATGACATTATACAAGCCCCTGATGGACAGGCCTTTATTTCTATACAACATATAGGCTACACACATTCAAACTTTAAAAAACCCCATGTATTATAATGTACGGTATACCTGGGGCCTATACCACGAAGCAAGATTAGTGGCTTAGCGAGGTAACTTCAGGTTTAACCCTAGGTTTGCCATACCCCGACGCTAGTTAACTTCTTACCGAGATAGATCACCATAGCAACTTATGCTCTAGTAGGCTAACCTGCTTTGTAGCAGGTTAAGTTCAGAGGATAAGATCAAAACCCATGAAAGACACACCTGCTTACCAATCAGCTCTCTGGAAACAGCGAGTTGCCATTCATATGGTCCCCATATGAAAAATACATTGCATTCAAATGAAAAAGAAAAAAAACAGGCCCCTGTTGAATTAATTGAGGACTGAAGCCTTGCACTTGTTGCAGGCTACATTTAAATTAAGCCCTACTTACCACTTTGGAATATGTTTTTATATATTCATTTTTGTGCTCTCAAATAGGCTAGATACGTTTGACCCCGCTGATCGATTGCAGCTGAACGGTGAGTGGAGAAATATCACTAAACCGGCGTAAAAACGTTACATAAACGTCTCCAAACCGCAAAGGAGCTGAGGCTGACGTTAGGTTGGACATGGTCATACATGCCAGAATAGCCACAGTGATACTCAACTTGCCCGCGGGCCATATGCGGCCTGCAATGGATTTTTTTTTTTTTTTTTACACAGTGCACCTGAACCTAACTAACTATCCGGTGTGCACAACATTGTCAGACTAAACTCCGGCTGACATCCCAAAAACCTATAATCCGCTACAGAAAAATGTATACTGTTTGTTTATTAACTGGCCCGTGGCCTTCTATCATTTCACAAAAGTGGCCCCCGGGCAAAGCAAGTTGAGTATCCCTGGCCTAGTAATTGGATCGCCTGCACACAGATTATTCATATCTAGGCTACTCCTGCATTTTGCAGCTGCAACTGTGTTGCTTTTGACCTGTATGATGTGATTGAACAGAACTTCATATTATTTCCAGCATAGTCCTTGTATGAAATATGGAGATATCCTCTGCTGCCAATAGCCTATACTGTATGTGACGCCAAAATAGGCTATTTTTTATAAATGAAATCTATGCCCGCATGTACCGGGTCGATTCAGTTCAGCAGCCTTTTTTAATTTTATTATCATTATTTTTTTATTGATAGCCTATTAGCTTATAGGATTAATTCCATCAGTTCGACCAAACACATCATGAGATCATTATTCATTTGAGCGTAAATGGTCTAAATGCCTACGGATTTTGGACATTTAGACAGATAGATTACACATTACTTCCACTCGCAAAAAAGACATGCCGGTTTTATTGAGTTTATTGGAGAGGATGAATTGAGCTGCTGTGGATATGTGGAGGCAGAAACCGCTCTTCAAAGAAATGACTGATGTGAATAAAAGCGGTAACTTTAGACAGTCATTTGGGAAGAGACTAATAATATCCAACATGGATTTTGATTCTGACATACAGTAAAGCTTCACGATTTGCGCTTTGAATGAATGAGGAAATAGGCGTGTCTGGTGCTGTAAAAGCTGGAGCAGTCCATATTGGATTGTGATTGGCTATTTGTTAAAAATCACGCCTCTTTTGCGGGCACGAGCTCCCGTGCACGAGCATTTTCATGTGCACACGCTCTCAACTTGATTAGAAAAACCTGGATCCACTTAACAAGTTGAGAACTACATTCGTGGTATGACTTAGCTAGAATCTAGCTAGATGCCAATGATCTGGTTAAGCCAAACCAGATCAAGGGACAGATCCTGGATCTGCTTATCCTACATTCGTGGTATGGCCCACTGATCTGTGCAACAATGTGCAATAACTGCTAAATAATCAAATGCAAAAAATCCGCACTGTTACGGATCTTCATTTTATTAACTGGAATGCACTGTACTCTTATTATTATTATTACCACTGCTGTATATAATATAATATTATGTATCTCACATATTCTCACTTCTTACTCAATAATACTTTGGTAAGGATTGTAGGGGAAGGCACATATTTTTGACACTTTATTGTATATACCTAACTTCTATTTTATTATTTTATTGTCTATACCTATTCTTCCTATACTGTCTTTATATTTTTCCCTACAGTACCTGAGTGTGAGCAACTGTAGCATTACTCAATTTCCCCTCTGGGATCAATAAAGTTTTTCTGTTTCTGATTATAGTTATAGAATACACCCCTTGGTGCTACTTGGACACATCATCAGTGATGAACCCGATAAACAATAAACAAACAAACAGGCTCAGATACAGGAAAATAAGAGAGAAAAAAATACATACATCTTTGACATTTAGCATTGTAACGTGGTGCTACCAGCCGCATAAGGTGCTTATGTGCTTGTATGAGATATTGTGCATGGGATCCTACGCAAGGGGTCCATGGGAAGCCAGCCGGGCAAGCCGTGCATCACCCCTAACCTCAGTCACTAGTCATTCTTAACCTTGTCAAAGTAGACCAAAAACGGGTTCCAGATAGTTGAGAACCTTCTAAGCGAGTTGGCTCTGAGGAATCTCAGTCTCTCCATCTGTATAACAGAGATCATGTCCATCAGCCACACCTGAAAAGAAGGTGAAGAGGAGGACCTCCATTCCTTCAAAATGAGTCTTTTGGCGACAGTTGTCCCCAGTGTCAGAGATTACTGCACAGCTGTAGGGAAGTGTTTCCTACTTGTTAAGTAAATAATTTATTTCCTGTGTGATCTACAGGGACTTGGGGCACAAAGAGAGGGAAAGCCTGCAGAAGATGGCGGAGATTGCCAAGGAGGGCTTTCAGCTTAAACAACAACTTGTACATGAGGCCAAGAGGGGCCAAGAAGAAAAACAGGTACTTTTGGGGATTGTATTGAGCAGGTCCCCCCCCAAGGCAATGGTAGGGGAAACACTCTGCTTATTTATGTTGTTTGAGTTTATTTATTGACTTCCTCTGTCTCAACAGGGTAAATTAACAGAACTCCAGGCTAGTAAGAAGGGTATGGAAGAGCAGGTGGAGGCCCTGAGAACTGTGAAGGAGACTGCAGAGCAGCCAGAAAAAGAAGCTAAAGAACGCCATCTGAAGGCCTGGGAAGGTACTGTATATTGACATGTGGCCAGTATATCACCATCTGCAGTTTGTATAGGCACCACATGACAAGGATGGATTATATCTACATCCCCACATCCCATATAAGTGACGTGTGTCCGTTTGAGCCGAGATGTGTGCACGGGATTTGCGCACGAGATGTAGAGTTTCTTTTTGTTTTTAATACCACCGTTGCACCACATGACGATTAGTCGACATTGACGCGACTTTATTGGTAGAAAGGTCGACTTGAAGAAATCATGCAACTCCTAGCACACTCATACACACACACACACACACACACACACACACACACACACACACTCATACACACACAGGCACGCACAGTGCCAGAGAGAAGGGGAGGGGGAGAAGGGTCCAACCTGCGCAAACCTGCACAACTGGGTGTGATTTCTTGTGCAAAACCGCGAGTCTCCTGAATATGATTCTGCCATATTATGTGCTGAGCTTACATTGTATAGAAATGAGTGCGTATGATCACTATTCCTGACCATTAATATGCAGTAAGAAAGTGTCTCATTTCACTCTATATCTTGTTTCAGATCAAAAAGCTCTCATCGATATGGAGAAGGACAAGGTTAGGATGGCTGAGGCTTTTGGAGAACTGGATGATGATGCAGATGGCTTGTGAGTATTGGTGCCCTGCAGAATTACTAGCACCCTTGATAAAGTGAGATTTATAAAAGCATACAGCATAGTGAAATTCACCAGGGAGGACTTTAATAAGCTTTCCAACAGAAGGTGCCAACAATTGTAACCCTTTCTTAAAAATCTAATTATTGCTCAATGAAAGCTGGGGATGTAACAATACCTTCAGTGGTTTGGTTTGTTATCTGTATTGGCCATTTTGAGTCTTTGTTACCCAATTGTGTTTTTCTATGACTTTATTGGATGACTTGCAGATATTTAGCGAGCCATTATTGTGATTGAGTGGGTGATCTTGTATTTTTGTTGATCTCAGTGTCTCTGTGGAGGAGCTTCTGTCCCATGCTGAGCTGGACCAAGATTCAGATGGTTCACTGACAGAGGCAGAGGTTCAGGTAAGATGATGTAATTCTCAACTCTGATCATCTCTATGCAGACTTCGGTGTTGGTAATTTTACACATAATATTAATAAAATGTGATTATCATAAAGTACAATTATCAATTGTAACAGCACTTTCTGAGCTGGACAAAACAAGACATGCTTCTGTCCTTGGTTCATTTAGGGATTGTTGGGAGGATTGGACAAAGTGGACAGAGCAGCTTTTGAGACTGTTTGGAGTAACATCAAAGAAAAATACATATCGGAGGTAAGAACCTGAATAAGATGAGATATAAGATCAGATATACTTCTATTGTCTCTATAGTCGTCTATCCCAGTGTAAAGAAGCATCGTCTTATCTAAATTTGTGACTTGGTCGGTGTCAGGCCCAAGCAGACACCCCAGCACCGGTGGAGACCCCGCAGGAAGAGGTGAGGGAGCCAGTCCCTGACAGCGACTCTGACCAATACCCTGAGGATGAAATCCCAGAGGAGGAGGAGGAAGAAGAGGAGGAAGAGGAAGAAGAAGAAGACCAAGACGAGGATGACGACAAGGTAAGCTGACTAAGTCTCTCCATCACCCTATGCTGTGGGAGTCTCACATTTGTCGCAGTGAGTCACTCTATCTGGGTTTGATATGCAGATCCCTCCTACGACGCAAACTCAGGAGAAGAAAGATGCCAACGAGGAGACCATGCCATCCTATGACCAAGAGACACAGACCCTCATTGATGGTGAGCGTGTGTATACTGTATATCATTTATGAGTGTATATTTACTAAACAGATTATGGATGGGCGATGTCCACAGTGGAACATTGCGTTGGATGATGACATTGTGGGGATGGGGGGGGGGGGGGGGGGGGGCTAGCAATGTATATAAATCTAGTCCATATGTGTTTATGCATGTTGCCGGATTGATGTAATTTAGAGTTTTATGGGTCTTTACTGTCAATTTAATAAAGTGTGTCTGATTCCCAGCTGCTCAGAAAACCAGGGATGCATTTGATGAGGCTGAGAGAGCTCTCCGCGAAGTCGATGATCAGATCAAGTAAGTCCTCAGCATGAGTATGAATGGGCTTCGTTCCCAGAAATGCAGTCACAGTGTTTGCTACCACAACTGCAGTGTAACTTTGACAGCTGCAGCCAAAAGAATATTAATGTTGTTAGCGGCATAATCACAGTGTTATTAATTGAACACTACAAACACAAATCTTGGGGTTGATTGACAAATAATACTGATGTAATTTTGTTTTTGCTTTTGCTCTGCAGGAGCCTTGAGAAGGAGATCTCCTTTGACTTTGGGCCGAACGCTGAGTTTGCCTACATGTACAGCCAGTGCTATGAGTTAACTACTGGAGAGTATGTTCACCCTCTGCCTTTGGAAGATGATCTTTTCTATTGATCTTATTTATTATTTGGTATCAATTCCCAATTAGGAGAGACTTATCACCTCCTTCATTTTCAGGTACATCTACAGACTCTGTCCATTCAACCGAGTGTCCCAGAAACCCAAGTACGGCGGATCCGAAACCAACCTAGGGTAAGAGAGTACCGGTGTCTGTCCGTTAAGCCTTCACAGTGTTATTTTAAGAGATCGCTTGACTAACCCTCATTCCCTCTCTCTAGGACCTGGGGAACATGGGCAGGTCCTGAGGGAGACATCCACGCTCTGATGAAGTATGAACATGGAACAGGGTGCTGGCAAGGCCCCAATAGATCCACCACAGTAAGTCTCGGCCACTCAAGCCTCTTCTCAGTCCTGGGGGGGGGGGGGGGGGGGGGGGGGGGGGGGGGTATTCCAGAAAGTGTGTTTAGTGAAAACTCTGAGTTTGTTAACCCTGGGATTATGGAAACTGCAGGTTTTCAGTTCCAGAAAGAGAGGTAACTTAACTCTGGGTCAGTTACCGTTGTAACTGATTCTGTGAACCTAACCTGCTCGCTGACAGGTTTTCTTAAACAGACCCTAAGTTTCTCTCCGTCTCCTCCAGAATGTATGTTGAACGTGAGTTTTTTCAATCAATCAATCAATAAATGTTCTATTTATATAGCGACAAATCATAACAAGAGTTATCTCAAGCCGCTTTGCTACCTTTTTAAATAGGTTGCATATTCTTAACTCATTCACCGCCAGTTTAGGACTGCCAATATTTAGCACAGGCCAAAGATTTTCATAATTGTTGGTCATCTTTCAAGACCCACAGTAAATTATCTATTAGCACCAGAGTGATTTGCAATACCTCAAAATGAAGATGTACGTCTCTGGGTTCACCAGGGAAAAAAAGTGAGCTTTTAGCATGTTCTGTACTCTACTTATAGCCATTTATATACACCCTGTTTTCACCCAAAATGTCTCTCTGAGAAAAGAAATTGCAGAAAATGGCATTTATGTACAGCACACAATATCATGCAGAACTCGCTCTCAATTCTTTTATTTTGAACTGTATTGACATCAGACATGTAAATATTATTCATTATGACACAAATGACAAAAAATATATATATATATATATATATATATATATATATATATATATATATATATATATATATATATGAAGTGCTTTTTTTACATTCAACAATACAGTTTGCTCAGTGTGAGTGAGTGTACAGACAGACACACAGACAGACAGACAGACAGACACACAGACACAGACACAGACACACACACACACACACACACACACACACACACACACAGAGAGAGAGAGTTCTGTCCACAGCTGCCTGCAGCTAGATCGCACCTCCTTCCCCCTCCTTCCCCATCAGCGTTTTCCTCCTCTCGTTCGGGCTGGGAGTGGGACGAATGCTGCGACACGAGTCACACGACACAGGAACGGGTCCGCGGCTTGGCTTTGGGACCAGGCGCTGCTGGAACCGGATCGATCATGTTCGTCACGGGTTTGACTAGGCAATCCAGGTTCGCCCTGCAGCAAGGCAGCAGTGCAGCGCGCCGAGAGGCGTTTCAATGCCGTTTTTTCCTCTGTACAAGGAAGCGCGTTTCTCTGTTTTTCCTCTTTTCCTCCTTCTTCCTCGTTTCAAACAACAGCTGCGGTATGTGTTTGATAACGTGCTGTCGGCTACCCTTTGAGGATAGGGACCAGATGACATGTCAGAGGCTGGGTAAGTGTTTCAACTACGCGCTGCACTCATAAAAACAAAAACACGTCAAACACGTCTTTGGCGTGGATGGCTATTTCTGATAAGACGTCAAAGACGTCTTTGGCGGTGAATGAGTTAAGGTGCTTTGACTGTTTAAATTTACTATATTGTTGAAGTAGCTGGAAAAAGTTACTGAATGCTGTTGAGCCAAGACACAAATACATGTAAAAAAAAAATATATATATATAACAAATACTGGTAACGTAGAGGTAAAAGCACTCTCCTTCCACTGGGGAGACCCAGTTTCAATTCCCAGTAGCGGTCCTTCCGGCTTGGTCAGCCGTTCTTACAGACACAAATGGCCGTGTCTGCAGATGGGAAGCCGGTGGGGTATGAGTCCTGGTCGCTGTACTAGTGCCTCCTCTGGTCGGTTGGGGTGCCTGTTCGGGGGAGAGTGGAACTGGGGGGAATAGCATAATCCTCTCACATGCCACATCCTGCCAGTGAAACTCCTCGCTTTCAGGTGAAAAGAAGCAACTGGCGACTGCACATATATTGGAGGAAGCATGTGCTCGTCTATGGCTCTCTCCAGATCGGCAGAGGAGGTGGAGCAATGACCGGGACAGCAGGGGAAATTGGCCAAGTACAATTGGGGAGAAAATGGGAGAAAAAAGCATAAAAAAACGTAAATAAATAAATAAACTTGATAAAAAAATAATTTGTCAATTGCTTTCGTTGTTCTTGTCATTGGACTAGTTTTTAGAGAGAAATAGTGAAATAAGTGGTGCGATGGTGCAGTGTACCGCCGTCACCATTGCTGCCGTCCTCACAGGACAAAGCACTAATAGGTTGATGTTCTCTCTCTTTCCTCTCAGGTGAAGCTAACCTGTGGGAAGGAGACAGTTGTAACATCTACCTCAGAGCCCAGTCGCTGTGAGTACCTGATGGAGTTCATCACCCCTGCTGTCTGCCACGAGCCGCCAAGCATGGACTCTTTTCACGGCCACGAGGAGCTCTAGATTCACTCCACTTGTAAGTTTCTTAGAATTTTAAGCCTTAATTTGTACGTACATGTCAGCTGGCCAACCCGAATAACGCAGTCAGTGGCCCAAGATTGTTAAAGGTTAAAGTCAAATTTTTGAGCAGAAGTACAATGATTTTGCACCAATGAAAAAGAAGTACATTTACATTCAACAATTCACCATCATTTCTACAAGGTGCTTATTGAAGCCACTTAATGATATTAATAAGAGCTTCATTATGTGTAGCTACAACTTACGAAGAAAATCATTTCCCATTGCGATAACAGTTTCGTATTAGAAGAAGAACAGAACAGCAGAGAGCAGGAACAGCAAGGTAATGCAACTTCAGTTGACTTCATTGTTGGTTACTGGAAACATAGAGAATTTACGTATTTTTCATTTTAATTTTGTTGAGAATTTACGCATACTGGATAGATGAGTTAATAGATGTTGTGTGTAGTTCTCCCTTTTAAAAGAGACAAATGTTATATAAAATGCTATTACGACTTACTCTTATTCAGTGATTTGATTTTGGTCAGATGGAGGCGTCTCCCATTCAGCTTGAGAAGTATTTCTCGTCTTCATGAATGATGGTGATATTGTAGCATAGGAATTGTACCTTCAATATCAGTGTAGTGTAGATGAGTAGTCTGGTCAGTGGGACCTAACACAACAAAGCCTCTAACCCCAATTACTTTACATATCCCCTTCACTCACCCCCATTTCCTCTTAGCTTCCAAGCTAGGTTTATACGTAGGTGCTCATCTTAAAATAGCACAAGGGACAGGTACATTACTTTCTGTATACTGGTAAATGCTGACTCCCTTGAAATCAAACCTGTGGGGACTAAATGTAACTGAGTTGAGCTGCCTCTAATGTAACAACTAGGAAGTGGTGGCTTAGGTGAACAAGCCACAGAAATGACGCGATACTGTATGTGCTCTCTGTTGCAGGTTGCTCTTAAGGGACCACAGGACTGCAGCAACATGAACCTGCTCTGCTACAGTGAGCTTCACCACCCTGGTCTCAGTTTAAAAAAATAGAGAATAAGGGAGGGAAATTCCAATGTGTAGACATATCTTCTTTTGTCTTTTCTCATATATTCATTAAACTAGAGCGTCATTCCATTGTTTTCAAATAAACTTGTTTTTAACATTATTCCAAACTAATTGCCTCCTGTTGTTTCATTGCCAATTAGTCATGCAGCCAACTTGTAATTAGTGATTTCTCAAGCCACACTGTATTTCAGAAGTAATTATACAGTTTTAAATGAAAACAAAATGTAGTCATTTTTAACAAATGTAGTTATTCTAACAATCAAGATTCAATTTAGCATTTATTAATACTACAAATTATACTTATAAAAGCTAAATACCATGAAATAACACATAGGACTTGGCATGTAAAAGTGTTTGAATTGTTGCCCATCCTTGTGGACACATTCTTGCATTCCCTCTGTGATGCTGTCACACAATTTTCCTTTGTCTACAATGATTTAATGTATAGAAAAATGTATCCCTACTTTTACTGTAAAAAAAATATATATATACGTATATATATATTGCAAAATGGAGGGCGTGCTACAATGTATCTTGCTATCAAATGATTCTAATCACTGTGTTGCCTCTAATTCCTGAGATGTGGTGTGCCGTGAAAGCAAGTCAGAAGAAACATTAACTATTTAATTGTTCACTAAGTTGATTAGTATACTGTATGTGCATACATGATGGTGACAAATGGCAATCTCTTCATGTGTTTGGTCAGTTATATTGTTTTGGCACTAAGTTAAATAAAAGAAAATTGGGTCACTCAGATTTGTAACTTTTATTTTTTTCTGGCATGTAAAGTACAAATAATTAAACAATTCCATGAAAAAGTCTTCAAGCGTCTTCAGCTGAAATCCCAGTAATAAATATCCTAGACTAAACTGAAAGGTTTATTTTTTTTTCTTTGTTAAATTTCGTCATTGTTCATTTGGTCATGTTTGGAAGTATGAGATTTAGTATTTCTTCCACTGACATTGGTGTCAGCAGAACTGTTTTGATCATTTTCACCTTTGATTTGTTCTACCATTCCAGGAAAATGTAAGAAAAACATCACTAAGTTACTGTGTCCCCTCTTCTAAATAAATAGACACAAAATACAGTTGGTTGAGAAACAGAAGGACCACTCATCCCTTCCCTACCCAATTGACTCCCAAGAAAACCTTCCTGCAGCTGTTGTGAGCTCTGTAATATTTTGCTGGAGCTCTTGGCTCGGTTGCCAAACGCATCTTGGCACTAAAGAACATCTTTGTCTCACTAGCATAAATTGATATTAAGATGATGTCAGCATGATGATGCCTTTGGGGAAACGCAACCCGATAATCATTCTTATATTTATCAACCCATCAGCATCGACAGGAAAGCATCTTGAGAGCATACAAAGCCCAGGACATGGCCTGTGTGCCTGGCTTGTTGCTGGACCCTCTTAATGGGCCACAGCCACGCTGCACGGCCCGTCCCATGTCCCGGCACTGTCAGGGGGTCTCAAGAGTGGTTGAAAAAACAAGACTGTGATTAGATTAAATAATCAAAAGATTTTCATTTAACAAGACAAACAGAACACAGGCAGTAAAGGCATAACATCTAGCACACAGCATGTATGTTTATACACTTCAATTAGTTAAATATAGCAGTGCATTCTTTGACTATGGAGAACTTTTCCAAATCGTACTTCTAAAGCTGTTTTTTAATCTATTTGTCCCCCTTTAAGAAACGAAATGGTGTAACCACAATTTTGGCAAACTTAAATCTTTTAAACTTGCAAATATAATGAAATAAACCATAAATATACACAAAACATACTTTATACGAGGCAATAATAATAATCATAATAAATAGTTTTTAAGTTAACAATAAGTTAAAACTACAAGCTTAAAGTCGCCCAAATAATACAAGTTTGTTGGCGCTATTTTGAATTTTTTCTGTTTAAATTATTTTATGTTGCAACAAAAGCTACCACAGACTTTTACAAACACAATTGAACACAGTTTGATTGAAATAAAATAATCTAACTAAGTCTAAAATCTGCATACACTGTAAGAACTGCAACTAATTAAATAATGGAAGAAAAAGAATAAATTGTACCCAATCAATGCAACCAAACAAAATCTTTGACCCATGTGTGTCCTCTATGGCAACATCAACAACACAAATACGCTAATTTAACAAGTGAGTCTTGATATGTAAAATAAATCAATAAATTACAGGAAAAAAATGATATTTGAAATTGACATGGGCTAAAACTGATGATATATTAGACAGTATTCCTTTCAAGGTCATTGAGAATTGCTCTATTAAAGGGATACTTTGGCTTTTTTGATGTGGGTTGTATCAGGTACTTACCGCCAGTCAGTGTATTACATGCAGTAGAATGCAGCCTGCGTGGTCCCAGTTTGGAGAAATGGAGACCGGCCGTGTCAGGCAAGTAGAACTCTGCTGAGTGAGCAGGGTCATGAGCAAAAATGTAAACAACAACAGAGAAGAAAAAAGCCTCCATACTGCTCACCTGGCATATTACAAGTCTCCACAAGCCCTGACATGCCAAGTTGACTTGAAAAGATGTAATTTACACCCTGTATTTAGTGGAAATCTGCACTGTATCCATATTGCTCTTGGAACACCTGTGACTTCAGCTAAAAACAGTGTAAATTATGTCTTTTCAAGTCAACTTGGCATCTCAGGGGTTGTGGAGACTTGGATTATGGCAGGCGAGCAGTATGGAAGCATTTTATGTTTTTTTCTTTCTGTTGTTTTTCAGACATCTCTACTTGCCTGACGTGGCCGGTCTCCATTTTCTGCAAACTGGGACCATGCCAGCTACATTCTACTGCATGTAGTACAGACTTTATTCAAGTACGTCATACAACCATAAAAACAAATCCAAACTATCCTTTTAAGTCAGTCAAATATGCAGTTTGTCTGAGCTTGCATGGTCAGAGCACAAATCAGGGGCTGAGGAAGTGATTATGGACATTTAGAGATCAGAGCTCTCATTGCTTGTTTGATTCTCTTAAAGGATCAGTTCACCCAAAAAATGAAAATTTAGTCATTATCTACTCACCCCCATGCCGATGGAAGGGCGGGTGAAGTTTTTAGTCCACAAAACATTTGTGGAGTTTCACAGCAAAACTGTTACAGAATTCTCCTAAACAATTGAAGTGGATGGTGAGCAACTTTCAAACGTCCCTTCCATTGGCATGGGTGTGAGTAGATAATGGCTGATTTTTCATTTTTGGGTGAACTCATCATTTAATGACTTTGTTCGTTTAGCGCATTTTTTTTCTGAACATTTGATCCTTTCGCTATTCCGCAAACCATTTCAGTGTGACGTTTAATTTCTTTTTTAAAAAATATATATCATTTGTTCTCAGTCAATATAAAAACAAAGCACATTGCACTTACTGTTCCATAGGAAAGTTTTTTTGTCTTTTTAAATGATTATTGTAGTTGCTCAAGCGGTGTAGTACTGTTGTTTCCTGCCATTGTCCTTGGCTCTCTACTGTACATTAGGTGTGGGACGAGGGTCTTTGTATTGGCTGTGTATGAAGGGTTGTCTCGGGCTGTTGGTTTGGTTGTGGCTAGACTGTACTGGATTGGACATGGCTAGATCAACAGCTCCAGCTGCAGTTCAACATGGCCTGTTGTCTTGTTTGTTTCTAAGGGCTATTACAGGTCTCACCAAGTGCTCAGTCTTACTGTACTACCTATTTCTCATGAATTCCCAGACCCAAAATAGCTAGTATTGATCATGTGTGTGGTTTAGCATTGGACATGCCACCAATAATCATTTAGAGTATATTGGGGAATAAAAGAGTGTGAGTGGGGTAGAAAGAAGAAGCCAGAGTGTTTGCGGTGGTGCAATGTTTACAGTTTTAAAGGATTCATTTAATAATGATTCAAAGCTGATGATTTTAACGTTGGTGGGAAATGCACTATATGGATGCACACACTTTTTCTCAAGAGGTGAACTGATTCGTCACGATATGGTTTTGATATGCCTTTTTTTATATATATATCTATATCTATATCAATGAATCGGTGACTTGATGAAACATGTGCAAATGGGATTGCTTGCAACTATTTCAATTTAGGATTTGGTTTCTTAGTTTAAGGATAAACAAATGCAAACTGATATGCACAACTGAGATATTCAAAAGTAATGATAACGGAAATGAAAGAGGGTCCTTATTCAATAAATAACAAAGATTTGTACAGCAATTACTTGGGGGGGATAATATAGTGAGCCTTAATTTATCCTTCTTGATACTGACTTGCAAAGCAATTCTTTGGCTAAAATCAGATCTACCTAATCACAATGAATCCTACTCAATGTTCATTATGAATCTGCGACATTGTTTGAATCTGTCCTTTACCTTTTGATTTGCAAGCAGCCGTTCAGTTTTACAGCTGGGCAGTGTGCCTGTCCCCCTGCAGCTTCGTCTGGGATTCTGTGCACAACTTCAGGACAAGAGATACCCGTGTGTCTACACACTGAAGAGTATAGATGTGTCTGTCAGGTTAGCCTTTTTTTCCTCTCTCTCTCTTTTTTCTACATCAAATTTGTTTCTGTTGAGGTGGTTTCAATCAGTTCGATATGGTTAAATAGCCAAGTTTGTATGAGATATAACTTTCCTTCGCCCCCTCCCTAAATCCCCACCCATACACCGCATGCTTGTTCCCCCTCTCTCTGCAAAGATCAGAGGGTTTAAAATAATGCCACACGATGTCCCAATTTTTCCAAGCTTAAGAATCTGTAAAAATTCAGCACAAGGTCTTGTTCTTTTGTATGTATAAAAATAGATTTATCTCTAATGTAATCCTTTCAAAGAGATCGTCGTCCTCTTTGGCTAACACAGCGTCATTTAGAAAAGCAAAAATGTCTTGAATATAGTTGACCTTATTTAATCTATTATCATGTGCAGATGTCTTGATATTAAAAGACAAATAGCTCTCCCCGTGGCAAATCTTCAGTCTAGTCTGTAACAGACAGTTCAGCAAGACAGTTTGTAGTTGGCCTTAATGTTTCATCAAGGGTGCCATAAATAATTTCCATGCAATTGGGTTGGGGATATTTTGAGAAATGCTATTTTGGTAGTAGTGCCAAACAGATCTGAAGCAAGTAAGTAAAATCCCTTTCTGTTGCAAATAGAAGTATAATTGACACTTATTTGCAGGCTTGATTTTGTACAATCGTCTTTTGAGAGGGCAGGAGTTCAAAGCTTAGTCTAGGAATCTTTTCGTAGAATAGAAGGGGTTTAAATGAAACTGAGGAGCATTTGGCAAAGCTGGAGGAAGTGGTAACAGTCTTTCTCCTCCAAGGATCAGTGATTATCTGATCGTTGCCAGATATCATCGCTCACACACATGACTCTAAGTCACTCAGAGTTGTCAGTCATTGGAACAGCACTGAAATCTAAAACTATGACCTCATGTACTTGGAGAGCTTCTTCATGTTCATTCGTTTAAAGAAAAATACCGGTGCGCTTGAGTTTTTTCCTCATCTCTGTTATGTCTCTACAGACCTGTCTGGGACATCGTTCAATCCACGTGTTGTTTGACATGTACTTCATTCATTTTGGCAGTTCATTGGATCCCAATCATATTGAAGCGTCCTGACAGATACCCATGTCAATCCGAAGCTGTAATCCATCACTGCAAATTTAGTAATGCCCACTTACTAAAGGGAAATCGCCTTCTTGTTCTTTGATAAAAGTGAATCAGCAATTGCATGCAGTCGGATCAATATAGTTTGTGTTGTCTTTCATGTCCTGTTTGTTTTTCTCTCCTTCTTGCTGACCTCTTAGATCACCAGACGACCTTTCGTTTAAAGGGACCTCGCACCAAATCATAAAAACAAAGCCATGCAATGGGAAATGGCCTGTGGATAATGTAAAATAGAGGTGCAGTAAAATAAATTAAACCCAAAAAGTGGAAAACACCGGTATTTTCCTTTAAAGTGGCTGTGTCATGGTGAGAGGGTTTCCCCTTACAGTGAAAGGGTTTCCCCTTACACTCATCACTCTCTAGCCCATCAGAGAATTGCTAATGAACACTGTCACCATGGGAACACTGCCACGATGCTCTAAGTTCACAGACAGTCTGCTTGTGGTGGAATTCATTCTGAGGATAGATACTAAAACTAGAGTGTTTCCTTTTAGTGGACACAATATGTGTGTGTCCTCTAGTCAATAATAGTTGAACTGTGTGTTTCTGTGATAAACATGTGTACTTTTGTGTCTTTCGGTGTGAGACTGTGTTGTCGGAGAGGGAAAGAGTGATTCTGACGGCCTTCAGACTACTCATTACTGTGACCAGTATCCATTAGTTAACCTAGATCATATTGGTTCAGAGCTAACGAGCTCACATGGGGTATAGAAACTGCCCTCACACTAGGCACCACCTAATGCAGAGTCGGGAAACAGTAGTCAAAGTTTCTAGAAAATGCTTACATACTCGGCTATTATAACCACCTTAAATATTGAATATATAGTTATATTTTAATATACGTATATAAGAGAACACTGTTTTTTAATTTATTTTTCTTTGATCTAAAAAAATCGCTGATTCAAAATGCCCAAGTGTAAAAAAAGTGACTACATCCTCTCCAGCAAGATAATGGGAGAGATGGTGGGGTAAGAGTTTGGGTAAATTGCACATATTCGTTCATTTCGATTTTTTGATCGTTTTGTTCATCAGTTGTCATTATTTGCCTGAATTCAATCAAAGCACTCGGCGCACATTCTCTGTCACATTCGTTAGACTGTCTCCTTCATAAATACCTCTCGCCCCCGCCACCAACACACCAACTAACGTACCCCTACTAATTCAATCCAGGCAAATATAAGGACGGACTAGCATGTTGTGTAAAGAGAAAAGAAAAACTCTACTGGTGTATTTGTTTGAAACTCTGACTCGTGTATGTCTGCGTATGTATGGATATGTTGCATTATGTGTGTGTGTTTGTGTGCGTGCGTCATGTCTGTGTGGGTGACAGGATATCATGAATGTGTGTGACAATGTGTGTCAGAGAGAGACTCAGTCCAGGCCCATGTAGAGTGATGGCACAGGGAGCTCAAGTACTCTCCCTGCAGGTCGAAGGAGCAAACAACAGCATCCTCTCTCTCAGGCCTTGTGCTGCTTGCTGGTCTTGAAGGAAACCTGCAGCACACGGTCGCCCAGGCGGTAGCCATTGAGGCTGGCGATGGCCATGGCGGCTTCGTCGTAGTTGGTCATGGTGACAAAGCCAAAGCCCTTACATTTGTTGGTGGTGAAGTCACGGATGACCTTGACGTTCGTGACGGCGCCGAAGGGCCCGAAGAGCTGCCACAGAACGCTCTCGTCCGCTTCAGGGGACAGGTTGTACACAAAGATGCACCAGCCGGCCCCGGTTGGCCCGGTTAGGTTGACCCCGGCCAGGCTGGTCATGCTGTCAATGGTGATGGGGGAGAATCTGGGGAGCAGAGAGGGAGAACTACCATGGGTGTCATTCTGAAGTTCCACACAGCATGCTGTACTCTATACTGTCTCTTATGGGCAAGTAGCCGTGAGAAATGATAAAGCTCTGTAGTCGGGTATGGAGTCGGGGGACCCCATTCCCGTCCCCTCTGCTGTACAGTAAGTAGATAAATGTGTGTGGGCAGGCACAACAGTGGCTCCAAACTACCTGCTTTCATACAAAATGACACTGTGTGCCCTGGCACACAGACACCCACACAATTAGCTTTTTTTTTTTTTTTTTTTTTTTTCATATTCTCTGCTGACCAAAAGCCTCTGCAAGAATCAAACACATACATCACAATGTTCAACAGAAATCACAATATTGAACAAAACACAGAAACCTAGAGAGGGATGAAAAGCAAATCAGAATCAAATCATACAAAAACTGGAGCAAACAGAGGAGACGCAAACGGAATCTGGTATGTCCATGCTGGTGGAAAAAAAGGGGACATTAAAGCAACTGAAACTGACAATGTTAGTTCATAAATAAATACATAGAAATCATTTCCATTCATCAAAAGAAAGGAACAAAAAGGTTAAACAAAGCCATGCCAGAATACCTTGCTGTTAGAAGGCTACAGCAATGCTGAACGTAATTGCAGTATTTTGTTGTCTGGGCTGCCTAGCTGCTTGTATAACATGGCTGAATGGGCACTGGGTAATGTGAATCAGGAATTACAACCATCATAATGTATCTAATTTCAAGATGAAGTCAGCAGGTGGTATTCCCGGCACTTTGTTTGATTGTTTTTTTCATGGATGCTTTTGAAAGTACACCTTTGGCATTTACCTCTTGACTCCGTAGCTGGCGTTTAGTAAATTGTCGAGTCTGCAACGCAAGAGGGAGAATGAAGGGGGTGGAGAAGTTAGTTATGAGATCTACAAGGAAGGGGGGCTTTCAGTTAACATGTAGCTCCTTCACCAGCTGGCCTCCAGAGGGCATCCTTCACTGCAATGGAGCCCATAGTCTCAAACATCCAATCACAGAGTGATGACAGATCAACCCCAAAAGTGCTTTGAGTATGTGTCTCATTTAGTATCGATGATTTCGATCAATCAATCAATCAATCAATTTAATATTTATATACCGCCAAATCATAACGAGTTATCTCAAGGCGCTTTACAAATAGAGCAGGTAGAAGACCAGGCTGTTTATTTTAAGACCCAACAATTGAAACAATTCTCACATGCACTGGTGATTTTACTGCAGGTCATGTGACAATTGAAACAATTTCCCAACAAGGGCAGCACTTGGTGATGGCGGCAAGGAAAAAGAGCCCTTTAACGGGGACAAAACCTTGAGCAGGCCTGGCTACTTATGTTTCAGTTTCCAAAATAGTTTCCCTTTAAGTATGCCCTCAAGTACCTTTAAATGTAAAACAAAAAACAAACAAACAAACAAACAAAAACTTTGTATCCTGTAGGTCAGTGCACATATTCTTTAACTGCTGATAAATTATTTGTCATTACATCACTCTTAAAAATTGGCATGTCTTTAACCCCTTATGATCTCTATTTGTTAGGTGTTAACCTTCATTTAAAATTGAGCTCTGAGTACTGTAGATGTGGCCAATGCCTGGCTATGTTAATCTCATTATAATGTCTGAAAGTACAGACAAAGTTTAAGGGGTTAGTATGATTCTTCTTAAACCAAGATTTGTGGAGCTTTAGTTTTTATTGTACTTGTAAAAATCTGGTCTCTTACATTGGTTTTGTGCTGTTATTTGGATCTGGTCCCTTTCCAAATGGAGGGATCACGCTGCAGTTTAAAAGAAAGTCAGAGAAGAAGAGTGAGAGGGAAAGACGAAAAGTGCCATAGAGAGCTCCCTCTGTGCTATAAAAGAAATCATCTTGTCAAATAGAGCAGTTGACTCATTTAGTCGTTACAATCCCTCATTTTGACTTTATAAGTGCTTCTTTTGCTTTAACAACAAATCAGAATGCATTCACTCACCTAAAAGTCTAAATGAGTTGAAGTGGCATGTGAGTTGAAAGTGACTTGACTAAGTATATTTGTGATGTAGAAGAAAGCATCTCCCATACTGCTACTTGAAATGCCATTAGTTGATATGACTTGTATTAATTGTGGCTTACAATTTTGCATATTTTCCACCACAAATTGTTTATCAATGTAAAACTACCAACCACATTTGCTGTCAGTTTGGTGTGCTACTTCACCCGGTGGTTTGTTTTCAAAGAAGAAATACTACCAACATAGTCACTGTGAAAATATTTACTCTTTACTAAAGTGTCCATGAGGACAGTTGAGTCTGTTGGGAGTTATGTTATATGTAAAGAGCTTCAATGTCAATAAAACTTCTTAAGTATGTTTTAGATAGAGCTTCTCAAACATAGTATCTGATTCAACTGATGATGAAGCACTCACAACAGACAGGACTGATAATGTAGCCTATTAAAAACATTTGAAAATCAACTGTTTCATGGCTACTGTGACCATGATGCCTCTTTAGTCTCTGCTTAATTTACTTGTCAATGATATTCCATGTCATACTAAAACCAGGAAATGTTGAGATCTGGTAAACTGGGGGGATGTTGATTTCACTTAAGTTTGCACTTTGGCTCAGCTTAAGATACTCGACACAGCAGGATTACTGGTGATTTGATGTGGAAGCGGTCACTTTTTATAGCTGTGGCTGCAGGATGGGGTCAGAAGGTGTGTTGTCTGGGTGTGGCAGAGGTCAAGTACCTGAAGCGCTGAGTCTGGTGGTGCAGGGGCCCCGTGTAGCGGCGGGCAGCAGTCTGGTACAGCTGGGTCAGTAAGGCCTGGCCTGTCTTCTGGCTGGGGTTGTTGGCGAACTTGACCGTGATGGGCTCGGCTGCGCCCAGGGGCTTCTGTCCATTCAGACCTTTGATGGCCTCCTCTGCCTCATTTCGCTTGTCAAACCGGATGAAGCCCACTCCTCGCGATATGCCTGCTCCGGATCAGAACACAGACCAATGTTAGTACCTGGGAGTCGAGGACTGACCCACTGGCTGACACATGGGACCCGGCCTGTGCTCGCTGAAGTTCATCCAGGGAAATTGGGCTCGAGTGACAGCATAGTAGTGAAATAAGGCTGTACCTGTAACTTGGTCCACTAGGATGCGTGATGTGATGATGCGGCCATATTGGGAGAACAGCTGTTCCATGTCCTTCTGGCTCATGGTCTTGGGAAGGCCGCTCACGTAAAGGTTAGCATCACGAATAGAAGCCGAGCTTGGCCGGGCATATGATACCTACAGCACAGAAAGAAATCACAGAAAAACATGAACTCAACAAAGAAGAATATGAGGCCATTTACACCTGGCATTAACATGCGTTTTCTGCCATCAGATTGCAATCAGATTGTATTTTATCACTTCAAGGAAAACTCAGGTAACTGGAATGAGCCTTAGATGAGTTTCCTAATTAAGTTCCCCATCCCCCCCTTGCTCCGTCTCCTTTGTATCCCACACCTGTACTCTTTTATTATAACAGTCCTGCTTATTACTCATCCCTCACCATTTCCAAAGCCCCCTCTCTCTCCATGCTATGTGACACTACTGTTCTGCTGACTTCATCAGTTCCTTTGAGCACCACACTCTGTGACGACTGTGACCATCTCCCACACTGATGATGCCAATCTGAGTTAACAAGCTTGAGTGTTGGCAACTTTCTTCTGAACAGGGGGTGGATGGGTGGCTGTGTGGGGGGCTTCAGTTCTATTCTCGTATGAGTAGAGGGGCACAGGGATGACAGGCCAACCCGGAAGTTAGCACATTGCGCTGGGTTCCCTCGTCTTGAAGTCAATTCGTTTTTTTAACGGGTTTCTGGTTAGATGTCTGAAATAAGGTCTGTGGTTAACAGAAGTTTATGATATTTGTGTCTGTGTCTTATCCTTGTGTTCAGCAAGATAATCTTCACAAATGAACACCACTTATGATTTTTGAAGCATAAATGTGATCGCTTCAGAAGTCAGAAAAGTTGTGTTGATTTGTGAAGATTATCTTCCTGAACAAAACCTGTAAGTATCATCAACTTTTGTTAACCACAGACTTTATTTCTGGCATCCAACCAAAAACCCATTCAAAAAGCCCATTGTCTTTGAGACGAGGGAACCCATGCTAACTTATTCCTGCGGCACTGCCTTCACTCGTGGGTTTATGGCCATTTCTGCTATCTTTTGCATTTGTATCCCTTGTGATTCATTGTTGGTCACTGTTGAGAACATTCTGCATCTGATCATCTGGAAGGATATCTGATTGATTGTTAAAGTCATTCGTGCTGTTCCTGTGTATGAGAGCATGTGAGCATGTGTATGATAGATAGTGCGCTTCAGTCCATTGTTGTGTGTTGTGTTTGTGTGTGATGGAGGGAGAGAGAGTGAGTGTTGTCTGAGATAGGCTGATCGGCCCACCCTCTCCTGCCTTCTTCCTTTGTCTCCTCTATCCTCTAGGGGAGAAGAGCTCCACTGGCAACCAGCAAACAGTGTAAACGGATCACGAGACTCGCTCACACGCTTTATAAACACATCCTCACATAATGTAGAGATTGTATGGATATGTAAAGAAGAAGAAGAATCCTACGCATTTTGAAAATGTGTTTTGGCTGTGAAGTTTAATGTCATTTATTTCACAGGCCCCTGATGTGAATTTGAACAACTTGTGAATTACTTTTTAGAATGAATACAGGTGTTCCGATTTGAGGGGTCAGTACTAAGCACCAGTGTGTATTGTGTACACAGACAGACTGTATGAGCAGGAGGGTTGTGTGGGGCAGTGATTAGGGTGTTCTGGAGGAGTCGGGGGAGTTGCTGCTTTCGGGGAGCAGAGACTGGCCTATAATTAACCCTCTCCCTGTCGCTCCCACAGTACAGATGGTGCCTGCAGCCCATATGGCCTCTAATCCTGTCATTGGCATTCTGCTCTCCGAGCGACCCCCTACCCTCCTACTGCTGCCCCCTCCCTCCCTCCCTCCCCCCTCTCTATTGACGCCTCCTGCAAAATCACATATTTGCTTTGTCACAGAATAATCTGTGGTATTATTCACACAATACTCATTTCTAAAAATGGGGTATTCAATATGGTTGGAGAAATGAATGGTAGCATGGTAGAAGGAACGATCTAAGCACAGACACATCAACTTAATTAATGTATGGTATAACATATCATTAGCAATGTAGTATAATAGGTGTCATGACGATTTAAACACTCCACATGGCTGTACCAGAGGTAGAAGATTTTTTTTTTTTAATCTTTGATAATGCAATGGGCTATGTGAATCAATTTTATGTGCCAAGCTACATGCATTTGTTCTTCAATAAAGGAACCAGATCCAGTGCTCGACTTGAAGCATGCTGATAGCTTGCTGTTTGACTAGTCGGGAGTCAACCACATCCATATCCATGGACAGCTGTTGCAGGATCCCCTGGTCTGCTCTCTCAGAGATTCAATTTCCCAATCCTGCACTTTGTCTCAATCTTTGATCTACTTTGATCAGGTCGGGGGGAGGGAAAGGCAGTAGCGTTTAATAATCTGCTCTCTCTTCCCCTCATCTGATTTTGGGACAAAGAAGCCCCGTAATTAGCCCAGATTGGAGGCAGATGGGGTAACCTGGACTGACCCTCATGCCCCACAGTCCTGCTTCCTAATTACATTTCCATCACAATAACCTGTGCATGCTGCCCGCCCCTTGCTTTCTGACCTCCACTCTCTCCTCTTTTCACCCGTTCTCTCACCTCCTTTGTTCTAGCCACCACTCCCCCTGCCTCCTCCTCCCCGTTTCCCCCCCTCCCTCTGTCGCGTCTGTCACCACCTCTCTCTCAACCCCCCCCCCCCCCCCCCCCCCCAAAATCTCCACTTCCTTTCTTTTTGTCTTCCTCACACTGGATTGAAGTGAAAAAGGAAAAGTGAAAGTGGTAGAGAGCAGAGCTCCACTTACCTTGATTGTTTTGGTCTGCAGTTTGAGACCATTGAGTGTGTTGATGGCCTTGTCGGCATCATTGGGATCCACGTAGTTTACAAACCCATAGCCCAAACTCTGACCTGGAGACAAACAAAGTGACATAGTAGCATCAGCGATTCTCAGAACCATTTGTATAGCGATAAAGAATTAAATGCGGACCAAGTGTGCTTGACGCACCTGTTATCTTGTCTCTAACTAGCTTGCAGGACTCAATCTCTCCAATGCTACCAAATAGACTTTTGAACTCTTCCTGGGTCATGTTCTGAGGCAGATAATTGACGATCAGGTTGGTTTTGCTGTCATCTGTGGCGCCGTTGGTGCTGATGACTGGACCATTAGGCAGACTGGTTCCGCTTGGACCGTTGGACACCTGGGTTTCCATGGTGCTGATTATCTGCTGAGGAAGAGGGTGGGATTAGATTCATAATTTGAGATGCAATAGGTCATAATTATGTGGTGACAATGGCTGAATGTGCATTTATCATGTTAATGATACATGCAAGGGATGCAAGATACATTTGCAATCATATCAGTATTGGCCGATGTCGTTTTTGAATATATCATATCAGTCTGATGAGCAAAATAACAGCAATGTTATCTGTGTAATCGGTACATGTATGTAATCGGTATCCATATTCCATCGGTATCCATTCCATATTCCATCCAAATTCCCATATTGAATTATGGCAGCAGTTCCAAACCTTTTCCGACTCATGGCCCACTTGAAAATCTCAAAAATGTTTGCAGCCCACATCTGACTGTAAACAGTACGAAGGCCAAATAATGCGTTAACGATGATAAAAGGAGCTGTCCATCAGCACCAAAGGTAAATCAGAAACTAAAAGTGAGGGGCTGACTGCAATAGGCTAATTAATGAATAATTGAATATAAATTAAATAACGATATCATTCAACAATGGAAATGCATTCTCATACATAATAATAATAATTATTATTATTATTTAATTTCCCCCCTACAAAGCTTGTGATGTTTTGCAAATGATGCAATACCTTGCAATACCGTAGTGCCCCACCAGTGGGCCCTGGCCCACCGGTTGGCAATGACTGATTTATGACCTTATCCAAATGTTTTAGAATGAAAGAAAAACATTACTTTCTCAAATTCACAGTGCTTATACGTGTTTTTCAGTATGTACAAAATTAGATTTTCTTAGAAACTTGTTTTTATACAGATCATATCGACATTGGTAAATATCGGTTATCGGCCATAGCAGCAATGTTAATATTGTTATCGTACGAGGCAAAATGTTCATATCGGTGCATCTCTAATACATATAAACCACAAGCACGCATGCACGCACACACGCACGCACGCGCACACACACACACACACACACACACACACACACACACACACACACTTGTCACTGTCATAAGGAAAGGTCAAGAATCAGCATTGCTGACAGGAGATAGGACACAAGCTCTGATTTGCCATAAACGCAGACCCTGTCCCCTCCCCCTCCTCTCGTTCACCCCTTCTTTCTTCCTCTCTAGCCCCCTGCCTCTGGTCCTGCAGATGTCACAGTCCCTTTTTGCCTTTCTCCTCCCCTCCCCCAGCTCTCTTCCAGGGTCAAACGCCATTACATCATCACACAGGGATGATAGAGATGGTGGTGTGTGACGCTGGAAAGGGAAGGGGGGCAGTTGACAGACAAAAGAGAGACTGACATTGTTAAATGGATTTAGTGCTAACAAATGAGGAATATCATTGGTTTTGGGGATGATGAAATACATTCGGATTAGATTTACTCTCCTAACTTTGTTAAGCTTCTTTTGTGGCCAACACACTTTTATTTGTCTGAGTGGGTTAGTGCACAATTGTGTTTATGTCTCCTGTGTTGCTCTGGAGTAAACCCTGTTGCTTAATTTGATCCACAGGGATCCACAGTTTGTCAAGGAACATCTGTGTGTGCAGGTCAGAAACAAAACTTCCTGCTCTAATTTTCCTGCTCAACGCCCAGTTCTCTATCTCTAGATCCTTATTTCCAGTGGAAATTGAATGTACAGTCATTGCACACTGTTTTTTGAGTGTGAAAACAGAAAAGATCAAACAAACAAACAAAAACAGAATATGCTGTTTATGTACCACATGGTTGCTCAGATGCGATATAGTCCCTTATATTAATAAGGTAGTTTTTCCAGTTCTGATTTATTTGAGCAAGTAAAACTCCCTATTTTTTCTTTACATTTAAATTATTTTAGGGTTATGAGCTTAATTGTTAATTGTATTGTTTATTGCTTCTTTCTAGCAATGTTGATAGTGCTGTTTTTGCTCTGCACCTTACCTACGGGAATTTGTGTAACTTTTTATTGTTTAAGTAGTTGTTGATGTCATTGATGCTACTGCTGCTGTAACGCCAGAATTTCCCTATGGGGATGAATAAAGTACTCTATCTATCTATCTATCTATCTATCTATCTATCTATCTATCTATCTATCTATCTATCTATCTATCTATCTAAAACAAACAGTAGGCTAATACGGCCAAATACTGGCCTCACATCCATTGAGCAAGTGGGAGACAGTGCCCATGATAATTAAAATGTTAAATCAACATTTACATGTTTGAGTTGCTTCCCCCCCATGTTAAATAAACCTATTTTCAAGTTGTTTGAATTTTAAGTCCCCCCATTAAACATCATAACAGATGTATTTCACTTAATAAATATGGAAAATGTTGAACTTACAAGTGTTAAATAAGTGTTCAACTCAAAATCAATCTTTGTGATAACTAGGATACTACATGATTGTAAACATTTATATTCCTGTGATTCTTATTCTGTGATTCAAACTGAACATACACAATAGGGGGGGATTATGTTGCTTATGTATAAGTGTTGGGATTTCCTTGTTGACCCATACAACTGAAAAAAGCCTTTGAAAATGTCAGTATGTGTTTGAATGTAATATGTCATTTAAATAAGTGGTTCTCAAATTTTTTCACGTCAAGGACCCCTAAACTGACACAAATTAGACCATTAGACCCATTTGATAAGATTTTGTCACAGGGTCCCCCATCTGATGAGATTTTTGCTTTTAGATGTTTTACAGAAAGTGTATGAAACCCATGACCAAAAATAGTCATACTTCCTGTCATTGTGTTACTTATGGATGAAATTATATTGAAAATAACTATTGCCCTTTTTGCTGGGGACCTCCTGGAGACCCCTCAAGGACCCCTGGGGGTCCCCGGACCCCACTTTGAGAAACACTGATATAAATAAATCATTCACACAAACAGCCTCCATAAGGTGTCTGGATAAACATGTTTTTGTTGTTGTTTTTTGCATGCAATGTGCTGTACATAGTGGGACCCAAATGTAAACCGTTTGGCACGTTTATATGAGACGATACAGCTCTAACTGGTGGGTGTTATGTATGCCAATAGGGCTAAATAAGTCTCTTCTAAAGCTCTTGGGGTGTCACAATGTAGTCCATAGCATCTAAGGGACTTACGGTAATTAAAGAATCTTCCATGGCAGAATTATTCCACAAGTACATTCTGGGAATTTCCTGACTTGAAGGAGGAATAGGCTTGAAGTGTAAACATCACTGAAGCAAGCATTCACCTGCCATTCAACCTTATTGTAGCTTTTTGGGTTATGTCTTCCCACAATATAACCAGCTATTTTTTTCCTTTTCTTTTCAAAGGAGAGTGGGCACTCCCAGGCACGTGCACAGATATATCTCAAAGGGGGCTTGAGCACCTGTCCTTTTGGCCTCTTATAGAGAAGTGCCCTTTTTCCGAGTTGTCTTGAACACAGCGTTTCTATGGTGAAAGAACGCACTACACAGTCACATGCAAATTGCACACATTCATCAGTCGTGACTCAGTCAGCGCCAGTTACTTTGACGCAGTCATCAGGTATGTGGTCAAACAAAGTATAAATATACTGTTCATTTGGGTGGTAAGAGACAAATATGGAGGTGAGAGAGGCAGCCAGAGGAAGTGCATATATACAGTATTAAGTGAGCGTCTGCACGTGAGGATGTCAGTCAGAGGGCTGGTTAACATGTGAGGAGAATTTACTGAAATACATTTCTTTGCATGTAATATTAATTATCTGTCACACGTAACAGTATTTGAACCAACCTCAGTCATGGCTTTGTTTTAAATTACATACATTTTAATAGTGTCCCCAAAGTAGTCATTCCTGGCATATCTTTTTTATTTAGTTGTTTTCAAAAATCACCGGCATGCCCTTCTATGAATTTGGGCCCCTGCCCCTCTAACATCCTCTGCATGTGTCTGGACACTCCTCTCACAGACACACTGAAAACGCTAGACAGAGAAGAGGATTTTCTATATTCTAGTCCATGCAGTATCATGGACACGTGGCTGCTAGGTTTCAGTTTTACTGGCTCTTCTAATTCAGCCACTGCAGCGGTGGTGCTTTCGGTTTCTATCTTGATCACATCATTTCTATATGTTTCTATATTATGATCACATAACTAAAAGCAGGATTGGTGTGTTTCCCCACCTCTTCTGCTCATGGATTTGTCCTGGCTTTCCCCCACTTCTTCCCTGTAACCTGCTTTGAGCCCTACACCTCTGCTCAGGTTGCCCAGGTAACGGCCCTCAAAGACTGCATTGTTTCTAATGGCTGAATGGATTTCTGACTTTAAGCTCTGTGTCTAAGTGTGTATGTTTGGGGCAGATACACCGGTCAAATATTGCTCCTCCATGTTTTAATATTATATGGCTTTGCAGGGGGATATATTTAAGTCAAATTGACAATGACAAGGGGAGAACATCACAGAGTAGGAAGTAATAGAGCGAGTGAGTTATGACAGCCTAAAAATAAAACACTTCAAACACATATCTAAGCACAAAGGCGGTGCAACGCAGAATAGCAATCCATCATATAAAGATTATGGTGCAGAGCCAAAATACTTGCTGATCTGATGTGCAACTAGAGCAATAAATCATTTAGGTGTCTTGATAAAACATGGTACAATTAATCCATGTTGACAGCAGCTGAAAAGGGTGGAATCATGCATGCTCTTCATTGTAATATTAGGCCAGTACATTGTGATGTGGTGCCTCTGACTACAAGAAGTACAATACAAGCATATCTGAGCGTGTTCCAAACATGACAAGAGCTTTTTGGAAGAAGAATAAAATCTGTATTATGGAAATGTTGACTCGCCAAATGATATAAACCTCAGCATGGCAAAACACGCATCCTCAGTGAACAGTGCAGAAGTTATATAATTCACAGATTCAGTTAGTATAGTCCAGAGATTGGCTGACACAAGCAGCAAATAAGATTGAGCTTTTGATACAGAAATTAAAAGGTTTGGCATGCTATATATATATATTTAGCATATACCACACTAAATATACCACAGTTAGAGCCACTCACTGTGTGTACTTTATTGGGGCTTAGATTTAGTATACTTTAGTATTTACGGTAGTATACTTTCATATTGCCACACTTGGTAACCATTTTATAAAAGCAATAGATCACATCAGACCGTAATATATGCTTATTATACCACAGCTAAGGGTGCACAACCCTTAGGTGTGGTATAATAAGCATATAACACGGCCTGTCATGATCTATTGCTTATATATATATATATATATATATATATATATATATATATATATATATATATATATATATATATATATATATATATATATATATATATATGTGTGTGTGTGTGTGTGTGTGTGTCTGTGTGTGTGTGTGTATATGTATATGTATATGTGTATATATATATATATATATATATACACACACACACACACACACACACACACACACACACACACAAACAATTAAATAAAGAGCCTAGAAGTGATAGTGAATCACATAGTACACTACACTCAGTAGAGATATTCCAGATAAGTCAGGCTCCAGAAGCTTAACTACTGGAGACAACAAAATTGTTTGTGGGTGGCACAATTCTGGCAGATTCCAGCTGTTAGGCTGCAGCACTATTGTCCCACACTGCTTTTTCTATTTTGGGGGTCTGCGAGATCTCCCTCAATATTTAATGTACTGCATCACATCGCCTACACATGGTTCCAGACTTGCACGCACACAAGAGCCCTGCCTCCACTGCCAAAAACATGAACCCAGACTTGCACGCACACAAGAGCCCTGCCTCCACTGCCAGGCGCACATACCACCTACACTGCACTCTATTCAATTACAAAACACAGAAGCAAAACACAGAAGCATTACATGACTGAATGTAAATGCAGCTGTTGGTGTGTTGTCTTGTGAGACCTAAAAGCGTGTCCAATTAATTTCTGCTCCAATACTGTGTATGATGTACAGCAGACTACTTGTGTCTCAATCAATGTGACCAGACTCTGCAACCTGTCATGTACACTATAATCATGACAAATATTTAAATGAAAGGAGATGGCCATCAACAGTCCCAGGAAAAACCATTCGCCTATGTGTTTGGTTGATTTAGGCTTAGTGTAGAAGTAAATACATTTTGTTTTCATTCTTTTTGTGTAATTTATGGTTTACAATCACTGGATAGAGGTATAATAAATCATTTGATTGATATGTATTGAACTAACAATGAAAACCAAAATACTCATAATCACAATTCAGGAGAATCTTATTCTGATGTGTATAGTGTTTTTCATAACCTTGTCTCTTAATACACATGCATTATATTAAAACAATAAAAAAAAATCTTCTGGAAGGCATGATTTAAAACTGAATGCTATATAGGCTGAAGTGTAAATGAGCCTCCTAAATAACACAGATTACAGGATTATCCCAAACAAAGGGCATTAGCCACACTCTGCAGCTTAAGGGATCATGGTGGCAGCTGTAAAACAACAGGACGACAGGAGTCACAGCTCATGTCAGCTCTCTGCTGAGGCTGCTCTCTAGTCTAGCTCGGCAGATAAAATAGAATAAAATATAGATGAAAATAAAAGATGTCAGCTCTCAGAGTCAGAATATATAGCCTCCTTTGATCGGATGTGAGCAGAGCAGACATCGTCAGAGGGAAGGGGAAAGAAATCTGTCTGGCAAGTCCTTGTATGCGGGGCGCTATCCAGCGTGCTGAAAAAGGGAGTGGCTTTCCGACGATTTCGTTTCAGTCCAGCAAGGCCCGTGAATCTCGCAAAGACCATCGAATCGATTCTGTTGTTATATTTGAACACATTCCATTTGGTAGATTTTAAGGATGATCACAAAGCCGGGTGTTTAAATGTGGGGGGAAACGATTAATTGCAGACCCCCGATCACCCTGTTTCTCTATTTATTTAGCCCCTTTTGAAAAGGCAAGACGTGTGCGCTCTGCAGGCATTCATGAACCGGAGCCCCTTTTTGCTGAATAAACGTATTGAAACAGCCAAACAAAAGAGACACCCGTTCCTCCTCTTCTCCCTCGCAGAGACCATGGCAGCACTATGAATATTAATGTAAACAGTGGCGCTTTGTGTCGTGGCCAGCGGCTGCAGGACGCTCCCGGGAACAATGAATGTTACAGTTGCCAGCTCCAAGTCAAAAACGCCGTCATATAGGCCAAATGAAAATAACAACACTGGATATTTCACTGGCGATTTCATTGTTAAAAGTATCAGACTTATAATGTGTGATAGCCTAGTAAAAATAAAAGGGTGAGTAAACTATGACCTCCAATCGGTCACCATGAGGCAAACATCCATCCACCATAAAAACAAACCAACAATATGTGGCTTCACCCTCCACTCCATCCCCATATTTGCTTTTTGACACTGTTGTGAAGATTAATTAAGACGAATAATCATGCAGTCTAGGAGATGAGTTGCATGCTCCCCCTCTTGCTTCTCTAGGCTTTTTATTTGTGACTGATACTGTAATTACTTCAAGTCACTATAGCAACAGGAGACCTACAAATCACTGCTTAGCATTACATTTGACTTCGAGTTGGACAGATATAGCTGCATGCTAAGTCCAGCCTCTTCATTATTGTGCTTCAGGTGTAGGCTGATAGGCTACTGCCTTTAAAATAACCATCGAATGATTCTGGTTTAAATTCGAGAACACTATAACTAAACATCAAGCATGTTGTGTTAGACTGGTCTGCATTGATGGCCTCTGCTGTCGTTGTCCTTGAATTGTGTAAGTGCCTGGGAAAGGTTATCTGACTCAACGCTTTTATTTGCTTGGCACTGCGGTACAGGCATGGAGGACTGCGGACCATGTGGGGAGCTATAGCCTGTCTGTGTCACACTAGGCCCGCAAGGTGCAGGTAATGTGCGACAAAGAGAAAATTAAACTGCCTATTGCTGAAAATATGCAAATCGACAGTTGGAAGATGATATATCTTAATGAATATCTTGCTGTCCACCGATATTCAAAGCAATAGGCCTCCCAGTCTGGCTGTTTGAAATTGCGTGAAATGAGATCTTAAAGTTGTGAATGGGCCCATTTAAAGTCCATGGAGCAACCACAACTCTCCTCTCAATCGTGTTCAATGAATCTATTTGTTACTAAATAATGTGCTTTGCTTCTTAAACAGCTTATTACATCTTAAACATTTGCCACAGAATGAACATATTGCCTAAAGGTCTCGATATTTTGTTGGCGTTCAGCATCTTAGAGATGCTATTCCTCCTAAAAAGTGAGCAGATAAATAATAGGCCTATAGTTTTGTGGATATTACCACGCCTGAATAAGTAGGGAGTAGCCTATGCCCTATTGATAACGCACCTGCATGAGGATGGACCTTCAGCAGCTTCTATGCTAATTATAGATGTTCCTATGCTTAGGCTATTTATTTGCTTCGATAATTTAATGTAGCTAACTAAGTCTGTGCTCTTCTCGAGGCTGCTCAGATGAACGTCCATCTGCTGGCAGCGTGTGGAGAGCATCATTAGGCCTGAGTCAAGAGGTAAAGCGGAATAGGGCGTTTGTTCAGATAGAGGCTTTGAGGCCCTCGTTTAGTGCTCAAGTCCAGCAGAGACACGCCCAATCCGGCCGTCGGCATTGAGCAAAGCTAATTTATCACCGCTCACATCTCCCTTTATCCGACAAGCGTGATGCGCGCAGGGCCATCTTGTAGCCTGCGTGCGTTATACTCTGATAAAAATGTGCTTAAAATGGAGATGTCCATCTCCTCACTCATTGTCGCGGCCTCTGATATTTCCAACGCATAACCGGTTGCATCGCAACGAGAAGCCTGAGGAATTTGGATTTTGCCTATCTGATTCAATCCAAACGAAGATGCGTAATCCCCCCCCCCCCCCCCCCCCCCTCCCGGAGTGACTCGACCCTTTTTTTCCGTTGCTTTGCTCTGGATGGGCCCTCAGCCTCCGAGGCATCATGTTTGTCTCAGAAAGCCGTCTCCAGCATCCTTGTGCTGCACAGTGCACCAGCCAGTCCTCCCCCCACTGAGCCCTGCGCCTCAACGCCTTTCTGCCTCTTCATCACTGCCCTCTAATCCTGCGGAATTCCTTCATCTTCACCGCTGCATCGTTCGTGAAATACATTCACAACTGCGACGTTTAGGCAGCCGTAATGGCTGTGATATATGAATATATATTCTAAAATGGCAGGAGAAAGACTTTATCCATCGCAGAGGTTGAATACAGCAGGCTGTAGCATAGCCGCGCATGGCGCATCATTCAGTGTGCGATTTGCCACTATCGACCGTTAATCTTGTCATAATAATACTGCATTACACATTTGATACAAACATAAACAGCTAATCCCAAAACCATTCTATGTTGTAGCATGTGGGTAGTAGGCTATTAGACAAACAAAATAGGCCCTGGAGCTCTATTTAAAATAAATAACAAAAATGCATAGCCTATAAGAAAGATGTTAGCTACCATGTAAATCTGTAATTATATCAAATGTGTGTATGTATTATAGTACATATCAAATACAGCACAAAGGGAGTGAGATCTGAGGCTATCTTGCACGCATGCTGCTAGAGCATCCTCTTTACAAATAAGAGAAATAGAGTCATACGTACAGTAACCATTCTTGACATACAATGAAAGAGATCTAGGTCCTTTGCACTGGTCTTGAAGCTGGAGGCTGAGTCTGTATATATGCTCTTCGGCCTTTGGATGACACGGCCTTTATGTTCTGTCAGGAGTTGGAGGTGTCCAAATTAAAAGAAAAAAAAAGAAAAAGAAAAAAAAGACAATCTTCACCAGGGGATCTCAGCCCTTTGCGATTGGTAGGTGTCCTCTGCAGGGTGAAAATGTGGAGAAAGGGCTTTTCTTCAGGATGGTGATGAGAGGGAGAGCTTTCTCTCCGAGTGGCGTGGGCGACGGTTCAGAAAAAAGAGAAACAGTGATCCTCAAGCAGGGTGTGTCCAGGGGAGGGTGTTCTGCTGTGTTTTGTGTGTAATTCCCCGCTCCTCTCGCAGTCTCCTTCTGTGCCTCTGCTGCAATGTTCTTCCTTTATGCGTCCTTCTAGCTGGCAGAGCGCGCTGCTGATTGGCTAATTGTGCAGGGAGGGTACTACATGGCAGCCATTGCAATGCGCTCCTCACCCATTATCCCCTTCAGGAGAGAGATCACCAAGAGCCCCCCCCTCCTCCTATCCTCTCCCCTCTTCCATCCCTGCCCCTCTCTCCATCTCTCCACTCCCTCCTCACTGCCCTTCCTTTCTTCCTGCCCCCCTCTTCACACACACACACACACGCACGCACACACACACACACACACACACACACACACACACACACACACACACACACACACACACAGGCAGAGCTGAGTGAATAGGGCTCCACCTGCACTTTCAGAACAGATGGGTGCAGCACAAGACAGCAGCCTTGTCTCTCTCTCATTCCCCATCACTTCTTCCCCCAGCGTAGCCCCTTCCTCTCTCTATCGTCCTCCCTCCACTCCTGTATGAAGCCGTAGCAAACATCTCTTCTTATTTTTGTGTTTGTAAATAAAAGCGATTTTGTGTCTAGACTGCTACACTGAGTCCACATTATAAGACGATTATTAAAAAAAGATGCAAAACATTATGGCCGAATTGTGTGTGAACCGAGTTGTGGCCAAAAAGGAAGCATGAAATCACTAAAGCATGCTCTAATAAGATGAATGAGTGGCTGACTTCCTCAGCTTCCTACTGGGATCCACTTTTCATATGGCAGATGGCTAAACATAGGGTCAGGTGCAGAAATGAGAATAGCAAATTAGCTAGCCTCTGAATTAACGTAATTCATGTCCTTTCAGTACGAGGTTGAGAAACGTTGCAGTTCTGATCAGGAAATATTGTCAGTGTTGTTGTTTTTCTCTTTGCTTTACAAACAGAAACATGGCCGGCAGTGATTTTTATGTTACTTTATGGCATCTACTGTAAGTATCCTTTTCCTGAGGAGTTCTCATCCCTGGCTGTGTGGGGAGTGCTCACTGAGACAGGCTGTTTGGTCTCATCTATAATGCATCCCCTGCCCCGGGACATCATGTGTGACAAATGACCTATTTCTGTGCAGACCCCCATAGGGCCTTGACCTGAGGTGGTGTTCATGCGAGTGTGCGTAAATCAGTTCGTGTTTGTTTATTTGTGTATTTGTGTGTGTATGTGTGTCTAGGCTTGCTATTCATGTGAGGAAGAGAGATAGTAAAGAGAGGTTGTGTTTTGTATGGAATTGAATGTCTGTGCGGGGGCTGCTGAGTGAACCAAGTGGTGCTGATGTGAGTCCTCCTGTATCAACAATGGTTTCCCCTGCCTCGCTCTCCCTAGCTGACCTTGAGGAGTCCTCAGATGTCTCCGGCTGCAAGGAATGACGGTGGAAGCGAGCAAGTTGTTTGCATTCTTGTTACTGGCCATCCTGTTGTCATGGATCTGCGGATGGATACTAGTCTATTTTTTCAGATGAATGTACAGTACAGAACATACTCCTTTCCTCATATCTGTCATACTGCCTCCAGTAGAGCCCGACCGATATATCTATTGGCCATCACAGATATATCGGTATTGGCGTATGTCAGGGATACTCAACTTGCTTTGCCCGGGGGCCACTTTCGTGAAATGATAGAAGGACAGGGGCCAGTTAATAAACAAACAATATACATTTTTCTGTAGCGGATTGTAGGTTTTTGGGGTGTCAGCCGGAGTTTAGTCTGACAATGTTAGTGATAGTTAGTTAGGTTAAGTTAGTTAGCTTAAGTAAATACATACGTGCCTGGGTAGCGAGCAGATGGCGGTATTTGACAATTTAGCAGCTAAATCATAGATTATTGAAAGATATTCTATATTCCAGACTGAAATGATATAACAGAAGTGGAGTATTGGCCAGAATGACATGAAAATTTGGACACTTATTCAGCGGCTATCTTGCATGTTGCGTTCAGGTGCACTGTAGCCTATATATATATATATATATATATATATATATATATATATATATTCCATCGCGGGCCACAAGTTGAGTATCATTGGCGTATGTTGTCCGATATGGAGCAGATACTTTTTATTTTATCTTTTAAAGTTATATAGGATGCATTTTATCTATATTTGATCCTTTTTGATTGATTGATTGATTGATTGATTTTATTCACACATCATCATTTAGTACATTACAGTATTCATGGCATTTCAGTACAATGGCAAGATGTGTGTGAAAGGGTCGCCCCAAGGAAGCTATTTAAAGCTTTTAGGATGGGGCCCAATTACTCACAAACATACAGTAATAACATACAGAGAGACATACAACAGACAATCCCAGCATTTTAAGTATGTTAGTAATACATCAGTAGTTGTAAGAAATTCATAGACAAGACTTTCATGTAAACAGTAGTTAATCATATGTAATTAGAAGTTGTTCTTAGAATTTGTCTTAAAGGTGGAGACAGAATGTAACATTTTTAGGTTCGTATCAAGCTCATTGCAAATCTGCGGTACTCTGCACACAACACTGATGCACACTGGTGCATTTTAACCTTTTTTTTTTCCCCCAGTGATTAGGTGTTTTTCTTTAGTGTTATAGGTGTGCAGAGGAAGGCAGATAGGAACAAGGTAACATAAATTATGATTTAGTTTATGAACAACCTGGTACATCATACAAGCATTCTGGAGGTAATTGTACTCTACAAGCCTCAAAAGATTATAACGACAGAAGAGCGGTCTGGTAGGAGAATTCAATTCGGAACACGACAAGGCGTGTATGACTTTCTTTTGGAGAATCTGTAACTTTTTAAAGTGACTTGGAAATGTGTTGCACCATATGACATTACAGTAATTTACATGAGGCTCAAATAAGGTTTTGTATTGAATAAGAAGTGCAGAGTGGGAGAGAATACCTCAACTTAAAAAACAAACCAACATATTTAGAAAATGTTTCCGTTAGACCATTCATATGACATTTAAAGTTAAGAAATTCATCAATGAGGATCCCCAGGAATTTTGTGGAGCTGACTCTTGCAATATTCTGTCCATTTATTTTGGGGCAAACATGCTCAGCATCTGTTAGACTTTTGTTGGAACGAAAAACACAATATAGTTAGTTTTGCTGACATTAAGAGAAAGTTTGTTGCATCTGAACCAAGTGTCTACTTTCATAAGTTCACTATTTAAGATTTGTTCGAGTTCATTCAGATTCTTGTGAGACAAAAACAAGTTGGTGTCATCAGCAAACAATACTTTATGCCAGGGATACTCAACTTGCTTTGCCCGGGGGCCACTTTTGTGAAATGATAGAAGGCCAGGGGCCAGTTACAATCAATATACATTTTTCTGTAGCGGATTGTAGGCTTTTGGGGTATCAGCCGGAGTTTAGTCTGACAATGTTGTGGACACCGGATAGTTAGTTAGGATAAGTACATACATACTGTAAATGCCTGGGTAGTGAGCAGACGGCGGTATTTGACAATTTAGCAGCTAAATCATAGATTATTGAAAGATATTCCATATTCCAGACTGAAATGCTATAACAGAAGTGTGAGTATTGGCCAGAATGACATGAACATTTGGACACTTATTCAGCGGGTATCTTGCATGTTGCGTTCAGGTGCAATGTAATTTTCTTTTCTTTCTTTTTTTGCAATTCCATCACGGGCCGCACAGGGGGCGCCCGCGGGCTGCCAGTTGAGTATCACTGCTTTATGCAATATGTGCGAGGAATTAACAGTCATTAATATACAAGATGAAGAGAAACGGCCCCAAAATGGAACCCTGAGGAACCCCGTATTTGATGGATTTGTTTAATGACTTGTGGTCATTTACGTAAACATATTGATGTCTCCCAAACAAATAACTTCTAAACCAATCTAGTGCTAGGCCTCTGATGCCATAATGATAATGCCACTACCAATACCACAGTTGTCTTTATCAATGCCGTCATTGATCTTTTCAATTAGGTCAAGTACTGCCATACAGGTAGTGCTGTTCTTCCTGAAACCATACTGGGATGGCACAATGATGTTTTTCTAAATTCAAGTTATTTGTTCTATTTGTGTTTATTTATTTAGTAATTTATTGTTATTTATCATTATTCAATTCCCAGTGAAGTTTACTGTTTCAGTGCACTGATGTCATTCTGGATAATAAGTCTATTGTTAAACTGTAAAATATCTTACCTCCATTGCCTTGTCACACGTGTTTGATATTTGAGGGATCATTGCAAAAAATGTGTTTATGTATGCACGCACACACACACACACACACACACACACACACACACACACACACACACACACACACACACACACACACACAGTGTATGTGTATATACCGGTATATACATATATATACACATACATACATACATACATATATTACATGATACACATACACACACTGTATATATACACTGTATAAAGAATATCAGCCGATATATTGATATCAGATTTTTTTACTCCCTAATATCAGCATCGGCCCCAAAAATCCAGTATCAGGCAGGCCCTATCCTCCAGTCCCTCCTTCCCAATCACGCTCTCTATGTCCCTCCCTCGCTTCCTTTCTGTCATTGTCCTGCAGCTCTCTTCCAGTCAGTTTGTGAACATGGGCCATGTCTGATATTTTACATAATTGCCTTACATAAGTAGCGAGCTCTGCTCAGAGCTTGGCTGATATTAGTGGAGATGAATATTGCATGAGGAAAGCACTCGTTAAGCGTTAATAAGAGGATAGAGATGGAGCCCCACTGTCGGTCTGTCTTAACCCCGCCCCCATCGCTCTGTCAAGCAGTGACTCAACTCAGCCTGCAAGCGTTGGAGTCAGTTTGTTTGAGGGAGAGGAAGCGTGTGTGTTTCTGTGTGTGTGTGTTTCTGCCGGTGTGTATGTATGTCTGAGGAGAGTGTGAGATTCAGTCATTAGGTGCTTATGTTTTTGCCTGCTTTGTTTGTTGAATAAAAGCGGTTCTTGTAACACAAAGACACCCAGGTCCATCAGCTGACTACAGCCCCACTTACACATCACACTTAGTGTGAATAAACAGGCTTAATTGTGGCCCCTCATTAGCGCCCTGGTTGGTAGCACGGCAGCTGAATCCTCCCTATGGGTAAGAGGGTGTTTGAAGCACCTATTGTACATAACTGAATCAAAGGATCAAGCATTGGTTTTGTTTAAAAACCTTTTTGTTATTCCACGGATTCTTTTCTTATCGTTGAGGGTCCCTCCACTAGTGGTGATTAGGAGTCCTGCTGCAGTGGTTCTTCTGGTCCCGAAGGGACCTTTAGGTGACCTTTTGTTCCTACTAAATGTGCAGATTTTTATTTTCTCTCTGCATATCATGGAATGCTACTAGGTGCCAGTAAGTCGCATTTTGAGCCTTTGCAGAATTAGTCCACATATTTTAAAGTTCATCAGCACACACAGAGGACACATGCTAAGTGTTGCTAATTGTACAATTATCATGGGTAAAATGGTCAAGGGAGTGGAGAAATGCAAGTTTATTAGTTTTGTTATCTATCTATCTATCTATCTATCTATCTATCTATCTATCTATCTATCTATCTATCTATCTATCTATCTATCTATCTATCTATCTATCTATCTATCTATCTATCTATCTATCTATACATTTGGCAATGTGGACTCTGTTTGTTTAAAGAATTTTGGCCGGCCACAGCTATGCCGTTTTATGTGCGATCGGGCTGAAACTTTCAGGGGGTGTAAAGAGCACCCATGCAGGTGACTTGACGGAGCCAGATTTTTTAATTAGGGCAGATTAATTGCCCTAAGGCTGAGGCTATAGTTGAGTGATGATGTCATCAGTGATGTCATACACACACACACACACACACACACACGAGAGAGACTGAGGGAGAGGGAGAGGGGGAGAGAGGAGAGGGAGAGAGACTGAGGGAGAGAGGAGAGGGAGAGAGAGAGGGAGACATTGCCAATAGGGCAGGCGAGGCCATGCATTAGCCGAGCTACAGGTGAGGCCGTGCAGTGCAGAGCTGCATATGCGAGGGCCAGCTCAGCGAGATGCAGGGCAGGCGAGAGCGCGCAGCAGGCGAGCCTAGGAATCAAGCGCGCAAAATACCTAGTTACAGTATATTAACATTAACAATATAACAAGAGAATGGTGGGTTGAATGTCTAATTCATGATATATTTGAATAACGGTGATAAAATGCTATGTTGGAAATTGCAATAAAAAAGGTCTGAATTAGCCAAGCGTTTTCTATTTCACATCTCAATTATTGTAGTATTACATCCAAGTGAATGCCTGTTGCCATTGCCCTGCGGTAAGGTAGTGGCCTTGTCTGTGTGTGCATGTGCGCGCGTGCGTTTGTGTGTGTGTGTGTGTGTGTGTGTGTGTGTGCGTGCCCGCATGTGTGTGTGTGTTTGTGCGGCGCGCGTGTGAATGACACTATGGCAGTGTATTTGGGGGATGGGTGGAGGTCTGGTTAATTTGGTGGTCTCTCTGCTGGGCCTGGCTCTTGGCAGTTCAGGGTTTTATGGCAGCAGCAGTGCTGCTATAGCTTTCAGGAAAGGAGCCAGATTTAAATTAGCCCCTTTTCAAAGGACATTTGTTGATAATGGCAACTGGCCTAATTCAACCCTTTATGTATTATTTGGCAATTTTCTTGTAGACTCCCTCATGGCTTTTGTTTCATTTACGCTACCAGCCACAGCCAACCAATCCTCATTTGAAGGTTCCTTTCTATTCTTCTTTCTCTCTCTCTCTCTCTCTCTCTCTCTCTCTCTCTCTCTCTCTCAGAATGTCTTTCTATCTCTCTCTCTCTCTCTCTCTCAGAATGTCTCTCTCTCTCCCTCTCTCCCTCTGTCTCTCTGAATGTGTTGTCTCAGGGCTATTATTAGAGTAGACAGGCTGGTGGGAGGAAGTCTCTGAAGTAGACGCCTCTTGTCATCTTTTTATTTATTGATTATATTCTGCTTTCCATGCGCCTGTTTAATTCTCAGAGTGCAGTTGTGTGCTTTCTGTATGTACAGTATGTGTTAAGTGCAAATATGGTTTATGTTTCACCTTTTCAGGCAATCTGTTCATATTTTTCGTGGGCAGCAAAAATCACACATTTACAAACGTGGACTCTCAATTTATATATATGTTGCTCATAACATTGTCTGTGCCATGTGTATGTGTGACTGTGCATGCATATTTGAGGTGGGGCGGAGAAGAACATCCCTGTCTTCGACAGGGACCACGTTTTACTGTCAACCTTGTTAAATACGTAGAAAGCCATAGCGATTAATCTTTCATTTTGTCCTGTCTGAGCTGCTATCTTGGGAGAGACTCCTTAGATGATCTCTGTTTTTCTCTCACTCCTTTTCCTGCTCTCAATCTGACATGAAAAGACAAATACAAAAGTGACAGACACAAAAACATGCCGGATAATACAACAGGAGCAAGTGTGCCTGTGCCTTTTTAGCTGAGCTGTTTTTACCTTCATGAATTGTGTAGCAGCTCTGACTTTTAATAAACAACAAATACATCATACACATTTTGTGCCTCTACTAGATACGTTCTCATTGTACTTTCATGTTGAATTTGTTCCACGACTGTTATCTAAGATATTACTTGAGGGAGAAAAAGTAGATCACCCAGATAGATAACACAGGCCATCCAAATGGAATACGATCATGGTTCCTAGAGACACCAGTGAGTGCCTCTAGGAAACATGATCATATTCCATTTTAGCCATTCC
>NC_139644.1:24984773-25058580 GCF_964638095.1 Poromitra crassiceps | reverse complement strand
GGGCTGGAGGTTAAAGTAGAGATTCTCCTGAAGATGCTACATGTTGAAGCTTTGAGGGTAACAAGCAAATGAGCATCTGCCTGCCCCTCATAAAGGGAACCGCCTCGAGATTAGAATTAGCATTATTGATTGCTCTAGTCTGGGTTAATTCCTCCATCCTCCATAGATGGCAGCTGAACCATCAAGATGGGGGTTTTTTTTTACCTTAAAAAAACATTTTATTCCTCCTAAATTCACTCACAAAAGCCATCTATCATCTTTCTGTGGTTGGTAAATTGTTGGTCATTTTTCATATGCAAATGTGTGTTTGTCCTTCTGTTTTTGGGACTTAATGTTGTTAAACTCTTTATTGCTGCTGGAGTAATGTCCTGGAACCAGGCCACAGTGAGAAAGTGGTTAATGATTTTAATAGGACTCCCCGGCGGGGCGGGATGGAGAGGGGGCGTGCTCTGGGTACGGGCGCGTGGCGGCTGAGCAGGTGGATGACGGGCAGCTGAGGAGTGGGCTTGAGGGGAGGGGTGGGGGCCATTTTGGAGGACTCTTGGGGTTGGGAGAAACCCTGGAAAAAGGCAACCCCATCTGGAAGTGAGGTGGGGGCTCTGGTGTGAAAGAGATCTAGTGGGTGGTGTCTGACACTCGCTCTTTTGTTCTTTGGTAACACGGCGGTGATGGTGGTGGGGGGGCTCTCTCTGCTGTGGGGGCAGGGCGCTCAAACAATAGTGCTGATCTAGGAATTGAAAGCTTTCGATGAACAGCGAGGCAAGGAAGGAGGCAGCGAAGAAGGTGGGGAAGGAGGGATAAAAGGAGGCAAGGAGGGAGGCAGCGAAGAAGGTGGGGAAGGAGGGATAAAGGAGGCATGGGTTCATCCTGGACACTTACAGTAGGTGGGCTTTCCAACAATGCAAGGACACCGCAATGTCACAGCATACATATACCCACTCAGAAATCCAGATTGACATGTTTTTTGAAAAAATGCTTATATATGTATATTTATTCAGGTCTGGTTGATAGGACTTTCTGGGCTTGTATCCTTATATGAATGCCAATGAAAGGCACAACACAAAGAACAATATGATATGCCATTAATTAGCAAATCTATGATGATAATAATATCGGTTGTGACCAGTTGTGTTTCTCACATGAAAAGCTTAAATTTCAATGTATTACCACTTGCTAAACCTTGGAGCAGCAGAGAGGGAATGATGAGTTTTGGCATTGTGGTGGCAGTATATATAGAGAGAGAGCTTTCATCATCAGTGATCTAGAGTGCGTGCTGCACGCTCTGATGCTGTTCTGACTGCTGCTCCATGCATTAACATATATCCCCGAGACGGCTGTCCTTGCTCAGCTACAGCCAAGCTTCTGTCACACAAGGTTAATTTCCCCCCTCAGCCTCCCCCCTCTCCATTTTTCACATCTCTCCTATACAATACATGCCATTCATCAGCCATCTTGCAGAGGCTGGCCTGAGTACCTGCAGCAGCTCTCCAGGGTGCTGAATAGGAGGACCGAGGGGCAGAGGGAGGGAGCAGTGGGGGTAGGGCTGCAGCGGGCACGTTTGGCTGTATGATTTCCTCATCGCAGGCGTGGGGGTAGGGAAGGATGGCGGGCAGACAGGGGGGGTGGAGATGCAGACCTGCCATTACAGTAAATTGACACATTTTGCCACAGTTACTACAAAAGCAACACTTCATTTTAGGCAGAGAGGGAGAACAGTGAAATACATTTTTCCTTTTTTAAATTTTTCCACATTTAATAATCCCCAACACATAGTAGCCCTGCATGACCTCACACACTCCTATAGCTGTTTGACAAATGTGAGGTATTTGTTTAATAGCATTACATATAATTGGTTCACTAAACTGCCTCTCAGTCACTCTTAGACAGTAAGCCAATATACAAGGCTATAGCTATATTTCCTCTACTGCAAGAAGTCAAATAGTCTAGGAGCAAGCAGAGGACGCAAGACGTCCTTTCTCCAACATCCATGGTAAACACCCCCGCCTGCTGGTTTAGTGGTGGTACAACACCCACTGCTATCTGGTGATATTACAGAAATGGCCACACGGTGCAGTCCACTAGATGTCGCTGTTGTCCATTTTCTTTTAGTGCCTAAATGGACATGAACAATAGAACCGTCATTGTGATTTGAAAGTTTTGAGGCAGTCAAGGGAGTGTGAAATGTGTCCATCTCCCATAAACACAACATTTCATGCCATTTGTACGTCCACAGTCAACTAAATCAAGTCATGGTGGTGAAAGTGTAGAGCTTATCTGGCCTGCTTCCTTAATTTTTATAGGGTAGGCTACTGAAATGAAACCAGTGAAACCCTAAACTGTGGAAGATTGATACTGTACCGCACTCCGTACCGTTCTCTGTTCTCTTGTGTGATCGCTTCAAACCGGTCAGGTGAGATTTCTACATCAACAGATGGTAGAGAGCAGACAGTAACGGATAGGTGTCAAGCCACCGAGAAAATAACTAGATTAAGACCGGAAGTAATGCGATCCTGTCTTCAAAATATAAGCGTACCCCCCCCCCCTTTTTTTTATGAAAAATAATAATAATATAGTCGGGTGTGTGGAGTTACAGATTGAATTGTATTAATGTAACGGTAGCCAGCGGGTAGTGCTGTGCAATCGGCAAAATAAACCTCACTTCCTGACGCCCTATGAAAGTGGTTTCTCAAATTGGGGTCCAGGGATCCCAGGGATACTTTGCTTGAAGGGGTTCCAGGGGGTCCCAGCTAAGGTGAATCATTTGTTTCCACTATACTTCCATCAATAAGTATGTGATGACCCTCCCACTCCCCTCGCCCTGTCTTGCAGTGGGGTCGTTTAGGATGATTGAGTGCACCTGTACCGGATGTACTCCTTGGGTTTTAGAAGTCTGCAGACTATTCTGTCTCTTTCTCTCCTCACCTAGGTGCCCCTTTTGTTCATTTGGTTTAAAAAAAAATCTTCGTTTTTAGGTAACAAATTTGTGTTACTTTTTAGAACTTTTACTTTGTGACTCACTCCTTTGGTACTTCTGAAGTAACAAGGAGGACTAAACAACTACAAACCAAAAGAGCAGAACAAAAAGGTGCACACAGGTGAGGAGGGAGAGCGACACTGAATGGTCTGCAGGCTTTTAAAGCCCAAGGAGTACACCGGGCCCAGGGGCACTCCATCGGGCCAACGACCCCAGCCACCAGGCCCCTGCAAGACAGGTCCAGGAGTGGGGAGGGTCAACACAAGTAATATCATGACAGAATGACTATTTTGGTCATGGGTTTCACTTTCTTCCTGTAATAAAACATCTAAAAGCAAAAATGTTATTCGATTGGGGACCCTAGGACAACATATTATCAAATGGGGGTCCATGGTCTAATTTAGTGAAAAGTTTGAGAACCAAATGCTTAAGTGACGCTCTAGCAACAGACACTATTGGTTTTAGCATCCTTGCTAGAGTGTCCGTCTCCCATGCCACAGGTTCCCGGTTCGATCCCCAGCTGCGGGGGGACTACACAACGCAGGTCATTGCGCATAGGCCTACTCATCATAATGAAACTGCCTTATGGATGTGTACATTTAAGGCTATATGGATGTTAATATTTTATTACATCAACATTCCTTGAATCTAACAAGCAATTAAAACGATGTACTAGCTTTTATTTCTTTATTTTGAAAGTGACTACCGGAAGTTGCATTTATATTGTGGCTGTCTTAACCTTTGCCCAAATGAACCTCCGCGGTTCAGCTCCCAACCACTAGGAGGAACAAGGATTCCCAGGCAGCGTGGAGAAGGAAGCGGTCTGACTCCTCAGCGCCCCCCCCCCCAACACACACACACAGGACGGGACAGAGCCAGAGCCAACACGCAGGAGGAGGGAGAATACTTTACATTTGACTTGGAAGACTTTCTCTACATGGGGACACGAAATGACGTCTACAGCGAGCGAAAGGAGGGCGTTTGCTCATAAAATCAACCGGTGAGACTCGCGGTTGTTTACAGAACTTATTTTATGCTGTAGTGCCCGGTTGCTATGTGTGAAAACCTATTGGATAGACGGAAGGTAGCCACTATGCTAGGATTTGAAGGGGTAACGTCAATGGTCATAAACTGTTTATGATAAACATGGTCAACCAAAGCAGTTGAGTCTATGTTTACGAGAATGGTCATTCACACTACCCACGACTTCCATTATCAGCCTGTTTTATATGATCAATCGCGGACTATGTAAGCATGATTAACGTTATCAACAATGATGTGATTACTCAATGATCGAGTGCTACTCTGTTGTGAAGCTAATGGATATTCTAATGTCCTAAAGATACATCTAATTGAGGAGATGGAATTATTGAATTTGGTAATAATGGTAGTAGCAAGGCCAACCAAATTGGATCAAACTGACTAGTTATGCTCCTTGTCAACGTCTTGCAGCTTGTTTCCACTCGTCATTTAAACTGGTCTCCAAACTGGTCCTGTTCCCATAATAAAAGTTATGGCACAGCATGGAACAAGCAGTCTTGTCGCCCATATAGAAAACTGATCACATTCCAGGAGGCATCACTGATGCATCATCTGTCAAGTGTGAACTGACCTATTTGAATAGTCATGGCATGAACTGTGATAGTTTCAGCCAAGTGAGTGCCTGTTTGCTGTGATAGTTTTACTTACTAATGGAACACTTCAAAACCATTATTTAGTTTAGGCCATGATTGACCTATCACCACTCCACTGACATTCATCATCTTCATTTCATAAGTAGTCTTTGTTGTTATGAGTCACCCGGCAGGATCGCTCCTCCAGAAGCCTGTGAGAAAACAAACAGGCTAACAGATTATTGCCACTGTTCTGCAAGTCTGCATGCTCTTCCCCCAGCGACACAAACTTATTGAAGGCAGTGCAGATATGTAAACAGTGGACCAGGCTGCGTCATGCTGTGGGCTTGCTTTAGTTTTCATTGAGCATGGTATGAATGCTCTACCTACCTGCATGAATTCAAGGCCATGGTGCCATGTGAGTGACTTTATCTGCCTGTGGCTTCACTGCTGTTCCTAGTAGATCCTAGAGTGATATTGGCTTAATTGATTGGCCTCCTACTGCATTCCCGGAGTCCTGTCTGTCCTGTCCTGTCCTGTCCTTAGTGGGACCCAGACCATTGTTCAGTCCCGGATACAGGAAAGGGTGGGTTGGGGTGTTCCGGCTATTGCCCTTGGATTCAAGAGCTTTCCTTTTTCCTGTTTTAATGGGAGGTGTGTAGAGCTGCAGAGTTTGTTTCCACATCTTTTGAGGATATATGGGAGTTATAGTGTCAGCCCATAAAGTTGAAACATGCAACTGAGGCAACCGCTGCATTGGGTATATTTCATGGCCATGACGTTAAAGAGCCGAGCGGTGTCTTAGAGATAGGTGTTAGATACATAACAGCAGCTAGGCTACACTCGGGTGCCTCTTCCTCTCTTGGTGCTACGACCCTGGTATTTGTGTATACAGTAGGCCTATATGGAATGAAGACATCCTACTGTATGTGATCATGACTTGGGAAAGGTTGAGTTCTTTGCAGCTGTGTGTGTGAGAAACAGCCATTTTGAGTTTGTAGAGGAGCAGCTGCTCGCTGTCTCTGTGAGAGGATTTTTTTCTCTTTCTTTTTTGTTGTCCCTCTCTAAGCCTCCCATTTGCCGTTAGTCCATAAAGGCCCGGGATAGAGTTCTGGCTGTGTGCCTGCTCCCTGGAGCCCGGCTCGCCACCTCTCTGACAGATCCGCTTGACTCCCTTTCACAACAGCTGCTGCTGGTCTTCAGCACCACTGTGGTACCATGCAGCTTCTGAAGACGGGGGTAGAGGGGCTGCTTCTTAGATCTTATAGCGCATGTTGGAAGTTGAGCCATACAGATGCGTTAAATGAGCCTCACTGTGGATGATGTTTTGGAAAGGATTTTGTTCACCCGAATTGTGTGTGCATCATAATGCTAAATTTCAACCTAGATTTTTCTCAGCAGTGATTTTAGATAACGGTATGCAATCCTGATTTTAGGAGAGCATTCATTGCCTTGATAACATCAGAGGTACACTCACGCACGCACGACACACACACACACACACACACACACACACACACACACACACACACACAATCAAATAATCTATATATAGTCAATTGTTGATTGTTGCTTTTTAAGTTATGTCACATCTATAAATACAAGTGCCTTTGTTCTGTGTTTGACTGCCTGACAAATCTCTCTCCTCTCCGTGTTGCTCAGGACGGTGGCTGCCGAGGTCAGAAAGCAAGTGTCCAGAGAGTATGGCTCTCCTCAAATGTCTAAGAAACGAGGAGGAGCGCAGCAGCCTGTAAGTCACCATGTGTTTAACACTGCTGGAGTTTCAAGTCACCTCAGCTTTATTTCATATAGCCCTCCAATTCATCACAAAAGCCAGTCTCAAAGGTCTTTCCAAAGACAAGCCTACCTAGATCTAACTAACCAGCAATCAGTCATAATAACACATCATGGAATACAGTGAACAAACAAAATAAAACACAAACACAAAGCACAATACGTCATATTGAAAGACATCACACGCCTATCTAACCTACCTACCTACGGTACCTACAGTATCTAGCATAAACCTACCCAGCACCGCCAACCTAGACCCTCAGTGAAGTCAAGGAAAAACTCCCAAGAAAACCTCATTAGGAAAAAAGCAAGCATGGTCAGCCGTCTGGCCCGTCACATTAGCACTGTATTTGTTGAGACTGATAGCTAGGTCAGAAATCGATGGTCGTGTTGTGAACTAGGTATAAGGATACACTCTACATACAAGGTCCTGTATTATACCATTCTAGTTCTGATTAGAGTTGACATGGCGTGTGGAGGGAAGTAGTTTTGGAACATGATATACTAACCCACTCTCACCCAGCTTTGTCCTTTGACATTCAGGCCAAGTTTCTACATAGTTGCTCCCCCAAAGTACCACAAGGGATAGTGACATCATGTCCTGGGCTAGTGACATCGTGTCCTGGGATAGTGACATCATGTGTTTTGGTGAATATGTCCACGTCTGAGTGGTTTCACGTCATATTGAAAGGATGAGGGTGGAATTTGGAATCAGTCCAACAGTGTATTAAGGATAAGATTACTGTATGGATTCCAGTGAAATCCCTAGAGATCACCAGAGGTACAGTAGGCTGCAGAATACAGAGTGGTGATTTATTTATGGAAGCCTAGATTTTCTTCATTTGGGCAAAAGAAACGAGCTAAAATGGGTTTTAGCGCAAGATTGGTGAGGGTTTTGTAAGACAATGTTTTTAGTAATAAGCTACTAAACATTGCATGAACTATGGAATAAGCTACACTGTATATTCTGAACAGATCTGTAGATGTAATCATTGTTCACATGGCTAAGTTAAATGAGAGGCACAACAACATCTCTTTCTGAGTCTTGAGTGAGAAAAAGATATAGCTGTAATCTGTCCTTGGCATCCTATCACCTCTCTCTGCTGCACTGATAAGTGCTTTTGATCAGATGAGGGGCTGTATTATATTGTTATCGGCTACATAATAGTCTTATGTTGATTGGCAGGTACCCCTGACGGAGGTGGTTGAGCCTGTGGACTTTGAGGAGTATGTGAGCAGTCATGCTCCCGGGGCGGAGCCTGGCCCCCTCAGGCAGCTGATGGAGTTCCCCCAGGATGACCTGGAGCTCCTCCAGCTGGAGAAAGAGTGCACTACACTGGAGCCCCCGCTGCCTGAAGAGGAGTAAGTCTCACTGATAATGACCGACACAAGCCTGGCACTGGAAAACACCCTCTCCAACACATCCCAGAACACCCGTAACACCACCACACAGATATGCAGAGAATTAGCATGACTGTAAAAGAGGACAAACATCACATCACATAAGAACAGCGCCTTTCATCATGGCTGTAACATGGAATAGACATAAATATTAAAAGCATGCCTTCTCAATTATTAATGTGTTTTTCTATGTAGCACGCTAGATCCCAGAGTGAGAGATGCGTTGGCAGTCTACACAGATGAGTGGCTCCTCATTCAAAGAAAGTAAGTGACGTCAGTTCGAGTTGTGATAACAGTTGCAATAACCCAAACCCACATGTTTGAACTGTTTAATAATGTGCACCACTCTGTCACGTGATTCTAGGGGACTTCACGACGAAGCCACTAGTCGACACTGTGACTTCATCATTCATCAATCATTCATCTGTGGTTTTAGGAATAAACAATATAAGTAATTAAATCCAACATAGATTTGTTTGAACAATCATTGTCTACATTATGCCATGTTAAATAAACATAATTTAAGGTTTTTAGAGATGGAAAGATTCCCATATATGTTGTTACTGCAGTCAAACAGTCGATATCTTCAGCTCAGACTAGTTGCTGGTGTTTAGCGGCTCATTTGTTTCAGAGCCAATCAGGACTCTTCTATGTCACATACCCCCAGGTTGGTCCCGCCTACATTAGTTAATCCTTTAATGGCTCTTTTTGAGACCTTTTTGACCAGAATTGATCATTTTTATTGGGTGAAAAAAAAAAAAATCTCCCGTGAGTAGTCGGCTACTTTTTGAGAGTAGTCGATGACTACTAAAATGCAGTTGTTTTTCTGTAGGTGTCAGCGCTACAGTACCATGTACACCCCTCACAACTCTGAGCGTCAGCGGGAGCGTCAGCGGGGCCTGCTCAAACAGACCTTTGAACTGGATGAGGCCGCCGCGGCCGAGCGTCACGACGACCAGGTAGCTGGCTGCTGAGGAGGGGAATGCAATTTTAAACACTGAGCGACCGTCCAGTCTCCACAGAATCCTTTTTGCTTCATTAAGCTAAATTTATTCAACATACAGCGTTGCCAAGAATAACGCGCTTAATTCCATGGCACATCACGTATAAATAATACATCCCAGTTCCCATGCACTTAACCTATCAAGGCTCAAGGGGGGGAAATCATCCATCTGAGAAATGGCTGTCATTAATGTCCATTTGAGCGTTTATGTGTTTTTAGACTAGTCGTTTAGTAGTGATTGAAATCAGTTGAAATTCCTTTACTCGCTGGACACAGAGATGGAGAGCCAGCAGACAAAGAGTATAGTGCTAATTTTGAACAGCATGGGGAAGGCATTATGGCTGGAATGCTTTCTGGTTACTGAGATGATTGTATAGGGAATTTGCAATGGATCGCGGACAAGGCACTCAGCTCTCTCACTCAGCTCCATTTGTGAGTGCAGATAATGGGGATCTGCATCATCTCTTCCTAATTATGTTTGGTAACATCTATACCCCCCCCCCCCCCCCCCACAGTGAGTCACTGTTGCACTTAAAGCTTACAGCACTGCCTGGAAGAAGAAGCCATGATCTCACCTCCCTGCCTCACCCTTCCTTGGCTTGCGTGTTTCAGGATGATGCAAAGCGGCGCTCGGTCTCCCTCGATGACACGCCGCGGGGGAGCTGGGCCTCCAGCATCTTTGATTTGAAGAACTCCTCCCCAGACGCTCTCCTGCCATCTGTGTTGGAGCGCACAGCCGCAGAGGACATGGACCACCGCAACACCGAGGCCCGCCTGCAGGGGCGCCATCCCGACCTGCTGGGCCTCTACCCTCCCCCCGATGAGGTTTGTATGTGCAGGAGGCCAGCCTGCCTCTGCCTCTGTCAAAATACGGTAGTAATCTGGCCCGGGACATTTTCATATAAATAAAAGTCCGCTTACCGTGATCATTTTGGGCCTTGTCCCACCTGAGAACAATGGATTTTCTTTTTAACTACAGTAATTTTATTATTATTTTTACTTACAAACTGCCAAAAATTTGCCATATTCCGTCACTTGGTTTCCATTGAACACAATGTAAAGGCAATTTAAAGTACTAAAGTAATAAGCTGGACTTCAGCCTGATGGCACGTTCACCGCGTGTGCCATTTATATCTCTTCCCGTTCAGAGCAGATCCGATAAAAAGCAGCGCATTTCACCCGGTATCACTGATGGCTTTGTCACTTTTAGACAGAGTTTGTGGATATTATTGGGTTTTTGGGCCAATCTAAAAGGGGCTATATACTTTTCTATACCACCAGAAGACTGTTGGAAATGTTGGTATATTATGAAGTTGCCATTTGTTCAGATCAGGGTAGGAAACCCATCCAGTGCCAGGGAACTGCTTTCCTTTCCTCTAGCTTGGACTCAACTAAATAGTTCTCATTGCCTCTCTCGCTCTCTCTTCCTCTTTTCTCTATGTCTGTGCAAACACTATCGCCGTGTCTGTTGCCATGACATCTGTGTAAATGTTACGTACGTGCGTGCGTGTGTGCGTGCGCATGTGTGTGTTTCACATGGCTTTGTTTTACTGTGTGACAGGATGAAGCAGTAGAGAGATGCTCTGTCCCTGAAGTGCCCAAGGAACACTGTGGCCAGAGGATCATGGTCAAGTGTCTGTCTCTCAAGTGAGTAACAACATGCAACGTTTATGCAGTGTAGGACATTATCCAGGGGCAAAGGCAAAAATGCCGCAAAAGAATCTCAGAATGCCCCTAAAAACCACGATTCAGGGTAAAAAATTGCCCCCAACATTTTCATATATATATTTTTCAATCAATCAATTAATTTAATTTACATTTCCATCTCTTAACCCACGCTCAGCACCTGAAAGCTGTTTGCCAGAACAAGACCATGAAGGAAAAAAACACACACTAACAGTGCTGATGTTCACACTACACTTTATACTTCAGTGTTGTCACTGTTTTGTAATGATACTTCTCAAGGACTTTTCAAGCAATAAAGCTGGGGGGAAACGGGGGGGGATTAAAACAAAAATGTAGCCACCGCAGGTTACCTAGGCGACCAGCCACATATTTGAGCTAAGAATGCATACGAGAGAGCACAACAGCCAATGACAGCTCAGCGATCAGCAAATCGCTGTATAGTGATACTGTATATAGGAAGAAAGTGTGTCAAGCTTGGCCCAGCACTAAGAATGGTGTCATAGGTGAATTATGAGATTACAGAGTGCACGAGGCTCAAACTCAGAGATTCCGGTAAGCTAAATCCAAGCACGTTTAAGGGCCTCTTTATAAAGCCAAGGACGTTCAAGTTCTGATTATTTTTTCTTAAATCCAAGCACTTTCTAGACCCTTGGCAACCCTGAACTTTATGCACTAATTACTATTTGCCCCCAAAATTTTCTAAATGCCCCCATTTTTTAGACAGTGGAGGCAAAAGTTGCCCCTAAAATATTTTTTCAAATTCCCTACACTGCATTCATGCATGAATTCAGTGATTCATTCATATATCCTCACTCATTAAGACCCCCACTTGTAAATGTGCTTTCCTCATCTGACTGAAAACTATTTTGTATGCTTTTCAGATTTGAAATAGAAATTGAGCCAATATTTGGAACACTTGCTCTGTATGATGTCAAGGAAAAGAAAAAGGTACTTTTTGTTTTTACAATACATTTTTTAATTTGATGTGACTATTCCTCCAGTGAGTGTTCCTTCTGGCAAACCACATACGTAATGCTGAGCTCATGCTTGACTACCGGTAATTGAATTCCGCCCCCCATCTCAGAAGTTCTAAGTGGTCTTGTGGTTTAAATCACAGTCAAAACCCAATTAAAATCCCCTGACGTGCATTTCCACTCTCTTCTTCCCCCCTCCCTCTTTCCTGCTCATCTCGATCCTCCCTCCCGCAGATCTCAGAGAATTTCTACTTTGACCTGAACTCAGATCAGATGAAGGGGCTGCTAAAACCCCACACGCCGCACACAGCCATCTCCACCCTGGCTCGCTCTGCAATCTTTTCCATCACATACCCTTCTGTTGATATCTTCTTGGTAATCAAGGTATGGCTTAGATAAGACCGCTTATAACGTAGAACAGTCTGACTCAATGTTGGTGGAATTAGACTCCTCCCCCCATTTTTTCCTCCCCTTGCTTCATACAGAACCGAACTGACCCTTTTATTCAATATTTTCCCATTGTGTGCCCTTGAAATTAATCCAACCCTATCCAACCTTAATGCTACTTAATTACGACATGATTTGATTTGATCTTTATTTTATCTCGAACAGATCAAGCATAAAAGAAATCGCAGTAAAGACAAAATGTGACCATATACGAATAAGTCAGTCTTTATCAAAGAAAACAAACAAACAAGGATGAGTTCAAGAAGGGGCAGAAGGAAGCAAAGCTTATCTGGTCCATCCGGCCCCTTCCTTACAATATCATAACATGTAAATTAAAAATCTCTTACAACCTAAAATATAATAATAAATAAGACTAAAAAACATATTTTTTAAGAAATCAAAACATTCCCTAAGCACAACTTTCTATAGTTCCTCAGTTCTGTATTAGTCTATTGATGTTTTTTTTGCATCTGTTTTTGAACTGTGTGCGGAGAGTAGGAGGTTTTAAATTAAGTTTCCCTCTTAAACTACTAATTATCTTTAATTTAAATACATCATATAAAGATCCTGTTCAAAAATGGTCATCTGTTTAGCAATATGAGAAATAGTTGTTTTAACTTGTCACTATGTACTCAAATTATCTTAAGTGTGGCAAAATGTGATATGATGTTTTTTGTGTGTTCCAGCTTGAGAAAGTCCTTCAACAAGGAGACATCGGGGAATGCTGTGAACCCTACATGGTCATGAAGGAATCGGATTCCTCGAAGGTAGTTCAGCCAATAAACTGTTGCAATGCCCAGGCAGCAGCCAGGCAGCAGCCAGGCGCGTGGCACTCAGTTACTGTCTGCTCATACTTATTACTCAATTCTCTCTGGATAGCTCCAATATTTGCTCTTCTCTTTTTGGCAGGGCCATTGTATTTGCTATCGCAGATTTTTATATAACAGTTGGTATCAGTAAAATGCCCTGAGGATGAATTTATTTGATTAAATTCTGTCTGCTCTTTCTTTTCCCTGCGCAGCACAAGGAGAAGCTGGAGAAGCTGCGTTCGCAGGCGGAGCAGTCATGCAGTCGTCTGGGCCGGTTCCGCATGCCTTTTGCCTGGACGGCCATTCACCTTCTCAACATCGTCAGCAGTGCGGGAAGTCTGGACCGCTCGGATCCTGACTCTGACTCTGGTACTGCTGGCTCCAGCCGCCGCCGCCCCCTTCCCCTACACGTTCACACACACACACGCACACGCACACGCACACACACACACACACACACACACACACACCACTGCATCCAACTGCTTACGTGAAAAAAGGCCCTTGTAACCGACACACGTGCCTCTCTTATATCATATATATATATGTATCTATCTATATATCACCTATATATATATTATATATATATATGTATCTATATATCACCTATATATCATATATATTATATATACTGTATGTATCTCCCTGCAGAGCGAAAAGGCCATGGGACGTGGAATGAGAGGAAGAAGAAAGGCTTTGAGCGGATGAGTGTGGGGGAGGACATGTGTAACTTTGCCACTTTCCGTCCAGCCACACTGACCGTCACTAACTTCTTCAAACAGGTCCGTCTCTGTCCAGTGGTTTTGCTTATTTATCAGTATTGTATCGAGTTTACACTAGATGAATTGCATGTCCTTACACTACAGTATTAATGTTAAGAGCACAAACACAAAACATTATGTTAAAAAGGAAGGGCTAAAATATTATAAACAGGGAGATCAAATTACATCGGTTGGTAGTTCATACTGTTGAAATCATCCTGACTTTGCCCATAATTATTACAGCACCATTGTTTGTGTTTGGCTCTCATTCATTATTAGGAGACCATATACTTCTCTGCAAGTTGTGCAAGTTATAGGCAAAATATAAGCATTACACCCCACTAATTACCTGCTTCATAAAACACCAATGCCAATCTATTTAATTGTATGTATTGTTTTGAATAGCATTATTATCATCATCTCCTATCATTATTTTCCCAGTGGTCTTGACAACTATATTACCACATTAAACAAACAAATGTGTCAGCCACACATATTGTTCTTAGTAGTCTACATTGTAGTCAGTCACATACTCTGCGTAATCACAGTTATCAATATTTGTGATCCCATTACGTGTGATATATTCCTACAAACCCTGCTGTTTGTGTCTAAAGGAGGGGGACAGACTGAGTGACGAGGACCTCTATAAATTTCTGGCAGACATGCGCAGACCGTCCTCTGTTCTGCGGCGACTGAGGCCAGTCACAGGTAAGGATGACACACACACACACACACACACACACACACACACACACACACACACACATAGTGAAGATCCACATTCTCATGACTCACTATGTTTTACTGAGGCCAGTCACAGGTAAGGATGACACACAAAGATCCACATTCTCATGACTCACTATGTTTTTTTTATATGCCTAAGAAGTCATCTACATTAGAGCTGCAACGATTAATTAATTGATTGTCAACTATTAAATTAATCACCAACTATTTTGATAATAATTTAATTGGTTTGAGTCATCTATTTTCTGGTTTCTTTACTTTATACTTTAGACTTAGTATCTTTGGGTTGTGGACAAAAGATGACATTTGGGGATGTCATCTTGGGCTTTTGGAAACAGCGATCGATATTTTTCACCATTTTCTGATATTTTATAAACCGAACAACTAATCGATTAATCAAGAGAATAATCAACAGACTAATCGACAGTGAAAATAATCAGTTTGTTGCAGCCCTACTACACATAAAGGTTTATGAATGATTTATGATTTCCTGTCTTTGTCCGTCGGTGTGTGCATCCTGTATGATTGTGTGTGTCCGTCAGCCCAGTTGAAGATTGACATCTCTCCAGCCCCGGACTCCCCTCACTACTGTCTGTCTCCGGAGCTGCTTCATGTAAAGCCCTACCCAGACCTGCGTGTGCGGCCAACCAAAGATGTGCTGGAGTTCCCTGCTCGCTCCGTATACACACCCCACACCACCTACAGGTGAGCATTCACATAGCACACATGCACATGCTGTAAATTGGCCTACATAACATACATTCACCCACTTATTGCATGAAAGGCTCACTGTGCTTGTTTGGTTATTTTTTTATCTTTAATTTTTGTTCCATACATATTTCTCTGCTCTGAGACTGTAGTTTTTAACAGGTACATAATATCAAAATACAAGAACAACAAGCCATTGCCATTCAAGAATTCAACAAGATATTCTGGAATGGAATTAAATAAATTATGATATAGAATATGAAATACAATCTTTAATAATTTAATAACTTTATATAGCACTTCTAAAACAAAGTGTACAGTCTGGTTCACACGAGGCAAAAGGCGGCGAAAAAAGGTAGTATCAGAAAAGCAGAGGAGAGACGAAACACCAGAGATGAAAGGACTTTTAGTTGCAGCTGTAAGTGTAGATGAACTGTAGTAGTAGATATGTAGCGTACCAGAGGAGAGGCAGGGAGTGCAATTAAGTAATAAGGTTCAAATCTAGATGGAGTCATCACATTTGCAAAGAGCTCTGAAGACCTGGGAGACCTCAGCACCTCTGTAGCGGCTATGGCATAGCTTCACTCTGTAACAAGAGAACATGATGCATTTAATGCAACAAAAAGCATTGCTTTAGCCATTAGGCCTTCCACATGTTTTGAAACAGTGGCCTACCATCTTGTGTAGTTTGGAAAGCTCCAGGCTCTGAGTCTCGAGGCTCTGTTTCTGGTCCTGGACGAAATGTTGTAAAATTTTCAAGACGTATGAGTGCTCCTCTACTCTCTCCTAAAAAAACAACAACAACATCAAACAATGTAAAAGAGCACACATTTACTGTATGATGATGTAAGTCAATGCTGCATATTTACATACAGTATGTATATAAATTATCAGTATCAGTCAGCTTGGCTGGTTTGACAGGGGGATGATAGACAGGGTTCAGCTCTCTTTTACCTGCAGCTCTTTGATGCTGTTGGAGTTGTTGAGGTATGTCTCCAAGTTCTTCACTTTTGTCTTCAGCTCCGCCTCTTCCTGTTCCACGCCGACCAGCCTGTCCTTCGTCATCTTGGTCTGAGCTTCTAGCTTGGCCATCTGGTCCTGTGTCAAAAGAGCATCTGCCCACTTTATCCTCTTCCACCTCCAACTGATCAGTGCAGCTGTCTGATCCACACTGTCACATGCAGCTTTCTAATGTCACTCTGACACTCTTTTCCTCGATAAATGAATTAGATGCATCTGATAAATATGAAACTATTCGATTGGAAAGAGGAAGAAGTTTGAAGTGCCCTGGCATTAATGTACTATATAGACATAGCACAGGCAGTGTTGTTTTGTTTGATGCCTTGGCAAACCAGCAATAGAGCCCAGAGACACAGAGGCTTATCTGACAGGGATTTCAGATCCTTGGCATACCACCGCTATCTTTCTCATCCTGCATGTTGTGCCTTCAGATCTGCAGTTTGATTGCAATTCATGGTTATCTCTCTCGAAATAACTAGACCATTTGACGAGACTGATAACCGGTCAGCGGTCATTGGAAAGAGCTGGGCTCTGTGTTTTGGTGTTTTCTCACCTGTAGCAACCCCAGCACCACTTTGATCTCCTTCTCCACCTCTGCAGCCTGCTCAGTCTCCTTCCCCAGCTGCTGGAGGGTGCCTTCAAGGCTCTGTATGGACCGGCTGATTCGAGCCATCTTTGCCTCGGTGGTTTCGTAAACATAGTTGAGAGATTCGCTGAGCTGTATCACGCCAAACATCAACACGTTCACGTCTTGCTGCGGGGCTTCCTTGTCCACCGTCTTGCCGGGCTTCCAGATAGGGCCTGCATGGACTCCCCTCAGTCCCACAGCCACACAAAGCAGGCAGAGGGCATAGCTCATCTTGATGGCACCAGCCGCTCACAGACTCACTGCTGCTTTGTGAGCGTTTATATGGGCTGTACGAGCATGTGTGCAACACCATAGTAAAACATTAGCCCAGCTGTGTTTCGATCGGGGGCTTGATGTGACCTTAAGTGACCTTGCATGAAGTTCATCCCCTGAGATACTAATTTTGTCTTTTAGGTCACAAACACACAAGACCTACATAACAATCTGGCAGTCGCTCTTGTGTTTCCCGTAGTAAATGTATGTTTTCTTGGGTTTTGTTTTTAATTGACCAATACCATAATCTCCTTTTTAAGCGTTGTCATGTGTGATGTGGTGACGATGATTGTGGGGTGACTAGTTGCCTCTTGATGACTGGATAAAATCAGCTATTTTAAAATATGACTCACAGTAACCTCCCATGTTTGAGTTGGATAGGAGTTAAGGTCACTCACCATGCACATTTTCAAAGCTAGGTCAAACTCCCCCTCATGCACAAACACGCACACGCACACACACACACACACACACACACACACACACACACACACACACACACACACACACACACACACACACACACACACACACACAACTCAATATTATAATGTTTCTTCACTAATTAATTGGCAAGGCAATGCAGCTTATTTGTATAGCACATTTCATACTGAGGCAATTCAAAGTGCTTTACAGAGTAATAGAAAAAAATACAATTAAAAAGTGCAAAGGTATAGACAAGAGATAGAAAAGATGAAAGACTTATAAAAAGATAAAGTTCATATAAAAGTAGTAAGAACAAGCAAATGCATTGCATTAAAAATTCAAATCAAGTAAAATAGAAGGATATTTTTACCCTCCTAAGGAAACACAGAATCAAGCGCATTACTTCTTGGTATATACACTCTGGTGAGAGTGACAAGTTAACACTGTCAACCAGTATACAATTAAGTGTGTCTTACTTCTCCAAAGATAATCACAACTTAAAAGGCCTTTTGTCGGCCTCACCGGACAAAAATAATATAACGCTAATTGTTCAGAGAGTGAATTCCCTCAATTTTTCTTTTCAAAAGGAAATCAATTAATTGCATTAAAACAAATATTTTGCATATTATAAGAGTTGTGTATATTGTGTTATATTGTTAGATGACAATACAGATGAAAGGTATTGACAACCAAACAAGCTGAAGCCAGGGTGGCAAATTTCCAACCAACTTCGAGTAAATTTGGCTGGTCATTTATGCTACCAACAGCAACCAATCCTCATTTCAAGGTTTATTTTCTATTATTAAAAAATGAAGTGTCTTTCTCTGCCTTGCATCATTTTCATTTTCTTCAGGAACCTGCTGTATGTTTACCCACAAAGTCTGAACTTCAGCAGCCGTCAAGGCTCCGTGAGGAACATTGCTGTGAAGGTTCAGTTCATGGCAGGAGAGGATCCCAGTCAGGCTATGCCGGTGAGTGGCTCCACCAATCGTAAGCCAGGATACTCAATTGCTGTGACTGCAATGTTCTCAGAGCAATGGCATCCCGTTCATACAGAACAGCTCGAGGCAGTGAAATATGATGACTTCTCGCAAGAGTGAACATCCTTTAATGAGCAACAGAGTCATATAAAGGCAACCCCAGGTCCAGTTCCATGAGGTTTGAAAATGATGTTTTGACCAAAATGGCTTCAAAGCTTTTACAAGTTAAATCTAACGAACCATCATTTGCAGTAAGCAAGACAGAGGATGAAAATGCGGTTTATTTGTAAACTGACATGCTCATGGACTTGACTCAGGACTGCCATACGGTATCAAAAGAGCGCCTCCTACTGCCCAAGAAAAATCTAAACACAACTTAAACTGCCATCATGACAGGTCATCTTCGGGAAGTCCAGCTGTGCTGAGTTCATAAAAGAGGCGTACAGTCCCGTCATCTACCACGACAAGTAAGGCTCACTCAACCGCACGCGTATCCGTACCCCTCTCCTTTGTGCCAGTGCAGTACTGTTTCCCGCACGCTTTCTCCAAACATTGTGTTTATCTCTGGCTCTCAAGGTCTCCGGAGTTCTACGAGGAGATGAAGATGAAGATACCTGCCAATCTGACAGACAACCACCACCTGCTGTTCACCTTCTACCACATCAGCTGCCAGCCCAAACAGAACACTCCCCTGGAGATGCCCGTGGGCTACACTGTGAGTACACTACTTCAGATGGCCTAGATTGAATACCTACACCCACACGCTGACTCATTTGATAGCTCCTTCTGTCGCCTCGCCACTGGTTCGAGATTATGTGTCTGTTTTCGCCCGCAGTGGATCCCTCTGATGCAGCACGGCCGATTACGCACCGGTTCCTTCAGTTTGCCCGTCTCGGTGGAAAAGCCCCCACCTAGCTACTCCGTCCTCACCCCCGATGTGAGTGAGTGAGTGAGTGAGTGAGTGAGTGTGTTGTTGAGAGAGACAAGAGAGAGAAAGAGAAGAATAGATAGATGGTGTGAATATCAGATTCCCTGCCATCAGCTACTCCTTTGTTGTTGTGGTGGAGTGTTAAATGTGCTGGATGTCACTCTGCGGCAGGTTCAGCTCCCGGGCATGAAGTGGGTGGATAATCACAAAGGCGTGTTCAATGTGGAGGTGACAGCGGCCTCCTCAGTTCACACTCAGGTACAGACACACGCGCATACTTTCTCTACCCAAGTTTTTCTCCCACCTTCAAAAGCCATATTGGAATTTATCTTGTGTTCTTGGGGAAGGTCCTGTAATTGGAATTATTATGATTAGCATTAGCACCCATCATTTTAATGCAGTGTATATATGACACCCTTCATTTTTGTCTGGAAAAGGAAAATAAATATCTGGAGGAAATTGCACACAGTTTTTCACCCAGGCTATGATATGAGCAGCAATTTGAGAGAACTCACAGAGATCCTTAATCCCCGATGAAAGGTCGTTGTATAAAAATGACATTACATGACCTCTCCCAGAGAAATGTGTCAAGTTCAAGCAGGGCTTCATATTCATTGTGTTTGTACGTCTAGGACCCCCACCTGGATAAGTTCTTCACTCTTGTGTATGTCCTGGAGGAGTACTCCTTCCCCTACCGTCTGAAGGATGGCATCATTACCGAGGCCAACATGGAGGGGGAACTGAAGTCCAGCATGGCGGCGTTAAACAAGGCTCTCCTGGACACCTGTGTCAGGTTCCTCCACCAGCTGCTCAGCAAACTCATCCTGCTCATCGTCTACCCGCCCGTCATCGCAGGCCAAATTGGTGAGTATAGGGCTCTTTAGGACAGAAATTGACATCAACTGTGTTTTTGGAGATTTGACGTGTGAACATGACTAAAATACTCATTCTGATTATTTTAGGAGCAATCATTATTCATCTCACTACTATAATAAGGCGCCCGGCGGCGGTGGCGCACAATTGCTCAACTGCACATGTGCAGTTGTGGCGAGCGAGCGACAAGAGCAAGGCACTTAGGTCACACTAAAATAAAATCAGCCCTAATTTTACGCCCTGCCTCATGCCCATTCTCAAAATATATTTATAGTAAACCTGGGCCGCGCAGCCTTTGAAGCGATGGCTCTGTTGGTCAACCAGATCCACAAGAACCTGGAGGGGAACCAGGACCAGCACGGCCGCAACAACCTGCTGGCCTCCTACATCCACTACTGCTTCCACCTGCCCACCACCGAGCCGACCATGCCCTCCTCCAGTGAGTCACAAGGCTGAACCCTACAAACTGTACCTGTGCCTTACTGCCCTCTTCTATGAGGAATATACTGTATATTGATACAGATATATTGTTAATATCTCTCAAGTTACATCTCTGTCCCTACTTTTTCCACAAGAAGCAGGTTCCAATTCCTATGAGATGCCCATCCAGTATGCCACCTTATCAAGGGCAACCGGCCGCCCCAGCAGCCTGCACCTGTCTCGCTCTAAGAGTATCAGCAACTCCAACCCAGACCTGGCCACCACGCCCGTTTCTCCTGACGAAGAGGTGCAAAGGATCATAGGGAACAAGGTGAGGGAGACTTATCATATCTGCACCGGCTACAACGTTACAGCTATTGTTGTTGTTACAGGGTGTCTGCAGGTCCTGGAAAAAAATATTAAAATGTCTTAAATATGTTGTCTGAAGTCAAGGCCTTAAAAGGTCTTGAAAATGGTTAAATGTATAATTTTTTGAGTCTTATAAATGTTTTTGGTGCTGCTGTTCTTCCAGTGGGAAATCACCACTAGTGAATCAGCTCCGGCCTGTGTTCTTACGACTACAGTTGTAACTTTCTGTATTTGCAAAAATGGTCTTGTATTTCATATGAACTGCCACTAAAAAGGTATTGAAGTTTGGCAGATTTCCATTCTAGGCATATTTGTCTAATGTCTATATCTCATCCCTCATTTGGTTCACCGGTAGATTGCAAAGCGCAAAATGACTAACTCTTGTGTTGTTGTTTTTCCCAAGTGCCCTTTTCCCCCATTTTCTGTTAGCCAATAAGATGTGTGTCTGCTGTTTTGTGGTAATGATAGCACCGCCCCCTCTCGCCTCCACTGTTTGCAGCTAATCCAATAAGCGGAGATTGATTTTGACCATCTTCATACCAAAGGGTGCAGGGAATTCTGTGCCAGCAGTTAATTACATTGCTTATGTCAAATATGCAATTACGCTTTGTGCCTCTGTCTCTTGTGTCCCCCCCATGCCTCCCATCTTTCCTCCCTCCCTCCTCTTACCTTCTCTCCTCTCTGGTCCTAGCTTCCTTTTATATTCTCTCCATCTTTCTTCTTCTCCTCTTACCAGTCCTACCTTCCCTCCCTCCTTCCATTCATCTCTTGTGTGTTAATTCCCCTCCCTTTCCTCTCTTTGTCCTTTCCTCTTGCTGCACTGTGTGTGTGTGTGTGTGTGTGTGTGTGTGTGTGTGTGTGTGTGTGTGTGTGTGTGTGTGCGCGTGCGTGCGTGCGTGCTCGCGCCCGTGTCTGTGTGTGGTGCGTGCATGTGTGTCTCTGGTGGCTAATGGCAGGGGATAGACCGCTCCCACTCCTGGGTAAACTCTGCTTATGCCCCTGGTGGCTCCAGAGCTGTCCTGCGCCGGAATCCCAACTCCAGCTGTGAGCTCAAGCAGGTGCTAAATCCCTCCACCTCCTCACCCCTCCCCTCCCCTCCCCCCGCCACATCCATGTATCTGTGTGTGCCTGCTTCTGTCTGTCTGTCTGTCTGTCCGTGATCACATCCTTCACACTGCATCCTCTCACCTCTATTTAACAGACCATATTTTGGGGGGTATGTTTGACTGACAAAAGCACTGCTGGAGGTCTGTCAGACTCCTTACCAGCCTTGCTGTCAGAGAAGCGACAGAGTTTGTTTATATCTCTGTCTGTCCATCCATGCATCTGTACTCATCCTTTCTCACACCACTTTGTCCTCATCTCTGTGTGTTCACCTCACCATCACTCCATGTCAGGCAAGCGAACGCAGCTGCAATCGCATGTCTGCCTTTCTGGACAGCTCCACCTTCTGTTCAGTTCCCACAAGGCAGATTGCCAAGAAGGTAAAACTGGCATTCACTGTAACAAAACAAAAAAAAACGACACATTTCTATGTCCTAACATTCATGTCATCCTCATTCATTATGTTTTAACAATTGTGTCTATCTGTGAGTTTGTGTGAGAATTTGTTCCTTCATACAGTGGAATTTAAGAGTTTATCTTCTGGGTTCATCCAAAGGTTTCTTGGCTAAATCTATGGCAGAAGCACCAAATAGTTATCTTCAATTTGTTCTTTACTACCACATGGCTTCTTATCTTTGCGTTCATTATCTCAATTTGTTTCATCTGAATAAAAATAAAGACCTAAGTTACTATTAAACAATTGTTAGTGCTAAGCTAGTATCTTTCCACACCACAATTATATAGTAGTTCACTTCTTGCTCTTTGTGAAAGAGCAAATCTTAATGGCGTAGCTCACCTGGTTTCTGAAGTGTAATGTGTCCTTCTTCCCTGCCCTGTTTCACCTGGCTGGTGGTGTGTGGGTCCTCCTCTAGCTGCTCCATGAGGAGCTGGCACTCCAGTGGGTGGTCAGCACCAGCTCAGTGAGGGAGGCAGCGCTGCAGCAGGCCTGGTTCTTCTTCCAGCTTATGGTCAGTATGCCTTGGGAACCTCACGTTTGCATTCTTGCCATTTTCCATGCTATAATGAATATAATGGTAGTGAACAGAATACTGTGACAAAATGCACAGTGGAAGCCATTCATTTTTAGGATGATAAAGACAAGGCACTATTTTAAAAATATTATATTACTATATCACAATTAATATATTTTCCCCTCTTTCTTTCCCCCTCTCTTCTAGACAAAGAGCATGGCCCACCACTTATTCCTCTCCTCTAAGTTAGGCGTTCCCAGGCGGCAGCGTTTCCCAGACCGCTTTGTGGACGACATCGCTGCACTCGTGTGTGCTATCAGTGCAGACATCGCCGGCCGATACCACAAGGTACAGAACATACGACAAGCAATTCAAGAATTTAAGGAAGGAAGTCCATTTGATTTCCATGAGCTGCGTAACCAAAAGTATGACGTTTGAAGCTTTTTGTCAGCTAGAAAGTTGTCTGCAGTGTGACTACTGAGTGGTATCACTTGTCGGCACCCAGTCACATGCTAACATTGCTTTATGTTTTGCCTATTGCTGAAACATCACTGGAATCATTAACTTAAATCAGCCAATGAGTGAATAATGTATGTTTTCTTTGTTTTTGTTACTTCTCACTATATCATGTGTAATCATACGTATATCCATCTCTCTCTCAGGATGTAGAGCTTGTGGAGAGACTAAACAGCAGTCTAGCCTTCTTCCTGAACGACCTGCTGTCTCTCATGGACCGAGGCTTTGTGTTCAACCTCATTCGCTCCTACTACAAACAGGTGCACACCCCCCCCCCCTTCCCTCCCCATCTTCTCTAACCACAAACTCTGTAATTCCCATGCATATCATAGATAGCTCCTTCATTGTCTCAATGCTAGTACTACAGTTACAACAGCCATGTCCTTAAACCATCACTTCATCTTGTATTAAACAGATTGCCAACAAGCTCCACACGGCCCAGAACCCCAGTTCTCTGAATGCCCTGAGGATGGACTTCACCCGTATCGTCTGCAGCCACGAGCACTACGTCACCCTCAACCTGCCCTGCTCCACCCTCAGCCCCCCAGCCTCCCCATCCCCCTCCACCTCCTCCACCACCTCTCAGGTACTGGCATGCATTTCTCTTATATCGCTGTGTTGATTACTTCCAGGGTCAATTAGAGGGGTTCCTTCTTCTCATTCCTTGCTGGTGGAACAGTCTTGCCCCCTACAGGCCAAGTGATATAAATATTGATCTAAGATACTGTCTATAACCTGATAGTTGATATACATCCCTTGCTTATTATACTGTTTGCTGTTGCTCCTTTGCTGTTGTTGTGGAAAAAACAGCAGAATGCCTAAAACGTAATTTGATTCAAACTGGCCAATTGTCACTGCCCACAGCTTCTCTTACAGTATTCTTCTCTCCTACTGTTGTATTCACAGGGTTCAGCGTTCTCCAGTATGGTGCAGGACCAGGGAGTGGCCAGCATGTTTGAGCTCTCCCTCCCATTTCGCCAGCAACATTTCCTGTCTGGCCTGCTACTCACTGAGCTCTCCCTCATCCTGGATCCTGATGGAGAAGGGTGGGCTGTTATTATTTACATACTGTATACACTTTTCGTTGTTTCCCCAAAAGTATCATTGTTTCATCTCATCTAATTTAAAATGAGATATCCAAAAAGGATGTCTTTTCTTGATTGGCATAAAAGTAAAATAAAAGACATTACATGTCATAAGTCATCTCAAGATTGATCAAAATAGTTGTTTTGTGTTTAAAATGATCTAAAATTGTTTAAACATTCACTAATTCACTAGCAACATTTTTCTATCATAGGACATTTTCTTGCATGCACACATCATCATCATCATATAAAATTGAGTAAGTGGGCTCTGTCTGTCTGCGATTTTGGTCCCACATTGTGAGATTTGTGATGATTTTGGTCAGTAATGATGTCACTGATGTCACAATGTCTATGACATCATCAGTGATGTCACTGGGCAGGCAAGGCCACGCAGCAGCCGAGCTGTGTATGCGAGCCCATGCAGCAGGTGAGCTGCAGGGCAGGTACGGCCAAGCTAGTGAGCCCAGGAAGCGTGCATGATTTCTAGTACAGGAAAAATGCCAAAGGTTCTTATGCAGCCATTTTCAACCCACAGGGTGTTCTTCCTCCATAAGAAGGCTATCAGTGCCGTTCACTCCCTGCTGTGCAGCCATGATGCAGACCCTCGCTACACTGATCCGCAGGTCAGATCCCACATCGCTCAGCTCTACCTGCCTCTCCTCCCCATCGTCATGGAAACCTTGCATCAGCTCCATGACTTCACTGGTCAGTCTATTAGCCTATTTTCTACATGTTCACACCTTTAATGTTCCTGTATTTGAGCTCTTTATGCATATTGTTGCATGTGAGTGGGCTTTTTACAATAGAATGTGTATTGTTGTTTTTTCCAGACCCCTCACCTGCTCGGGTCCGCCATGCCTCAGCCCACGCTGATGACGGTGACCCAGACAACAGCAACACCATCAGTCAGTCTGTTGCCATGGCGATCGCCGGCTCCCCGTTGCCGCATGCCAAAGCCAACCCGTTTGCCCTGCCCACAGTGGTGAGTGATAGCGGCAGGGGTCAGGCCCTTCCCCCGGGCCATGCAGACTTACAGGTCACAGCCTCACGGCCTCTCTTCTGTGTGGGAGGCTGCTGCCTCAGCCTGACAGACGATCACTCTAGCCTTTATGTAACTCCACACAGCCACTCATTCAAAATCTATTTGCATTCTTCCCTTGTCTTGCCACTTTTCTGAGGCACAACTACTCCTCTTTGCCTCTAGATGGCTCTCTGTCTGTTGTTTTCTCTATAACCATCTGTAAACATCCATTTTGTGCTGTAGTGACAGAGATGAAAAGACTGGCACTGAGTTTGTTTGTATGTTCATGTCAGGCTGGCCGCCAGTGCAGCTGGCTGTCGGCAGAGTGCAGCAGGACTCTGCTGGTGTGTTTCCTCTGGGTGCTGAAGAATGCAGACGCAGCTCTCCTGGAGCGCTGGGTGTCTGATTTGTCTGTGCAGCAAATCAACCGCCTGCTGGATCTGCTGCATCTCTGTGTCTCCTGCTTTGAGTACAAGGTACAATAACCAGACGCACTCACTCCCATGAGAACCTTTCATCACTAACTCTCCCTGTAGGAGGACCCAAATGCAATGTCCAGCTATCCTCTGCTTAATTTGAACACTGCTAGACTGCAGAGGTGGGCAGGAGCGCACCACAGCTACTTTGTTATTCTGTCAATGCTGAGTTGTTCTTTCAAAAAAATATACTCTCACATTTATTTCTAGTGGAACATGCTCTAGTTTACTTTTTGTTCAACAACCATTTAAAAAAAATAGTCTACGACTATTATTACCATAACCCTAATACACTATTGCCAAATTTGAATGATCAGTGTTTCAGTCCATTGTTATGCTTGCGATGATTCGCATATTTGTACGATTGCAAATTAATTTGTCTATTATCATAACATTTTAGTAATGTAACTAGTATTTTTGTAGTGTTTGTACCTGCCCACTATTCAAGTACATTCCAAAACCCATATAGCTACTCTTTATTTCTAGTTGAAATAAGAAGTAACCCTTACAATGGCATAAAGATGTCTTTGTACAGTAAGCAGCCAACTCCGGGGTATCATTTGTTTTCCTGTGGCAGGGGAAGAAGGCTCTAGAGAGGATCAACAGCCTGACGTTTAAGAAGTCTCAGGACATGAAGGCCCGTCTGGAAGAGGCCATATTGGGCACCATTGGAGCCCGTCAGGAGATGGTCCGTCGCTGCAGAGGTAAATAGGCCGTAAAACACAGGAGAGTGTGTGTGTCAGCAGCTGCTTTAGTTTGAGGGGTTAGGGTTTGTGTCTGTGTTCTGTGGTTGAGGGTGTTCATGGAAAGTGTAACTTGTTTTTGTTTCCAGAAAGGAGTCCCTATGGCAGCCAAGAGAACGTTAGGTGGAGGAAGAACGTCACTCACTGGAGACAAAATACAGATAGAGTTGATAAGTAGGTCATTTACATTAATGCCAACTAACACCGATGGGGACCTTGATTTTGTTCAGGACAATATGAAAACACTTTTTTCTCTCTCCCTGTGTGATATACAATGCTCACTGGCCAGTTTATTAGGTACACCTGCTCGACACAAATAGCCTGCTTTTCCAAACAGCGAATCATGTGGCTGTAACTCATATTCTCTATGTGTATTATATGGAGGGGGTTAATTTTTAGTATGATGTCTGATATGCAGCCAGTTCACGGAGGATAAGTAATCTGTCTCAAAATCCCGGCATGGCTGGGCAGACACAAAGCCAACAGGTGGAAGTTGAGTCGAGAACACAGCCTGAATTTAGCTTGTGCCTTAATGTAAATAAAAAAGGAAAAAAGCAGACTTCTCCTACAGGAAAATGCCAACAGAATAGTGATATCCATTTGTGTTAGACTACTTTTCTTACCTGATGTACCATCCATAAAAAGGCCACTGACATGGTAGACTAGGATTAGTCATGTAAATGCTTTCGTATTAATTACATTACCATACTGCTTCATCCAAATAAGTGCAATACTGTATATACTGTATGATACTGATGGTAAACAAACATGTTTTACCAGAACTAAAGCTGAAATGGAGCAGGAGTCAGTGGTGGATGGGAACCTGGCTACTGAGGCCTCTCTGGTCGTACTGGACACACTGGAGATCGTAGTCAAGGTAAAACAATGGAAAACTAAAACAGTAGATGCTGCGGCCCTTGGCCGACCATTCGCCTACTGACCACTTTATGTTGTGTTCCATCCCCCTCATTCGTCCCCTCTCTGTCTGCCCTGTTTCAGACTGTGGTGGCATCAGAGCTGAAGGAGAGTGTTCTGGGCGGGGTGCTGAGGGTGCTGCTCCACAGCATGGCAGGCAACCAGAGTGCCCTCTTCCTGCAGCACTGCTTCACTACACAGAGGGCTCTGGTCTTCAAGGTGTGTGTGTGTATTAGTCTGTATTCAGAATAGGGCTGTCGGGTTCGACATATTCAAATATACATTTTTGCACATTATGTCCACAAGATGGCAAACCAATACAACCACCAGAGACATAACAACTTGTTTAGGTATGTTTATTTAAAAAATAAACATGTCTACATATACCTACTCATTGCAAAATAACCAAATAAAATAGTGTCCTATAATGTTACCGAAGCAAATAAAAGCCTGGGGTATTAAAGTTTTATGGTGTATAGATTAGAACGAACATTCAATGCTCCGAACAAGCTGTGATAAAGATGGAACAATGGTGGAATGGTAGGCTATCTGTAGCTTAACTACATAGCTTGCGTGGTGTACAGTATGTGTAGGCCCAAGGAGGAAGACCAGCTCAGATGGGGTGCCTGAAGTCCTGGCCCGCAAAACGGGCCTCGTCTCCAAGCTCCTCCTCAATCCTGAGCAGCTGGTTGTACTTGGCCAAGCGCTCAGATCGGCAAGGTGCACCTGTCTTGATCTGTCCAGTGCAGAGCCCGACCACGAGGTCAGCGATGAAGGTATCCTCTGTCTCTCCGGAGCGATGGCTGACCATCACACCCCAGCCGTTGCTCTGAGCCATCTTGCAGGCCTCCAGGGACTCTGTGACGGAGCCGATCTGGTTGACCTTGAGCAGTAGGCAGTTGCAGGCCTTATCGGCCACGCCCTTTTTAATACGCTTGGGGTTGGTGACTGTGAGGTCATCGCCGACCACCTGGATGCTGGTGCTGGCTGTGAATTTGGTCCACGCCTCCCAGTCATCCTGGTCAAAGGGATCCTCAATGGATAGCACTGGGTATTCCTCGACAAAGCTCCTGTAGAGGTCAGCCAGCTGGTCGGGAGTGATGTAGCGGCCGGGGTCGTCAGGTGACTTGAAGTCCAGGTCGTACTTGCCGCCCTTGTAGAACTCAGAGGCAGCTACATCATGCCGATGACAATCTTGTCAGTGTTGCCGGCCTTGCTGATGGCGTCCTTCAGCAGCTCCAGAGCTTCATTGTTCTCCAGGATGTTTGGCACGAAGCCTCCCTCATCTCCTACATTGGTGGCATCCTGGCCGGATTTTTGCTTGATGACATTCTTCAGGTTGTGGTAGACTTCAGCACCGATGCGCATGGCCTCCTTGAAGCTGCTGGCTCCCACAGGCAGGATCATAAACTCCTGCATGGCCAGCTTGTTGCCTGCATGGGAGCCACCGTTGATGACGTTGAAAGCAGGGACCGGGAGAATGACTTCCTTGTTGCCAGCCAGATCAGCAATGTGGCGGTAGAGGGGCACACCTTTCTCCGCTGCACCAGCCTTTGCACATGGCCAAGGAGACGCCCAGAATGGCATTAGCACCAAATGTAGACTTGTTTTCTGTTTGCCACCATCATTTTCTATCACTGTTATCTTCATCACTCTGCTTCTGTGTTTAATCGCTTTGTGTATAAGTGTATAAGAAGTGTATAAAGTAAAAATGTGTGTGTGTGTGTGTGTGTGTGTGTGTGTGTGTGTGTGTGTGTGTGTGTGTGTGTGTGTCTGTGTCTGTGTCTGTGTCTGTGTCTGTGTGTAGTTCCCAGAGATGCTGTTTGAAGAAGACACAGAGCTGTGTGCAGACCTGTGCCTGCGTCTCTTGCGACATTGCGGCAGCAGTGTGGGCTCTGTCAGAAGCCACGCCTCCGCCTCTCTCTACCTGCTCATGAGGCAGAACTTTGAGATTGGCAACGTAAGTCTAAACGGTATTTTGCATTCTGAGTGATTTGTATGTTCATGCCCATAATGCTGTGACTCACCTTTTGAACTTCTTTCTTATCTCTTGGTCCAGAACTTTGCGCGAGTCAAGATGCAGGTCACCATGTCTCTGTCCTGCCTGGTGGGAACGTCCCAGAACTTCAACGAAGAGCATCTGCGTCACTCCCTCAAGACCATCCTGACATACGCTGAAGAAGACCTGGAGCTGAGAGACACGCCCTTCCCAGAGCAGGTGCATATATCCATCATCCACCATCACACTGATCTGGAGCTGGTAGAATGAATAGAAAAAACATCTGTTTATGCAGTATTGATGTATTAATTTGCTGAGTTGTACTCTTGCCACTGCAGGTCCAGGATCTTGTCTTCAACTTGCACATGATTCTAACTGACACTGTCAAGATGAAGGAGCATCAGCACGATCCAGAGATGCTGCTTGACCTGATGTACAGGTACTCACATGCACGTCAACAGGCCTGGCATGTTCAACTAAAACACCATCATACAGTTCAAACCGCTGAAATTCACTTCTCGTACTTTACCTAGTTTTCCTTTCCATTTCAGGATTGCCAAGGGCTACCAGAACTCCCCAGACCTGCGACTGACATGGCTGCAGAACATGGCAGGGAAACACTCGGAGAGAGGGAACCACGCTGAGGCAGCCCACTGCCTGGTGCACAGCGCCGCCCTGGTGGCAGAATACCTCAACATGCTGGAGGACTGCCGCTACCTGCCAATCGGCTGTGTCACCTTCCAGGTCAGTGGACTACAACTTAATCATTTTGTTAATGAACTACATGTGGGGCAGCAGGGTAGCGCAGTCAGTGGGGAGGCTTTCCTTCAACTGGAGGACCCAGGTTCAAGTCCCCGTTTCATGTCATGCCTGTTAACGTGTTCTTGAACGAGACCCTACCAGCTCTAAAGTCGCTTGTCTCCAAAGATGCCAACTCTGCACATCTATGGAGGGGACAAGTGTAAAGAGAATCTTTTTTGTTTTTGTTATCCTCAAATCCTCCTGTCATTTGTTTTGACTGCCCTGTTCTTTCCCTACAGAATATTTCATCCAACGTGTTAGAGGAGTCAGCAGTGTCCGATGACATCCTGTCTCCAGAGGAGGAGGGTATCTGTGCGGGGAAGTACTTCAGCGAGTCTGGCCTGGTGGGCCTCCTGGAGCAAGCAGCTGCCTCTTTTAACATGGTACACGACTCACATTCTCCAACCACATGGTGACAGTCTGCGTGTTAACACGGCACAAGTTACAGCGCTAACATGGTTAAGGAGTGGTATGTGACGGAGCGGTATGTCCCCCCCCCCCCTTCCCAGGCTGCCATGTATGAGGCCATAAATGAAGTGTACAAGATCCTGCTGCCCGTCCACGAGGCCAACAGAGACTTCAAAAAGTTGGCTACTGTCCATGGAAAGCTGCAGGAAGCTTTCAACAAAGTCTACAACCAGGTGAGTGGACACTTTCATCCTGATGTCATCACTCGTCAGCACTAAACAGGCTTGTCTGTGTTGATGTCAGAATGAGCAACCACTTGGTTTCCATCTCACATGCTTTTTTTTCTTTTTCTCCTCCCACAACTCTTCCAGAGCTCAGGATGGGAGGTAACAACTTCAACTTGTTTATCTTACATACTATATTTCATTACAACTAATAATTGTATTTTTTGTAATAACAATATTGTTTTCTGTCTCTTCCTCCATTGCTTACGTCTCTTCTCCCCTCCTGTGTGAATGACATGTTACCGGTGAGTGAAATGGTCTAAAACTACTAACACTTATTCAGACACCCGACTTGCCCTCACATTTATACATACTGTAGTTACAAAAGGGCTTGCATTCTCTTTGGCCTCCCTGCTGGTTACTGTGGTGCAACATGTTGGCTAAAGGGACAGACGAGCCTCAATAAAATGTGTCCCTGTGTCCTACTACAGTTTGTTTTTCTGTTGGTTCATCACTATCTACAGGCAATAATGATAGAGCATATTTTGTCTCAAAGATGAAACAGCTTGCAGAAACAAACTGGATAAGATAGAAAATATCACATTACCAAGGATGATGAGTCATGGGGTGTAGAAACAGACAAGTCGCCTATTGAGTCAACAAAGTTGACTCATCTTTAATACAGTAACTCCAGACATCACTTGCATCTTGATCACACATTAGTCTTGTTTCACTCATTTCTACCCATGTGAGAGTTTGTGGTCACATATGCTTATTGTGGAATAATTCACCTTCTTTCTTAAAATGATTGTTATTCCCCTTATAGGTCACCTAAGTTCTAAAAGTCATCTGTTTTGGATGCACTCCTCCCAACCAACCCTACCCAACAGGCTTTAATCCACATGTCTTTTCAACTCCCTTTTAGTGTGTAGAGAATGTTTGGGACCTACTTCCGGGTTGGTTTCTATGGCAGCCTCTTTGGAGACCTGGATGAACAGGAGTTTGTCTACAAGGAGCCATCGATCACCAAGCTATCGGAGATCTCACACAGACTGGAGGCACGTCAACTAGTCTCCATACGCATGACATGTCAATGATGATTTATGATCCTCTGGAGTGCATCATTCATTGCAGAGTTGAGCAACGTATTTATAAAAATAACACTTCCTTTATTTTGCGTACAGGAGTTTTATTCTGAGAGGTTCGGGGATGAGTTTGTTGAAATTATCAAGGACTCCAATCATGTGGACAAGAACAAAATGGATCCCAACAAGGTCAGCATGGAAAAGAGAAAGCTGCAGTATTACAGATTTGGCAGGATGTGTTGTTATGCTCATGTGCGTTTGTGCTTCTGTCAGGCCTACCTCCAGATCACCTACGTCGAGCCCTTCTTCGACACCTACGAACTGAAGGAGAGAATCACCTATTTTGACAAGAACTACAACCTGCGTACCTTCATGTACTGCACCCCCTTCACTCTGGATGGCCGTGCCCACGGAGACCTGCATGAGCAGTACAAACGCAAAAGCATCCTGACCACTTCTCACGCTTTCCCTTACGTCAAGACACGCATCAACGTTATCCACAAGGAGGAGGTGGGCGTTGGTTCATTAACTCTGCCAAGGAGGATATGTTTTCAATGCAATCTGTTTGTCTGTCGGTCGGTCTGTCTGTTTGTCTGTGAGCAGGATTACACAAAAACTACTGGTCCGATTTTCATTAAACTTTGTGGAAGGGTGTAGCATGGGCCAAGGAAGAACCCATTCATTACATTTTGGCACAGATCCGATATGATTCGGGTCAAGGAAGGGGGCAGGCTTAGGGAAAAGGGGCCATAACTTGGGATAGGAAGGTCGTAGAGAGTCAGGGTTCAAGGGGTGGGTAAGGGGGAGTGGCTGGGCGGATGTGGGTGGGTTAGGGTTCCGATCCGACTCACAAAATGTGCATATCATAGCAGACTGGAGTATTGGCCTTGGCAGAGGTCTGCGCTCTCCGAGTGCACTTCTAGTTGCTATATTGGACATTGCACATGGAAAAAGAGAACAAAATGTGAGAGTGTAAACATCATACTCATTCTGTTGTGTTTGGCTGTCCAGATCATTCTAGTCCCCATGGAAGTGGCCATTGAGGACATGCAGAAGAAGACTCAGGAGCTGGCCATCGCCACCACCCAGGATCCTGCAGACTCCAAGATGCTGCAGATGGTGCTGCAGGGCTGCGTGGGCACCACTGTCAACCAGGTGCCTCTTTAGATGCTTACAGCTAATAATTTGCATGGTGTATAGCCGTAATGCATTGAATGTGTATGCGTGTGATTGAAGTCATGACAGACATTCCTGAGCAGATGTGTAACAGTCTCTCCCCCTCGCAGGGCCCCCTTGAGGTGGCACAGGTCTTTCTCTCCGACATTCCTGATGACCCAAAGCTGTTTCGCCATCACAACAAACTGCGCCTCTGCTTTAAAGACTTCACGAAGAGGTGATGACACACTCCAAAGCCCAGACACACACACACACACACACACACCGCTGTGTAAATAATAAAAACAAATCTTGACTCCCCGTGTCCGCTCTGCTCTTGTCGTGCAGGTGTGAGGACGCCCTGAGGAAGAATAAAGCCCTGATTGGGCCAGATCAGAAGGACTACCACAAGGAACTGGAGAGGAACTACAATAAGCTGGCTCTGGCTCTGGGTCCCCTCATCAACCGCAAGATCCCCCAGCTCTACAGAGCCCTGCCAGCTCAGACTACACAAACACAACGGTAACTTGAGTCACCATACGCACACACGTGCGCGCGCACACACACACACACTCAACACTCACACACAAAATGAGCTCATGCTGCTCCGCATAGCTCATCTAACCAACTCTTAAGCACAATAGAAATATAACACCAAACTCTATCATACTCCAGGCATATTTTGTGAGTTTGTCACCAGTAAGTGGACCCCGGGAAAGAAAAGCCACAACCATCTTAACATGAATTAATAAAAGCAGTCAGTGCAGTTCTTGAATAATGTAGACTGATTTACTATGGAAACTATCACCACATGTTTGTTGCTTTTCACTGCTTCTTGGCATCAGCTGTCTGTATGTGAGGGTCAGAGTTCAGTTAATATTCAAAAACTAAGCTGCAGTCAACAGCACCTGTCAGAGTAATGTTAGAATACTGATCATATTTTAGGATTACTAGGGCTAGTTGGCTCTTGGAAACTCAGTAATGTTTTTAGTAACCTTGTTGCTCTGTGCACCACTAACCAACGATGAATACAAAGAGTAGTACCAATCTGGGCGAGTATCAGTCTGACGACTAATAAGACTCTGGGACAGACAACCGATATTTCGGGGTTTCCAGTGTTGAGCGGATGTCCGCGCCAAGACTTCCGCTTCTGTGCGCAGATGTCGTTGTTGACAGTCAGACTGACGCGAGAATGGAGTTGGAGTTGGACTAGTCGGACTATAAACTATAAACAATGACAGAAGCAGACAGACCTCTCTACACCGGAAACCCAGAACTATCGGCCGTCTGTCCCAGAGTCTTATTAGTCGTCAGACTGATAGATGCTGCGTGCCCAGATTGAGTAGTCCTTTTATCCTTAGTCATTGAAATGATTGACTGTATTGCAGTTGATAATATGCCTGCCTTTTTTATGCAAATTTTAAGATCATCCATAGAAGTTCAATATTGGTGAAAACCTTTGATCATACTCAAACTCAGTCAACCTTGCACATTGAGACTTTTTTTTTCTTCTTAAGCAAAATTAAAACAAAAACACACAAGAAAAGGTTGATGATATTAATCGCAGTTGCAATAATCTGTCAAATAATCACAATTAGATATTTGTGTGGGAATATCGTTCAGATCTAATCCATAGCTTTCCTAATAACTTGTTCACTCCCTTGTCCAGTAGTTATGGGTGAACGCTTATTCCTGAAAAAAATTCTTGGACAAATGATTCATCTCGCACATCCCAATATTAGACTCACTGCACTTCAACTGTTAACATTGTTAACATGTTAACAGCTGATAACATAACACTTTTCAGTAACTACAACACTTTGATCAAAATAAACAAATACAAATCATCATGCATTTTTCTCCCAGGAACTCCTACAACAGGTCCAGTCTTCGCAGAGTCGACTGCTGAAGCACGCAGGACAGGATAAGAGCAGAAACAACAAGCTTCAGAAATGAGCCGCATCTCATCCCGTCTGTTCTCCCCCTCCCCCCCTCCCCTTTACACACCAACTGTCACCAACACACACGCGGCATCTTCTGCCTGTCTAGCTCGTTATTTCACCCTGACCACCCAGTGACTCCATACCCCCCCCCCCCCCCACACACACACACACACACACACACGCCTCCTGAACCACCTTCCCCCGGCATCCCACCCTCCTGTCTCTCACACCTCTATATGAGAAAACTTAACGCTGTTTATACTGGAAGTTTATCTGCACTGTAAACAGAGATATTTGGAGCGAGGCTCTGTCTCTTCAGCATGCGAGGCCAAGATTTCAAGAGTAGTCTCTCCACTGACGACCTAAAGGGAACCACGTTTTCATTTTAGGTTTTACAGAACTAGAGCATCCAAACACTGTGAGGAACCGCTGTGACTGTGCGTCTGTCTTGTATCTGTCGTTTGTGTTTGAGTGTCTGCTTGACTGAAGAAAGATTAAGGTTCCTTTACTGTACATCTGCTTGTGTATTTGTACTGTTTGCTGTTGAAGTGGCTAGGTTTCCTTGCAAAGTGAATGCTGGTCTGTTTTGTTCTGTGGCCTTATTGAAATGTGTGTGCTTCCTTCTTATTTGTGTTGGGACCAGCAGTAGTCACTGCCAGACATAGTTTCTTAATAGTCCCAGGAAGCTTTTCTGTTATCAACATACCAAATAATTGACATTCCTCCTTTGTCAAGTTCTCACATTCATCCGCCCATTTCATTATAGGAGTTCATTATAGAGTAGAGGTGGGGATTGTGCTTAGGCAGGAGGGGATGTTTCAATGTTTTTAAACTGTGAAATTCTCTTGTATGCACTGCAGTCACCCATCAGATGTTCACCACAGACGTGCTGACCCTGACAATCTCCTTCACCCGCCCAAACACTTTTAAACTGTGACCTTTAGTTTGCAGTAGAGTCGCACAACTGACAACAAATTCTGCATGTTTCGTGTAAAAAAAGAAGAAAAAAGAATTCCTGCCATATTGTATCTGAACTGGTGTCAAAAGCACTCCACATGTCTTGTATCTGTCCACCCTGGTTGTGGAAGATCTACTGTATAGTCCACGTAGCCATTTTCGAACTACTGTATTGGAACTACTGTATATTATATTGCACTATTGAAACAAACTGCAGCACGTAACACTGTAACTATACTAAAATATCTCTGCTTTTGTAATTTTACCAAGCTGGCGGATTTTTTTTTTTTTTAACCTATTGGGATAAACAACTTTTAATTTATTCACATGATCTTTTTTACCGCCTTCTATTAAACTTCTCTTCCTTCTCTGCTAGTCCAACTTTATTTGTTGTAACATGGAGCTAATGTATAATAGAAATATAACATGCACTAGCCTAAATCACTCGATTATGTTTGTCAGGATGAATTAGATGTTCCATATTAACCTTTACAAAAAATCACCAATATTCCTATATTAGGGACTTAGACTATCATGAACTTCAATACTTAATTTATAGGTAACTTGGTCTACCATTGTAGGCAGGGGTGTAGTGGTAAATACAGAGGTGGGTAAGCTATCCAAGGTGAGTAGTTTACCCACCTTGTTTGCCCTCATTGATTTATATAGGTGATCTGAAAATAGGTGAGTAAACTATCTGCCTCATTTCAAAAGGTGGGTAAACTGCGTTTACTCGTGTTTACCCTCCACTACACCCCTGATTGTAGGCTATTTTTTGTTCGGCCCATTTTTATTTCCAATGATCGAACTAAGAGAGACTTTTGTTGTGCGTATGTGTTGTATTGTATCGTCCTAAAGATTATTGTAATGTTATTGTAGTTATTTTGTTTTAGCACATTTCAAAACAAGTTATATTTCTATAGGTTAATCTAAACAGTCACATTAGTCATAAGGCCGAGTACAATGGTGTGGTTTTCATTCCACCTTTGCCACATTTCTCATAATTTCCTGTGGGGTCTCCCATGCTATCCTGCAATGTTTGTCTGATTTACCGGAGGGAAGGCCCCCATGTCGGCAGACTTGCTTGAACTCTGCATTCATAAAACCCTGTGCATTTTACGCATCAAACACTAGCAGTCAGACTGTTAATACAACTATTGTTCTAAAATCACTAAATCACGGCCCACCCTGCTGTTTTTCCAAAAGCTGGCAAAATACGGTTACGCTAAAATAACACAAATGTTGAACAAACATTTTAATTTCAAATCAGAATAGGCTAGGCCTGATTGAATTTCATTCTTCTGCCAAGTGGTGTGAGCAGCAATTAATTGCTCTGGGTCACAGTTGTGTGAGATTATCGGTTAATCAACCATGACTCCACCAATCAGAGTTGAGAACCGGAGATATCCGTTTTCTAAACTGGATGCATCCGCCCGTCCAGATGGACTGAAGCCAGAGACCACGAGGAGTGGGAAGGCGACATGACTGCATGACGTCATGTAAAAAAAAAAAAGCCAGTATGAAAAAGGCGTTGTTCCAAAAGCCTTTTGGAAAGTGAGGTGCACTTTGAGAAAATGATTACTGAGATGCAAGTCAAAATATATAGGCTAACCGTGTCCATATAAATGACGATAAACTACATTTTTATTCACAAAGGTGTAGAGTAGGCCTACTAGTATTATGGGCATACCGGTAAGCTAACCATCAACCTAAGCTAGCCTATATATTTTATGACATAGCTATAAGTTGCCTATTTCTGGGTTTACTTTCCCCAAAATGATAACATTTTATTTGCCAGAATTGCAACCATATAGGCCAGGGGTTTTCAAAGTGTGAGACTGGGCGATCCCATATAGACACTCAACAATTGTGCCAAGATACCCTGATATTGCTGTTTGATACTTTGGAATACACCAAATAGCCTATAGTTTCTGACTCTGGGAAAGTGGCCAAAACAGTATACTTCCACAAAACTGAATCTCTGAACTATCTTTAACCAAATCACACACACTTAGGCGGATCTCATTTACATTACATTACATTACATTACGTCATTTGGCAGACGCTTTTATCCAAAGCGACTTACAATAACACATTTTTGTCAGCAATAGAGCGATCAACTATGCAACACAGCCCATGACAACTACAACATCTGAAGGAATAGTGGTAAAGTTAAGTTCGTTTTTTTTTTTTTTTAAGAGAGAGAAAGAAGTTAGTTCAAGAAGGGCCCAGATCTCCTTTTGATAACTAGGGTAATAACTAATGTAATATGTTTTCACTTCCATTCACTGAGCAGCTGAAACTGCTTCGAGCCCCCCTGGGGAGGCCCACCTCCCACTTAAAAAAAAAACCTAATATAGGCTACATGCTGAGAATTTTCAGGAGTCCCAGTTGAAATGTCATTTGTTTTCTGTTGTGTTTTTAGAGTCGGCCTACACACCAGCTAATTTAACCAATTAGCCTAGTTCCTCCTCTCTGGTTGACATTCAGTGAAATCAGCTGCTGTAGTGCTTGGTTGGAGTGAGAACCTGCACACAGGGTACTCTCTGTTGCCTATCCCTGCCCTACAGCAGGTTCCCAATTTGTTTCCTGTCAGGGACTATATATGTAATTACATGTCTACAGACTATAACATTTGATGACATCTTCTCCCGGGGAGTCATGTTTCCAAAGACTTGTTATAGCCTGTATGATTACTGCCCAGCTGTTTACACTGATCATCAGTCATTCTTATGCATTATGTCAGTGCATGGTTCTCAACTGACATAATGCATAAGAATGGGGTCTGGGGAGTGGGGCGTCATGCAAGCCAAAAATCTGAGGGGGCGAACTCTGGCGCCGCCCGGAGGGCGGCAAAAAATTTGGGGGGTTGGAAGCCAGATTTAGAGGAATATCTAATTTTAAATGAACAGACTGAGCAGGTGTAACCATAAGGCTATTTTCCAAACTGCTCAGCCTCCTGGAAAGATCCATAATCACCAGACTAAGTACATTGCCACTGCCCAGGCTCAATGGACTTGACAAAAAAGGGAGACCACATGTTTCAAAGCAATGTAACACAATGTTTATTTTGGCTGGTATTGCCTTTTCAGAAGGTAGAAATCTTTCCTCTAGAGCAGGGGTTCCCAACCTTTTTTGTGCCAAGGACTGGTAGATAGGCCTACATGGGGAAAAAAAGTCGCGGACCGGTTGTCAATTCTAATGGTTTTAGTTATATATATTTACTCACCAGGTGGCGACAAAGGGTAAATAACAGCCTTTTGTGTTGTACTGTATGTAGCCTATACAGTATTTATGTTTTTGTTTTAACTACAAACATACATAAACGTAAACTTGAAACTATGTTTCAACTACCATACACAGCCTATAATAATATAGCCTATGTTTATTAAAAAAAAAAAAAAAAAAAAAAAAAAAAAAATTTACCTCTCAAAAATCTGAGGGGGCAATTGCCCCCTCAGTTACAATGGGCATGACGCTTCTGCTGGGGACCATCAGGGCTTCTTGGGGGATTCCAGGGGGTCCCCAGCAAACTGATTTATTATTCAATTTCACCATTACTGTCTGTATTTGATTTACAAGAAGTTTACACAATTATTATTGCTATTATTATTATTGGACATTATCTAAGAATGTTTTAAAAATCCCAGATTTGTGTTTGAGAGACAAAATCTCCATGTTAGGTTGGTGAGAATCACTGCATTATGTAACTGATGATAATGATTAACTTCCTCGTCTTGCTGTGGACGCTGGGGTCACCTCAACCCCCTTGAAGGTCCTTAAAGGTCCTTGGAAGTGCTTGGAGCTGGAGGTCTACCTACCCACTAGGCTGCCTGGCCCTTTAAGCGGAGAGGGAGGAGGGAGGGAGGGAGAGCGGAGCATCTTGGCTGCGGTGTTTTTGTCCCTCTGTCAGTGAGCGCCCCTGGGCCGAGCGAGGCGGCTGAAAGGATTTCCACAGGACAGGTATGGACAGCAGAGATTTAACACAACAACTCTTTATTATCTGACTCGCTTACGTTTTGTTCCGCTGCATTTAAAGCGCTAGTAGACGCCAGGCGCCTTTCCTGTGGGCTTCTTTTGTGAAGCGCACGGGTCCTGCCTAGCCCATTCCCCCGGTCCTCCGAAGTAACGGGTCCTTTATCCTCCAAAAACACCCGCCTTCGGGGCTTAGCAGTGCTATTACATCCCACTCGGTGTTCAGTGTGATCTTATTTCTGAACAGTCTGTTAGCACATAATGGGCTATAGCAGGGTATTGTTGTACATGGCTCGTGGTTCATGGTTGTTCCCCCCCGCGCGTGTCTTTTTGTTCACACACACTCACAGCATCATCGGTAACTCGCGCTCCGCGGTGGCGAGGAGCGCCCTTACCGAAAAACCACTATAATAATATTCATACAATGGGCAATAGCGCCTGTCTGTTGTAGGATGGTGACCTAATAGTGAACTATATTGTGCTTTGTGTGGTATTTGTATCGACCAGTTTATCTATATGAACTATCATTTGGCATGACGAAAATAATACTGTATTCCTTCCTATAGGATAGAGACTATAATGTTTTTATAGCTGTAAAATAGCTGCAATATAGGATCTCTCACGTTAGTTGTATATGAGGAGGAGCTTTTGCCATACGCAACAACAACTTTTGCCTTACTGAAAGAGTTTTAAATGCGGGTGGGAGGCTGGGCGTCCATCTGCATAGCCAAATATTTCTACCACGTCATTTTTGAATGATATAACTGTCTGGGCTTTATAGGCCTACCCATGCATATTGTTTGAGCATAGGCTACTTCATATAGGCCCTAAACTTTCCTCATGCCTCACAGGTGATGTGTTAAAAATAAATGATGTATTTATTTGTTTATTATTTTTTGGTAACTGCATGAAAAGAAAGTCCCGTGATCCCCAAGACTCGTGGGAGAGGGTGGGACGGAGCATTTGGAGTTTTCATTACTTCCAGATGTTCATCAGCTTTTCGTTGCTGCTTTCTACCCTCAAACTTGCTTGTCTCACCTCCTGTCGCTGGTCAGTGGTCAGCCAGGGCAGAGGATATCCTCAAGATGGATGAGGCATGATAGACCTACATGTCACCGGGATATAGAGCAGGGAAACCCCACCTAAAACTCAGCATAGCCACATTTGTAGGCTGCCATAAATCTTGTGGTAATCCCTAGACACTGAATGTAGACTACAAATATTAGAAACAAAGCTTACTCCTTTCATGAAGTAGCCTACACTGATTAAATGAATCCAGGTCAATCTAGCTTGTAACCAACAGTCACAAAGGAGATGTCGAAAAAGAGAAGCAAACGAGCTGGAGAAGGATCAGCTTTGAGATGAGATGTGATTGTGCAAAAGGGCTGCAACTTATCAGGAAAATGTGCCTAATAAAAGTAGGGTCAAGTAGTACAAGTTAAATTAGCTCTTTAGACAGAACAAAAGCACAATGCTTTTCTGAAAATCTTTTTTGATGTTGGTGGTTGTTATGGTGGTCGACTGTCGGAGGTCAAGAGTTTATTCATCACTGGATGCAACAGGATGACGATATGTGGGACACACTGATAGTCCAGTTTAATCCGTTTAATCAGTAAACACATCCGATGATGTTTTGATGAAGGATTATGCAGACTTGACTGGGTCTGGAGGTGTAGTCTCCAGTCTGTTATCATATGATACTCTGTTGTTGTAACATAGGCTAGGTTGTTACTAACTGAACACCCAGGGAATAGGCGCAGATCATTAACAGCTGCATGGCCCTTAGATAGGGCACGGGGCACCGTCATTCATCCATGGGTGGTTTGTAGCAGTCTGTGCCTCTCAAACCTTTTTCAGGTCAAGGACCACAAATACAGTACATAAGTATTAGACCACAGAACCAAGACACGCCCCAAAGACTGTGGCCCAAAGAAGCCCATCTGAGATATGATCTGTTAGATTAGACCCCCACTACATCCTATTGTTGTGCTAAATCATGGTGAGTAAAATCCTATAATAAGAATGTGAAGTATGTGTGTGTGTGTGTGTGTGTGTGTGTGTGTGTGTGTGTGTGTGTGTGTGTGTGTGTGTGTGTGTGTGTGTGTGTGTGTGTGCGTGTGTGAGTGAGTGAACAGAAAGTGTGTTCGGCCGCAGCTATGCCATTTTACGTGTGATCGCGCTGAATCGTTCAAGTAAAGATCATCCCTGTGGGTGACCTAATGGAGCCGGATGTTTGAATTAGTTAATTAGGGCCGACTAAATGGGCAACAATGGCTAATTAGTGGCCAAAATGACTCAACACGGGTTCAGCACCATGGAGAGCTCCAGAGTGGAGGAGCACACACCTGGGCTGAGGTGGAATCAGCCAGGGAAGTGGACTATGAAAACCCTCTGGGGAGAGAGAGGATGCATGCCAACTCTATGAGCGAGGCCTGCGCAGATTAATGGCCGAACTTGCCATGCTGCGCAATGGCTTCACAGTCCGATACGCCGCATGGGTATTCTGCTAGTAATAGTGAAATTGAACTATTCCTCATTTTTCTGGCGACCTCCCTGAATCCCCAGAGGCCAGTTTGGGAAGCACAGGTCAGGTCTGAGCCCAGCTGGAGTTTCCTTCAACAAGTTTCTGCCGGGCTGGAATGTGATTGTCTCATGACAGCGTTTGGACCCAGGGGTGCTGTCGTGGAATGCAGGGTTATAAACCCCATTTGCACAGTGGGCCACACGCCGGGCATTTAAATGGTTTAGCCAGTCTAATTGAATTACACCCGGAACCTGCAAGAGACTGTCTGTCACTGTCTGGGGACAGTCCATTACGTATTTTCAACTGCATAACAAACCACTCCTTGATACCATCTGTTCAATTGAATCAATCTGTTATTATTTTCATCACTTTAAATAAGGCAACTTGATGAGCGATTTAAGGATTTGTGATAGCTCGCATTTTTCAGTGTAAGTGCAAACAGTCGAGTTGTATTTGGCTCTCCCCTGTTATGTAGTTTATTATCCCATAGTCTACTGTATGCTGTCCCATTACATCAGCCACTTACTGCTGATCCACTGGATACTAAACCTGACCTCATCCCATTTAGGCTTGCCAGAAAGAAGACCAAATGCATGTTAAGTTGTTCCAGAATCAACTCAAATATGATGTCATTATTCAATGTTTTCAATGCTTCTATGGTTTTGTCTAAATCAGTGCTTCTCAAAGTGGGGTCCAGGGGTTCCAGGGGGTCCCTAGCATTTATTATTGTGATTTTTTGCTATAATTCCATCCATAAGTAACACAATGATGGAATGTATGAGTATTTTGGTCATGTGTTTCATACACTTTCTGTAATAAAACATCTGAAAGCAAAAATCTTATCAGATGGGGGGACCCTTGGACAAAATCTTAACAACTGTGGGTCCATGGTCTAATTAGGGGTCCTTAAGTTGACATGAAGAAGTTTGAGAAGCATTGGTCTAAATGGCCTGCAAATATGAATGTGCACACTAATGAAACAATAACCCATTTTAATGATAATCATGATACAATTCCTTACGATAACCGTACCGCTTCAAATTTTCATTATCATTAAAACCGTGGTACCGTGATTACAGCGCTTTGAAAAACATGGTAAATACTGTCCATCATCAACCAAAGTTGGCAACTGTCTCCCTCTCCCAGATGCAGACACGCAGCCTTGGAGAAATGATTTCAGTGCATGTATCAGTCTTTTTTGGCTCTGACTTTTCAATATAAAAAATGGTGAAATGATTTCTGTGAGTGTATCAGTACTTTTTGAACATTTTCAGCACACTTTAACAATACCGTGATCATACTGATAACCGTGCAAATTTTGGTCACTATAATCGTGATATGAAATGTTCATATCATTTCATCTCTAGTGCACACCATTAAAGGGATGAAAATATTAAATGTCTGAGTAAGTGTTTGTGATTAAACCAGGAAGTCCTTGTTTTAGAGGTTTGTTTATAATAAAGCCAAGGGGTAAACACAAACAGTCCAGTATTAGTAGCATCAGCGCGGCCTGGTCAGGACTTACAGTGAGGGTTAATACTAGCCTATACTTCGCTATATGAATGGGGCAACAAGCTAGTGTTTTCAGTGAGCATATGGCCTGATGTGGCTTTTAAAGTGCTAACAGCCTAAATCCATTGTCTGCTTGAATAATCTGACTTGAGCTCCTTTAATACGTTAATCAGTCAGAAAAACAAGATGGATGCTGTATTTAGTGAAGTACACAAACATGCTGCAGTGTGCTGCTGTCTAGACGATTGCCTGCTCTCTTTGTAGTCTCTGTGGTCACAGCCATTTGATCATTATTGAATCAGGAAGTTATTGATGAGATCTCTGAGAGGGACCCACTTCACTACATCAACGCTGCTGCTGAGATTGCTTCCTGTGCGCCGTCCGCTTGACACCACAGCACACGTTGACCTGAGCTTCTAACCCCCAGCAGCACTGCTTGGATCAGCTCTCCACTTGCTCGGACCAGCTCTCCACTTGCTTGGACCAGCTCTCCACTGCTCGGACCAGCTCTCCACTGCTCGGACCAGCTCTCCACTTGCTTGGACCAGCTCTCCACTGCTCGGACCAGCTCTCCACTGCACCATCTGGTCTTCGTCTGCTTCCACTCCAGACCACTCCACTTCCTCACATCATCACAGCACTCTGTCTCTCTGGCCGTCGTCATTCTTAATCCCCACCTCGAGCGCTGCGCAGGAATTTCCTCCCAAAAACCTTTTTTCCCTTCTTCTTCGTTTCCGGGCCACTCCTGTCCCTCAGCCCCACCCTTTGCTCAGTTTCCTGTCGGAGGTCAGCGCAGTGGACCAATAGCAGCTGGGCTGGTGTTTACTCTGCTCCTGTTCCAGGAGTAATGTGAGCAGGCTGGCCCCTCCCTCCCTCCCTTGGCCTTACTCGAGCCGGCTGGCCCCTCCCTTCTGGCCTTACTCGAACCAGCTGGCCCCTCCCTTGGCCTTACTCGAACCAGCTGGCCCCTCCCTTGGCCTTACTCAAGCCAGCTGGCCCCTCCCTTGGCCTTACTCGAGCCAGCACCAGACGGCTCCAGCCCAGTGCCGTCTGCTCCTCCATAACACCACTGCTCCTTCATGTGCAAAACAGGCCATTTGCAAAGGGCACAGAGCCTAGACGGGACGTCCCGCTGCATTTTCCTTTCACTGTCCCGACTCCCCAGTGTGAGGACAGTCGAAACTAGGGTTGTCACGATACTAGGATTTCTAACTTCGATACCAATACCCAGAAAAATATTGATACTCTCGATACCACAGGGGCAGGATGGCAACACATCAAGAGGCATAAAAATAAACAAAGACAGATGGATGGGCAGGCACACGCTTCTCCGTAATCTAGGCCAGATAAAACTCATTAAAAATGTTGCACTTACACAGCAAATTACCCCTGCTCTACTCATCAGCCTATAACAACGCAGGATAATACCCCTGCTCTAGTCATCAGCCTATAACAACGCAGGATAATACCCCTGCTCTAGTCATCAGCCTATAACAACGCAGCAGAATACCCCTGCTCTAGTCATCAGTCTATAACAATGCAGCAGAATACCCCTGCTCTAGTCATCAGCCTATAACAACACAGCACAATACCCCTGCTCTAGTCATCAGCCTATAACAACACATGATAATACCCCTGCTCTAGTCATCAGCCTATAACAACGCAGCAGAATACCCCTGCTCTAGTCATCAGTCTATAACAATGCAGCAGAATACCCCTGCTCTAGTCATCAGTCTATAACAATGCAGCAGAATACCCCTGCTCTAGTCATCAGCCTATAACAACGCAGGATAATACCCCTGCTCTAGTCATCAGCCTATAACAACGCAGGATAATACCCCTGCTCTAGTCATCAGCCTATAACAACGCAGCAGAATACCCCTGTTCTAGTCATCAGCCTATAACAACGCAGGATAATACCCCTGCTCTAGTCATCAGCCTATAACAACGCAGCAGAATACCCCTGTTCTAGTCATCAGCCTATAACAACGCAGGATAATACCCCTGCTCTACTCATCAGCCTATAACAACGCAGCAGAATACCCCTGCTCTAGTCATCAGCCTATAACAACCCAGGATAATACCCCTGCTCTAGTCATCAGCCTATAACAACGCAGGATAATACCCCTGCTCTAGTCATCAGCCTATAACAACGCAGGATAATACCCCTGCTCTAGTCATCAGCCTATTAACAACACAGTACAATACCCCTGCTCTAGTCATCAGCCTATAACAACGCAGCACAATACCCCTGCTCTAGTCATCAGCCTATAACAACGCAGCACAATACCCCTGCTCTAGTCATCAGCCTATAACAACGCAGCACAATACCCCTGCTCTAGTCATCCGCCTATAACAACGCAGCACAATACCCCTGCTCTAGTCATCAGCCTATAACAACGCAGCACAATACCCCTGCTCTAGTCATCAGCCTATAACAACGCAGCACAATACCCCTGCTCTAGTCATCAGCCTATAACAACGCAGCACAATACCCCTGCTCTAGTCATCAGCCTATAACAACGCAGCACAATACCCCTGCTCTAGTCATCAGCCTATAACAACGCAGCACAATACCCCTGCTCTAGTCATCAGCCTATAACAACGCAGCACAATACCCCTGCTCTAGTCATCAGCCTATAACAACGCAGCACAATACCCCTGCTCTAGTCATCAGCCTATAACAACGCAGCACAATACCCCTGCTCTAGTCATCAGCCTATAACAACGCAGCACAATACCCCTGCTCTAGTCATCAGCCTATAACAACACATGATAATACTCCTGCTCTAGTCATCAGCCTATAACAACACATGATAATACTCCTGCTCTAGTCATCAGCCTATAACAATGCAGCACAATACCCCTGCTCTAGTCATCAGCCTATAACAACACAGCACAATACCCCTGCTCTACTCATCAGCCTATCAAAACCACAGTCTATGATCAAAACACAGCAAATTAACCCTGCTCTAGTAGTCATCAACACATTTAGCTTGTTAAATCAGATACCTACCAATGATAGGGAGGAGATTTTCATTAAGAGAAAGAACTGCTGGTATCGATACCGTTACAAATGAGCATTGTATACCCTTCAAATTTTTTGTATTGATACTTATCGATACTTCGAAACCCACATGCCCAACATGCTGTAATACCATGATGATATGAGATCATCTGACACGTGGTCATCTCCTCTCTGTCATGCAGTGATGTGCAGAGTACAGACCCAGTGTGTCAACTAGCCACCATTCTTCTGCCAGATGATAAGTGTCTGTTGTTGCTTCTACAGTCCTCCATACTGTAGCTGTTCAGGAGAGAGATTTCTCATTTATTGATGAATTATTCATTCAGGGCCAGTTGGCTGAATGAAGCCATCTGTGCTGTGAAGTGTGGAGGTACAAAGAGGTCTTAGTAGATAGATGCTTGGCCACATGACACAGATCAACAAAGATTGTTTCTGTTGGAAACTTTATGTGACATTTAAAACTCTTGTCTACGTGTATATTAAGGTTTTCGACGTCTGCTATATACGGTTTTCACGGAATTGTCAGTCCTGTCCTAGGAGACCAGACAGTCCTGTCCTACTGTACAAACACTGCAACAGGAAGTGAGCTGGGGTTCAATTTAGAATGTTTATGTTGTCAAGTTAAAACCATCTATACTGCGCAATCCCAAACAATGAAAAAAAGCAAGCTTTGATTAAAAAACAATTGGCTTTTTTTAGTTACACAAAGTACCGCCTCTCATAGGGGTTCTCTATTGTAGGCCTATTTTTAGTTTTTGGAATGCACAAATGATGGTAATCTTCTAGGCGGAGCCATTTGAGATGATGAGGGAAGGTCTTTTGAAATCTTATTTACTCTTTGGTCAGAAGCTCTGCATGTGATCCTTGTGATGTTCCTCCTGCTTTAACAAGAGCAGACTGCATTCTGGTGTCGGGCAGGATTTACAGTGATTCATGCTGGTGGAGTCCAAGTCTGAGAAGAGTCATGGTGTTCTCATTCGAGAAGTTTCCATCGAAGACTCTCAGCTGCCTTTCTGTCCCCCCCCCCTTTGCAGCTTTGCCTTTCTTTTCTCACATTCCCACTCTTTCTCTCCCTCCCTCCCTCCCTCCCTCCCTCACTGTACTGTACTGCACCTCCCTTGCTCACTCATTCTGACCCCCACTCCTTGTTTCTCTTTGGTTCACCCTCTCCTGGCTTCTCCTTGTTACTCTTTCTCCTGGGCTTGGAGGAAGTGACTGAGTTTTTTCTGGATCCTTGGGGAATAGAGCGATGGAGCTCCCTTTCCTGTAAGCCTTTCTTCATCAGGCCTCTCAGACTATCACCACTTTCCATTCTGCCACACTTCATTGTGTCTGATGATGAGAGCCACATGCATGGGCACAGGCTTTAGCCTCTCTTAGCTCATTTCATCTTCAGAGTCGTCCGACTGTTGTTACGAATCCTGCTACTTGTTCAGATTCATCAGCAGCACAGCAGGCTGGAAGAGAGGGACTCTGCTTTGGTATCATTAGGTAACCTGACGCTCATTAAGGCCGGTACCTGAATAAATCCACTGAAAAGTTCCAGCTGTGAGTGTTGATATGTGGGAGTCTTCAGGCCTTGGACAGTGTGTGTTGTTTTGTGCTGTGTGGGAGTTGGCAGCAGTCCATGCTAAACTATCTTCTGTCAAGTATTTGCCTTTCTGCGAAACACAGGATTATATACGTAAAACCCTCCGCACAGCAGCACGCCGCCTTTCATCCCCACTTTGAGTTTGTATTATTTTGCCTGTGACATTCCAGTGTCTACGGGCAGGTAATGATGCGTTCATAATGCCCGCCTCCTTCACTATCTTACGTAATTAGGGCCACAGATAAAGATAGTCTGTGATTCTAGGAGCCTGCAGGCATTTCTAGACGTAGACATCATCAGTCATCATCAGTCATCATCACTCCATATGTCCAGTCTGTCAGTGTGTGTATCCATAACACCGTCTGTTTTGAGGCTGAATTTATTGACACACACAGTGAGCACACACACACACACACACACACACACACACACACACACACACACACACACACACACACACACACACACACACACACTCTCTCTCTCTCTCTCTCTCTCTCTCTCTCTCTCTCTCTTTCTCTCTCTCTCGCATGCCCCTCCTAGCTTTATATTAGAACCAGCTGTGGAAGTAGGGGCCGAATGAATGGTTCTTTGTGATTTTGGCTGTCGTTCCAGTAAGGGTCTCTCTCTCTCTCTCTCTCTCTCTCTCTCTCTCTCTCTCTCTCTCTCTCTCTCTCTCTCTCTCTCTCTCCTTCTCTCTCTCTCCTTCTCTCTCTCTCTCTCTCTCTCTCTCTCTCCCCCTCCCCGCCCTCTCTCCTACTGGCATGACGACCGTATGAAACAATGGACTGAACAACATCAAGTCTTGTTATGACATTATGCAAAGGTCAATGTTCGGCTGCAAAACCCTCAGACAAAATGTCGGCCGCGGGCGGCGTGACGTCACACGTTGCAGCCTGAGTCTGTGCGGCGGTCCCGGCCAAACGGGAATCAGCAGACGTTATCGTGCAGCTTATCTGGCGGACAGACGCTCAGTAGTGTTGTGCCAGAGAATGCAACACATGGCTCATAGGTCTAACGGTGAAGCTCGTAGGCATTCCCACACAACTGGAGGGGTGTTGCTGCCACTGGATTTAGGAGTGTGAGTAAGGAAGGCGAGAAAACAGAAAACATTGCTCAATCACATGGCAGGGAGGTTCCCAGTCTTGGATTGATTAGCACGGTCTGTGTTGTGGCAGAGGAGAGGAATGGCTGGGGGTGAAGTCGGTTCGTAGATGCCGGGGAAAGTGGAGAGCTCACCATGGATTCATCTTAGCCGCACCGCAGGGAGGCCAGGGTGACTGGCATGTCATGGGGGTGTATTGTCCACATCCGGGGTGTCAGTCAAAACCACTGGAATGTTTCTTTTCTGGTTTTGCAACCTGTGTTTTTAGTCTTGCAGGAGACGGCCATTTGTAAGCTGTCATAAGTCTGTTGTTATCCTGACCACACACCTACGTTTTGTTGACATTCCTTGGCAACCCAATTGGCATCTAGATCTTCCTAGTTTTGTCCCAACCTCTTTATTTCATACTTATTTCACTATTCATGTGATCTATGTTTATGTAGGTGAAGTAGTTTGTAAGAATCACTAAACAATGTCTGCTCAAGCTCCACTTTCTCTGTTGTTGTTGTTTCCCACAGGTTGTCTGTAAGAGAGAGAGAGAGAGAGAGAGAGAGGAGGAGGGGAGAAGAGAAGCCAGAGTGAGGAGACAGGGGAGGAGAGATCCCATCCAGCGCGAGCAGCTGGTATGAAGCGGAAAATGAATCCCTCTTTCTCTTTTCCTAATTCATAAACCATTCCCAACCCTGTGTGGAATAGCCATCACCATAAGGCAGAGACGTAGTAAGGCAGTGGAAAAATCCATAGCGTTTTTCTCTGGGCGGTGGGAAGATATTTCTGACTGGTATTTCTGACTGAACGATACTCAGGTCTAATCCTTTGTCGGGGGCAATACAAATACTGTGAATGGAAGCAATGAGTTTGATCAACCTGGAGAGATCTGACCTTGAGATGAAGTCTACCTCTCTCAAATTGCTCTTCTGGGTGGTCTCATTCCATCATTGACACAGGAATCTACATACGTACTGTATTGTAAACTGACTCCGTTTTTAATCCTCTGTGCTCAGCCGTCAAGGGCTTTGGTTGTAGCCAAGTCAACCTGAAGATCCCTCGTGCACTCCCTTGTGCAACACTGTTGCAGCAACTGCAACAGTTGCTCCATAATAATAATAGCACCACTGTGTGCAACAGTGTTGCAGTTGCTGCGGCGGATCAACGAAGAATCAGCTACGATGTAGCCGTTCTTGTGACATCTAACAGGGACATAGCAGAGACGTGTAATTTGTGCTGGATGACCTGCAACCCCCACCCCACCCCACCCCCCTACTCCCCTACTCCCCCACCCCCCTACTCCCCTACTCCCCCAGGGGGCGTCTTAATCTGAATGGCATTAGAGATGTGAGGCGATGCTCACTTCCGTTAGCTTGGAATGCAGCTGTGGGATGGTGGGGGGATCTGAGGCATTTGTCCTGGATGAAGCTGGCTAGAGAAGTGTGTGTGTGTGTGTGTGTGTGTGTGTGTGTGTGTGTGTGTGTGTGTGTGTGTGTGTGTGTGTGTGTGTGTGTGTGTGTGTGTGTGTGTGTAGGTGTGTGTGTGTGGGGGGGGGGGTTGTTCCTTGGAAGAATGGTAGTCTGGTGCTGGGGAAGGGAGCACACTGCTTTCTGTTCAGTGTCATCTCAAAGGAACTCTGTTTGAGAGCCCAGCGAGAGAGGGAGGAAGGTCGACTCGGCAACCCACCCCTCCCCTCCCCGCCCCACCCACACGTGCACTTAGACACTCACACACATAGGAGAGTGCGCGCACACATGCAAACACATCTGAAACACCCAATGAGTTGCAGACGAGGTTTGGCGTGGGCGTCGGAAGGGGCGATCCGGGCGAGGGGGAGAAACGGCACTATGCAAAGCATTAGCAGAAGAGAGAGCTGAGAAAACACTGATACATTTGGAAAAATGGAGTGAGTGTGGGTGTGTGCGTGTGTGTGTGTGTGTGTGTGTGTGTGTGTGTGTGCGTGTGTTACGTTTCAAGATTCAAGATATTAATTGTCACAGCCTTGTACGCACGTGTGAAATTCTTAAGCTAGGGGTTCCATTACAGGTCAGTGTAAGTTAATCACAACAGTAAATACGTATATATAAAAATATATGTATGTATGTATAAAAGTAGATAAATAAGGCAAACAGTGAAACTGAAAAACACAATAGAATAGAAATAGGATAGAATAAATAATAGAATAAATAATAGTAATAATAATAATAGCGCCACTTGTCAGTGGAAGGTGCAGTCAGGGCAAGTTATGTAGCAGCAGTGTGCAAATGGCAATACAACTACAACAGAATTATTGCACTCAGTCAAGGGTATTGTGCGTGTGTGTATGTGTATGTGTCTGTGTGTGTGTGTGTGTGTGTGTGTGTGTGTGTGTGTGTGTGTGTGTGTGTGTGTGTGTGCGCGCGTGCGTGCGTGTGTGCATGTGTGTGTGCACGTTTGATTAGAAGAGGAAAAGAGGGAGTGATACTTGAAAAAGTGAAGAGCCTAAGTTGGGCGAGGTGCAAAGATGGAGACAGAATGGACAAATGTTGGCTATCACGTCTAAGGGCTGGGAATCTGGGATGTTTGCTTACAGTGAGCTAAAACTGCAGACCCTAATTATATCTCATCAACTGTCCCCTGTCAGCTCTGTCCTCCACCCTGCTGCTGTACTCTCTCTCTCTCTCTCTCTCTCTCTCTCTCTCTCTCTCTCTCTCTCTCTCTCTCTCTCTCTCTCTCTCTCTCTCTCTCTGTCCTCCCCTCACTTTCCCACACATGCACTCATAACCACACCACACTGCACAACCCGCTTCACATGATCAATCTAACACACACATTCCATAGATAGAGTCGGACACAGACGGGAAGTCTTTTACACGCCTAGCGGAGATATGCGTGATGAAGAGTCTATAAATTACAAATCTCCTGTGTTTCACATTCGTGCGCGTCGCTCTGAAAATGCACATCCCTGGGATAAATTCCTCAAATATGGGTGCCACATCTAATCATATTGAGCATCCAATGGAATCACTTCATAGTACCGTCGTTAGATTTGAACAGTTAGTTTAGAGTAGTTGTAATCCTCTCACTGCTTACGCCCCCCTGTGCGCGTGCACATATCCCCGTGTGGGAGAGTGTGTGTGTGTGTGCGTGCACATATCCCCGTGTCGGAGAGTGTGTGTGTGTGTGTGTGTGTGTGTGTGTGTGTGTGTGTGTGTGTGTGTGTGTGTGTGTGTGCGTGTGCGTGCACATATCCCCGTGTCAGAGAGTGTGTGTGTGTGTGTGTGTGTGTGTGTGTGTGGGGCGGTGTTGGTATGAGGGGGTGATGAAGGGGCTCAGATAAGAAGAATCATACCGAGACATTAAACTGACTACAGGACTTCAAAAATACCAAGTCAATTCAGTCAGTGTTTCCAAGTGCCCTAGTTTCACGAGCACTCACTGACTGACTAGGGTCACAAGATAGCGAGAGAAAAAGAGAGAGAGAGAGACAGAGACAGAGACGGGGTAAGAGAGGGACACAAAGAGAGAGAGAGAGAGACTGAGTGAGAGAGGGAGAGAGAAAAAGAGAGAGGAAGAGACAGAAAAGACAGGGGGAGAGAGAGAGGGAAGGACTGAGAGAAGAGAGACTCAGATCTTGCTGATGGAAGAGAAAACTGGGCTTGAACCTCAGCGAACCCGAGTGCCCTAAAACAAAGTGGAGGATTTGAAGTCCAAACTTTTGATCTTTAAAGCCTCAACAATATAACAATGCTCAAAGAAGGGCTAATGCTGGGCATGGCTTAAACATTACATCCTCGGGTTCCCACAAACCAATGACCTAGAAAGTTAATCTTTTGCAGGGAGACACACAGACTATTCCCCTTGTAGTATTTATCATACTAGTGAACTATATAGGGAACGATCAAACAAGTTTCGGACACTACCTCACTCTCCTTCAGCTTCGGTAAACATGGCGGCGTTGCATTGTGGTATATGGGAGAAACTTTTGAAAGGATATTAGTGTGCTGGCCTGTTCTCTTTGTTTGTTTTTGCCTTGCACCTGGGTTTTTCTCATTGGTGAGTCTGGACAGAAATTGTAGGCTGCATTCTCTGTTCACTATTTTGCTCTGCATTGTGGGTGTTTTACATTGGACTATATCGGGAATCAAATTAACAGTTGAGAATTCGGACACTAGCACAAAATGGCCAACACACTATTAGGGGTGGGGGAAAAAATCGATTCACCTAAGTATCGCGATTTTTAATTTCACGATTTTTTTAATCAATCTTTTATTCCAGAATCGATAATCGCAAAAAAAAATAAAAAAAATTGGTGCTTGCAGTCAGGCCACTCACTGAACAGCAGGCCAGGCGCCGCCTACTGGTTTACTAGTGGTTTTATTACTTTATTAGTTAGTCTGAAGTAATAATTACACTTCAGGGTTAAAGTGGGTGCATCTCATTGTAAAATTGGACTTCAAACGGCCCAAATCTGGCTTCAAACGGCCCAAATTGGGCTTCAAAAGGCCCAAATTTCACGCGCGTCGGCCCATATCGGCCTGGCCTGCTTGGTATCTAATGCCCGGCCTGAATTATGATCCCAGTCCGCCCCTGTTTTTAACTATATCGCCCAGCCCTACTCATGATATATAATATACAGTCTCTAGTGTATGATTCAACTTTTCCCATGTTCTAATCTAGTGTAAAAAAGCAAACAAACTGAAAAAAGAAAAGAAAAAAATAAACAAAAATCGCAATAAATCGTAATATCGAATCGCAATAATCGTAGAATCGCAATACTTAAGAATCGCAATATAAATCGAATCGGCACCCAAGAATCGTGATAGTATCGAATCGGGAGATAAGTGAATCGCCACAGCCCTACACACTATATAGTCCACTATTTTTGTAACAGGGCCCGGTTTTGAACGGGGCTAAAGTTTTGTTTATACAAAGTCAAAATGCATAACTTGTGGTATGAATTATGTATTATGTAAGTTGTTAGTGCACATCAGCATGCTGCCGGTGTGTTAACGTAATGAGTGGTGAAGGGGGAAGACACGGAGCAGCTGAAACCTCCTGATTGTCAGCTGACGTCGAGAGTGAGAGTAAGAAGTCGATTGAGTCTGAAAACATAAAGAGAGGACAAGGAGCGAGCGAACAGAGGGGCAAGATGTGCACAAAGTGTGTGAGCGAGAGGGGAGAAGAGTGTCTGTACTGTAAACCCCAAAGTGAGAGGCGAGCTTAGCGTCCACAAGTGATTCCTAATAAGGTTGTAACTGGCGGTCTCAAAGCTCTGTCCTGGAATAAGCTGCCAGGAAACTTTCCCCTGGAACTCTCGATACTAAGAACAGAAACAAATGCATAATCGTCTGTGGCCACCACGCTCATAAAAATGAACAGATAGAGTAAGACAGTGAAGCGCCCGGCGCTTCCTGACCATCATATAAGAAGAAGAATGCTGACACAAGAAACATAAATTCATCACTGGAATATATGGTGGAATATATGGTGGATCTATGTATGTAGTTTATACAAGATTTCCAGACTAACAGTAGGCATGTCGGCCCAAGGAAGTTAATCTTTTTACTGGCCACAGGCTTACAGTTTTATTGGCATCGCCTTTTGTTTTCTTTTGTGTGGCATGATATGCTTTCCTAGTTTTCTTTTTACTGTCTGTGCGTAAGTCAACATGTACCTGTCTGTCTGTGCGTATGTTTGTCAATAAAGTCAACATGTACCCGTCTGTCTGTGCGTATGTTTGTCAATAAAGTCAACATGTACCTGTCTGTCTGTGCGTATGTTTGTCAATAAAGTCAACATGTACCCGTCTGTCTGTGCGTATGTTTGTCAATAAAGTCAACATGTACCTGTCTGTCTGTGCGTATGTTTGTCAATAAAGTCAACATGTACCCGTCTGTCTGTGCGTATGTTTGTCAATAAAGTCAACATGTACCCGTCTGTCTGTGCGTATGTTTGTCAATAAAGTCAACATGTACCTGTCTTTCCCCAGGTGAGAATCCGTGGGTGATTGTGTCATTTGCAGCCACAGGCTCATTATGGCTCAAGTGCTGCATATGGACCCCAGCTTCCCAGGTGCAGAACATATACATATGTATTCCTTTTAATTCTTAATAATACTCAACATAATACTGAAATCATGGCAACAAAGATATGGTCACATTACATTAATTTTGTTAGGGTTTAACCTGTACGACGACAAAATAATTTCTGAGTTGTGATATATCCCGATACTTGAAAGGTCAGACTGTAATGTCCTGCACCATTCTAGTCAACTTTGTTTGTGCCTCATTTGGAGATACTTTCAGAGTGCATACGTAAACACACAGTAGGCCAGAGATAATACTATTTTCTGAAGTCTGAGCCCAAGATTAGACACAGATTTCCGTTTGTTTAAACTTGATTTCCTTCCTCCTCAGGGAAGCTCAACACGCCTGCTCCCCCTTCCCTGCATGGCAAGGAACAGGAGGTGCCCTACTCAGTGGAGACCCCCTATGGCTACCGTCTGGACCTCGACTTCCTCAAATATGTTAACGACATAGAGAAGGGAAACACCATCAAGAAAGTGCCCATCCAGCGCAGGCCACGCTATGGCTCCCTGCCCCGTGGCTATGGCTACACGGGCTCCTGGTGGACCTCCACAGAGTCTCTGTGTTCCAACGCCAGCCAGGACAGCCGGCACTCCTCCTTCTCCTACTGCGCCCCAGGCTACCACACCTCCCAGAGGCCCAGCTTCAGCAGTGCCCGAGTGGAGAAGACCCTGCTGGACGCACGAAGGAAGCTGGAGGAGGAGAAAGAGGGCCGGAGATTCTCCAACCTGGGCAGCATGCACAGCAGCATGGCAGGCTCCAACACCTCCATCAGCAGCGCACACAGCTTCAACCGGGCCCAGGGTGGAGGGGGCTCCTTCACCCCCATGAGTTCAGGCCTGTCCACGCCGGTGTCCCCCACTCCAGCCCACCTGCAGCATGTCAGGGAGCAGATGGCGGTGGCCCTCAGGAAGATCAGGGAGCTCGAGGAGCAGGTGAAGACTATTCCTGTGCTCCAGGTCAAGATCTCCGTGCTGCAGGAGGAAAAACGGCAGCTCAGCGTCCAGCTGAAGAGCCAGAAGTTCCTGGGCCACACACTGGGTTTCAGCCGAGGCCGTCCCCGAGGAGAGCTCTACATTGACATCCCTGAGGAAGAAGCGAGCGTCGGGGCCAACAAGTGCACCAATAGACCAGCAGGGCCACTGTCGCCCACCACCCCTGATGGCTCCAAGCAGGACTCAGGGTGTGAGATTGAGGACACGGTGATTGTGGGTGGTGCGCGGCCAGGCACAAAGATAGAAGTGCGCACCATCGGAGTGGGGCCGGAGGACGAGAGGGGCAGTCGTCAGGTGGGAGTGGGGGTTCGGGAGCAGGATCTAGGGGTGCTGCCAGAGACAGAGGCCTTGAGGAGTCAAGTGGGTCAGCTTGAGGACCAGTTGAAGAGGACACTGCAGGAGCTGCAGGCTGCACAGCAGCAGGTAGAGGCAGCCCAGAGGGAGAGGCAGGCTCAGCCCCCTAAGGCGGAGCACCCAGTCATGGCCACCAGCGTGGGCTGGCAAGAGCCACCGGGCCACAGCCTGCAGACTTTGGTCAGCTTCACCCAGCAGCCCCAACAGAGGGAACAGAGAACTGTGGGAATCCAGGTGTACACGCTGGAGCAGCCTACCGTGGTGGAGGTGGGCACACTGCTCCGAGCAGAGAGCTGTAGCTCCCCCTCCCTTCAGCCAGCTGGTGTCATCCTGGAGGGTCACAACAGAGGACAAGCTGAAGCTCCGGGGTCAGAAGGTAGGGCATCAGCAAGGAGTTTGTGTTACAACGTCTAATGAAATATATTTGATAGAGTAGGTTATTTTGATCAAATGTGTCAAGTGCATGCATCAAATGCATGCTCATTTAAAGACTTCAATCAATCATCTTGTCCTCATCATCTGCTTCTGTCCTCCAGACGCTCCAGTTGAGTTGCCGATTGCAATCAGCTCCAAGCAAGTACGAGATGTCCTAAAGAGTGAGGTGTCCACTTCAGTACCTGTAGCTTGTCCTGCCATTGCCATGAGCACTGGTGATCAGATTGGCACATTGCATTTGAAAGAAGGAGCTACAAACCAGCACACAGACATAGAAGCCATCCAATCTCAAGAGGGCTTATCTAAGCCAGGTAACTGGACCAATTGTCCATCTCTATCCATTTGAAATGTTATATACCATATTAATCATACATGTTCCTACATTACATTAATATGATAACTTGTATCACTCTCTAGCCTCAGCCTCTCCCCAGTCTTCTCTGAGGTCCATTATGAAGCGGAAAGCAGAGGGTGAACCTGGCTCTCCCTCCACCAAGAAAAACCTACAGTTTATTGGAGTCAATGGAGGGTAAGCATCAGTCATTACAGTCTAGAGTGTTTTCAATGTGTGCGATAAACAATTTCCTACAAAGATATTTTGTGTGAAACTTTTTGTAGTGGTGTACATGTATGAAATTGATATTACTTAAAGGAGAATACCACTCTATCAAATACTTTCATGAGTATTCCATTACTAACCGCTCCGCCAAAAAGCTAGGAACAAGAAAAGCAATGGAAGACAGTAGTGAATATTCACTTATACAGACCAATCTATGCAAGGGCATATGGTCAAGATTATTAAGTTGAAATACAGTGGTATTCCCCACTAATGTGAAATGGTAACAGTCACAAAGACTGTTGGGGCTGTTTGACAGGGAAACATGTTCTTGTCTTGCAGCTATGAGTCCACATCATCAGAGGACAGCAGCAGTGAGAGCTCTGAAGAGGAGAGTGACTCCAGTGAATATCATGAAGCCAGAGAAAAACTACCAGAGCCTACCGTCCAGCACCAGCAAATCACAGCTACCCCAGACGAGGCTTCCCAGCCCCAAGAGACCAACAACACACCTCAGACGACTGATGTCAAACTACCAGCCGCCATTCCTGACTCTCAACAGAGTCCCAGCCAGCCCGCAACCGCAGACAGCGGACTGCAACATGAAGCCACCCAGTCACCAGCCACGGACGCTGCGGTGGAAAATTGTGCCTCTCAATCACCAGCCTCTGGCCACACTCCCCCACCTCCAGAACACAATTCTCTCCCTTTAGAAACTATCAACCAATCATCAGAACAAAACACAATCACCCAGGAGAGTATCTCCACACCATCTAGCACTGAATCCACTCCTGAAGAAAGATCTATAAAGTTCTCAGTTACTTGCTCCACACAGCTGTGCTCCACTCAAACTGCAACCACTGAGATGACTGAGCAGCAATACACCATCCAGCCAGAAACAACTGTCCTCACTCTTCAGCATGGAGCCTGCCAATCAGAACAAATCTCCCAGCAGACGATAATGCAGTCGTCTTCCTCCAAGTCAGCAGCTGAAAGCAGCCCAAACGACGATTCGGCAGCATTAGCCAAACAACAAATGAGGTACTGTAAATGCGCACACACGCTCAACAGCTAGCGCTTTTACACACACACGCTCAACAGCTAGCTTTACACACACGCTCAACAGGTAGCGTTTTACACGCGCTCAACAGCTAGCATTTTACACACACGCTCAACAGCTAGCGTTGTACACACACGCTCAACAGCTAGCGTTTTACACACACGCTCAACAGGTAGCGTTTTACACACACGCTCAACAGCTAGCATTTTACACACACGCTCAACAGCTAGCATTTTACACACACGCTCAACAGCTAGCATTTTACACACACGCTCAACAGCTAGCATTTTACACACACGCTCAACAGCTAGCATTTTACACACACGCTCAACAGCTAGCATTTTACACACACGCTCAACAGCTAGCGTTTTACACACACGCTCAACAGCTAGCGTTTTACACACACGCTCAACAGCTAGCATTTTACACACACGCTCAACAGCTAGCATTTTACACACACGCTCAACAGCTAGCGTTTTACACACACTCTCAACAGCTAGCGTTTTACACACACGCTCAACAGCTAGCATTTTACACACACGCTCAACAGCTAGCGTTGTACACACACGCTCAACAGCTAGCGTTTTACACACACGCTCAACAGCTAGCGTTTCACACATGCTCAACAGCTAGCATTTTACACACACGCTCAACAGCTAGCATTTTACACACACGCTCAACAGCTAGCGTTTTACACACACGCTCAACAGCTAGCATTTTACACACACGCTCAACAGCTAGCATTTTACACACACGCTCAACAGCTAGCGTTTTACACACACGCTCAACAGCTAGCGTTTTACACACACGCTCAACAGCTAGCATTTTACACACACGCTCAACAGCTAGCGTTTTACACACACGCTCAACAGCTAGCATTTTACACACGCTCAACAGCTAGCGTTTTACACACACACTCAACAGCTAGCATTTTACACACACGCTCAACAGCTAGCATTTTACACACACGCTCAACAGCTAGCGTTTTACACACACGCTCAACAGCTAGCGTTTTACACACACGCTCAACAGCTAGCATTTTACACACACGCTCAACAGCTAGCGTACACACACGCTCAACAGCTAGCGTTTTACACACACGCTCAACAGCTAGCGTTTCACACATGCTCAACAGCTAGCATTTTACACACACGCTCAACAGCTAGCATTTTACACACACGCTCAACAGCTAGCGTTTTACACACACGCTCAACAGCTAGCATTTTACACACACGCTCAACAGCTAGCATTTTACACACACGCTCAACAGCTAGCGTTTTACACACACGCTCAACAGCTAGCGTTTTACACACACGCTCAACAGCTAGCATTTTACACACACGCTCAACAGCTAGCGTTTTACACACACGCTCAACAGCTAGCGTTTTACACACACACTCAACAGCTAGCGTTTTACACACACGCTCAACAGCTAGCGTTTTACACACACACTCAACAGCTAGCATTTTACACACGCTCAACAGCTAGCGTTTTACACACGCTCAACAGCTAGCGTTTTACACACGCTCAACAGCTAGCGTTTTACACACGCTCAACAGCTAGCGTTTTACACACACGCTCAACAGGTAGCGTTTTACACACGCTCAACAGGTAGCGTTTTACACACACGCTCAACAGCTAGCGTTTTACACACACGCTCAACAGCTAGCATTTTACAGACATAAATGGTGTCAGATACTGTCAAGTGTGTGTATGTGCCTCCATGACTGTTGTTGTATTGTGTTTATATATTCATGTTTCACCCAGACTGGAACTGAGCGACAGCCTCATGTCAGCGCTTCACGCCCTGCAGAAAGCCCTGGGGGAACCCAACGCCTTCAGCCAACAAGGAGCGGTACGTTGGCAATCACACCCACAACCCCAAGCAGAAACAAGACTCCAATCTGATCACTGCCTTGAGCTGTCTTACCTGTCTGTCTGACAGAGATGGGGATTTGGACTTGAGACTCGGACTTGAGTTGCACTTCAGTCACAAACACACACACAAACACAGACACACACACACACACACACACACACACACACACACACACACACACACACACACACACACACACACACACACACACAGTGACTTGAGACTTGACTTGAGACTTATCCTCAAAGACTTGAGACTTGACTTGGACTTGAGATTTGGGACTTGTGAACAATCTTAATTTTTTTAATTTAAATTTTATTTTTATCTTTATTTTTGTGTGTATTAACATTAAGGAAATGTCTACTAATAATAATTTCAACTAATCAATGCTGATTACTGTGTTCTAATAGATAGAGTGAGGATAATACAGTACGCTACTTCCTTTGCATTCCTTAGTTTTAGCGCTGCAATGTTCTAAGCAGACCAGATGGCATCCAGCAGATGATAGAACGCTCATCCGTAAAGAGTAAGACTTGAGACTTGACTTGGACTAGAGCTCAAAGACTTGAGACTTAACTTGAACTCTAGCTCAAAGACTTGAGACTTGACTTGGACTCGTAAAAGACTTGTGAGCATCTCTGCTGTCTGAACAGTCCTCTTGTGGATAAAGGCATATGTCAAAGACTGGGCCTTTCCCCAACAGTCTACTGAGTGTGTATGTGGCTCTAACCCTCTCTCTACTGTGTGTGATCTCCTCAGAGGACAGCCTACACCACAGTGCTGCAGGAGTGGCTGCGAGTGTCCTGTCACAAGGCGGCGGACACGGCTGTGGTCAGGGCTTACATGGACGCCTTCGCCTCAGTCTCCCCGCAGCTGCTGGAGTTTGTGATCAACATGGCCGACGGCAATGGGAACACAGCGCTGCACTACACCGTTTCCCACTCCAACTTCCCTGTGGTGAAACTGCTGCTGGACACTGGTGAGCCGCGATTTGTGATGGATTTGTAAAATTGTTTTATTTAAGATGTTTCCTATCCTCCCATCCGTCCCATCTCCAACATGTCAGACATCCCTGTCATATTGTTTGTGCTGTTTGGGTATTACCTGCCACAACAATTGTCCTATTTACCTGACAGGCCTGTGTAACGCTGACAAGCAGAACAAGGCAGGCTACACGGCCATCATGCTGACGGCTCTGGCTGCCTTCCACTCTGACAGTGACCTTCACACCGTCCTGCAGCTGCTGCGCACAGGGGACGTCAATGCCAAGGCCAGCCAGGTACGCCCTCTGCTGGACTACAGGCCTTCCTGCACCTCCACACTCGACCAAAATCAAGTCAGAACTGAATAGCAGGAAGAAGGCTGGAGTCTTGCCTGAATTTGCAAGACTAGAAGTAGTACTAAGTAAATAGTACTAAGTGTGCAGTCATTGGAAATGTTGCTGGGGGGAAATCATAATCATCATAAGCCAAGGAAATCTTCCATTTTAATAGTAAGTTTAGTGTAGAGGCGCATGTCAATAATGACATTTACTTTCACGTTTTGGCCAGAGATCAGGAATGTAATAATTACATTTTGGCCTGAGAATAAGCTATTATTATTATTATTATTATTATTGGAGAGTATTATAATAAAGACACTGAGGAACCTCTAAGTGTCCTCATTTCTCATCATGGATTGAAGGGTCAATCATGATTGTGGCCTATAAACATGGGGTAATTGACAGTGTCTGTTGACACTGACAGAATGAATCCTAAACACTTTTTTTTTTTTTTTTTTATCTGTTTGCAACCACACCACAACATCTGGGTGACCTACTACTAAAGCAAAAAGCCACACCACATCCAGCCGGCGATGTTTTGTTAGCAGATCCAACATGATGCCAAATGAGTCATACATGACTGAGTGAAGAACTGTTTTACCACTCAACTATCCCAAGTTCCCACCATGATTCATGCTTTTCCATACGCTACCAAATGTATTCTACAGGGTAGCCCGGCCCCGAACCAAATGCAATATTCATATGGCTGATTACATACTTAAACCTGGCTCTCAAGGCAACCACATTCATATGTGGATACTGCAACCATTGCAGTATTTCAAACAAATAATTTTATGATCTCTCCATGAAGCAAATTTTCCAAATCAGATACTTTGACATTTTCTCTGTACATCTCTACATGCTCTTGTGAGTCCATATTGTGCTTTATATGCAAAGTGTACATTAATGAAAGGACAGACCTGCAGATGTACTGTATACTAGTATACAGCCATCACTATTCCATGGCTGCCCACCAAAAATATTTTTTATGCGACATCTGGGTAGTGTAGAGGTACAAGCACTTGCGTAATACCATGGGAGACCCAGATTCAATTCACGATAGCGGTACTTCCGGTGTCTGCGGGTGGGAAGCCGGTGGGGTATGAGTCCTGGTCGCTGCACTAGTGCCTCCTCTGACCTCTTCCAGGAGAGGGAACTGGGGGAATAGCGTGATCGTCCCACGCACTACGTACTGCTGGTGAAACCCCTCGCTGTCAGGTGAAAAGAAGCGGCTGGCTCCTGTACATGTATCGGAGGAAGCATGTGCTAGTCTACAGCTCTCCCTGGATCGCCAGAGGGGGTGGAGCAACGACCGTGACAGCAAGGGAAATAGGCCAAGTAAAATTGAGGAGAAAAAATAAAAAAAACTTGCTCTCTTACTCAAAAAGCAAACAATCAAAATAATTTATATTACTTTACATTCTTTCCTTACAAACAGCGTCAGATGCGCAAGACGGAGGCAGAAAGACAGACTCCGCGCAGCCCTGTCAAGTAGTTTTCCAGTGGTCCGAAAACTATTCGAGCAAGACATGTCTTCGTGTTGTACAGTGGGATGCCAGAATCGGAAAGCTATTGTAGCAGAGTATTCGGGTCCGCCTATTCACACTTGGTTAATAAAATAATAAACGATAGAGCCAGGCTGTAACGTTATAACCAGCTTCACCTTTTATTCTCCCCACATATCCTGTTCTACGGCAACCGGAGGGAACATACACAGCCTCGCACACACGCAATAGAACACAACACAACACTGAACAGTCTGTTACACTATCAACAAAGCAAGGACTAAAGTTTTACCGAATCCCGTCAACTCATACTGCTTTTAATGCTAACCGTAGGTGTCTTTGGTTGCAAGTCCAAAGAGGAAATCGTTAGAAATGCCCGACTTTGCAGTGCTCGCTCATTTCATATCAGGTATGCTGTAGTAGGCTACTAGTGACAGCCACATCGCTCGGTTAGTTAACAACCAAGTAACGTTAAATGTCATTATTGAGTTGAACTGATTGGAACGAGGACATCATTAAAAATGCCCGAAATGTAGTGCTCTTCATAATCAGGTAAGCTGCCTGAAACTGTAGGCTGCTCAGCCACATCACTCGGTTAGAACGACCAAGTAACGTTACATAATGTCATTATTGAGTTGTGTGCATTATCAACATAACAATATATCTTTGCAAGTTACAGAATAATTATGTAGGCCTACGCTATCCCCAGTTATAAAGGAATGCACGATATATGTATTGCTGGCCACTCTAGGCTTGGCGAATTGACAGCGCCAGTGCGTATGGTATGGGTCTGTAAGACGTATCCCATTAACCAACGTTAATTTCGATGCATAACATTGCTTATCACTAGGCGATAAGCTGTGGTAGTAAGCCGAGAACTGCATTTTAAAACTAAAATCTAACTGTGTGTCGCAGATGAGCACAGAGCAGTCCTGACAGCGGCGTCTTTCACACAGCTCTGTCTGTGTCAATGAGCGGCTCTGGGCTTTTTGCCTACACGATGCGCGCGCAGCTCCATGTTGACAAGCTGTATAAGGGGTCTATAGCATCTATTTCTTTTCATTTTTGGTCTTTTTTTGTACTTTTGGTTTTTCAGTCTGAACGACACTGATCCAATTCTGATCTTGTGTTTTATGTTTGGAGCGATTTTACATAGTTATAGACGTTTCGCTGGAATTCTGTTGCCTAGCTTATTTTTTGTCAGTTATTTTATTCGCAAACACTGTAACAGGAAATAAGCTAAGGTCCATTTAGACTGTTGATATTGTCAAGTTGAAATGGTCTATGTTTCAGATTTTGACTAACCCCTGTGTGCGTGTGTGTGTGTGTGTGTGCGCATGCGTGTGTGTAGGCTGGCCAAACAGCGCTGATGCTAGCAGTCAGCCATGGGCGAGGGGACATGGTGCGAGCACTGCTGTCCTGTGGAGCGCAGGTCAATATCCGTGATGATGACGGCTCCACAGCGCTCATGTGTGCGTGCGAACACGGACACGTGGACATTGTGCGTCAGCTGCTGTCTGTGCCGGGCTGCGATGCCACTCTCACTGATAACGTGAGCCAATCATTTCCCTTCCTTACTCCTTTCTCAGTCTGTTGTTATGCCTCCGCCGACGATAGCTATGGCCGAAGGAATTATGTTTTCGGGTTGTCCGTCTGTCCCTCTGATGCTCGTTAACGCAATATTTCAGGAATGTCATGATGAAATTTCTTCAAATTTGGCTCAAAGGTCCACTTGGACTGAAGGATGAACTGATTAGATTTTGGTGGTCAAAGGTCAAAGTTCAACGTCACTGTGACCACATGTCTGTCCATTCCATCAAGTAAGGGGGGCGGGACTAGGTAAAATGGACCATAGCCAGGGATAGGAAGGTCATAGAGAGTCGGGGTTCGAGGGGTGGGTAGAGGGATGTGGGGGGTGGGAGGGGGTGGGGGGGATCAAAGAAGGGGGCGGGGCTGGGGAAAGTGGCTAGAGGCATGTGAGTGGTGGGAAGGGCCATGGTGAGGGAAGGGGGTGGGGCTAGGGGAAAGGGGCCATAGTTAGGGATAGGAAGGTCGTAGAGAATCGGGGTTCGAGGGGTGGGTATGGGGAGTGGCTGGGGGGATGTGGGTGGTTTAGGGGTAGCGGTAGGACATTTCCCATGTTGAAAATGATTAGCCGTGTTCTTGAGGTACCCCCAAACATTGCCTAAAGTGCCATAAGGCTGAATCTCCACACCACTACGCTGTGGGCTTCAAGGTATTTGTGCTTGTATGAGTTTGGAGAGACATGGATGTAGACTGCGACTTGTTGGCGGAGGCATACAACCACGAGGCGGTATTTCTATACACCTGAATCCCTGCAGCCCCTCATCTTCTCCTCATCTGTGTTTCAGGACGGCAGCTCGGCGCTGTCCATCGCCCTAGAGGCCAGCCAGAACGACATCGCTGTGCTTCTTTATGCTCACCTCAACTTTGCTAAGCCTCCTTCCCCTGTGAGTGCTTTCATACAATGCTAACCAAAACACATTGTAGACTACACTGTAAACACATACACAGACAGGAGTGTACTATAGAGACACTGCGGAGCGCATCACCATTCAGAAACCACAACAACCCCCCTCCAATCCTGGCGTTCTCCTATGTCTCGTGCATGGTCGCGTGTTGCACACAAAGATCGTATATACGGACGTTGAACACTCCAAATTACTTCCTTGACAGCTAGATCCACATTTGTCTTCTCGCCAATTCTCAATGTTGTTTTCCTCGGGAGTACAAAAAAACTTTAACTGGCGATTTTTTACATTTGCTGTCTGCGCAGCCCACCACACAACAGCTTTTAGCTATGTTTAATTCAAGGAAAATGATGCTGGTGTATGGGAATGAACGAGCGATTTCCCCCGTGATGGGCGTGGCCTATTGCATGCAGTGTCTCTATGGGCGCACAGGTCGTTCTGGGAAATGTAGGAAATCCCTAACTCAAGCAGAAGTAGGCGAGGCAGGTGGAGGGAAGGTGGGTTCACAAAAAACATAAATTACAACACGTCATCACAAAATAACTCCAGGAAGGTTTTGAACTTCACAGATTGATGATAACACTGATGACAGAGTAACAGCGCAAACACACCAGCTCCAAAAGCGCCACCAAGCATAAATTCAGCTCGAGCAGGAGACTGGCCGTTCACACGAGATGCTCTTTGCTTTGCTCTAATCTGTTAACAAGTTAACAGAAAGGAAACTGTCTGCGCTTCCAGGCATGGTGGGGATTTGGTACTTTTAGGGGCAAGGCCATCTGGCTTTCGGTGTCGCAAAAATTTTTAGGGCACAAGGCCACATGCCAGGACACAAAGGCCATTGCTCTATTGACATTGTGAAGAAAGATTTTTCTAAAATGTGTGTTAAAATGAGCCAATTACACATCCTTTGCATAGGGCAGGCTACATTAAACTGAGACCAGTTGCTTTTAAAGCAACTGACAGTAGCAGGCTGGTAGCAGGGCACTGCCAAGGTGGCCTTAGGGATCTCAGGGTATCACGGCCAGAGGGAGGGGCAACGGCACCTCTATGAAATTCCCACCCTGCTTCTTGGCTATTCATGCCACTTTTGCAACTGGTGTGTCTGCACCTTAAGAATGTCAGAGGGTGGAGTTTTTTCTTTGACTATGTACATTCACACATTAACTATACATTTTCACACCAAATCAAGTGAACACATACACATACATACACACACACACACACACACACACACACACACAAATGCCACAAAATGGTGTGAAATAAAGCTCCTTTTTATTTTTTGTGTTGTCTAGGTTTCACCAAAGTCTCCTCTCTTGGGTTCCTCTTCTCCCACTGGTGAAACAAAGTGAAGCACACTGGCCCGTCCACAACTGTTCATATTTCAGTGTGTTGTGTCATCTGTGTACGGTAATTGAGAGATACGTGTGTGTGTGTGTGTGTGTGTGTGTTTGTGTGTGTGTGTGTGTGTGTGTGTTCGTTGTTACCCTCCGCAATTCACGTACAACAGAGCTCAACAGTCACGTGACACCTCGGTTCCGGAAGAGGATTTCCGCATTCATATTCGGCACTGAGATTTTTGATTATTAGCCATAATGTCGCAACCTAGTAAGCTAGTTGTGAAACGAGGGTATACTGTATGTTCCTGTAGAAGTCGCACATCTGTATGATATCCTTGTTTATATAAAACAAAAAATTAACACTACCCACACTTTTTAAAGTGTAGTTTCAACATCTTTGATTGGTGGATTGATTTTTCGATAAGTGATGGAGAAAAATTAATGGTGAAATTCTCTTCCGGAACCAAAGGTGACATCACAATCTCACGTGACTTTTGAGCTCTATTTATGTGCAGATAATGGCATGACAGTTAGCACTTGGCACCATTGTAATTCACTGCCTTTTGTATACAGTGTTCTGTTTTGAAATACATACATTCCTGGTGTATAGACAGAAAGGCTGATGTCAGTTCAGTCTAGCAATAATTCTGTTTTTTCAGTACCATTTCAAATCAACTAAACTTCATTATACAGTTCATTATTATACACTCACTTTTCTCCCATATGGATCTTTTACGAGTTTCTTTTTAAAGCCCTATATTTTCAGTGTATCGCATAGAATTACTGAGACACAGTAGAAGTATTTTGTGTGTTGCCATCACAATCATTTATGGAATAACAAAAGCCACGCCCCTTCTCGCAGATAAGTGTCCTTGATCAAACAAAACATTCATACAGACAACACCTCTTCTTAAACAATGTATCAAGACTTATACACACGATTGATTTACTCTAGAATATTTTTGATAGTGTCTTTTTATTCTAATTGAATTCAGGATTTCCAGGGATCATGATTTTATTTCTCAAACTTATCACAGCTTTTTAACCAGAGGACACTAATCTCCTCTTCTTTGCTTGCCTTTTTTTTTATGTGAGGTCAGCCAGACCCCCCCATCCTCCCCACTCCCGTGTTGACCACATTTAAAGAGATAAACCCAAAGATGTTTCACTTACAACAGCTCTGTAATACTGCATCTTGAGGTCATCATATCAGTGTGTGGCCTGGCATCAGGAGAGGGAGGTTTTGTAGAGAACTGTGGAGGTTATTCTCTGAACCTTATGGTACTACAGTCAGGGCTCCACATTAAGGCTTGTCCGCTTGTCTGGGACAAGTGGATTTTTTTGTAGGAGAAGTGGAAGAGAAATGTACTTGCCCCACCGGACAAGTTAAGTCCCATGTTTCCCACACAGACTTTACTCGGGCAGGCTGCTAACAGCCACCCAAGTAAATTATTTGGCGACCCATTTTTTTACACCAAATTTATCAGAAGAACTGAGGGAATTGTGAAAAGTCTGTTTGAGAATTTAATTAACATTTTAAATGACTGATGACGAGGGTCAACTGTTTCCTACTGTCTGAGAAAAACCTTCGCCAAAAAAAGTTAACTATTGTAAAATGACACATTTTTACTCTGACAAGTAAGGTACATTTTCTTGTCTGAATGACTAGTGCCTCAAAAAGTTAATGTCAAGCCCTGACAGTCTTTGCATTTTTATTGGTGAAGGTGGATGGTTGTAAGGAAGGAGTTGAAAGCACTGTGGTGAATCCACTTCTTCAGTGGTCGTCCTGTTCAGATTTGTATGGCAACCAGAAAGTGACTGACTGGAGTCTTTGAAGGATGTGTGCCATCTGTGTAAGATAAGAATATCGAAATAATATATGTCATTAGTAGATTCCTTGGGGGGAAAAGTGTATTGATGTCAAAATTTCGGTTACTTTTTAAATGTTTTCCACCCGTTTCATATCCACTTTCAAGCAACTGAATTTTTATTAACTTTCCTTTTTTATATCTCTTTTTATACATTTAAATGTCCGTTCACAACTACTTTATGTAATTGCACAGGTCTTTGGTTTATCCTTTGTGAAGGCTTATGTAAAACCCTAGATTGTGTTTCTCCTGTTTGTGCATTCTGGAGGGGAAATTTTAATAAATATAGACCACACTACACACTATTCAATCTCTTGGTTTGTGTGTGTGTGTGCGTGTGTGTGTGTGTGCGCGCGCGCATGTGCGCATGCGTCAGGGACAGCGCTACACCAGGGCAAGGGGGCTACCCCTTCACAAATCTGCCAAGCCCCAGTTAAGCCCCCTCAAACAATTTAGTATCTTTTTTATTTTTAAATAAACAAATGTGTAAAGTTAATAACCAGCCATTCTTGATTGATTGAATTTATTTGCTAATTGATGAAAAAGATATGTATACAACTGTCATGCACTAGGGGATGCATGTCAAAAACAGGGAGTCCACACAAGAACGTAACATTTTGTAATTATATTTATTGTATTAAAGTAATTAAAACATAGAAAAACAACGACGTGTGGGATGTGAGGATATCAGTTATCAGTAATGTGTGCAGTGTATGGATGTATGGAGAATGGTGGGTGCGTGTTGTATTAGCTGGTGCAAAACATAACCTAACAAAAAAGGAGGTTAGGCCCTTGAGCCGGGTGGCAGTCCTGCTTGCAGGAAGGACAGAGAGAGAGACCAGCTGCAGCCAGGGGAGCTCCCTATATAGTCCCCTAAGCCACACCCACCTCAGGTGAGCACAATTGGGCTGACGGCCTGCCACACCCACCTCAGGTGAGCACAATTGGGCTGACGGCCTGCTGCACTCTGCCATCACAAAGGCTTCCCTCTAGCTTACAGTGAGGCAGAGTGGGCAGGGCCGTCACAACAACTGCCCAGCAGGAATACATACATACATACATTTAAAACATCATCGAGGTTGAGAACACAATAACAGGGACCATGTTGGAAATAAGTGTTTTCACTTTTACGTGCTATCCCTTGGATCTTTTATTGTCTCTATATTCATGAATAAAGTCAGTCAATCAATCAACCAATCAACCAAAAGGCGTATTTCCATTATGGACTTTTTCTTACCCTGATACTAACCTAACCAATCATCACTCCTCATGCCTAAACCTAACCAATCACCACTCATCATGCCTGAACCCAACCAATCATCACTCTGCATGCCTAAACCTAACCAATCACTCATCAAGCCTAAACCTTTGCATGTGAACGTTTTTGCCATTGCCTTGTGGTCACTTGTAGTATTATAGCTATATACATATATTTTATTTTGGCCAAATTAATTTAAAAACTACATTTATTTTGAATGTGATAATGCCATACTGGTTTTATTTGTGGGGGGGGGGGGGGGGGGACTTCAAAGTAACTTTGAAGTCATGAAAATTGACTATTTTCTTAGCACCCCCACATATTGGTCTAGCCCCCCCCAAGGCCCCCCTTAGAAAAAAGAGATGTAACAGGGTAAAAATAGTAGCCTATACAGTAGGTTAGTAAATTAAAGTTATGTGAAGATAGGGTCTCTCGAGGGCAAAAAATGTATTAGCCTACAACTTTAGATTTGTGTTAATAGGCCTATTGGTGGTTATTTGCCTAATGATTTTCACAAACTGCAGGTCAATGTCATGTCTTAGTTTACACATATTTTCATTTACCACCTTCATCACTAGAGAGTGCTCTAACCCGATAATTTTAGCTGAAATACCGGTATGCGTTTACCTTCTATCAGAGACCAACTCAGAGCAGAGCAGTGTTCACAAACTCTAGCCCAAGGCCAGGACCCGAACCCGAACTGTTACCATGATGCAGCAGTCTATTTAATTCCCCATACTCACACCATTCTATGTTTAGGCCTACCTAATATGTTATCCACAGTTGTTTATAGTAAATGTTTTTTCCCCCTCTATTATGCCTCCCAATGAGCAATCACTACAATACCCAAGGTGTGTGTGTCCACTGTGCATCCTTCCATCCGTCATTACTAAACAAACAATCCATCAACTGAGCATGCAAATGCCCCCGACTGATGATGTCATATGATGATGTCATATGATGATGTCATGCGCTTCACCGTTCTGGTGATCATTGTCGAGTGGTGGCCAGTGGGGATTGATGATGTCATCATATTAGTAAACAAACACAATCCATCAACTGAGCATGCAAATGCCCCTGACTGATGATGTCATGATGTGACTGATGATGGCATGTCATGACATGTCAAACTACAGATTGGAGGTGCAAAATCTAGTTTGGTGGAGTGAGGCCAACAACATCATTCTAATGCTTCTCAAATAAAGGAGCTAGTCATTGATTTCCGCCAAACAAAGGCACCCGGGCCATCTTCCTATCATAATCAATCAATGGCAGCGAGGTTGAGACAGGTTGATGATCAAGACTAAAAATATGAAAGAAAATACAACTGAAGTAGCAAAGCCCCCATAGCACCCCTGTGGAGCCGGGCCTGTCTCAACCATTGGTCTCAGACTCTCAACACTGTCAGAATCACACACAGCCTTCTTTATTTAACCGACAGGGTCTGAATCATCAGGAGCGCCCGAGAGAGAGACAGACAGAGAGAGAGAGATAGATCAAGGGAGCAAGATCAGTTTATTTATTTATTTATTTAAAGAGTTCATTTGCAAAAACAGGTATCTCCGTTTGTATTTTTCACTATCAAATATGAAAATTGAAGGAACAGAAACCTTTTCCTGTTGGCTCTCTGCAGTGCCATAGCTTGATAAGCCTATGTGACATTTGCTTCCAGGTCACATGGCCTTACGAAGGAAGGTCATGAAGATAAATTATTTAAAATGTATTTCGTTAATATAAACCAAATATATTCAATGTTTATTCATTCAGAGAACATTCAGAACATTAAAGTATGTGGTATTAGCTAACTTAAAAGGCAAATTATTATTGGATGCAATTATTATTTTTGACCTCCAAATTAATTTATGTTTTATGTTTTATTTTTGTATTTATTTTGTATTTAAAACAAAAAGAAAATGTATTATTAATAATGGTGATTATTGATGATGATTGTTGAATTGAAAAGGCTGCTGCTACGTGCAGAGCATAAATGATTGTTGACTTAAACTACTTTTAATGTTAAGTGTGGCCCTTTCCAAACAATTTAGCTAGTCAGTTACTACTTAGATGTATATTCAACAGTGTTTCATTCCTATAGACTAGCCTATAGACTGAATAACACATTTTGTGCAAGTCAGTCTTGTCAAAATAACTCGAATGAAACAAATGATCTCATTCTTTTGATCAGTTGTGTAGCTCACCAGCAATTTAAAAATGCAGGCCTATTCTCATTCATCATGGTTAGCCTTAATTACTGTACATGGATAATCACAGACAAACAATGTGCTCAGTATGCTGACTTTTTTATTTGATTTTTTGTTTTTGAGACATAGGATAGAACTAGAGCCTCTACAAAAATGATCAGCGTGTGATCGTCTTCTGATGTGACTATCTAGTGGTACTGGTTTCCCAGGGCGAAAACCACCACGGACATGAACTTCTGGAAGACGGCCTGGACCTCAGCAGTGAAAAAGGTGCCCAACTGTTTGGCAAGCTCGATGGTCAGAACGTCTGAAAACAGCTGAAAACAGAGAAAAAGATGTTTATGTTATAACAGTAACAAAAACCCTCAATGTGAAGCTAAGGTAACCAATATGCAAATTTGTGTGAGAAGGCATTTATTGTCTGAAATTTATAGTTAAGAGTGGATTCATTTTTAACTTCTTATTACCAGCGTATTAAATAGGGCCTATATACTAAACTAAACCGATCAGAGATATAT
>NC_139644.1:24822273-24979773 GCF_964638095.1 Poromitra crassiceps | reverse complement strand
ATGAATTGTACAATATGGTTGGTTTAATCAACATCACACACCACTGTCCACAGAATGGATGGATGAATCAATCAGGTGTATTAGCGCCCTCACCTGTTAAAAAGCAAATAGTTGTGTATGGATTAATTATTTTTGCTTAATTATTCAATAATAAATAATTAAATAATAATAGAGGGCTAGCTGACCATGCTATAGTATATTGTCTTGTCTGGGTTTTAGATTGGCTTTTTATTCTTTTTCTTTTTGTATTTTATTTAATTGCTTTTCATGTAATATGTATTGTTGTCTTTGACCCCAGGAAGACTAGCTGTTGTCTAGGTGTCAGCTAATGGGGATCCTTTTAATAAACAAATAAACAAATAATAATTATAATAATTATAAATAATTGGTTTAATTATTTATTATTCATTTTTATTTATTGTTTATTACATTATTTGTGTATTGATTATTAAGTATGTATTTTTATGTATTTATTTGTAATTATTTATTAACTATATCTATTCTTTTGATTAATTATTTACCCAAATCAGACGTCCAACAGAGGGCGCTCATACAGGCTACAGGGGGTGAGGCAGTAAAGCCTGTTCATTTTCAGTTGTTGGGGAGCCTGGCTTTTATTGCTGTAGGAAATTAGATTTAGAAAGTGTTCAAATTCTTATATGCTTGCTTATTGAGTACACATACCTGGCATAGTCTACTCTACTGGATCATCCATACTGCTCAAACACACATAACACATTGATTCTGACTGTATCATGTTTAGCTAGTCTATCTGTTGTAGAATGGAATTTAATCATCATTCTTCTCCCGCTTAAGCAACACCTCTATTGCCGAGAGTGTGAAGGTGGGCAGCTTTGAAATAAATACCATTTGAGATCAAAATAATAATAAAGCCAGCACTCAAGAAAGTTGTCTCACATAAATGTATTCAGCCAAACATACATCTTTGCAAGCAGAAGATTTCCATTTACACAGAGACTGGCTCCCTAGAAAAGCGTACATGTTTCCAGATCAGGAGTGCAGTACCGAATGACACACAGTCAAAGGCTTTATACTGTATTCTCACATATCTTCACAAGCTATGTTTTGACCAGCTCAGAGTGAGGGCAGAATGGGAGGGGAGGGGGAGCTGCAGCCAAGACAGGAGCCCAGCAAGACCACATCTCTGAGTGAGCTTGTCACCGTCCTCCGCTCAGGGACAAAATAACATAAGCTGTCTGTCTATGTGAAATGGAACTTATGAATGGAATGCATGATTATCGGTCTGACTGTGTTATGCAATTACCCTGAATATGGCGTCTGCATCGGTCTTGATGCAGGTTTTGAAAGCAACTCTGAGCCCTGATTTGCAATTATTGCTTAATAACTCATACCAATAATTATGTGTATACAATTATAGCTTATTGATAACGAAACTTTTCTCTATCACTATCTCTATATGTTTTCATATCTTCATATTCCCCTCTATTCTGCCCATCATCTATTTTGACTTGTTCCAATGTGTGTCAGTATGTAGGCTACTCTGAAACTCTGTAAGTTGTCAATAGACCCATGTTATACATTCCAAAAATATGTTGTTGTAATCAGGAGGAGCATGAGGCGGGTCAGAAAGTCAAACTGTGCGGCTGCTGGGTCTGACGCTTGATTTTATTCAAATAGAAGGATGTCACTCCTCCCTCACACAGACACTGGATCATACTGTAGATGTGATGCAGAACATAAAGCTGGAAAAGATCAGAATCATGTGAATAGTTTACCTGGTCTGGAACTAGAACTATGAACTCCTACCTGCTCGTGGACTGTCCTGTATGAATACGCTACTATGGTGCACCTTTTTTGTTTTTATTTGTGTGTGTGTGTGTGTGTGTGCGTGTGTGTGTGTGTGTGTGTGTGTGTGTGTGTGTGTGTGCGTGCGTGCGTGTTTGATCTGTTTGTCATGTTGATTTTGGTTTCGTTTTGTCTGTGGTTATTTTTGGGATTATTTTTATGTGGATATTTGTACCTTAAGATAATTGTATAATAACTTATCTGACAAATGAAAAAAACTATAAATAAAGTAAAGTGTAAAAAAGAAAGTCAAACTGTGGTCAATTGTATGCCTCCGTGCGATGTAGGATTTTGTCTTTCAATATCTCCATTGGTGTCGTTTCTTCTTACAGGCATGGTGTCCCTCTAACAGTGAGCCCATCCATGGCTGTACAGCATGGATGGGCAACTTTGATGAGAGAGAGGGCCACACAAAAAATGTCCTTGCTACCAGAGGGCCAGATTGTGACCGTGCACTTCCACCAGTAGCCTATGTAAGCTCATCACTCGCAATTATCCAATTACTAATTTGAGGAAAAGGACTAAATGTATATGGTAATCAATGTTTATTAGGGCCTATATCAACATTTATATTTTGCATATTTCAAAAGCATTTTATTTAATGAATTTGAGGGAGACACTCGTGGGTATACCCATAGAACCCATTATCATTCACATTGAGCTGAGCAGTCAAGGTACCCCTTTGAAAATTGCCTGGCATGTCAGTTTTCCCCTCCCTCAAATTTAGCTTAAATTTGAGTCATTACCTTCCCAACATGCTAGCATTACATGATTGCTATCATGATTGGATGTGTTGGCTCTTCAAGTTTCAGATGCTACCAGAAACACTCTAGCTTTAAAACTAAGCCTGCTATACATCAATTTGATGGTGTACGGTACATCACCCAAATATGTCATATTAATGATGTAATAATATTGGTTGGTTACAAAAGCATTAGCTCAACTGCTAAAGTTAAACAATAGTGGATGCACAATTACGCCATTAGCGCCATGTTCTGGGACTTACAGTTACCCATCCCTGAATTATGTATAAATTGAGCAGTGTTTCATTCTCTAGAGTAGCCTAATAGGCCTAACACTTGAAACACATTTTCTTATCCTTTTGATCGATTTTCTAGCTCACCAGCAATTTTAAAATGTAGGCCTAAATATAATTTTCGTTCACATCGTCATGGCGTGAGATTACATGGATAATCACAGACAAACAATGTGGTCAGTATGCTAACTTTTTTATTTGTTTTTGAGACATAGGATAGAACAAGAGCCTCTACAAAAATGATCAGCGTGTGATCGTCCTCTGATGTGACTATCTAGTGGTACTGGCTTCCCAGGGAGAAAACCACCACGGACATGAACTTCTGGAAGACTGCCTGGACCTCAGCAGTGAAAAAGATGCCCAACTGTTTGGCAAGCTCGATGGTCAGAACGTCTGAAAACAGCTGAAAACAGAGAAAAAGATGTTTATGTTATAACAGTAACAAAAACCCTCAATGTGAAGCTAAGGTAACCAATATGCAAATTTATGTGAGAAGCCATTTATTGTCTGAAATTTATAGTTAAGAGTGGATTAATTTTTAACTTCTTATTACCAGCGTATTAACTAGGGCCTATATACTAAACTAAACCGATCAGAGATATAGGCTACCCTGAAGTTGTCGGGGTCCACGTGAAGGGTTTCAGAGTGCAGCACGCTCAGCTCAGCATAGACTCCCTTGATGTTATCCAGGTTTTGCATAGCCCGGTCCAGACCGTGCGCAATTGTGATTCCATGTTTGGCCACCATTGGGTTGCAACTAATGGCTGCAGCATTGTAGAGGTTTCCAAAGTTGCCAAAATACCTCTGAGTCCAGGGGTAGACAACCAGGCACCTTAGGAAACATAAAAACCCCTAAATGTTAAATCGAGATGAGGGTCAGTGTGCGGGGAAAACGCACAACATAGATTCAGTCTTGTGCATATTATGCAGATAGTACACATATCACTGCAAGAAGAATCCATGTGGTTCAACTTAAACTTAAAACTTAATTCAATAGCTGCCTTAAACATGTGAGTAAACTTAACTCAGAGTATCAAGTTTAAACAGCAAACAATCATTAGTTCAACATGTTGTCTAACTAATGATCATTTGTTTAAACTTGATACTCTGAATCATTGGTTAGACAACATAATAATCTTCTAACTAATGAATCTCACCTGGAAAGAGCTGCAGGGCCCACAACGTCGTAGTCCAACCTGGCGAAGATCTCCTGGATGGTACTGCGCTCGAAATCTGACCACTCGACCATTTTGCTGCCTCTGTTTTGTTTCCAAGAGTCCTTTCTGGAGTCAATGGATCCTGTGCTGCAAGACCTTGTCTAAGCAACTTTTAAAGCAGTCCTTTCCCCTCCCAAAAGTCAGCGATTGGATGGAGGGTGGTGGGCTGGTCAAGTGATGAGCAAAATATTTTAAGAAGATAAGGAAATTATCTTTCTGGATGCTTCGTTTGTTTCTGTGCCAGAGAGATATAGGAAACGTGTGTGTGTGTGTGTGTGTGTGTGTGTGTGTGTGTGTGTGTGTGTGTGTGTGTGTGTGTGCGTGTGCGTGCGCATGCGTGTGTGTATATATATACACACACACACACACACACACACACACACACACAGTATATATATACACTCACACACATATATATACACACACACACACACACACACACACACACAGTATCTATACATACGTGTGTGTGTGTGTGTGTGTGTGTGTGTGTGTGTGTGTGTGTGTGTGTGTATGTGTGTGTGTGTGTGGGGGGTGGTGGTCTGTGTGTATGTGTGTGTATATACTGTATAATACGTGTGTGTGCGTGTATGTGTGTGATTTGTGATGTGTGTGACATATTTTGAGAGATACCTTGGTATGGTCAAGCCATGTTTACTAAGTGGTATGTAATTACAGAACCTTAAACACTAAATAAATAAAACAAAGTCAACGCTTACTAAGTCTCTGCATTCAGACACATAATTTCCTTATCTTAACATAATCTGTAGCTCATCTCTTGACCAGCCCAATCATTAGGCTATTACCTGTCCATTAGTTACCCTTTATGTGTCCCCTTAAGTCAAGTGCTGAATCATACTGAGTAGTTAATGAGTCCTGAATCACAATAACTTAATTAATAACTTAATTAATCATTATCTAGTCTTTACTATTTTGATTGGGAGTTCCTGAAGGACTGACCATAATAGTTCATGATTAGTAACTCATTAACTAATGATTAGCTACTCTAACAGGGACTGACCATTAACTAATAGATAGTTCCTCATTCATCCCTCAGTCTGACTCACTGGAAGCAGGCTGCTGGTCTAAGCTCTGCCATCTGCAGCTGTGAAACAACAACAGATGCTACATGCTAAAAATGGCAAGTTTTGACAAAGATTTGGATTGTGCAATAAAGCAGGCCTTGGTACTTTCTGTGGATGGTTGTAAAGATAACAGAGCTTTTCCCCCGCTACATCAGAGTGAGAGTAAGAGCAGCCAGACTCCTGAAATGGAGATAGTCTTGCAAGCGAGACTATGTAGCCTATGTAGAGCATAACTTGTGTGTACAGTACTGTTACCGGGACACTTCAATCAAATAGGCTCAATCCAAGTTATAATGGCTTGGTTTGACTGCAACCACACAGAGGGATGCCATAGCTCTCTGTATCAGTGGCAGTCAGCTGTGGTGTGGGGGTTATCTTGCCCTCTTCTGAGCACGTCCCATCCTTTGAAAGCTGCAGTAGTTTATAGATAAGCCTTTAAAGGCCCCTTGTATTGGCAATGGTCACATCACAGAAGAAAATGACCTAGTCATCACGTTGGTATCAACTGATAACCAAATCTTTTAATATTATTAATTGCAGAGTCTGGATTTTCAATCAGTACCCATATGTTTGACCTGGAGGTTTTACGCCATACATTTTGAAATGTTCAAGCCTCGTTCGTTAGGCCCTATGTCAGTGATATTCAACTTGCGGCCTGGGGGCCAGATGCGGTCCGTGATAGGGTGCAGAGTGGCCCCCTGACCTAATTCTAATTCACAATGAAAACTAACGTGAAATAAAGTGTGACTGAGCTCCAGCTAAATTGTCAAATACCGCTGCCGTCTGCTCACCACTCAGGCACTTATACAGTATGTACCTAACTTAACCTAACTATCCTGTTTGCACAAAATTGTCAGACTAAACTTCGGCTGACACCCCAAAAACCTACAATCCGCTACTGTACAGAAAAAAAAATATTAATGTTTGTTAACTGGTCCCTGGCCTCCTATCATTATACAAAAGTGGCCCCCGCACAAAGAAAGTTGAGTATCCCTGCCCTATGTGAACCTCAGTAAAGTTATGAGAACGTTGATCCTTTTCAAAGCTTTGCCCACAGAAAGCCTTGCCGAAAAGCAATATCATTACCGAGAATACCCAATAAAGACTAATATTCTATTTTGTATTTTTTTTCATTCATTTTAGTACTATCTCCTGATTTAACGTGTGCACAGGTTTTCAGAGAGCAAATTGAGGGACTATTGCGCACTGACAATTACGGTATTAATTAATTTAAGAAACTTAGCCTAGTGGGAAGTCAAGATCAGTACTGTCTGCCCAAAATGCAAAATGTGTGTATTTTAAATACATGCGTTTGCCTGCCCCATGTTTTGTTTTTTATCTCATGCAAGCTGTCCAGTTATCTTATCTTTTGGTCCATGTCCAAATGCCAGTGGTCTATCTTGGAGGTGGGCCCGGGTGTGTCCATGCACATGTAGGCTATAAAAGCCCCCTCTGCTTAGGCTGATCACTGAGTTTTTGCTTCAGCATCTGAAAACAGGCAAGATGAGTCTCTCTACTAAGGACAAGGCAATGGTCAAGCAATTCTGGGCCAAGGTGGCTGGAAAGGCCGAGGAGGTCGGCAGCGATGCTCTGTCCAGGTAGGCTAAATATAGTTTGGAATTACTGACAGGTGTGAAACTTAGTTTCACATTTAATTATGTTTATTATTAATTTTTATCTTATTAAATATTATCTATCTTATTCACAGTGTACTTTATTGTGTTGTTGCTTTTATCCAGGATGCTGGTTGTCTACCCGCAGTCCAAGACTTATTTCTCCCACTGGAAGGACCTGGCCCCTGGCTCCCCCCCTGTGAAGAAGCACGGGAAGACTATCTTGATGGGAATTGGAGATGCCGTGACTAAAATTGAAGACCTGACTAACGGTCTTCTCGACCTCAGTGAGCTGCATGCCTTCAAACTGCGAGTGGACCCTTCTAACTTCAAGGTATGGAAGCATGGATGGAAAGACAAAGCAATCCATGGAAAATAGGTCTACACAATACAACCACTAGTAGTTTTCAAACTCGGAGGTCCTTGAGTTTGATTTCACTATCCTAATATTTCACATGTAGAAAGTTATTGCCCATGAATGTGCAATTAACAGAAAATAATATGTATTTTATAATGTGCTTATCCTCTTTTCACAGACCCTCTCCCACTGCATCATGGTGGTTCTGGCCTACAGGTTCCCCGATGATTTCACCCCTGATGCCCACGTGTCTGTAGACAAGTTCCTGCAAGCCTTGGCTCGGGCTCTGTGTGAGAGATACCGATAAACTGCATTGGAACCAAAGACAGACAGCAGCATGACCTCAAATATGCTCTGTTTCTCTGAATATCAATATGAATTAATAAATGTTCATGCAAAAAAATATTTCTGTGGCTCAGTGGATTTCTCTTAAAGTCACAAGGACTATGAATTAATGAATTAATTTATGACAAATAAACATAAAACCCATACACCAGTATTAACCCTTTAATGTCCTCTCCAAGAAAAAAAGCAATGTATTTCTTTTTGTATTTTTATGTTATTGGGGCACTAATAACAAGCATATATACAGTATACTCCTCTTAGTGCTCACCTTGGGACGGGTCAAATTGATCACTATAAGCGGACATATAAAGTAAAGGAATGTTGCAGCATGCACAGAGTATTGCTGCTCTTGTTGGCTCATTTTTGGCAGTTTGTAAGTACAAAAATAATAAAATCAATGTAGTTAAAAAAAAAAATCCATTGTTCACAGGTGGGACAAGGGCCAAAATGATCACTGTAAGCGGAGTATTGATCACTATAAGCAAATTATTTAAAGAGCATGTGTGTATAGGAATGATTCGGGACCAAGCTTTTTGATCTATATAAGGGGTTGATCACTATAACCGTGACCACTATAAGTGGATTCCACTGTATATATATATATATATATATATATATATATATATATATATATATATATATATATTTTACAGACCCCACAGCTTTTTAAATATAGGCCTCTAATGGTTGAGATGCCGCTTGTGATGTGATGATGGTAAAAGTACCTAATACATAATCTTGGCTAAGTGGGTGGTGTCATCAGTGATGATGTAATCAGTAGTGAGGTCACTTGAGCAATTGTGATGTCATCAGTGATATCACTTGAGCAATGTCGTCTGATGTCACTCGAGCAATTGTGATGTCATCAGTGATCGTCCCAGGCTGAGGCTATATAAGTGGTGGGAGTATAAGTAGCGAGAAGATGACAAGTGGTGCATCATCTCCAGAGTCCCCACCCTAGGAATCGAGTACCTCCTACCGCCCTGCGGTCCCCTTGGCTCTGTATATGACCCCATGGACAGGTGCTTCACCCCCCAGGCATGCCACCCCGTTAGCCCCATGGACAGGTGCTTCACCCCCCTCATCCATGGATTTAAAGGAAAGATCCCCAATCACTTCTGCTTGCGGGGGCAGATAATCAGGCCCCCCTATTATGTCATCATCATCACTCAGATCAGCGTCAGAGTCTTGAGGATCTTCTGGTACAAAGGCCTAAGCAGGATGGGTGTCCCTGGACGCGGCATGGCCCACTACATGTGATTTCTGAATGCTTGACTGTTTTTGTTAATTGATTTTACTCATACCATTACAGCTATGTAAAAATCTTACAAAAGTTACTTAAATAAGATTGCCGAGCTCTACTGATTATTTCGCCTTGATTTTTATTCATGAGAGACTTGAAGACAGATTGATATTGACGCAAGACATTTATTAAGGAGAACTTTAGGAGGAATGCCGTTCCCCCTCTCTTTCTCGACGTTCCCTCTCAATGTTCTATATTCTTCCCTCTCAAAAAAATCTAATGAGAAATCATGCACTGTTATAATGCTAATAATATGATAGTATACCAACACATGTTAGCATGTTTGTTATAGTTAAAAAAGCATACTTATGAAATTATTTTGGCATAATAACACTAAATGTAACATACTGTATTAACAATGCATGATCAGAAGTGTTTTTATTCCATAGAAAATAGTTAAATTTTAAACATCCTCTACCAAATGGTTGAGTTGTCACTCGATGGATTTTTTTTTACCATGAACGATTTATAAGACGGTTTTTTGTTGCATCAAGTTACATAATTCTGTTTAGTAACATGTTAGATGATATGTGTCGAAAAATCTAAACTTACCTTTGAAAATTCTACCAAAAATAGTCAGGAGTGATTTTCTCTTTCCAATTTCCTGGTAGGAGACTGACTGAAAAGGCTTACTGTTAAAAAGCAGAGTGACCTCTAGTGGAATCTTTTAGCATAGCATACCACAACTGAGTAGAGATGACTCAATAAGTTCACCACATTTTTCAATAAGAAAGAGTGACTCAAAATGTGCTCTACCAAATTGGTAGAGGTTGCTCAACCAAAACAGGTTGAGCAGACTATTAAAGGGTTAAAATTGTCAAGGAATTAAAACTAAGTGCAGGACTTGTTTCCATTTTGGTCCTCGTTTGTAAAAAACAAAACAAAAAACCAACAACAACAATACATACACCATGCTTGGCTGTCAGCAGCTCAGCAGCCATCCCTTCACTGCTCTTTTAAAACGGTTTGCAGTGACAATCTATCTATACAGTATCTATATATATACTATAATGACGATAGCGCCTGTCTGTCTCTCTCTCTCTCTGTCTGTCTGTCTGTCTGTCCTTCATGTATCTCCCGAACCGTTGGTCGGATCGACTTGAAACTTGGGGAGTGCGCTGAGGACGACCCGACGGAGTGCAGTGCCCTGTTTCCGTGCGATTCGGACGTGAAACACGTTCGATATTTGAATATTTGTCTTCAGTTCTGCGCTCCTTCAAGCTCCAACTGATCTGGCCGTAGGGTCGTTGAGGAGGTGAGAACAGTCAACGCACAAAGTCAACATCGAGTCCTTGAGAGTGAGTGGCGGGGGGGGGTTAAGTAAACATGAGAGAGAGAGCAGCCTGAAAGCAGCAGAGAATAGTAGGAGAACATGTATTTGTAAGCTGAATAAGCAGCATTAATATTTAAGTTTGTCGTGAATAAAATCAAGGGGAAATAATCAGTAGAGCTCAGTGATCTTAGTTAAGTGAGATTTTTACGTGGCTATAATGGTAGGCTATAATGAGTCACACTTTCAAAAATAATATCCTCTAGGGCCACGCCACTTCCGAGAACCCCCATTCTGTGTAATTAGGGTTCCCAGAGTAAAACCTGGCCATTTCCACCACTGCTTATGGATGAGCATCATCTGCTGCATGCCATCGAGAAGCGTTGGTCGGATCCATTTCAAACTTTGGAAGTGTGCCCTATTGTGCAGTGCAGTGCCCTATTTTCGTGCAATTGTGCATAGCGCCACCTACTGGCAACACAAATAGTGATTTATCTTGATAACCATTCATCTGATCGACTTCAAACTTCAAACTCAGGGAGTGCGCTTAGGGGGACTCAACGGAGTGCAGGGAACTGAATTCCATGGAATCTGGCATAGCGCCATCTACTGGCAACACAAGAAGCAGTTTATTATGGATGAGCATCATCTGCTGCTTGCCATCGAGAAGCGTTGGTCGGATCGACTTCAAACTTTGGGAGTGTGCCCTATTGTGCAGTGCAGTGCCCTATTTTCATGCAATTGGGTATAGCGCCACCTACTGACAACACAAATAGCGCTTTATCTTGATAACCATTCATCTGATCGACTTAAAACTTAAAACTCAGGGAGTGCGCTTAGGGGGACTCAACGGAGTGCAGGGAGCTGAATTCCGTGCAATCTGGCATAGCGCCACCTACTGGAAACACAAAAAGTGGTTTATCTTGAGAACCGTTCATCCGATTGACTTCAAACATAGGGAGTGTGCTCCTGGGAACTCGAAGTAGTGCGGCGCTGAATTTCTTGCAAATCTTGCAATTTCCCACGCCACCTACTGGCAACACAAAAAGCAGTTTATCTCGAGAAACATTTGTTCGATTGACTTCAAACTTGGGGAGTGCGCTGCTCGGACCCCGATAGAGTGCGGTGCCGCACTTCATGCAATTTGGACTTATTCCAGGACTGTCTGTATGCCTGTCCTTCGCGTATCTTGAGAACCATTTGTCGGATCGACTTCAAACTTGCGCTTAGAGGGATCTGACAGAGTGCAGTGTGTGTGTGTGTGTGTGTGTGTGTGTGTGTGTGGGAGGGGGAAGGGGGGGGGGGAGTGCCCACGGGGTGGTGCATGGGGGAACGGGCACTGCACTAGTATATATAAAAGGGGCAAGTGGGCAATCTCTGTCTGTCTGTTCTGTTTCAATTCAAGAAACAGCAGCTTTAACTAAACAAAGGTAATCGAATAAATCTAAGTTAAATCAAAATACTCATTAAATCAATGCACAAGGGAAACAATAATATATAACTAATATAACTATAACAAACTACAACTTACTCAAATAATGCATCTGGAGGAAGAACAACCAACAATGGAATGAAAAACACAAAACAGCCTTCAGCAGTCCGGGCACACTGAGTTGAGACTGATTAGAGCCTCTTTAACTGGTGTGTCTGTAATCAGTCCAGAATTAGGGGGCAGGTGTGCTTGGGTGAGGGAATAGTAAGAAGTGAGTGATGGGTGGTGGGATTTGAAGTCTGAGGAGTCACTTTTGTATATAATTCATAGCATATGCAAATCAATAACTTGTCCTGTAGAATTTCAATGACGTGATCATGCAATGGTGAGATTACCTGAGATGATGCGTTTGTTGAGTCACCATGGAGAAAATGACTGTGAGGGGGTGAATTGTCCAACTGGTCTTCACACTGGGCTTCACTGGCTTCACTCCTCACCCAATGGATGGAGTATGCCTCCCAAGGGAGTTGCAGTATGCCTGGAACGTGATACAGTCCTGATTGTGTGCAGGTGTGTAATTGAGGAGATGAGGTGAGTGAGGTAGCAGCAGGGTAAGGTTCAGTAGGAGGCGTGGAATATTTTCTACAATGACAGAGTAGATGTAAATATACCTGTCCTGTCTAAATAAGGGAAAGGAGGGAAAGGGACTGTGCCAGTAGTATTCAAGGTGGCCTTCCAGTTGTGTCGCTCAGGGGCTCCTCAGCCCCTGCGTGCCAACACAAAACTCCACACCCAGGCTCGTTAGGAAGGTGTGTGTGTGTGTGTGTGTGTGCGTGTGCACGCGCGCTCCGACACTGTTAGAAGAGATAAAGACACCCTGCATATGGTTCAGTGTGGGCATGTGTGTATCTTGCAGACAAACGAGAGGGAGTAAGGGAGAGAAAATAAATAAATTGATTGATTGATTGAAAAGATTTATTTCAAACAGTTAAAACAATACTTAAAACAAATAAGTAAAAAAACAGGAATAAAACCAATAACAACCAAGAAAATAAATAAATAAATAAATAATCTGCACACAGGCCGCCAGAGCTCCAAAAAACATTATTGGAACAGCAATTTGTTTGGAATAAAGACAAATTATTAACTTGACCAATTGCCCAGATAGTGTGTACTTTCTGTAAACATAGTTTTCAAACTGAATGAAATGCTGTGACCTTTCCTGTGGTAACATTGTCAGTTATGTTGTAGGATCATTCCAAAACCCTGAAAAAACTGTGTGTGTGTGTGTGTGTGTGTGTGTGTGTGTGTGTGTGTGTGTGTGTGTGTGAGTGTGAGAGAGAGAGAGAGAGAGAGATGTGTGTGTGTGTGTGTGTGTGTGTGTGTGTGTGTGTGTGTGTGTGTGTGTGTGTGTGTGTGTCTGTGCTGTAGGAACTCAAAAGAGACACATTGACACCTCAGAATTGAACGTTTGTTTTATTGACCAAGCCCTTCAATTCCAAAAGGGGGTTTGACTTAATGGCATGCTACATAATAGGAGTTGATGCTCTTGCACTTCTGGGGTTTAGCGGTACTTGTCAGACAGGGCCAAAGCCAAGTTCTGCAGGAACTTGTCAACTGAGACGTGGATCTCTGGAGTGAAGTCTTCAGGGAAGTAACAGGCTACTGTTACCAGGATGCAGTGGGCCAGCATCTGCGGTTGTGCAACAAAGACAGATTAGCAGTCAACATCAGCAACATAGAAAAGCATGTCTTGGTTATACACAATTCAGCAGTAATGTCATAAAGTCATAGCAGTATCATGAGGATAGGTTGTTTAAAGGGGAAAAATAGAAAATAGGCATAATGAGACAATGACACTACATTACTGCTGGTATGGCTATACAGATCGTGATCTACCACTACATCTAGTGCCATCAATAAGTAGCTCGCCAAAGAAATCACATTTTTTTTTTATGGATAAACTAAAGACCACTCATGTAGCTAACTCAGTATCTACATTATTTAACATTATAACATTATTAAATAATGTTAAATAATCAATGTAATACTCATGTGCTATGTACTTGGGGGGAACAAGTGGAAAAGAAGTAGCTTGTGAGTCGCGACTAGCTTTATTTTTTGCAAGTAGCTCTCATCCTAAAAAAAAGTCTGCGCACCCCTGGCCCTGACCTATATGCTCTTTCCTCTTGACTCTACCTTGAAGTTGGCAGGGTCCACTCTGAGCTTGAAGGCATGCAGGTCACTGAGGTCGGCCAAAAAGCTGAAAAGATTGTCTATGTTAATGACGGCATCGCCAACGGCCTGCAGGATGACGGCGCCCTGCTCATTCACAGCTTTGGATCCAGGTTTCAGATCAGCCCAGTGGGAGAAGTACGTCTTGGTCTGTGGGTACACAGTCAGGCACCTCGCAAAAGAAAGAGAAAAATATGTTAAAATAAATTTCAGACGATATTTTACACAGTAGATTATGAGAAGGAAGAGGACAGAAGTTGAAAGGCAGGGAGCACACCTGTTAGCCTATTATTAAATCATTGTGACTATAAGCTAGCTTCCTAGTAGTAGTCTAGATCAAGTCAAGTCCGTTAAAGTGCCCTAAATGTAAGTAAACACAAGAGGTGTGGATTTATTCAATTAGGATGCATTTGCAGTATAGGATAATTTCACATTTAAATTGTCAATATGCACGATGTCGTGCCTACCTGCCCAGAGCTTCACCTCCAATCTCGTCGACCTTGGGGGAGACTTTGATCCAGAAGGCCTTCACTATGGCCTTGTCTTGCCCAGAGAGACTCATGTCGGCGTTTAATGTTTGATGCTAGTGGGATGGGTTTGTGAGGCTCTCTTTATATCAAACCAAACAGGACCACACTCGAGTATCAGATCCAAACCACACCCCGAAGAAACTGCTAGAACTTTCATTGCCAATTTTAATGACAAGATAACCACTCTCAAATGGCATTTTAGTTAGGGTGGAAATAATTATATTTAAGTAGAAGTAAAATTACTGGTGTAAAGGAAAAAGTAGTTAGCTTTTAATTTCTTTTTTAAAAGATAACCTTGTTTTATTTTAAACAAATAATTTTAATAATAATAATATTTAATAATATACATATTACATGTTCATTTGGCAATTTATGTGCAAAAGTAAAGATTTTGCCTTAAATTGGAAAATTAAAGGCAGAATTAGTTTTGAATAAATAAATAAATAAAATTAAACTCTTCAAGTAAGACAACGCACGCAAGTGTCAGGTGACGTTTTACTCTAACACTACGCAGTCTACAAAACTTCCAATATTTCCAATATTATATTATAATAAATTCCAAATATAAAACCCAATATGTTGCCAACTTTGGTCCAATCAGAGGCTTCCTACTCTGAGAGGTGGAGCATTTCATTAAATAAACACTGGCCCCCCAACACTGGGCATGTACAGAAGGTTTATCATCAGAGAGCTTGTAAACATCTCAGAGAAACCTTTACACCGTCAACATGGTCGACTGGACAGATGCTGAGCGTGCTGCCATCGTAGGCCTGTGGGGAAAGATCAGCGTGGATGAACTTGGACCCCGGGCTTTGGCCAGGTAACTTGTGAATTTATATCAATTCACAGATAGGCTAGAATTATATAATATGGTAACATTGCATTGTTGACATGGATGTAGAGGGTAAACCCACCAAATCTCAATTTGATATAAATCTTTATGACATGCATCATTAAGTCCTGTCAACTTATGTACATTGTCTTTCTCAGGAAAATAAACAATTATAATAGATTCCCCCCAAATTAATTCATTGTTGGCCCTTGGGGGTGGGGGGGTGGGGGGGAGGGATTGCTGTTTTTTTTTTCATTTATGGATTGTGTCATTTCAGACTCATTATTGTGTCTCTCCCCGGACTCAGAGGCAATGTCCACCCCCTCTGCTATCATGGGGAACCATGAGGGGGCCGCACACGGAAAGGTGGTGATGGGTGGACTGGACAGGGCCGTGAAGGACCTGGACAACATCAAAAAGACCTACTCAGCACTGAGTAAGAAGCACTCTGAGGTGCTGCATGTGGATCCTGATAACTTCAGGGTAGGTAACCATCCCTGATGAGAAATCATTACCATATTCCAATATATTTATAATGTGACTTTATCCTACTTTGTTTCACTACAGTTATATATTTTTTATATTTAAATAGTTTTTGCTGTGTTATTATAGGCTATATTTTTCTAAAAGTTCTTATATGATTAATTATAGTTATTTTCCATAAGGGCAAAATCTGCCCTCATAAAACCACATAATATTTCTTATGATGAATATCCTTGTCTGTTTTCATTGATGGGTTTATCAGTGGCTTTATTGTGACCCTCATTTTCCTCATTGTAGCACTCATTGAGTGCATCACTGTGTGCATAGCCGCCAAGTTAGGCCCCAAGGAATTCAACGCGGATGTCCAGGAGGCCTGGCAGAAGTTCCTGTCAGTAGCACTGAGGCCCTGGAGAAGCAGGGAAGGATGTGCAGCAGTCTTACACGTGTTTCCAAAAAGATCTGAGGCCCTTGTAGCTGTTGCCAAACCAATCAATAAAACCTCATGTGTACTACATCTATGTGATCTTTTTGCTTTTAAGATTTTGAAAAAGTGACCACCAACCAAGGCAAACAACAGAATTATACATTCAGAGGGTTACTTTGTGTTAATTTTTTCTTAAAGAACCAGATCACATAGTATATCAGGCAACCTAGGTCCTTGGTTGACAAAATGATAACAGCCTGAATGATGAACTTCACGTTTTAACTGATCATTTAAGTTTCAACACTAAACTAAGCGAACACTATATTATGATGAATATTCGAATGAAATACTTTTTTGACAGTTGGTCTTTGTTCTCTGACAGCCTATGTGAGCAATTTGATATGAATGGGTGCGGCCATCTGAATTGAATGATAACGTCCATCAACATATCAGGGGGTCAACAGCTAAAAGTTTTTGAGATAATACCAAAAACATCAGTGTCATGCCAGCAGTCAGGGCCGTAGCTTCACGGAGGAAAGTGTGGACGATTCCAAGGGCCCTTGACTGACAGAGGCCCAATGCTTTTTTTTTTTTTTTTAACAGTGCACCTGAACACAACATACAAGGTACCCGCTGAATAAGTGTCCAAATGTTCATGTCATTCTGGCCAATACTCTACTTCTGTTATAACATTTCAGTCTGGAATATGGAATATCTTTCAATAATATTTATGACTAAAAGGCTAAAAGTAATCTCATGTGTAAGAAATGACTGTTCTACATTGAAGTAAAACATTTAAATAATTAACTTGTTGGTTTTGGATTTATTTAGCTTCAAGAGTGCATTTTTGTTCGTGTGATCCTCAACACAGGCTTTGAGAATCCCGGGCCACTTATTGATACTTGTGCTTAAATGAACCCACTCATATTCTGGTTTATTTCAAGAAAAACATTTTGGCTAGTGGACATTCTAATTGGCTGGTAACTTCTAGCAGCCATATTGGCAGGTGGCCAAAAAAGCTAATTTCAAGCCCTGCAGGGAGAGCAAGTGATGACATTGGAGTGAATGAGAAAATGATCAAATATTGGTGTTTAAGACTGAATAATGACATCACAACTGTTTATTTAAGTTATTCCTCTAAACCTGACTTCAAATACCCCAAATTTTTTCGCACCAGCGCCGTTCGGCCCCCAACCCTCAGCAAAATCTGGCCCTCTGGTGGCGAGGACATTTTTTTGTGGTCCTCTCTATCATCAAAGTTCCTGGGTTACGGCATGACAATATTTGTTTGGTATTGTTTCAATTGTCACACTCATCGATACATATTTGAGGTTTGTTTATTAGTTTATTAAAGGACGACTGGAACAAACGCCGCGAACATGATCCGGCTACTTTTTCAATCTGACTGGCTACTCAAAAGTTTGGGGAACTCTCTGATTTAAAATGAGATATTCCTCTAAATTGGGCTTCAAATGGCCAAAAATTTTCGCCGCCGGAAACTGCTTGTTGTTGAAACTGCTGCCAGCAGTTTCAACAACAAAATACGTTTTTTTTTTAAACTTTTTATTTGCTCGTTAATAGTGCCATTTCGGGTGAGCAGAGTCTAGAGCAGGCTACTGACTAATTCATAATAGGTTCAGAATACATGTAAAATAGCCTGACAGTCTCATAAACATTATGCACTTTTGTGTGCTGTGGTTTGTTTTGTTTCCTTGTTTTACTTTGTTCCCATCCATGACCTAAGTTTTGTTATTGATTGGTGATTGTAAGTTCTTTGAGACACTTAGCAGTAATTGAATAGATGGTTGGGCCGATACCACACTGCTGAATCTGACATAATGTTTCAAATAAGTAAAAATAACCGAATAAGTTGTCATAGTGAGCAAAATGTAAATTAATATGTTAATATGTAGACTTGCGGACTAATTTATTCTTGGATGAGGGCATACACCTACTTAAATAAATAATGGGATATACATTATATATATATACGGTATATATATATATATACTAGGCATGCATCTCACGCGCGCCTAGGCTCGGCCGCTGCGTAGCCTCACCCGTAGCTCGGCTGCTGCGTGGCCTTGCCTGCCCTATTGGCGCGCACATGTCTCCCTCTCTCTCTCTCCCTCAGTCTCTCTCCACCTCTCTCTCTCTCCCTCAGTCTCTCCCTCAGTCTCTCTCCCTCTCCTCTCTCTCCTTCTCCCTCAGTCTCTCTCCCCCTCTCTCTCCCTCTCCTTCAGTCTCTCTCGTGAGCCTCCTCAGTCTCTCGTGAGCCTCAGACTGATGACATCATCACTGATGATGTCATCAGTGTGTGTGTCTGTCTCTTGTGTGTGTGTGTGTGTGTGTGTGTGTGTGTGTGTGTGTGTGTGTGTGTGTGTGTGTGTGTGTGTGTGTGTGTGTGTGTGTGTGCCTGTCTGTATAGTGGGTTCGGAAAGTATTCAGACCCCCTTAAATTTTTCACTCTTTGTCATATTGCAGCCATTTGCTAAAAGCAATTAATTTCATTTTTTTCCTCGTTCATGCACACACAGCACCCAATATTGTCAGAAAAACACAGACTTGTAGACATTTTTGCAGATTTATTACAAAAAAACACTGAAATATCACATGGCCATAAGTATTCAGACCCTTTGCTCAGTATTGAGTAGAAGCACCTTTTTGAGCCAATACAGCCATGAGTCTTCTTGGGAATGATCCAACAAGTCTTTCACACCTGGATTTGGGGATCTTTTGCCAATCCTCCTTGCAGATCCTCTCCAGTTCTGTCAGGTTGGATGGTGAACGTTGGTGGACAGCCATCTTCAGGTCTCTCCAGAGATGCTCAATTGGATTTAAGTCAGGACTCTGGCTCGGCCATTCAAGAACATTCACAGAGTTGTTCTGAAACCACTCCTTCGTTATTTTAGCTGTGTGCTTGGGATCATTGTCTTGTTGGAAGGTGAACCTTCGGCCCATTCTGAGGTCGTGAACACTCTGGAAAAGGTTTTTGTCCAGGATATCAATGTACTTGGCTGCATTCATCTTTCCTTCAATTGCAACCAGTCGTCCTGTCCCTGCAGCTGAAAAACACCCCCACAGCATGATGCTGCCACCACCATGCTTCACTGTAGGGATGGTATTAGGCAGATGATGAGCAGTGCCAGGTGTTCTCCACAAATACCGCTTAGAATTAAGACCAAAAAGTTCGATTTTGGTCTCATCAGACCAGAGAATTTTATTTCTCAGAGTCTGGGAGTCCTTCAGGTGTTTTTTGGCAAACCCGATGCGGGCTTTCATGTGTTCTGCACTGAGGAGAGGCTTCCGTCGGGCCACTGTGCCATAAAGCCCCGACTGGTGGAGGGCTGCAGTGATGGTTGTCTTTCTAGAACTTTGTCCCATCTCCCCGCTGCATCTCTGGAGCTCAGCCAGAGTGATCTTTGGGTTCTTCTTTACCTCTCTCACCAAGGCTCTTCTCCCCCAGATGTTCAGTTTGGCCGGATGGCCAGTTCGAGGAAGAGTCCTGGTCATCCCAAACTTCTTCCATTTAGGATTATGGAGGCCACTGTGCTCTTAGGAACCTTAAGTGCAACAGAATGTTTTTTGTAGCCTTGGCCAGATCTGTCCCTTGCCACAATTCTGTCTCTCAGCTCTTCAGTCAGTTCCTTCGACCTCATGATTCTCATTTGCTCTGACTTTACACTGTGAGCTGTAAGGTCTTATATTGACAGGTGTGTGCTTTTCCCAATCAAGTCCAATCTATATAATTAAGCACAATGAAGGTGTAGGCCCATCTCAAGGATGATCAGAAGAATTGGACAGCACCTGAGTTAAATATACAAGTGTCACAGCAAAGGGTCTGAATACTTATGGCCATGTGATATTTCAGTGTTTTTTTGTAATAAATCTGCAAAAATGTCTACAAGTCTGTGTTTTTCTGACAATATTGGGTGCTGTGTGTGCATGAACGAGGAAAAAAATGAAATTAATTGCTTTTAGCAAATGGCTGCAATATGACAAAGAGTGAAAAATTTAAGGGGGTCTGAATACTTTCCGAACCCACTATATATATCAGTATATAAAAGGGAGCTCAGGCTCTGTCTGTGTCTCTGTTTCTGTGTCTGTCCCACTGATGTCATAAATTCACTCTCTCACACACACACACACACACACACACACACACACACACACACACACACACACACACACACACACACACACACACACACACACACACACACACACATTCTTAATTAGGCTATAGTTCAGTGATGATGTCACTAATGACATCACTGATGATGTCATCAATGATGTTATCAGTGATGATGTCATCAGTGACACACACAGGGAGGGAGAAGGAGTGAGGAGAGGGGGAGAGAGACTGAGGGAGAGTGAGACTGAAGGAGAGAAAGAGGGAGATGAGAGCGACTGAGGGAGGATATACAGTAGGGGATATATAAGGGGATATATATATCATCAGTATATAAAAGGGAGCTCAGGCTCTGTCTGTTTCTCTGTATCACAGATTTGTATTTTTATTTTTCCTCATCAACTGCGACACAAATTCCCGTGAGTTGTTACATCGCAGAGACGTGAAATTTGCCCCAATGACACATATTGGTTGTTATTAGATGCTCCAGGAAAGGAAAAAAAAAGAATCCGCCCACGGCGGGTACTACAGCGATATTTTGTTTTTAGGCCTTCACAGGCCATTTTAGGGCATTGTGACATCATCACCATCACCCTTCCATGTTTTTCTATTGCTGACTTTGTTCAATTGCATGACATTTGCACAGGTCAACTGCTGACCTACAGATGATTACACTTTTTTACAAGAGATCGATACACCTAGGTCAACTGCTGACCTGTGTGACAGATACAGATACAAGGTACAGATATTCAAGATACAGATATTCAAGACCCTTCAGGGGCAATAGGCTTGAACCCCTGGTATTGCCGCTTGCGGCTATATTTATTATTATTATTATTATTATTATTATTATTATTATTATTATTAGTAGTAGTAGTAGTAGTAGTAGTAATAGTAATAGTAGTAGTAGTAGTAGTAGTAGTAGTAGTCAAGTCAAGTCAAGTCAAGTTTATTTGTATAGCACATTTCATACACAGAGGCAATTCAAAGTGCTTCACATAAAATGGTTGACAGGAAAATAAAAGAATAAAAGAAGAGAATAACATGGACATTTAAAAGCATCACAACAAAACTTTATAAAAAGTGCATTAAGCAACAGGCGCAGCAGTTGCAAAAAGAGCTAAGAACTTATAGAGGACTCATTGGGTTGCACACTTACACTGCATCCCTGCACACTTTACACTGCATCCCTGCACACTTACACTGCATCCCTGCACACTTACACTGCATCCCTGCACAATTACACTGCATCCCTGCACACTTTACACTGCATCCCTGCATACTTACACTGCATCCCTGCTCACTTACCCTGCATCCCTGCACACTTACACTCCATCCCTGCATAATAGAATAAATCAATTTATCTATAGAATAAAATGGACATTTAAAAGCATCACAACAAAACTTAAAAAAAGGGTATAAAAAGTGCATTAAGCAACTAGTAGTAGTAGTAGTAGTAGTATTGAATAGTGTATCCTCAAGTTCATTTTTCAAAAATATATAGTTTAAACCAATATACAATATAACTTATACGCTCCCTTTACTGATAAATCCGTACATATTATTATAGGACGAATCAGCGTGACGTCACTGCCACCCAAAAATGCGTAACCCTGCGGCAGTTAATTATGTTGTGCCAAACAAACGTTAATATCTCAAAAAGTATCGCATTGCTTATATTTTTACATTCTGAGTGAGAGCGGAATTAGTTTGAGTTTGATGTACTGTATATATGCATGTCATGTTAAAGTTGTGTGAACTGTCCCAGTTTTTAAATTGTAAACACAGTCAGCCGGCTAGAGTCAGACGCTCAAACTCAGGCTACATAGGGTTCCATTGTCGTTGCCACCCAGTGATGCGGTTTGTTTACCAAAATGCTGCTCGGCTGATCCCTCGTATAGAAAAAGCTGTTAACAACATGATTAAATGTTGTTGTCATTGCCCCCCCCCCCCCCAGTGAGGTAGAGAGACAGGTATTCTTCAAGCCCATGTACAGTATGTTGGCACTTTGGCGTTGTGTTGGTTGTGTCAGGCTTAGGCTATGGTGCTAGCCTATATGGAAAAAGAAAGGAATTGCAATGTTTGCTGGTTGATTTTATTGTGACATCAACAGGGAGCATGTTACATCATTATGTTAAAGCTCATCCTGAATTTATCTGTATTTGTCTGTCAAAGCACCGGTCAAAGCTGAGAGAAATTTATCCACAGCCAAGTGCACTTGAGGAGTGAAATCAGCTGGGAAATTGATAGCCAGCGTCACCAGGATGTTGTGGGCCAGGATCTGAAAATACATGAAGAAACAATTATGTTCAAATATATATAAATAGCTATGTAGTAAATAAGTCGGGAGCTACCTACATTAGGTACAGTCAAATTTGTCAGGACTCAGGAGCTACCTTGAAATTGGACGGGTCAACACGCAGCTTGAAGGCGTGGAGGTTGCTGAGATCGCTCAGCCCACCAACCAGGTTGTCCATTTTGGAGATGGCATCAACAACGGCATTCATCACAATCTTCCCATGTTTGTTAACTGGTGCGGAACCCGGGGTGTAGTCCGGCCAGCTTGCGAAGTAGACCCGTGTCTTGGGAAACACAGTCACCATCCTGCCGTGAGAGCAGAGATGGAGAGATAAACAACAGGCTCCTGAGTGAGTGAGTGACCATCATGAGACAAACATCAATTATGACTCAAGCAGCCTATTGATTGTGCTCTTTTGCCCTAAAAACATATAGCTAACTACTACTCTCTCATAATATTAATTCAGATCAATTCATAACAATGTAGGCCATAGCAGGATATATGGTATAGGAAAATGTTCAAAGAAAAATATCTGAGTTTAGGTGGGTTTACCCCAAATGATGAAATCTTACCTCCCCACAGCCTCAGCACCGATGGCATCTGCCTTCCCACCAACCTTGCCAAAGAAGGTGCTCACCACACGTTTGTCCTCGGCAGTCAGACTCATATTTGCTCCTTGTAAGAATTATTCATGCAGAAAAATACCCCAGAAGATTAATATGGGGCCTCTTATAGCGCAGGAGAGAGGCAGCCACGCCTCATTATGGGCAAGACTTTGGACAGAACCCAACGTGGGTGGAGAACTCTGACCCATATAAGCCATTTGTAGCATCTGACACACACAAGTTTTTAATTGAAATAGAAAGACCAAGATAAACACCGACATCATGGTTGAGTGGACAGCCGCAGAGCGCAGCGCAGTCAATGCTGTATGGGGCAAAATTAATGTCGATGAGATTGGACCACAAGCTTTTGCAAGGTAGGGCTGTGATTCTGACATCACTGTCATTCACTTACTATTTTAGTTTAGCATAAATATCTGTGATAGGCCTATAAGCTACATCATATAGTTTGCATACACTATGAAGATCGTGTTAGGCAAAACAAGTCATGCTTTTCTGATAGGCCTACTTGGTTTTTGTTCAAAATGATGGTTGTTTGCCTTGTGATGGTCACAGAGTAGACATAGTTTACCCACCTTTTTAGTTACCTTTATGCATCAAGCCTATAATTGAGCACACTGCAAACTATTGAACTAATCTACCACGAAACTATTGAATCTTGAAACTTATTTTCTCCACACTAACAGAGTCCTGATCGTCTACCCCTGGACTCAGCGGTATTTCGCCTCTTTCGGAGATGTCACCAATGCGGCTGCTATCTTGGGTAACCCCAAAGTGGCCAACCATGGCAAGGTGATTCTGAACGGGCTGGACAAAGCAGTGAAGAACATGGACAACATCAAGGGCGTTTACGCCGCGCTGAGCCAGACTCACAGTGAGAAGCTCAACGTGGATCCTGACAACTTCAAGGTGAGCAATACACAATTACAGCAACCCTGTTGGTGCTGTAATAAGCTATAATAGGAAAACAGGCCCTTATCTATCCAAAAGAACGCAAATCTTTGAAAATGAATTCATTTTTAACCATGTATCGTGTAAGATCAATATCAGCCACGCAGCCGGATCATTGATTCCATTCCATACAGTTTCATAATGTTTTTGTGCCTTTCTCCACAGCTGTTGGCCGATTGCCTCACCATTTCTGTTGCCTCCAAATATGGCAGCACCCTTACCCCGCAGGTCCAGGCTACCTGGCAGAAGTTTCTGAATGCGGTGGTCGAGGCTCTGAGCAGTCGGTACTTCTGAGGCAGCACTGCAATGCTGAATCTCACACTGAGAGATGAAAATAAAATAAAATTGAAAATTTAGAACCTGTGTTTAAATGGTTTTCTCTTTCAGTGTGATGGGTTTCTGATCCAGTGGCTCTGAAGTGCAAAAATGGCCTCAGACATCAAAATCATTTGCTAAAAAAAACTAAAACTAAAAAATATATATATTTTTTCAGTGTAAGGGTAAGGGGTAGGTAGGAACGTCTAAGGGTAGATAGGAACATTTTCACTTGATAATTTCGATCTGTTCTACTCATGTGGCTTGTTTATACATTTCTGGATATAATTTATTTTGAAATAGCTACAAGGGTGTTATGAAGAGGAAAGAGTATTTTTTCACGTGTGGGTGTGTCCCTGCTCACTTACCCTGCATCCCTGCACACTTACACTCCATCCCTGCATAATAGAATAAATCAATTTATCTATAGAATAAAATGGACATTTAAAAGCATCACAACAAAACTTAAAAAAAGGGTATAAAAAGTGCATTAAGCAACTAGTAGTAGTAGTAGTAGTAGTATTGAATAGTGTATCCTCAAGTTAATTTTTCAAAAATATATAGTTTAAACCAATATACAATATAATTTATACGCTCCCTTTACTGATAAATCCGTACATATTATTATAGGACGAATCAGCGTGACGTCACTGCCACCCAAAAATGCGTAACCCTGCGGCAGTTAATTATGTTGTGCCAAACAAACCTTAATATCTCAAAAAGTATCGCATTGCTTATATTTTTACATTCTGAGTGAGAGCGGAATTAGTTTGAGTTTGATGTACTGTATATATGCATGTCATGTTAAAGTTGTGTGAACTGTCCCAGTTTTTAAATTGTAAACACAGTCAGCCGGCTAGAGTCAGACGCTCAAACTCAGGCTACATAGGGTTCCATTGTCGTTGCCACCCAGTGATGCGGTTTGTTTACCAAAATGCTGCTCGGCTGATCCCTCGTATAGAAAAAGCTGTTAACAACATGATTAAATGTTGTTGTCATTGCCCCCCCCCCCCCCCCCCCCAGTGAGGTAGAGAGACAGGTATTCTTCAAGCCCATGTACAGTATGTTGGCACTTTGGCGTTGTGTTGGTTGTGTCAGGCTTAGGCTATGGTGCTAGCCTATATGGAAAAAGAAAGGAATTGCAATGTTTGCTGGTTGATTTTATTGTGACATCAACAGGGAGCATGTTACATCATTATGTTAAAGCTCATCCTGATTTTATCTGTATTTGTCTGTCAAAGCACCGGTCAAAGCTGAGAGAAATTTATCCACAGCCAAGTGCACTTGAGGAGTGAAATCAGCTGGGAAATTGATAGCCAGCGTCACCAGGATGTTGTGGGCCAGGATCTGAAAATACATGAAGAAACAATTATGTTCAAATATATATAAATAGCTATGTAGTAAATAAGTCAGGAGCTACCTACATTAGGTACAGTCAAATTTGTCAGGACTCAGGAGCTACCTTGAAATTGGACGGGTCAACACGCAGCTTGAAGGCGTGGAGGTTGCTGAGATCGCTCAGCCCACCAACCAGGTTGTCCATTTTGGAGATGGCATCAACAACGGCATTCATCACAATCTTCCCATGTTTGTTAACTGGTGCGGAACCCGGGGTGTAGTCCGGCCAGCTTGCGAAGTAGACCCGTGTCTTGGGAAACACAGTCACCATCCTGCCGTGAGAGAGATGGAGAGATAAACAACAGGCTCCTGAGTGAGTGAGTGACCATCATGAGACAAACATCAATTATGACTCAAGCAGCCTATTGATTGTGCTGTTTTGCCCTAAAAACATATAGCTAACTACTACTCTCTCATAATATTAATTCAGATCAATTCATAACAATGTAGGCCATAGCAGGATATATGGTATAGGAAAATGTTCAAAGAAAAATATCTGAGTTTAGGTGGGTTTACCCCAAATGATGAAATCTTACCTCCCCACAGCCTCAGCACCGATGGCATCTGCCTTCCCACCAACCTTGCCAAAGAAGGTGCTCACCACACGTTTGTCCTCGGCAGTCAGACTCATATTTGCTCCTTGTAAGAATTATTCATGCAGAAAAATACCCCAGAAGATTAATATGGGGCCTCTTATAGCGCAGGAGAGAGGCAGCCACGCCTCATTATGGGCAAGACTTTGGACAGAACCCAACGTGGGTGGAGAACTCTGACCCATATAAGCCATTTGTAGCATCTGACACACACAAGTTTTTAATTGAAATAGAAAGACCAAGATAAACACCGACATCATGGTTGAGTGGACAGCCGCAGAGCGCAGCGCAGTCAATGCTGTATGGGGCAAAATTAATGTCGATGAGATTGGACCACAAGCTTTTGCAAGGTAGGGCTGTGATTCTGACATCACTGTCATTCACTTACTATTTTAGTTTAGCATAAATATCTGTGATAGGCCTATAAGCTACATCATATAGTTTGCATACACTATGAAGATCGTGTTAGGCAAAACAAGTCATGCTTTTCTAATAGGCCTACTTGGTTTTTGTTCAAAATGATGGTTGTTTGCCTTGTGATGGTCACAGAGTAGACATAGTTTACCCACCTTTTTAGTTACCTTTATGCATCAAGCCTATAATTGAGCACACTGCAAACTATTGAACTAATCTACCACGAAACTATTGAATCTTGAAACTTATTTTCTCCACACTAACAGAGTCCTGATCGTCTACCCTTGGACCCAGCGGTATTTCGCGTCTTTCGGAGATGTCACCAATGCGGCTGCTATCTTGGGTAACCCCAAAGTGGCCAACCATGGCAAGGTGATTCTGAACGGGCTGGACAAAGCAGTGAAGAACATGGACAACATCAAGGGCGTTTACGCCGCGCTGAGCCAGACTCACAGTGAGAAGCTCAACGTGGATCCTGACAACTTCAAGGTGAGCAATACACAATTACAGCAACCCTGTTGGTGCTGTAATAAGCTATAATAGGAAAACAGGCCCTTATCTATCCAAAAGAACGCAAATCTTTGAAAATGAATTCATTTTTAACCATGTATCGTGTAAGATCAATATCAGCCACGCAGCCGGATCATTGATTCCATTCCATACAGTTTCATAATGTTTTTGTGCCTTTCTCCACAGCTGTTGGCCGATTGCCTCACCATTTCTGTTGCCTCCAAATATGGCAGCACCCTTACCCCGCAGGTCCAGGCCACCTGGCAGAAGTTTCTGAATGCGGTGGTCGAGGCTCTGAGCAGTCGGTACTTCTGAGGCAGCACTGCAATGCTGAATCTCACACTGAGAGATGAAAATAAAATAAAATTGAAAATTTAGAACCTGTGTTTGAATGGTTTTCTCTTTCAGTGTGATGGGTTTCTGATCCAGTGGCTCTGAAGTGCAAAAATGGCCTCAGACATCAAAATCATTTGCTAAAAAAAACTAAAACTAAAAAATATATATATTTTTTCAGTGTAAGGGTAAGGGGTAGGTAGGAACGTCTAAGGGTAGATAGGAACATTTTCACTTGATAATTTCGATCTGTTCTACTCATGTGGCTTGTTTATACATTTCTGGATATAATTTATTTTGAAATAGCTACAAGGGTGTTATGAAGAGGAAAGAGTATTTTTTCACGTGTGGGTGTGTTTTTGTTATCATTCATTGAAATGTTTGTTTTGGTCATGCCGAGGGACTACATAGGATAGATAGAGGGTTTTTCACTCTGGTCCCATCCCACTCAAACAAAAATACTCCCAATCCTGGTAGAATGACCAGCCAAGTCCCATTCCGCTCCCATTTTCCCCCCCACATCAGGCACGCACAGTCAAGTGTCTGCCTGCAACCAACCAACCAACAACCAGCCACCAGAGCAGCCAGGGAGAATACAAATAAAATAATAGTGTTTCTTCCTATTAGAACTGCATATGCATATTTATATATGAAAACTGGTCTATTGTTGTCATCATTCCCGCTCCCGTTTACTTTTTTCCTGTCCCATCCCAACTTATTCACAAGTAGAGGCCTCGTATAGGCCCTTGCGGGTCTCTTGCCTCTACTTTGCACATTTATTTTCTTTGTTTATCTTGGTAACTTTCAGTATTTCTGTATGTTTTAATATGTGCTAAATAAAGAAAAAAAGCAAAGAAAAAAAATAGTGAAAATGACTCCCACGCCATGGGAATCCCGTGACCCATGGGACTCCTGAAAATGTCAGCCTCTAATTGGGAATGTGAATGTGTTGGTCATTGTACATATGACAGCAGAGAAGAATTTACTGTCTGTAAAAACATTGGTAGTGTAGTCTGACATATGGTAGAGACAGTTCTTACTGAATGTAGCTGCTGGTTGATAGTGACTGTGTGTGCTGATTATTGTCCCCCACCAAAGGGTGGACTATGGATCGGCTCCATCAATTTCTTTCCTTTTTTCTGAAGTCTGTCTCGAGAGATTAGTCGCACTGTAATGTTGCCTTAGGGCCACTAGGCAGCGGCATTGACAATGGATGGGTGAATGAATCTACATCCCTGGTGGGGGGACAGTTTACTACAGTATCTGTGTGCTTTAATATTTGGCTGCTGCTTTTGAAAGATTAAAACTCTAATAACTATGAGGTGGGTAGTGTTGGGAGTAACTAGTTACTGCATAGAACTGAGAACTGTGACAGCGAATATGGCGTGGCACTGTGTTTTTGGCGTCATCTCAAAAATGTTTAGCTGGGACCACCTGATATTTTCCGTTATCAATAAATTCAGATGGCCCCACCCATTAGGCTAATATCAAATTGCTTACAGTAGAATAAACAAATATGCACAGATCCAGGCAAAAAACCTACAGGTGCTGGACAAAAAAGTCTATGGGCACAAAGGAGGAAAGTCCACACACTGGAGGCTCCACGTAAATGGTTTTATTCTCTATAATGTAAAGAGTAAGTTCATTTATAGTCCAGTCAATCTAACAAAAAAAAAGGCCCAACCCAGAAGTAATTGCAATAGTAATGTTTCATAGATTTTATTGGTCGTAATACCCACCATTAAAAGTATAAATTCATCGATTTATTGGAACATACTTTTTTCCAAGGTCAAAGGCAAAGTTTCCAAGTTTTAGAGTGGTGCGGTCTGGGTAAAATGGTGTTAATATTGGAAGGTCTATGTACACCTATCCAACATATTTGGCAGGCAAGTGCCCTTTTTTTTCTGTAGCGGGCTTATTTTTAAAGTTAGAGTGAGAGTATCCTCTGTAACTAGAAGACCTAAGGAATCCATTGGTACGGTATCAACCATGCATGCTAGCTTGTTGGAAAGGGGGCTAATCTATACTATAATGACGATACCGTCTGTCTCTCTGTCTCTCTCTCTGTCTCTCTCTCTGTCCTTCGCGTATCTCCAGAACCGTTGGTCGGATCGCCTTGAAACTCGGGGGGTGCGCTGATGGCGACCCGATGGAGTGCAGTGCCCTGTTTCCGTGCGATTCGGACTCGAAACACGTTCAATATTTGAATATTTGTCTTCAGTTCTGCTCCTTCGATCCCTAAGCCCCAGCTTTAATTAGGGCCGTTGACACCTACTGATAAAGTAAACAGAGGAACGACCCTGTGTTTAGGGGGTGGCAGCATCCCTCCTCAGGTTCCAATTAAGAGCAGAGGGTGAAGAAATCTCCTCCTATGTATGTGCCTCTCCAAATATGCATTTACAAGTCTGTCATGAATAAAATCAAGAGGAAATAATCAGTAGAGCTCAGTTTTTTATGTGGTTATAATGGTAGGCTATAATGAGTCACGCATTCAGAAATAATATCCTCTAGGGCCATGGCCGTAACTAGCTATGAGGACGGGGAGGTCCGGACCTCCCCTAATATTTCAGCCTGCAAAAAAAAAAAAAAAAAAATTTTTTTTTTTTTTTTTGCAGGCCAGGCCAGGCCAGGCCACTCACTGAACAGCAGGCCAGGCGCCGCCTACTGGTTTACTAGTGGTTTTATTACTTTATTCAGGTTTAAAGTGGGTGCATCTCATTGTAATCATGCATGATGCCAATTGCCAAGCTCCCGAAGTCAGGTATGCAGGTGGCTATATGCATGGTTTCAGTTTCATGACCCAATAAGTAACAAAAAGAGGTGGTGTAAAGTTAAAAACAACATAATATATTTTATTTTATTTTTCAATCGTTCCTATCAGGAATAAATAAATGTCCCTCTGTATGTTTTTTTTTTTATTATCGATGATGACTTTGTGTGTTGTGTACGGCTTGGGTTGTGTACCTGTGTTTGTAGGTGTCATTTTGATATGAATTTGGCTAAAACAGTTTGTGTTTGTTAGTTACAATTATGTTGACAGGAGAGCTGAGCAGGTGGTGACATGAAAGAGAATATACTGAATAATGACATCACAACAGTATAATCCTAATGTTGATTTAAAATGATATATTACTCTAAATATGGCTAAAAAAGGGGGGGGGGAAAACTCAAATTTTTTTCGCCGCCGAATCCGCCTCCCCTTGCTGGACCTCCCCTATTTCGGAACCCTGGTTACGGCCCTGTCTAGGGCAGGGATACTACTTGCTTTGCCCGGGGGCCACTTTTGTGAAATGATACGAGGCCAGGGGCCAGCTAATAAACAAACAATATACATTTTTCTGTAGCGGATTGTAGTTTTTTGGGGTGTCAGCCGGAGTTAAGTCTGACAATGTTGTGCACACCGGATAGTTAGTTAGGTTAAGTTAGTTAGGTTAAGTACATACACAAGTGCCTGGGTAGCAAGCAGACGGCGGTATTTGACAATTTAACTGGAGCTCAGCCAAACTTTATTTCACATTAGTTATTATTGTGAATTAGATTCTAATTCACAATGAAAACTAACGTGAAATTATTAGGAAATGGTCGGGGGGCCACTCTGCACCCTATCGCGGGCCGCATCTGGCCCCCTGGCCGCAAGTTGAGTATCACTGCTCTAGGGCCACGCCACTTCCGGGAACCCCCATCCTGTGTAAGTAGGGTTGGGAGTGTGCCCTATTGTGCAGTGCAGTGCCCTGTTTTCGTGCAATTCGGCATAGCGCCACCTACTGGCAACATAAAAAATGCTGTTTATCTCAAGAACCGTTCGTCCGATCGACTTCAACTTTGGGGAGTGCACTTAGGGGGACTCAAGGGAGTGCTGGGAGCTGAATTCCGTGCAATTTGGCATTGTGCCACCTACTGGCAACACAAAAAGCGCTTTATCTCCATAGCCATTCATCTGATCGACTTCAAACTTGGAGAGTGTGCTGCTGGGAACCTGACATAGAACAGAATGTTGTGCAATTCGGCACAGCGCCACCTAACACAAAAAGTGGTTTATCTTGAGAACCGTTCGTCCGATCGACTTCAACTTTGGGGAGTGCGCTGATGGGAATTTGACGCAGTACAATTTGGACTTATTCCAGGACTGTTTGTACTGTATGTATTTTCTTCGCATATCTCGAGAACCGTTTGTTGGATCGACTTCAAACTTGCGCTTAGGGGGACCTGACTGAGTGCAGTGTGTGTGTGGGGGGGAGCGCCCACGGGGTGGTGCATGGGGGAACGGGCACTGCACTAGTCATCCAAATTTAGGCTAAATTTTGTCAAGGGAAAAACGAGCATGGCTATTTTCAAATGGGTAGTTTGATCTCTCACCTCAAGATACAGTATCTGAATGTGAATGGGTTCTATGAGTACCCCACAAGTCTCCCTTTTACAGACATGCTAATCCCATGCATTTTTTATTTGTATTTTTTATTACAAAAACCATGTTTTTTTGTTTTTTTTGTATGCAGTATACATGTGTTATTATCGCCCACTCTATTTGAATATTTCTGCATATTGGGATCCCTAAAGAATCGTGGAATTTGATAAATTGGGTATGACTGGTAAGCTGAGACTCTTGTGGATTCAATTAGCCCATATGGTTAGGGGAGAAAAATGTCCAAAAAGCTAAATGTGTATGATGAATTAAAGTGTCCCGAGGGTTAACACTAAATGTAATAAATGTAGGGTTAGGCTCTTGCATGGAGAGAAGTATCCATTCAGGAAACCTGGGTTACAGTGTAACCATCCGTTTCCTTTCAGTCGACTTCTCTCAATTCACAAACTTCATTCGTGATGAGATACCTCTGTAAGACACACCGCGACGAAACCAAGCAGACGTATCTGCTCCTCTGGGAGCCTGAAGTGGCCGCTGAGTTGGAATGATACGTACCACCACCAGTGTCACCTCTGTGCACAAATAATAGCCCAGGCACAAGGTGCCACCAAGGCTTAGCGGACCTCGCCAGATGCTAAGGTCGGCGGTAAATGGGTGGAGAGTTGTCCAGCCTGTCAGCTTACAAGGCTAGCGTAGAAGAAAGACCTCTCTCTGGGCCCCGGTCCGTTCTAGTAAGAGTTGTGACCCGGATGTATAGTCTATCAGGCCATGTCCCACTGACCCTGAGCCCTGAGCTTCAGCATTTTCCATTCCTGTAATTACTTTATCATTACTGCATAATAGCAGTAATTAGTCGTTACTAGGGAAACTTTGAGGAGGGTGAAAAGGCTGCAGTTCTATAGACTGACTGGTATGGGACTGAGGCCTTTTAGGGTGGAAATGTATGGTTCAGGCTCAGCGCCACCCCAGCATCACCCAGCGATAAGCAGCAGTCCTATGCTCCGAAGGGCATGGAGCTCAAGATTCCTCTTTTTCTTTCTTCTCTAGTCGGTACAATGGCATTGCCCTTGGCATTGCCCTACTGTATGTCAAGCGGCTGGCTGCTCCCACCGACAGAGAGCTAGCGCAGCCCGTATACTTGCAGATTCCTCTACACGCAAATCCAAGCTTGGGAGGCAGTGCCAAATGGGGCACAAAGTGCACTGTAGATGCCAGTGACCTCAAAAGACGGTGGTACCATCCTCCATGGGTGACCCTGGCCCCCGTTTGTTTTGGCCCACCATGTATTTGACAAAAATAAATAATATTTAAAAAGAAATCAGCGACTGATATTACTGCCCTCCAGAGGCTCTAGCGGACTCATTTTTAAGCGGTGCAGCCACTTCTATAAGTGACTTTGTGTGATTTTGGGGAGACTGGCTCGAGGCGACAAGGAAGGGGGTGTGGCCCCGACCCCAGCTCCCCGGTCTGCACACCGACAGACAGAAAGAGGCACAGGGCAGGCGTATAGAGAGAGAGAGATGTCAGTAATCTCTCCTCTTGAGGAGTGGAGGAGCGTTTTGTCGGTAATACATGCACGTACACACATGCACACATGGTCACACGCATGACACATTCACGCATACATGCGCAGGCACCCACAGTTTAAGACACATCTGGAAATTAAGGGCAAATTCATTTCCTCAGTGGCGAGACTTTGGCACGCTATGGAGAGAGCACACACAGAAACACGCACAAGCCTGCACACATGCACACATGCACACACGCACGCACACATGCACACTCCGACGCATACACACAGCACGGATGGGCGCGCGCACGGACGCATGCACGGGTCGGACATGCACAAAATCGCACCACTTACTTCAACACCTGGGTGTGATTTTTAAAGCTAGTGTGATTATCATTATACCATATGAAACTAGAAGAGCCAAGGAATCGATTTGGACCAACCATGTCAATCTAGCATGTCGGGAAGGGGGCTAAATAATGCTCCAAATTTAGGCTACATTTTGAAAAGGGAAAATTGGCATGACCATTTCCAAAGGGGTCCCTTGACGACTCATCTCAAGTTATCGGAATGGGAATGAGTTCTATGGGTAGGGTTAGGTTTAGACACCTTGAGTTGCATGCACTTTCGGTCAGAAAGGTGTCTTTCTCTTTGAAAATGTTTAAGCTTTTTTATCAACTCTAAAGTGAACTCTAATAGAAGCTTATAATAAAAGTTCTGATAACGTTTTTATTATTTTTAAATTTTACTTTAGATTTAGAATGTCTATATGATGTTAGAATTGGCTATAAAATATAATACATTTTATTGTACGGTAATGTAATTTCACATAACATAAACATTTATTTTGGGCCCACGGCCCTCCATCCAGATAAATTGTTAACCCTTCATAGGAAAGAATTTTGGCACCTCTGCTCCAAATGAAACTGGTACAAGCAAAGCCTGAGGGCAGCTTGTCTTCCCAGAGTTGGGGGGAAAGTTCCTGCTTTAACCCCATAAGCTTGTTGGATTGTATCCACAACCCAATGAGAGAGCCCAGTCTTGGAGACCGATTGTTCAAGGCAGCTTGGTCTGTACCCATGGGGTCTGTTGCCCTGCAGGCATATGTCCGATGGAGCCTTGTCAGGGCCTTGACGGGCACAGTGACTGCCCACACAGCCCTGCTTCACCATCCTGAGGAGGATGGAATGGTGCACTAACTGTGTGGCCCCTGGACCTGACCTTATGGTGGAGCGCAGGCAGTAAGCATAAACAGTCCTCCTTTGCCGAGGCATGGAGCATTGGGCACATGGCCACAAGAGGCAGGGGCACAATGTGCACAGGCTACTGTATCTATATTAGTCTTCTTAATGTACTGTATGAGTGAAGGTGGATCTTCTGTGCATAAAGGCACACTGGTGTGCCATGTAGCCTAAATGTAGCGGTGTGGTATCAGCCAACCATCTACTGTATGCAATTACTAGTAGCCAATATCACAAATCATCTCTCAAATAACTTTAAGATAGCCTAATCACCAATCAATCACGAAACAATGCCATGCTATAAGGTTTGATGTCAACAAAATAAAACAAGGAAACAAAACAAAACACAGGACACAAAAAGTGCATAGTAATGTTTCTGAGACTGTCAAGCTATTTTACATGTATTCTGAAGCTGTTAAATTTGTCTGTAGCCTACTCTCAACTCTACTCACCCGAAATTCCACTATTAATGAGCAAATAAAAATGAAGTATTTTGTTGTAGAAACTGCTGGCGTGACACTTGATGTTTTTGGTTTAATCTAAAAAATGTTTAGCTGTCGACCAGAAGGATATTTTGATGCACCGTTATCAATAAATTCAGACGGCCGCACCCATTGATATCAAATTGCTCAGTGACGGACTCAATGGGGCCCCACCATTGCACAAAATTATGCATCACGTTGATTAGGCAGTCCAGATTATAACACACAGGGAACTCTATAAAAAAATATTTCACAAACACCTCAGAAGTAAAACACCATAATTACATTTTAGAAGGTGTGAACAGTCTATTATCGTGCAAATATCATGCCACAGAAAAGCATTCCTTTTCTACATTAACTTTCTACATTGAAGATTTCAGCTAAACACAGGGTGTAAATTATGTCTTTTCATGTCAAGTTGGGATCTCAGGGCTTGTGGACACTTGGATTATGCAGACTTGGATTATGCCAGGGGAGCAGTAGAATAATTTTATGTATTTCTTCTGTCTGTCTGTGTGTGTGTGTGTGTGTGTGTGTGTGTGTGTGTGTGTGTGTGTGTGTGTGTGTGTGTGTGTGTGCGCGTGTGTGTGTGTGTGTGTGTGTGTGTGTGTGTGTGTGTGTGTGTGTTTTTAACATTTTTGTTCATGGCCCACTTCACACCACTCAGCAGACAGCTCTACTTGCCTCACGCGGCAGGTCTCCATTTCTCCAAAATGGGCCTGCGACCGCATTCTACTACATGTAGTACACTGACTGTATGCAAGTACCTCATACAACCCCACATCAAAAAAATCCAAACTATCCCTTTAAAAGCAAAAAGATCACACAGATGTAGATCATATGCATTTTTATTGATTGGTTTGGCAACAGCTTCAAGGGCCTCAAATCCTTTTGGAAACACATGTAAGACTGCTGCACATCCTTGTGAAATGCTTCCCCAGGGCCTCAGTGGTACTGTCTACCCAGGGAGTTGACGACGACAGCCATGAACTTCCGCCAGGCCTCATGGACCTCCGGGGTGAAGACAGCGGGGCCTACCTTGGCGGCTATGCACACAGTGATGCACTCAGTAAGGAGCTACAATGAGGAAAAAGAGGATCACATTAACCTGATAAACCCATCAATGAAAACAGACATAGATATTCATCATAAAAAAAACATTATGCAATTTTATGAGGGAGGACTTTGTCCTTACGGTAAAGAACTTTAATTAATCTGTAAGTCCCCATTGAAATATTAAAAGAAATATAACTGTAGTGATAAATAGAAGATTAAAATAACATAAAGTAGGATAAAGTAACTATAAATGTAGGCTACAAATTGTGTACCACAAACACACTATAAATCCCTATTGGAATATGGATGTTACTTACCCTGAAGTTATCAGGATCCACATGCAGTACCTCAGAGTGCTTCACACTCAGTTCTTTGTAAACACCTTTGATGTTGTCCAGGTCCTTCACGGCCCTGTCCAGTCCACCCATCACCACCCTTCCGTGCGCGGCCACCTTAGGGTTCCCCATGATAGCAGAGGGGGTGGACAGGTTTCCAAATGTGGAGAAGTGCCTCTGAGTCCAGGGAGACACGATAACGAGCCTGAAATGATATCACCCATAAGTGAAAAGCCAACAACAAAACCAGCAAATATTGATTTTTCCAAAGGCCAACAATGAATTATTTTGTGGTAAATAAAAACGTGGTGAAATATGATCCCCAGCCAAGGAAAACAACCCCTAATGTGTTGTGTGAAAATGTATTATAGTTGCAGAAGAGCATTAATGTGTTTATTTTTCCTGAGAAAGACAGTGTACTCATATAAATTACATCAGCTTAGGTGATGAAGATTTATGTCAAATTGAAATTTGGTGGGTTTACCCTCCAGTACATTCATGTGCCAACAATGCAATGTTACCATATTATATAAATCTGTATCTCATAAATCTGTATCTGTGAATTGATATAAGTTCACAAGTTACCTGGCCAAAGCCTTGGGTCCAAGTTCATCCACGCTGAGCTTTGACCACAGGTCCACGATGGCCTTGCGCTCCGCATCTGTCCAGTCAATCATGTCAACGTCCATGGTGATGGTGTAAAGGTTTCCTTCGAGATGTTTAGAACAAGCTCTCTGATGATAAACCTTCTCTACATGCCCAGCGTTGGTGGTCCCATTTTTATTTACTTATCGAATGCTCCACCTCTCAGAGTAGGAAGCTTTTGATTGGACCAAAGTTGTGGGGGTGGGGGTAAGAATGCATTGCAATATATTGCCAAGCCTGATGATACAAGCCTGCATTTTTTTTCTGTCATAATGTAATATAATATTGTTTTTTAATAATTACCCCCTTTAATTTCCAATACTGTAATTTCTAATTTGAGGCAAAGTCTTTGCACATACATTTCCCAATCAGAAAAGTTGTGTAATGTTTCTATTATATTAAAAGGAAATAATGAAGCAATAACAAAAAGAATAAGAATAAGAACCAATAATAACACACATTTACATTACATCACCCTGGCTTAATTCATGCAACATCCCCTTAAAATGAGTTAAGGGAGTTTTTAATGGAGCAGACCCCATCAAAATCACCTTAACCACCCCCTTATGACTGACTGCTTACTTTCTAATTCAATGTAAAATTCAGGGAGACAGGAACTTTTCAGTAACACTTTATATTAACTACATGCTATGAAGCATTATATAAGTATTAGTAAATACCTAAGTTATCATTTATAAGGCATTGTTCCTACACATTAATAAGCCATTCATATACACAGTTATACATGTTTTATTCTTGATTAATAAGACAATCTACAGTATAAAGTGTTTAATGATTGTACTTTCATACTTAAGTCTGAAATGCTGAATTCCCTGAATTCCATTTCAAGTATCAAGTACATCAATTACAAACCAGTTATTAAGAGTTGTCAATGGCTCATAAGATAATTTAGAAACTGTAAGTTAATGATGAGTTAATGATGGTTTGTAATTGATACTTAAATTAGAAATTATGGAATCTATCAATGTATGAAAGTATACAATCACTAAACACATTATAGATTATCTTATTAATTAAGAATGTGTGTGTGTGTGTGTGTGTGTGTGTGTGTGTGTGTGTGTTTGTGTGTGTGTGTGTGTGTGTGTGTGTGTGTGTGTGTGTAATTACTTATGAATGTTTATTAATATTGAAACAATGCTTTATAAAGTATGAATTAAGTATTTACTAATACTTAAATAATGCTTCATAGTTGTGAAGTCAAACTTTTTATGAATAACTTATTAATAACCCTAAACCAGAAGACATGAAAAATAACTTAATTAGACTAACCATTCCATGAATAAATCCGTTAGGACATTTCAGGGACAGAATGAAGGGGTTTGGTTTCATGCTTCAGTCTTTATGATCAAAAGGACAAGGTTTAATTAAGTTGTAATCTTTATCGAGATATTTTGAGGACAGTTACCAACACCAATTACCAAATCATATGCTACTATCAACAAAGATTATTAAGAAAATTAAATCAATACTATTACTACTACTACTACTACTACTACTACTACTTTATCTCTGAATATTGACATGACCACTAGTTACAGTTAGTGACGGACAAGCGCGTCTTTTATTGTCACACAGTCACACACCAACACATGCATGCGGCCACAAACACACTCATGCTGACGGTGGCCGGTGAAATTTGTCCTCTGCATTTGACCCATCCCACCCACTACGCTGCATAATGAGACTAAGACAAATTCCTCGTATGTAATCTTGCATAGTGTGGCAATAAAAGTGATTCTGATTCTGATTCTGACTACTACTACTACTACTATAATAATAATAATAATAATAATAATAATAATAATAATAATAATAATAATAATAATAATAATAATAATAATAATAATAATAATAATAATAATACACATTTTCCATTGCACACAAATGACTACGGCAGCTTCAAAATACAACATTTTGTAGGCTAAACTATTTTTCAGCAGCAAGATTTGACAGTGATCAATTCAATTCCATCATATTTTTATTTGTTCTTAAAGTAACCTACTTTACTCATGAACTAGGAAATACCAATTGGGAGTGGTTTATCTCATTACAATTGTCAGTTAAAGTTCTAGCAGTTTCTTCGCTGGAGGTGTGGTTTGGTTTTGATACTCGGGTGCGGTCCCGTTTGGTTTGATATAAAGAGAGCCTCACAAACCCATGGACACACTTGCATCTTTTTATACAAGAGTTTGCTGAGAAGACAGGACAAAAACGCAGACATGAGTCTCTCTGGGAAAGACAAGTCCGTCGTGAAGAATTTCTGGTTCAAAGTCTCCATGAAGGCATCTGACATTGGTGGTGAAGCTCTGGCCAGGTAGGCCCAAAATAATGCATATTTACAATTTAAATTTGAAATTATCCTACTGCAATGCATCTTAATTGAGTAAACCCACACTTCTTCTGTTTATTCATGTCACTTTAACCGACCTGACTTCATCTACTGAGAGACTAGCCTATTATATTATGTCACAATGATTTAATAAGGCTAGTTGTTTGAAAAATAGAGTACAATACAGTAGGTGTGCTCTCCTGGTGTGCTCTGTGCCTTTTCCGAAGAGGACAGAAGTTGAAAGTTTGAGAGCACGCATATATCTACACTCAGTATGGTTCTTTATCAACATCAACCATGTAATATTGCCTGACATTTGTTTTAACATGTCTTTTTTTTGTCAGGATGCTGACTGTGTACCCACAGACCAAGATTTACTTCTCCCACTGGGGTGATCTGAGTCCTTCATCCGGAGAAGTGAGAGAGCATGGCATCGTTTTCATGTCAGCCATCGGTGATGCCGTTGGAAAGATGGACGATCTTAAAGGCGGTATGGCTGAGCTCAGCGACCTGCATGCCTTCACGCTCCGAGTGGACCCTAACAACTTCAAGGTAGAGTCAAGTAAAAAGATCATATATGCCTAGACAAGCAGTACTGTAGGCTAATGCTAGTCCAAATAAAAATGTGCTTATACATATAAGGATCTTATCCCCTATGCTATGGTTTTATGTCATAAAGATGAATGTTTTAAAGCTGAGTCTGTCTGCATAGGTTTACCATCAACTATGCTATACAGTAGACTACACATCTCTATAGGCTACTGTACAGGCTACACCCAAGATGTTTTTTGTTTGTTTGTTTTTGAACTGTTGCTGAGCTGAACTGATAATATGTGTTTCTTAACCACAGATCTTTACCCACTGCATCATGGTGACCATAGCCCTGTACTTCCCTCTAGACTTCACTCCTGAGATCCACCTCTCCGTTGACAAGTTCATGGCAGCCCTGGCTTGGGCCCTGTCTGAGAAGTACCGCTAAACCCCAGCAGTGCAGGAGCATTGACTCATATGGCATGCCACCCATGTCAACCCCTTTTCAGAATGGAAGGGCCTGCTCAATAAAACAAATAAACATTACATTTGTCTCATGTTTTTCTTCAGAGTTCTTCCAGCCTACAAACAAATAAAGGCCAAGGGTTAATGAAACAGGGAACCAATCATTATCGCAAAGTAGGGTGACTTACCAAAGATATGAACATCTGAAGTGAAATATTGAATCACATTGATTTTATTAGGCAAATGCTTAATTACTGTATAAGCTTCCACCAAAAAATTAATAAGACTAGGTCAAACCCAGGTATATTTTGATATACAATGTGCCCAACCCCCATGGGTTTACAATACTAGTATATTGTAGCCTATATGGCTGGATTGTGTGTGATTTTATACATCACACAGATACACTATTCGTGCCGCGTTTCCCCCTACGACCCTGCATCTCCGAAATGCAGGGTGACAGGGGAAACTGTGTGTGTGTGTGTGTGCGTGCGTGTGTGTGTGTGTGTGTGTGTGTGTGCGTGTGTGTGTGTGCGTGTGTGTGTGTGTGTGTCTGTCATTGGTTTATTTCTTAACCAATCACAAAATTACTGCTGGCACGATAGTTGATGTACAGTTTTTGGAGGCATCTCAAGATGTTTAGCTGTCAACCACATGATAGGCTACATTGATGCACCACATTATCACTATTCAGATGGCCACACCCATTAATATCAAATTGCTCACATGCTAGCCGAGTACCCAAATGAATTGTCAAAAAGGTTTAATTCTGAATTAGTCATCATAATAAATTATTAATAATTAACTTATGAATGAATGAATGAATGAATGAATGAATGAATGAATGTATTTGACAAATCAAAAAAGACAGTACACCAATAAGCAGACAGTACAAAATAAGTCATTAGGATATCATACCACTGTACCAGGATATACAGTTGTAGTCATAGTGACATTGAATTAAAGACATAGCTAATGTCCTCATGGTCTTCTTATCGAGGAACTTAGATATTCTTGCCAAATACTTTTTTGAATGGATCTTCCCAATGACAGAGAGGGCCATAGATTCACTGGTCATACACTGATCCAATTGACTTCCCAGATACGTTACACAACACTTTTCCTGTAACTTAATACCATTATATTCAACAGAGAAACTGGGTTGGTCGCTTAACTTATGCATTGTTCCAAAAATAATAGATTCAGATTCGTGCAAGGATTGTTGCATAGCCATGTGCTTACATTTCGAAGCTCTTTACTCTGACTGTTTCTAAGCACTCTCCGGTTACCAACAAGGCGGAATCATCTGCATACAGAAATAAAGGACATGAACAGGCTGACTCCATTAGCCTGGTAAACCAGCCGATCACGTGAACTCACATTTCATTTGGTTCTGCTGGACCATCTGGCCTCAACTCTGGGAGGGCTGTCTGCAGAAACTGCAAAGCAGACGAGCCAATCAGCGGCCCGCCTCGTAGTTGACATCGTAACCGGCCAATCAGAACGTCACTAGCAAAACAGTAATGGCCTGTCCTCATCGAGGAGTAATGTCAATGTTCGTCTAGTTTAAACAGCCATAAAGTGCAGTTATTGCAGACATAGACTCAATAACAACAATTAAACAAGTACAGGAGCATGCAACAGTGGAGTTTCTGGAAACTATGTTTTTGCCGTTCTCATGAGTGGGTTTGGGTTTGACTGGATTGTTTTTTTTTATATATATTTTTTTTCCTGATTTTTTATCCCATTTTTATCCCCCGTTAGTGCTAATTTTAATTTATTTATCCTGGTTGCTGCTCCACCCTCTGCCAATCTGGGGAGAGCCGAAACTGGCTCCATGCTTCCTCCGAGACATGGGCAGTAGCCAGCCGCTTCTTTTCACCTGACAGGGGAAGCTTCACCGGTAGGACATAGCACGTGGGAGGATCACGCTATTCCAATGAGTTCCCCTCCCTCCGAACAGGCGTCCGTAACGACCAGAGGAGGCACCACATCAGTGACCAGGATATTGCATGTTTTGTTGTGGGGTTCCTATATGAAGGAAACCCCCAAGGGGCACGGGAAGAACATGCAAACCCCACACAGAAAGGTGGGCGCTCGAGGAAATGCGGACGGGCACGCACTCCTTCAGCACTCACAGCGTCCCAGGTGGGAATCGAACCCAGGACCTTCTAGCTGTGAGGCGACAGCGCTTACCACTGCGCCACCGTGCCCCCGTTGGGTTTGACTGGATGATTGGCTGAAGGAGTTGTCTGTCAAGGCAAGTACACCCATCCAACTTTCGTCTACTAAGACTGCTGTGAAGGCTTCAGGCCAGACGGGAACGAAGAATGAAATGAAATGTGAGTTCACGTGACCGGCTGGTTTACCAGGCTATGGCTCCATGTCATTAATGTACAACAAGGACCAAAAATGACCAATGCTGCTTCCTTGAGGGACCCCACAGGTAAGGTTTTTGGGCTCAGAGAGTACACCTCCTACTTCTACCCTTTGGACTCAGAGAGGTATGACTGTATCCAATTCAAGGTCTCCACCTTAAAACCTATTGCCTTCAGTTTACACAGTAAAATGTGGTGGTTGACAGTGTCAAATGCTTTTTGTAGGTCAAGCATTGCCATTCCACAATACTTGCCACTGTCAATTTGCTTTTTTAATTAAGTCAGTTAAAAAGGTCAGACAATTATCAGTTGACTGTCTAAAACCTGACTCAAAATCATATAAAATATTAAACTGTTTGACATAATTAAAAAATCTGCTCATAAACACCTCTTTCCAAGATTTTACTTAAAACACTCAAGAGAGACACAGGCCTGTAGTTTCTTTGTTCCACCTTAATGCCTTTTTTGTATAAAGCAGTAACTCTTGCCTTTTTACATTCCTGTGGGACTTTTGATTGAGAAATTGAAAGATTTATAATGTGTGTGACATAGGGGACAATGACCTCTACAGCAGTGGTTCTCAAATGGGGGTCCGGGGACCCCCAGGGGTCCGTGGCACTTTGCCAGGGGGTCCGCAAAAGGTTTTCAGGAAAATAAAAATAAATACTTTTTTTCGTTTTGCAAAAGCTTCATAGTTCAACAGAAAAATTGAATGCTTTAAATCTAAAATGGTTCATGGATTACATTCTAATCTAAGAAACCTATCAATTTAAAAGTCAAGCACGTTACCGTGGAAACAAATAAGCTTAGCCCAAAATCACAAATCAGAATGAGGGGGTCCCCGGTATATTTTCTATCTTGTAAGGGGTCCTTGGCTGAAAAACATTTGAGAACCTCTGCTCTACAGCATCTCTCGGGAACTTGGCTGGGATGACATCCAAGCCAATGGCTTTGATGGAATCCAGTCCACTGAGCATTTTAGTGATTGTTGTGATTGTTACCTGGGAAACAGAGAACTGCTCCTCTAGGATCCTTTGTTTAGACTGATAATACTTTTTCACCTTCATCAAAGACTTCATCAACGTCATTTTTGTTAACAGGAAGTTTCTGCACTAGCGCGTTTGCTATGGTTGTAAAAAACTGTCAGTGACCCTCGTCTTATCAAAGCTTAGAGACCCATTGATATTCAGACCTATACTACTTTGTTTATTTTTGGGCTTCTCCTTGGTCCCTAATAATTAGGCTACAGCTGCACCATAAAAGGCGTAAAAGCTTCAAAAAGTGGGGAAAGCTTCAAAAACAGTGGGGGAAAACACACAAGATATTGTAGGCCAACTTAGGATATAGGACTGTAAAATACTAGGCTACCATTTCACTTTTACCTTAGCACCAGGCTGTGTATAATTTAGTGAGATATTAACTTTTTCAAATTGTCCATACAATCAGCTGTCTTTTGAGACAGCTTTAGAGCAGTCCTATCGACATTTACCACATGGCTACTTTGATGCACCATTATCACTGAATTCACATGGTCGCACCCATTAGTATCAAATTGCTCACATGCTAACAGAGTACGCAATAATTGGCCAAATAAATTAATTGATAGAATAGAATAAAAATAAAAATCTTTCAGAATTAGCCATCATAATAAATTATTCATAATTAAGTTTACCAGTGAACCATCAAATTATCAGCTCAGATGTAACACTTTTAAAACAATAGTTCATTGCTGTATACCTGTGAAGGATTCAGGCTGTAAAAGTGTTATACTACTGTCCTTCAAGTAGGCTACCATTAATTTTTTAATTTTGCACTATTTTAGGCTATGTAAACTGACATAATTTCAATACTGAGAAAAATCTAGTATAGGCTAGATCAGGGGACAGCAACCTATGGCACGGGTGCCACCTCTGGCACGCAAAGGGTTAACCACTGGCGCACAGTAGCAATAAGTGCACAATTGATCTAATCTGCGACCTTTTTGATATGAAGTGCCATTTTAAATTTTGCTTGTCAATCAGTGTACCACAGCAAGATTAATGACTCGCACATCAAAATTGAACTTTATTCCTTCCAAAATCAGGACTTTGAAATGAAAGCACTATACAAGATACACAGCACGGTCCTTCTCTGTCTTCCACGCTGACATTTTTCATCTGCTCTCTGCTGCCCGGAGCCGTGTATATAGGATATTACAGTAGTCACACACTCTCTGCCACTGATTGGTTGCCTTCCATGGCAGCAGCAGACAGTGGCGTCTTACTAGATTGCTCTGCCACTGCCATGGAAGGCAACCAATCAGAGGCAGAGAGTGGGTCACTACCCTAAATATCCTAAATAACATGTCGCGCAATTGCAAATAGCTGTGAAGTAGGTAATTTGACAGTCACAGGGTACGTCAACATTTCTACAAAAAATCTCAATTGTGCACTTATTGCTACTGTGCGTTGCCTGCCAGTGGTTAACCCTTCGCGTGCCAGAGGTGGCACCCATGCCATAGGTTGCTGACCCCTGTGGAAATCAAACAACAACAACAACAACAACAACAACAACAACAACAACAACAACAACAACAACAACAACAACAACAACAACACCACAGCAAATATAGTTTCCCCCAAAAGGCAGTAATTAATGATTTTGTGGTAAATAAAAACTAAAGTAAGTAAAGCTAAAATATGATCCCCAGCCGAGGAAAACAACCCCTAATGTGTCGTATGAAAATATATATTATAATTGCAGAAGAGTGTTAATGTGTTTATTTTTTCCTGAGAGAGACAGTGTACTCATAGAAGTTACACCAGCTAACAGGACTAACAGATGCATGGTATGAATTCACGTCATAAAGTTTTATGTCAAATTGGGATTAGGTGGGTTTACCCTCCAAGAAATACAATAGCATACTTTGAGCCTGTTAGAATTCAAAATACTTAATAAAGCCCCCCAGCCTGTTTAACCCTTACTGTTCCTAAACCTTGTATCAACGTTCCATGTTCCACTGCACAATGACTGCAGGCAGAACAGCGTCGCCTCTGTGGGGCTAATCAGCAGACCAGGGCAAAACCCAGCACAACATGAAATATCTTAAAATGACAAAATACACCGCAGGGGGCTTTAATACTTAATACAAAATACTTTATACCAACACTTAACTAGCCTGTACTCCACTGTACTATACAGTTAACCTAGTTCCCCAAGCCCCGGCAGCTGGCTATTTCTACGCCTACTGGCCTCTGGCCTACCGGTTACTATTTCTTTTGTTTACAGTGCACCTGGGGGCAACATACAAGATACCCGCTGAATAAGTGTCCACATGTTCATGTCATTCTGGCCAATACTCCACTTCTGTTATAACATTTCACTCTGGAATATGGAATATCTTTCAATAATCTTTGTGACTAAAAGGCTAAAAGTAATCTCATGTGTAAGAAATGACTGTTCTACAATGAAGTAAAACTGTAAATAATTAACTTGTTGGTTTTGGATTTATTTAGCTTCAAGAGTGCATTTTTGTTCTTGTGTGACCCTCAACACAGGCTTTGAGAATCCCGGGCCACTTACTGATACTTATGCTTAAATTAACCCACTCATATTCTGGTTTATTTCTAGAAAAATATTTTGGCTAGTGGAAATTCTAATTGGCTGGTAACTTCTAGCAGCCATATTGGCAGGTGGTCAAAAAAGTTAATTTCAAGCCCTGCAGGGAGAGCAAGTGGTGACATAGGAGTAAGTGAGAAAAGGATCAAATATTGGTGTTTAAGACTGAATCATGACATCACAACTGTTAATTTAAAATTAGTTATTCTTCTAAACCTGACTTCAAATGCCCAAAATCTTTCGGCGCCGGCGTCGGCGCCGAACACTCAGCAAAATCTGGCCCCCAACACTCAGCAAAATCTGGCACTCTGGTAGCAAGGACATTTATTTGTGGTCCTCTCTATGGGCTTAGATAGTGAGGTAATATGCAGTTGTGCGGTGGTAGCATGGAGGGGGGTGTTTCCAGGACGCTGGATTACACCGTTAAGCCTTCTTGAGGTGTCGTGGGCCTAACTTAACGAAACGTCGGTGAAGGAAGGTGCCCACTTGAAAACCCCAATGACATGCTTCATACTGCTGTTGGCTAGGGTAGGTAACTGGTGATTTGTGTCTTGTTTATTAGTTTGTTAGCCTGTTAGCTTGTTTTATTCTGGATTGGGCTTCTAAATGTGTTTTTCCTCGGATTTTGGCACAAGGGATCTTGTCCTGTGTATTAATTAATCAAAGTTCCTGGGTTACGGCATGACAATATTTGTTCAGCCCCCAGCAACAATCTGGGTTTCTCATGTGGCCCCCCATGAAAAATAATTGCCCACCTCTGATCTAGCCTCTTAAATTGGTTCTCAAAGTGAACCAGATTCATGCATTTTAGTTTAAAATGTACACATTTTTCTTACAGGGGGCATGGCCCCCCGAACCCCCCAAGAGGGTCCAAGCAAGGTCCACCACAATCTCTTCAAATCCTGTGGGGAACATAGTTATTAGTATTTTCTTTGTTCTTAAAAATATACATTGCCTGTTTGTGTTTTGCAATATGGATATTGTTTTATTTATAATTAAATTGAGCATTGGGCCTTTATAAGAATGTTTATTTGTATTATTTCAATTGTCACACTCATGGATACATATTTGAGGTTTGTTTATTAATTGGGAAAAGGACTACTGGAACAAACGCCGCGAACATGAGCCGGCTACATTTTCAATCTAACTGGCTACTCAAAAGTTTGGGGAACTCTCTGAGCGCCCTAGTTGTCGAAATGATGAAATGTTGTTCATCTTTCTAGCACATCTAGGTAAATTTCAGACTTGAAAGCAGTGTCCTGTCTTGTCTGAGGTGAAATGCAAATGAACTAGAGTCATATGATCAAATGTTTCATGTCCTCTTTAACCACGAGCTGCTGCTCAGTGGCCAGCAGGTCAGACTGTGGTTGTGTATCTGTGAATTGACTGTGAATGCACAAGTTACATGGCCAAAGCGTAGGGTCCAATTTCATCCACGCTGATCTTTCCACACAGGCTCATGATGGCGGCACGCTCAGCATCTGTCATGTCGACCATGTTGATGGTGTAAAGATTTCTCTGAGTTGTTTACAACAAGTTATCTGATGATAAACCTTCTGTGCATGCCCAGCGCTAGGGGGGCCAGTTTTTTAGTAGGCTAATCATTGAATGCTCCACCTCTCAGAGGAGGAAGCCTCTGATTGGACCGATGTTGACAACATATTGGGCTGTAACCTGTACTGATAGATAGGATATTTGCCAAGATTGGCCCCCTCCCCCACCCCCCCAAAAAAAAAAAAAAAGAGAGAGAGAGAGAGAGAGAGAGAGAGAGAGAGAGAGAGAGAGAGAGAGAGAGAGAGAAGGGATGCACTCCAAAATAGTCATCTAACTTGTTTTCTGGCCAAAATTAATTCTCCTTTAATTTTCTAAGACAGTCTTTACTTTGAGTATACTTTGCCAAAGGATAAGGTATTTGTAAACACCAATAAAGTCACCACAAACTAGCATAAATGTTGGATGGTAAATAATATGATGGTGTTGATGTTTGTCTTTTGCTCATTATAGAAAAGAGATGGTGTCTGATGTAATACTGTAACCGTATTTGTAATAATACTGTAATATACAGATATTTGCCATTCTCATAAAAAAAAATCAAACAAAAATCTTAAAAGCAAAAAGATAGACGGATGTAGTTCACATGAGTTTTTATTGATTGGTTTGGCAACAGCTACAAGGGCCTCAGCTCTTTTTGGAAAGACATGTAAGATTGCTGCCTTCCCTCCTTCCCTGCTTGTCCAGGGCTTCAGTGGTACTGTCGACTCAGGGCCGAGCAGACGACAGACATGAACTTCTGCCAGGCCTCCTGGATATCCGCGTTGAATTCCTTGGGGCCTAACTTGGCGGCCATGCACACAGTGATGCACTCACCAAGAAGCTACAATGAGGAAAATGAGGGTCACAATAAAGCCACATCAATGAAAACAGACATGGATATTCATCATAAGAAATATCATGAGGGAGGATGCTGTCCTTATGGAAAATAACTATAATTAATCATATAATAACTTTTAGAAAAATATAGCCTACTTTAAAATACCACAGCAGAAACTGTAGATTTGCATTTAAATATCAAAAATATAACTGTAGTGAAACAATAGATTAAAATAACAAAGTAGGATAAAGTCACATTATAAATCCCTATTGGAATATGGTAATGATTTCTCATCAGGGATGGTTACCTACCCTGAAGTTATCAGGATCCACATGCAGCACCTCAGAGTGCTTCTTACTCAGTGCTGAGTAGGTCTTTTTGATGTTGTCCAGGTCCTTCACGGCCCTGTCCAGTCCACCCATCACCACCTTTCCATGCGCAGCAATCTTAGGGTTCCCCATGATAGCAGAGGGGGTGGACAGGTTTCCAAATGTGGCGAATTGCCTCTGAGTCCAGGGAGACACGATAACGAGCCTGAAATGACACAATCCATAAGTGAAAAGTCAAAAACAAAAAACAGCAACCCCCCCCCCCAAAGGCCAACAATGAATTATTATTAAATAAATAAATTACAATTGTTTATTTTGCTGAGAAAGACAATGTACATAAGCTGACAGGACTTACAGATGCATGTCATAAAGATTTATATCAAATTGAGATTTGGTGGGTTTACCCTCTACATCCATGTCAACAATGCAATGTTACCATATTATATAATTCTAGCCTATCTGTGAATTGATATAAATTCACAAGTTACCTGGCCAAAGCCTGGGGTCCAAGTTCATCCACGCTGATCTTTCCCCACAGGCCTACGATGGCAGCGCGCTCAGCATCTGTCCAGTCGACCATGTTGACGGTGTAAAGGTTTCTTTTAGTTGTTTACAACAAGCTCTCTGATGATAAACCTTCTGTATATGCCCAGTGTTGGGGGCCCGTTTTTATGAATTATTGAATGCTCCACCTCTCAGAGGAGGAATCCTCTGATTGGACCAAATTTTGGATCCACGTCTCGGTTGCCAAGTTCCTGCAGAACTTGGCTTTGGCCCAGTCTGAGAAGTACTGATAAACTCCAGCAGTGAGGGAGCATCGACTCCTAGGTGTAGCATGCTATCCATATGTCAACCCTCTTTCGGAATGGAAGGGCTTGGTCAATAAAACAAAGCAACTTTAAGGTGTTGATGTCTTTCCTCTGAGTCTTACAGCCGACAAGTGTTAGGCAAAAAAAATCATTAGTGCAAAACAATCCCTGAGAGGGTGAATTGCTTTTTAGGCTAAGCCAATACCTACCAAAAATGTAAGCATTTGACACGAAATATAGATTGAAATAGATTTTATTACAAAATTAAAGTAGTTAATTTACGAGCTTCTACAAACAAATTCTGCAGGAATGCAAAAAAAACATATAGGCTATCAAGCAGCAATGGAATACATTGTGTGATGACAGTAATGCGTTGCCAAGCTGACGTCAAGATGTTGTTGAAACTGCGGCGTCATACTCGATCTTTTTTGGCAGCATCTAAAAAAAACGCTGCCAAAAAATATATCACATGGCTGCTGATGCACCATTATCACTAAATTCAGATGGCCACACCCATTAACAGTTGTAACACTTCAAAAACATTAGTTCATCTATTTCATCACTGTATACCTGTGAAGGATCCAGGTTGTATAATACTGTCCTTCAAAAGAAGGCTACCATTAACTTTTAATTTTGCACTGTAGGCTATCATTTTAGTGTTTTTATGTAGTGGCATGCTACGTTGGTTGGAGCACGAAGATGGATGGTGTCGTGTGTGGTTGATTATGGTGGGCCGGTCTGGGGGCCAAAATGCCAGGGCCGACTTTTTGTCCCAGTCCAACCCTGGAGTTCAGTCGTTAACCTGGGATCATTATACCTTTTAACCACCAGCAGCCTATAAGGGATGTAGTGCACAACTCATTTTAATCCACGGGCCACATGGGACCCAATTTGGTCTCAAGTGCACCAGACAAAGAAAATTAATGCATAATAACCTATGAATAACAACACCTCCAAATTTCCATGCTTTTGTGTGTGTAAGGAATTAGGCCTATGGGTACATTTTAAGAACACGGTTTCAGAGGGTTATCTCAGCTGCCATAGGCCTATCATATCAAATCTACTGTCTGTAACTGTGCATTCCATTTGACGGCAATATTCAAGGGTAATGAAGATAGCCATTACCATTTAGTGATGAAAACAGAAAACACGAATAGGCTAATAGTACTTAATATGGTAACTTGCTCCTGAAACGTTCACAAGTGCATCAATTTCAGGTGTCAAACCGTGAGTTTGAAAAATTGGAAAGGACTTGTCAGTGCAATTTTCACACTTTGCAAAGTCATCCTGTGGGCCGGATTGGACCCTTTGGTGGGCCGGTTCTGGCCCCCGGGCCGTATGTTTGACACTCCTGTAGTAGAGTAAACCCAACTAAAGTTAGTTTAGGCTACCCACATTTCAATTTCTAGGATACATTTAGGCTCCTTAATAAACATATTGATAATTGAAATTAATCTTAGGCCTATCAAACCGATGGGAGCTATATGAGGATATGGAGGAAGTAGCTTAATGGTTTTCTGATAGTAACAAATGCACATAACTCCATCATTCAACTTTTAATAGCTACCGGAATAAGCTTAGTAGTTTAATAGCCTACCTTTCTGGTATTTAATAGGTCTAATGTGTGTTCATTTGGCAATTATGCGCAAGGTGACTAAGGCGGAATTAGTTTTGAAAGAAAAAGGAACTCTTCAAGTAAGAGTAAAGTACTTCAAGTAAAAGTGTCAGGTGATTATCAGTCTACTACAAAACTTCTAATATTGGCAAATATCTAAAAAACAGGATACAACCCACTATGTTGTCAACTAAAGGGATAGTCTCAACGCCAGACCCCTGAGAGTTCTTGCTGATACCAGGCCCGTAGCTACCATTGAGGACACCGAGGTCATGACCTCGGTATTTTCACCAACAATTTTTTTTTTAGACTTTGGGGACAGTTAATGGGAAGTGAATGGGTAAGTAACTCCCCTGTAAGTGATGTTTGTGTAGATGGGCCATTGTATTTAATTGAGCAGTATTCTGCCATGTGACCTGTATGCAGAATATAAATTATATTATATGGAGAGACATTTATTTTTTGTATAATTTTAAAGCAACAGCACAGTAAAGAGGATATTAATCTAACATGATGTCTGTAGTTCTTTATAGATCTAGCCTCTTAATTTTGCTCTCAAAGTGCACCAGATTGAAGCATTTTACTTTAAAATGGACAACATTTTCGAACCGGGGGAGCAGAGCCCCCCCAGGGCCCCCCACGCCGCACTAAAATTACCTCGCTATTTCTCAAACCCTGGCTACAGGCCTGGCTGATACACTACGTTACTGCATGCTGCAGATCTCTCTCTGGGTCTGGGACACTTTCCCTCGGCCGGCTGGTTATGGGAGGGAACAGTTCACATCAGTAAGGACTTTGCGATCAGACGACACGGGAGGTGCAGCCCATTTTTCGAAGCGCACTCTCATCGGTGCTACAAACTGTCACTCATTCAATTTCAACCCGCCTTCAAAAATCAGCAGATAAAGGGGCATCCTCCTCTGAGAGGTGGCATTAATAATTAATAACAACGGGACCCCCAAAACAGGCATTCACAGAAGGAATACAATCCAATACAATGCGATACAATACAATAGTATTAATAGCCTACCCCATTTACACCTGGTTTTTAAATGTGACCTGTATCCGGATAAGTTATCTGGATAATAGTCACATTTACTGTAAAAACCAGATGTAAATGGGGTGTAAAATATCTGACAACAATGTGAGCCAGACTACCTCCAGATGTGGTCAGGAAGTTCTGATCACATCCTGATCACGATGCATTTACACCTTGCATTAGCATGTATTTTTCCTGTTATCCAGATAACATCCAGATAACTTATCGAGATACAGATAAAAAAAACAAAAACAGGTGTAACTGGGGTGTCAGTGGCTTTAATGTGACCCTCATTTTCTTCCTCAGATTCTTGCCGTGTATTTAATTACATAATAGTAGTAGCCTACAATATGAAACAAGAGACCAATTACAATACCAATGTATTGTGGCCTTTATAAGATGTTGACTATAGCGCAGGGTGGGTAAAATGTGACAAAATATGCATGTGTGTGCTTGTATGTACAGTATGTTTGTTCTAATATTTTTAGAGGGATAGTGGACAAATTAGTCAAATTTATAAGACCATTTCGAAATATTATAATCGTAACACTGCATATAAAAAATAAATACCATAAGGCTATTCGGTTTACTGATTGGGTAATTACAAACTTTTCGTTGGAATTATTCGATGAATGGGTGGGAAAGATTAGCAAGGTTCTCTTTTAAAAAGTAAAACTATTTCTTTTACTTTACATTGGTAATTTTTACTTCTACGCACTCTGCTAAAATACCATTTGGGAGTGGTTAGTTTAATCTTGTCATTCAAATTGGCATTGAAAGTTCTAGCAGTTTCTTCGGGGTGTGGTTTGTATCTGATACTAGAGTGTGGTTTGATATAAAAGAGCCTCACAGACACAAACCCACTAGCATCAGACAATTCTTTCAGTTGAGAAAACTCAAAGAAAACGCAGACATGAGTCTCACTGGGAAAGACAAGGCCATAGTGCTTGCTTTCTGGAACAAAGTTGCCTCCAAGGCTGCCGACATTGGAGGTGAAGCTCTGGGCAGGTAGGCACAACATCATGCATATTGACAATTTAAATGTGAAATTATCCTATACTGCAAATGCATCCTAATTTAATAAACCCATACCTTAACTTATATTTATAGGGTACTTTAACTGACTTTATCCATTGTGTTAATCACAATGATTTAATAGCAGCTAGTTGTTTGAAATAGACTAGGTGTGCTCTCAGACTTCTATCTTCTATATGGTTAATTCTCATGAGCTACTATGTAAAATATTGTCTCAAATTTGTCTTAACATTGTCTTTTGATCTCTCTCTTTTTTCTTGGGCAGGTGCCTGACTGTGTACCCACAGACCAAGATCTACTTCTCCCACTGGGGACCTTCAGCTGATCTGAGTCCTAAAAGCGGCATGGTGAAAAAGCATGGTGCCGTCATCATGCAAGCCGTTGCTGAGGCCGTCGGAGGGATGGATGATCTTACCGGTAATTTGGCCCACCTCAGCGACCTGCATGCCTTCAAGCTCCGCGTAGACCCTACCAACTTCAAGGTACAGTCAATGCATGAGGCAATCACCAACAAACAGAAGCAAGCATTTTGGATTATGCGCTTTAGAGACCCTATCCTCGTGATACAGTACTGCTATGAATTTATGACATTAAAGGGCAGTTTATCCTACAGCGATTTATGATGGTCACCAATGACCATGATCATCAATGTCCAATGGACATCAATGATAGAATATCATGTCCAATGGACATCGGCATCGATGATAGGATATGATCATGTTCGGTGGCGATCATCATAAATAAATCGCTGTACTATTTAAGATTGATCTAAACCTTATGCTGAATTTAGGTGGGTTTACCCTCCACTTCCCTGTGAATAACCAAGACATGCTTTTCTATGTTGCTGATATTGACTGTTAATCTGTCTTTGTTGCACAACTGCAGCTGCTGTTCCACTGCCTCCTGGTGACCGTAGCCTGTTACTTCCCCGCAGACTTCACTCCCGAGATCCACGTCTCAGTTGACAAGTTCCTGCAGAACTTGGCTTTGGCCCTGTCTGAGAAGTACCGCTAAACCCCAGAAGTGCAAGAGCATTGACTCGTACTGCATGGCATGTCAACCATATGTCAAACCCCTTTTGGAATGGAAGGGCTTGGTCAATAAAACAAATAAACATTAAGGCGTTAATCTTTCTTCTGAGTTCTTACAGCCTAATAGGGTTAGGCTAAAAACTAGAAATAACAGCCTCACGGTTGTATGCCTCTGTCATGTCTGTCCAGACTCATAAAATATATATCTTGAAAGAATTTACTAAAAGGTGCTAAGTGTATTTTTTGTGGAAGCACTATATTGGCATACATACCAGTGAATAATTTCCAGTTGAGAAACATGCCGTCTTCACTTAGAGACTATTTTTACAGAGGAGGATTCACAGGGAGCTTTGTCACATGGTAAAACGACAATCGCCGAAGCTCTATCAGCAAAACCAATGAGCTTGTGGTGGACTACCAGAGGAACAGGAGGCCCCCTCTCCTGGCTGTCATCCAAGTATCTTGGGGTAATGTGATTATTGGTCAACGTATGTAAAAGTGAAAGCACTTCCATCATTTTTGTAGAATGACCCAAGATCCCCCCCTCCAGCTACAGGGATAAGTAAAATATTATGTCACAGTAAAGTGATTTAAAGGGTTGTTTAAGTATTTTTCAGTGCAAGAAAATGTATAAGGAAAGAATTAGACAATATGAAGTTGTCGGGTGATAGGTTTTCCTAGTTATTGGTGATTGAATTATTGTGTGTGGCAGGGGTTGCCAACTTTTATTTATTTTTAATCAAAATTGCTCAAATTGTCAGTGACATCAATTCTGACTTTGATCTCAGAATTTTGACTTGGTTCTCTTCTGGGTTTGGAGTTAGAGTTCTGACTTTTTTCCTGAATGCTGACTTTTCTCAGGAATCTGACTTTGTATCTTGGAGCTCTGGCTTAAACTCAGAACTCCTTTCCCCCCACATGTGACCTATGTGTGTCGCACCTTGGGAACGGGAACCACTGGTGTAAGACATTTAGTTTAGTTGTTGTCATGTTGTCTCATGTTATTGGAAGTATTACTGGAATTGACAGACCATTTATATCAATTGTTTATTTAAGTTTTGAGTAGCCTAAGGGGCAGATAAAATGTTTTTCTTCGTCCTGCTCCTTTCCAGCCATGTGTAAATTGTGGAATGTGTAAATTGAAAATTTAAATGTTGTTGGTGTTGAGCATTATCATGATCGGAACAAATAAATAAATTAAATGAAAATAAAATTAAAGTAAAGTTGATCTTTTGGATATAAAATGTCATTACTTCCTAATTTTATTCAATAATACTTGTGTGAAATTTTGTCATAAATAGCATTTGAATTCTTGAGTTATGGTCAAAAATGTATTTTGTGAGGTCACAGTGGCCTTGACCTTTGACCTTGACTGGTTCCAGGTACAAATAACCTCGCGTCACCAGGCTCTTCTCGGCGAGAAAGGGCCTGGCCTCAGTTTACAAGGGATTTTGTCACTCTGACTGTTTCCGGCCTAGAGCCCGCCCTAGACAGGAAACAAAAGCAGCGGAAGCAATAAGAAAATAAAACGGCAAACAACAAAACAAAAGATGGACGTACCGAACAAAGTTTTTGAAGAAGTTCTTGTAGAAACATCGTGGATTCACAATATCACAGCCTATTTTAAGCCAATACAGAAGCTTTGCATCAGACAATTAATCGAGGAAAGAGACGTTCTCGCGTGTCTACCAACTGGCTTTGGGAAAAGCTTAGTATTCCAAACCTGGCCGACGGTGTGCCAACTGCTTGGGAAGAGCTTTTCAAACAAATGGCCAGTTGATGGAATATAGTTATAGTCTGTCCGCTGTTATCGATAATGGAGGATCAAGTACAACAGTTGAAATCCAAAGGCATCTCTGCTGCCTGGGCTGGGAAAGACATGGACATTGATCATAAGATTTCACATGGCGAGTACTCCATTGTCTTTGGCTCTCCAGAAACCTTCCTCGGCAGTGACTACAGGAGAAATGTGCCAACGCTACTATACAACTTGTGTATTAAACTGTATAGGTGAAAGTTACAGGTATGGCCTCAGCAAGTGGGACATCATGGTGGAATGAGGAGGACTCAGAGGAACCAATTCCAAGGGTTTTTATTTGATCAAACCAAATCCCTTGATGGATGATAGATAATCATCAGACAGGTGTAGATTGATGTAAACAGATGATAAATGCAGATGATTTAGGCCTATAAGACAAACAAGGTATTAACAAATGATTCAATTAAGCAAGAAAGCCACAGCTTTCAGTAATCAAATCAATCTAAGCCAGATAAGCATTAAATCAATACACAAAGGAAATAACTAACAACTTACTTCAGATAATGCATCTGTACATGCAAACACCAAGGGAACAAAGCAGCCTCCTCCACTGCTGTCTGGAGCACACACTGAGTGTGGAGGCTCTTAGAGTGCAGGTGTGTGGTGATCAGTCCAGAATTAGGTGCAGGTGTGCTTAAGGGAGGGAAAATGGCTGGAGGTGAGGGAGTGATGGGTTATGGGAATTGGAGTCCGCGAGTCACTTTTGTACAACTTGTGTTGTTGTTCTTTTTATCATGCTCTATGCAGCTAACGTAACCTCGCCACGTCAAGCTAACGGCAACAAAGACGTTTTTGGCCAACTTGTTTCCGGTATTGTTTCCTGTTTCCTTGGTTGGTTTACCATGGCCAAAAGTGGAGTAAAGCGTGCCCAGACTAGGTACAAACAGAAAAGGCTCCAAACGATAACTAAAGAGTTCAGATATAAAAGTCAATGGTTTACTGAGAGCACAGCACGATCTGGTGCTTTGCAGCTCTTTGCAGCTCACGAATTACAGACGGGCAGATGAGTCCAAGCAGACGGACAGAACAGGATCCATGGTAGCAGACAAGGTCATTGTGTTCACGTTTTGGCACCGGCAGTCTGTGGAGAGAGAGCTGTTAAATAGAGCTGATGCTGCAGAGAGCCGACAGTGCGCCTGGACCGCCTTCTGCCTTCAGCACCGTGGACAGCGCTCGATGTAGAAGCAGCAGCAGTAGGCTGGCCAGCAGGGGCGGTTTTAGGCCCTTTTTGGGTGGGCTGAAGCCCACCCTGGAAGATAGAGGGTAATTTTTTTTTTTTTTTTTTTACAAAAATAAGAATAGCTGGCCCTCCTCTATTAATCTCTCATTCATGCTTTAAAGCCATACAAATAATAATAATAATGGTATTCAGTGGCGTGCCGTCCATTAGGCGAACTAGGCAAATGCTAAGGGCGCTTGAGCCGTTAGGGGCGCCAGAGAGGTTTTTTTTTTTTTTTACAAATACTTTTTCATGATAATAGGCCTACTATTATTTTACAATAGTAGACAAAAATAAGAAGAACAACGTCTTAAGTCTTTAAATAATAGTGGAATCATTTTTCTAATTCTGGCTTTCTGGCTGCCCGGGCTGCAGCACTTTCACCATGGTCCCTAATCCATACCACCCCACCCACTGCGCGGCCGCGCCCCCTTCTACCTGCTCGGAGCTTTTTCCCAGAGTGGGGGAAGGGAGCTGGAAGGTGGGTGCTGAGGGTGCTGCAGCACCCCCTGGTGGCAAGAAATGGATTTTCGAAATTGTTGGATTTGGCTGTCTTGTGTTTATACCACCAACAAGATGCATTAAAAAACAGTTTGTGCTTCCCAGCTCTAATCTTATGTCATACGCTCTCTCTTCAAAAGTGTTTGATTTTCATCATAATCTGGTTTTCCATAATAATAATAATAATAATAAGTTCAGTGTTTATGCCTGTGTTTCTGTCTGTTGTAGTGTAAAACGACTAAAGGGAGAGCAGGTGTTTACATGAAAGTGAGTGAGAAAAGGAGAAGATACTGAATAATAACATCACAACAGTATAATCCTAATGTTAAAGTCCCTGGAAACCAGAAATATTTCTTTATTATTTAGCATTTTGAGTTCATCACATCACAGGACCCTATGTTAATAAGCCACCAGCCAAATTTGAACGATGATGAACGTCGCAAAGTATATAAATTTAGGTTTGACAGGTGTGGCAAAACGCATGAGAATCGATTATTTTTTAGAGTGTATTTTCTCCCGCGGAATGTGTGGGCATGTCCCAGTCTGCAGCAGGGACATTCTCTCCTCCGATAGAGAGAGAGAGAGAGCGCGCGAGAGAGAGGGGGGGAGGGAAACGGAGAAAGAGAGATCCAGTGCGTGTGTCGAACACGAGGGCTTGAGAGGGCTTGTGTGTGTGTGTGTGTGTGTGTGTGTGTGTGTGTGTGTGTGTGCGTGTGTGTGCGTGTGTTCGTTGCGGCTGTGTGTCTCTCTCTGTGCTCTCTCTCACACTAGTCCCGAGAGAGAGAGAGAGAGAGAGAGAGAGAGAGAGAGAGAGAGAGAGAGAGAGAGAAGGAGAGGAGAGAGAGAGAGAGAGAGCAGCATAGCGCTCGGCACAGAGTGGGAGGCAGACAGACACTGAGGGAGCGCTGTCACTGGGGGCAAAGAACGGACAAAAGGAGAAGGGCAGATTGCGCGCGTGTACAAAGGTTATATAGAGCTTATGACGTCATAAGCTCCTGCGTTTTAGCACCTCGCGCACTGTTGTCTTCAATGAGGAAGTACTTTGTAGAATCTTGTAGAAAAGTGTCGATTTTAAGGCTTTGGGTTGAAAGTAATGTATAATAATTTCTGAGGCACAAAATTACTAACATAAGACCCTAAATAACATAGTTAGAACGTTTTTGTGGATTTTGGTTTCCAGGGACTTTAATTTAAAATTAAATATTCTTCTAAATATGGATGAAAGTCCAAAAAACGTAAAATTTTCCTCGGCGCTGCCCTCGCGGGCAGCACCGAGAGACCCTTCCTTACAGCACCCCCTACCTAAAAGTACTTCCAGCGCCACTGGGGAAGGGCGATTCTGAGCCTGCACTGCAGTGCTGGATTAGCTGCGATATAATTTTTATTATATTTTCTTTGGGGGAGGGGGGAGGGGGGGGGGGGCACCAGCAAAAATCTTGCCTAGGGCACCAACTTGGTCAGGCACGCCACTGATGGTATTGGTGATTGGTGTATGCAACATACTGTACAACCTTTATTTTGAAAATATGGTTAGGTCTAGAGGAAGTTACTTATCTACACTCCTGGAAAATTGATCACCCAGGAAATAAGGAAGTGTTCTATTTCTCCTTGAGAGCCTCAGACTGACAACAGAGACCACCAGCAAGCCAATGTAGATTAAGTCTCTTTTCTATAGTGAGTAAGGTGTTAAACACCATGATCATTGAGTTGGTTGAAAAACGAAGTCTTTATTTTAAGTTATATTTTGTAAATGAACTTCTTCATTAGTCAACCAGAGTTTACTATGAAGTGAATGGGGGCAACATCATGCATCTAATGTATTGGGTACCTGTGATCATCATTGTGGGGCTACTGAGCTAAGGTGTAAACTAGGCTACTAGTGCTAAGCTGTTTGTTAATGAGTCTGTTGATATGCAAATGCTCACTAGCATAATGCTAAGTGGCCAGCCATTTTGGTAATGTGTTAAATCGTAGCCTATGTTTAGAATAGCCACTGATATGCCTGTTGCAGTGTTGCTTGCTATGTGTGAAGGTTAGCTTTATTCATGGTTGCCATACAGTTTATGAAGTTAATTCCTTTAACTTCTTTGGTACCTCATTAACCTCAAGTCACTCTTGTTTTATTGATTTTGTGTGGAGGTGGAGAACAGAGGAACTGTGAGAAGAAGCTGTATCTGCTAAAAAGTAGCCTACACACACAGAAGAAGAAAAATAAGAAGACTGAATCTGATAAATTGATTAAGCTTTCTTCATAGATCTAGTCTCTTCATTTTGATCTCAAAGTGCACCAGATTGATCAATTTTTACTTTGAAATGTACAAAATCTTCTCCCGGGGGAGCATGCCCCCGGACCCCCCGGGGTCTGCGGTCCACCATATACATTCTTTGGGGGCTGAGCCCATCCAAAGGTGTCATCCTAAAACCACCCCTTCTGGCCAGTAACCACATGGATAGGCTAAACATTTTAAAGATACTTACATTAAGACAATAATTTTTTGTAGGCCTAATACAAGTTGTCTGAAATTTGGATGTTTAATTGTGCAAATGAGGCATCAATATGGGCCTAGCATTAAACATAAAAAACGAAACATATCAGACATACATTATCAGACCAAACACATAACATTGGAAACATACACTACACACGTCAAGGGCGATACAGCTTTGTCAGGCTGCGCCGCGGTCGGCAATCACTTTTTGACAGGTATGAGGCGGAACATATACTCATGATCGCTTGTTCCCTCCGAACAATTTTCAGTGTGACACAAAACAATGACAGCGTCAGGACTGACGGACACGATAGCCAGAGTTCACGTTAAAGTTGGCCGAGAGTCGTTCCCTTATTAGTCATATTTTATATGTTTGAGAAACGTAAAAGCGACTTTCAACTGCAGCAAGCCAATTATCTGATCATATACACAACCAACGGCGTTATTGTGCTGCTACTACATCTAGAATGCAAACATGATGCTCAACCCTTCGGCCGACTTACCTGATGATCGAAAATCAATGTACAAACAATCCCAAAACAGCTTGTACAAATGCGGCGACAAAACCAGCCCTATTAGCGTCATACTGGTTAGCTCTGGCAGCCGTGGGAACAAACTGCTTTTCCGGTACCCTTTCCAAAGAGTTGCAGAGTGTCCATCGTCCCTCACAGGTAGGTGTAGCATTAATATGTGTATCTAACGAGGCACTGAGACAGAACCACTGTTTCTTTAGGGAAAGTCGGGTGAGCGTCATGATATTTTCCAATTAACACCGTGCTTCGTAGTCGTATTCTTATACGCTAATAGTTACTTATTTACATACCAGAGTCGAGCTGCGCAGTAGAGCAAATAAATACATCTTAAGGGGCTTTAAGAAAGTATTTAATAATTTCCTTCAATGCTATTCGATTTTGAAATTCAATTAAGTTGCCATGAGTAGATAAGGCAGTTCCATTCCTAGTCTGACTAGTGGTGAGTACATACTACAGTAAACCACCCTTATATAGACAGATTTCAAAATATGATTGATAAAAATGCACAGAGTTTAAGTTTGACAGGCTGGTTATTTGAATTTCCTTTTGTGGATCTTGGCTGGGGCAAATCTCTTACTTATATTGTTTTTATATCAAGCACCAGAACTTAATCATTTTATTTCTGTCTACTAGCAAAACAACGAAGTCCATATGCATTGAACACAACAGGGGATGTTCTTGAAGATCAGGATGGTGATTCCAGGTACTGTTGGCGCTCATCTCATATTAACCAGTTTATATGTGTGAGTTGCTTGCTTCAAGAGATAGAGATTGACACTTCCTTGTGTTGGTTAAAGACAACCGATTTCAGCATCCAAGCTACCTTTGTTGTCCATGTGAGCTGCTTTCTGTCGTTACTTATGTTGCCTCTCCCTCTTGGTGGTTCTCTAAACTGAGCCTACACTTGCCACCTCGCCATGTCTGTAATTGTTCCTTAAACACAGCACCAGTGCCTGTGGCAGCTGGCTGGCAGCCGGCCTCCAGCCGAATGGCGCAGAGCCAATTGAAGATTGCTGCATCTAGCCTTTACATCAAAGTGGCTGTAAGCTTACGAAACTGTAGCTGGTAAAATGAACAAGCACATAAACAATTCCTCCTGAAGTGTTTTTCTCTCTCTCTCCAAGTTCAGCTCAACAAACTGTCTCAGTTACTGTATACACTCAGTTGTCTGCTGGTGCAGAAGGAAACAATTGTGTTCAGAACCCTACAGTGGATGTACTCCTGTTACAGTACTCTGGATGTGGTAGACACATTTTGTTTTGCTGTCTTTCTATGTCACAGATGACCCTGATAGTTTTATTTTCTATGAGTTTAGTTTAGTTTATTGTTTAGTTGGACAGGACAGTGCACATTAATAAAACAGTTTACACATATAGAATCATCCATACATGTCAACAGTAAATGTGCCGGGATTAGCCGAAGCTAGTTTTCACCCGCAGTCCTCGGGACATAAAGAACTAAAAACTACAAGGTAACTACAGGAATTAAAACAATACGGGAATAAGAAGCAATACGGGAATAAAAGCAATAAAATAAAAATGCACAAGGGATAACAATACATACACAGGATAAAAACAATACACTCAACAAGATAAAAACAATACAGTTAAAGTGCACGGGAGACAAGATCAGTACAATAAAGTGCTGATACAGTACAATAAAGTGCAAAATCAAGGAAATTATGAGAGGGCTATTAGTTATTGGTTATGGGTGCAATGTTGGTTAGTTTTGAACTTAAGTTTATTTTTGAAGGTGGGGTATGTGGGGCACTCCCTTACTGCGGCCGGGAGACCGTTCCATACCTTACCACCCACGATGGACAAAACGTTTCTCCCAAATGCAGTGCGTCTGTGGCCCAACTCACAGTCTCCTCTTTGACATGCCCTGGTGGTCATGCCCTCCACGGACCTCCGCTTAAAAAACTCTCCCAGAGGGGGTGGGGCAAGTCCATGGAGACACTTAAAAACAAAGCAGGCCTGTCTAAAGGTTTTAAAATTGCCAAAATCAAAGAAATTATGCTTCTTTAAAATGCTACAGATATGTGCGGAGATGTTTTTTTGTCGTAAGATCTTTAGGGCTTTCTTAAAAAGAGATTAAATCGGCTTAAGAGCAGTTTTACAAGCCAAAGACCAGCTTGTTAGGCAGTAGTCGATGTGGGAAAAGATCATAGAGTGTAAGAACATCAAGGCAGCATCGTCAGTCAGGAAATTTCTGATTTGTCTGAAGTTCGCCAGATTGTATCTAACTGAGTTGGTCACTTTCTTAAAGCAGCTACGAGCAACTTTTTCGATTGTTATTAAACAGTATAAATTTAATATCAATGCATCACATCTTACCTCTAATAGTCGACGAGACCAAAGCCGTGTGTATCTGAGATTGCTCCCTTAGGTGATTATTAAGTCTATAGTCTGTCTAAACTCGCGCCAACAGGGGGCTCTCTAGAGCGACCGGACCGGGTAACCCGGAAGTGAAACGCGGAAGTGAAACCAGGAAGTGAAACGCAGCTGCCTTTTTACGCCGTTTGCGCTGCCTAGCAACATAACATAAACAATGTGAACGCCACGCATACTCGCGGGAACATCTCTCGTTATATTCTAACAGGTTTTTTGGAAGTTATTTTGTGGTTATGGCCGAAGTGGCTGCTGCAAACCGTTTCATTTCAATTCCTGATCTGCCCTGGCTACAGACACACTAACACTGGCCGATTCACTCGGGGTTCAAGCGAGACTACTCTGCGTTGGTATCGTCGACTATTAGAGGTAAGATGTGATGCATTGATATTAAATTTATACTGTTTAATAACAATCGAAAAAGTTGCTCGTAGCTGCTTTAATATGTTTCTGAAAGGTGAGGGTTGAGTCCAAGGTGACTCCAAGATATTTGAACTTGTTCACTAGAGCGAGTTCCTCACCGTTCAGGAACACACCCGAGTGAGTGACAGTTTTGTTATTTCTTTTTGCGAACATCATACAAACCGTTGTTTTTGTATTTAGGAGGAGACAGGAATCTTTAAGCCATTCCTGGACGTGGACCATCGCTGCCGTGAGGGCTTGTGCAGCTTCCGCGGCGTTTGCTGCAGCCGTAAAGATTACAGCGTCGTCCGCATATAACTGTGCATGGACATTTTTACATACATCAAAAAAATCATTAATATACAAAGAAAATAAGATCGGGCCGAGAATGGATCCTTGGGGGACCCCTACTGGACAGTCTATGAATGGTGATTTGACCCCATTGATCACCACGCACCGCTTTCTGTTGGAGAGATATGATTCAATCCAATCGAGTGCCTGGGCCGAGAAATTAAAATGGGCCAGCTTGGTCAGCAGTATGCGGTGGTCGACTGTATCAAAAGCTCTCTTGAGGTCGAGGAACAGAGCACCGACACAGCCACTCTTGTCCAGGAGACATTTAGTTATTTCAATTAACATGCCTATAGCCGATTCTGTGGAGTGGTGGGCGCAGAAGCCGAATTGCATTGGGTGCAGGGCTGTGAGGCCACTGTTGAGATGTTCTATCAATTGTTTAACCGCCCATTTTCTATGATTTTTGAAATAGCTGGGAGAATATTGATCGGTCTGTAATTATTGATGTCGGATTTACTTCCGGATTTAAAAATTGGGGTAACCATGCCCACCTTCCACGCAGCCGGGACAACAGAGTGTTTTATAGATAGGTTTATCAGGTGTGTAATAGGGCAAATCAGAGAGTCCATATGTTCTTTCAGAAAGTTGGTATCCAGGCCATAGACAATACTGATTTAATCCCATCACCCATGAAGCAGATTCATACAAATCAAATGTTGGCTATTCATTTTTAAAATCAGTATTTTGGTAGATGTTCTGTACTTGACTGTGAAATATGGAGTCTGTACTCTTATTAAAGCAGCTACGAGCAACTTTTTCGATTGTTATTAAACAGTATAAATTTAATATCAATGCATCACATCTTACCTCTAATAGTCGACGAGACCAACGCAGAGTAGTCTCGCTTGAACCCCGAGTGAATCGGCCTGTCGGTCTGTCTGTAGCCAGGGAAGATCAGGAAGTGAAATGAAACGGTTTGCAGCAGCCACTTCGGCCATAACCACAAAATAACTTCCAAAAAACCTGTTAGAATATAACGAGAGATGTTCGCGAGAGTATGCGTGGCGTTCACATTGTTTATGTTATGTTGCTATGCAGCACGAACGGGGTAGGCAGGCAGCTGCGTTTCACTTCCGGGTTTCACTTCCGCGTTTCACTTCCGGGTAGCCGGTCCGGCGGTAGAGAGAGAGAGCCCCCTGTTGGCGCGAGTTTAGACAGACACAGACTTAATAATCATTAAGGGAGCAATCTCCGATTCACACGGCTTTGGTCTCAGCTACTATTATAGGTAAGATGTGATGCATCAATATTGTAATTATACTGTTTAATAACAATCGAAAAAGTTGCTCGTAGCTGCTTTAAGCATGAAGGTTCATTCATGCATCACCATCTCTAACAATAATAGTTGAAATGTAATTACATTCTTATTTTGAGACACTAGTCTGCAAAATGGAAGATTCAAGTATTGTTACAAAAAAGCAAATTATTTGCTAGTTTGTGTGATTTAAGTAACTTATTTGCTAGTCTGTGTCATTTGTTGCAATAGCATGCTTATCCACACACCCAAGCCCTACTTGCCCAAATCAAACCCCAATTGCCCCATGTTTCTGCAATTCATTTGAGGCCATGACTGTGTGTTAATTATGTATAATTACCTCTCCAATTTGTTTACAAACCCTCCTACATATGGATAAGCAATTGAACATTTTATATCATACTGCATGTTTTAGCCCACACTATTCACCTTATGTAGCCCCGCCCACTTGACCCAGTTGTGTTATGACTTCCTGTTCAAAGCACCGTCTGTTTTACCCAGTCACTAGTACTGTACTGTCACAGGAAGTGTAAACACAATAGGAAGTAACTGGCTGACCCCTGTGTTGGAACATAAGGTGAATATGCTCCTCTAGATTGTGAATAAGAGTTTGTGGTCCATTTCCCCCCCCTCACTAGCAAAGCCAATATTAATTCCCCTCAACGTATCCCCTCATCATATTGCTAGCTATCAGCAGTAGTGTGGACTTAGACACTGTGCAACATGGAAATTTGCTGTAGACAAACTATATTTTACAACCATGTTGTTAACAGTAGGATTCAAATTCCTCCATGCATGATTAAGAACCAGGAAGAAAATGTGAATAAAAAAGCATGTCACTCTTATGCAGTTGTAACACACACATGGGCTCATTATATTATTGAGAATGAGCCATTATTGTTGCCTATATGCACACAATTATGAGCTATTAGTGTTTCTATCCAAGCAACATCGATATAGAATCATAACACTGGCCTGTATAAATAACAACTACTGTAACAATATTGCTTGAGAGAGGGTGTGCTATACTGTCATTTCGCCTGTATGCTTCACTGAAGTGCCAATAATGATGGTAAATCACACCCTTGAGTGTAATATTGCGATAATAGCCTTTGAACCAACATTGCGGCGATTTCTGGTTAAGCCTAAAAAAATACGTCATCCCTGTGGTACTCTATTTGTCCAGTGTAGTAATAATTTCTGATATTGATTTAGAGACACCTCACATCACATGGACATTCTATTATGTATCCTTGAAAAGTCTTGGAAAAGTTTTGAAATTTTAAATGTGTCATCGACTCACCACCACACAGAGCGTGTAGTAACATCAAGGCTGAACAGTCTTATAAATCCACAGCTTGCTGAGTGTTTTCCAGATAGTCCTAGAAATATTTGACAGCCCAAGATGTTCACCAGGATGTACTGACTGCATTCCTAGACTTCTCGTCCTCAAAAATGAACAACAAAACAATTAATTTTGTGGAAATGGCGCAGTAATGTTTCAGTGATGAGCCTCACCCCCCCCCCCCCCCATTTGAGCACGGTGTGCTGTTATGCTGAATTGAGCACGTTCTAAATGTCTAGTCAGGTCTTTTCCTGCGTCAAAATGAGGCGGAGGTGGTCCTAGAGCCCCGCCCAGGATGTGGGGAATTCACTGCTTGCCAAGGCTGCCGATATGATTCTTTTGATTTGGAAAGAAAATGGTTGATTGTGCACTGATTGGACTATGCAAAGGTACTCAGACTCAGAAGGCTGCTTTTTTAAACAAATACAGCTTAAACCCGTGGCTTTTTATTTGGAAGGGTTACATTTGCCGTAATCTTTATTAACATTTCTTAAAATGCGTTAGAATCTTTTTATTTTTATTTTTTGGGGTTAAAGATAAAAAAATAATAATTAACATTAGGGCAAATATAATACGAAAAGCCAAAGGGTTAAGCTCTCAAATGCTTTTTATTTTATGTTTCTATGTGCTACAGAGCCTGAGATATAAAGGCTTTAGTGAACGCCGACCACTCTGTCAAGTTGAGCACAAAATGTCAGGTTTACAGGGGGTGTTTACAAACGTGCAGTAGGTTAAGGTTTAGAGTGCCACTCTAGAGAACGCGCGCAGGTATCAATGGGTTATTTTTTTTTTTAATTAATAATCGATTTTTGACATTTGTGAATCGATGCAGAATCGTGCACGTCCACATCGCGATGCATCTTATAATCAATTATTTTTGACACCCCTAGTTGCTATGGTGATGTGAGTCGTGCAAGGCAGTGTGGGATAGTAGAATGTTTGGTGAAACAGGAACAGTTATTTAAACCACCTCCTGTCTATAGAACAGTTCGGTTCTCATAACTGGGGTTTGTTTGTCTGGACCGTATAATAAATAGGGACATAGCTACCGTGACATCACCCATTGGTTTTTCCACTCCCGTTTTGAAGCTTCGAGGTTGGCATTTTCACTGTCGCCATCTTGGTTATTTGGAGCCAGAAGTGACCTAAATTTGGACGAGAAGAGCCGCAGTGCAGCCTGCTTTTAGTGCATCTATTTTACTCCAAATGGGACCAGCAAATACAAACTGAACATCATGCTGTATTGAAGAAGACTTGAAAGTAGCGATTGAGACCATAAACTCATTAGGAAAGAGTTTACTGAAGTCATAAATCAAGTAGGAAGTAGGGTCATTTTCCAATTGACTTCCATACAATCTGACTTATTTTGTGTCCACTAGAGTCGACCCCTGCAGGCCATTCGAAAGAATGCAGGTTTAAGACACCTGCGCATTGGCTTCATGAACGGAGCTATGAGCTACCCCCCTTGGTCTGGACACAACTGGTCAGGATGGTACATGCACTCCAACTATTTGGACACATGGACTGTTTTCTGTTCCAGTGGTCATTTTGAAATATAACAGTCATACCGTAATAATAAAACTTAAATCATGTTTTATGTAGCATAATGTGACCAATACTTTGCTTCTCATGGGTCCCAGAGGCACAGCTTCACAACATCACATGTGAGTTTTGGTTTACAAAGAAATTAAAACCTTTAGTGATGATAATAATAACAGGGGCAGCTGCTCACATTATTACTCTTTAACATTCAATACATTGATTTGTCTAGTTATGAGTAATGTGAATATGACTATTTGTAGTCTTGTCAAGAAAAGGTTCTTGAGTAGAAACTTTGCATTTAGAAGGCAATCACACCTGCCAAATAGTTAACTGTAGTACTTCCAGTTCATTAGGAATGAAGGAAAACAAAATAGAGATGTAGACTTAATATCCAGGGGAATAATTTTGTTTTGTTTTGTTTTGTTTTGTTTTGTTTTGTTTTATTTATGTTTATTTATTTATTTATTTATTTATTTATTTATTTATTTATTTGTGTTTATTTGGGTGCTGTCTGACTCTCAGACATGTTAACATAACCTACAGAAAGCTTTTGGTGGAAACCCAGTTGAGTAACCTTTGACTTAGCCAAATGCTGTTTACCATTATATTAATTGAAGACACAATTAGGTAGAAATTCCACGGTAAAACATAAATCACATCCATTGTTTCCCTGTGGACAATTAAAAACTACTTTTTTTAACCATGAGCAACTCTGAGAACCCAAACTGTGACACCTTCTGGAGTTGCTACATTGAAAATGTTCAGGAAGCTGAATTTACAGCTTCTTAAAATGCATGTTTGAGGCTTTGCATCCCACTGGCATTGACTTTTATTGCACGGAAATGCTAACAGCTCTCTGAACCAGAAAACATCCAATTCTTTCTAGGTCTGTCACATAGTCCGCACAGGTTGTTGAGCTACATGCGCATGCCTACTGATATAAACCTGTAATGTGAATGTGAGCGGACTGCAATTAAACCCCAAGGAAGTGCGTCCAATCGGAGGTTACACAAGTTGCCGAACACACCTTGAGCTGTTATTTTAATTTTTTTACATCTGCGTTATTTATTTATTTTACATCCAGCCTTTATGTCTTGGGTCTCATCACTCGATGCGTTGTGCAGCACTACATGCAAGTCACGGTGGAGCAAGTGGAATAATTTGATTGTGTACATCGAAAAAGACACCAGTACACCAAGGGCTCTATTTTCCCACAGACCTTAAGCGCAGAAACTGGCCTTAAACGCAAAAAAACGCACCTTGCGCCTGCCTCGGGAAGATAGCAACATGGCTTTACGCCCCGAAATGCGCTTTACGCGAAATAGGCGTGGCGCAGTGGCAGAATAGGCGTTTCGGCCTTTAATACCGGCCTAATGATATCTTCCCTCCTGGTGTTAATTTAGCGCTTTGCGCTGTTGAAAACCAGGCCTTATTCATAGCGCCGCGGATATTCCAGGCACAGCTGCTCTGCTGATCTCAGTTTGTCCCCCTCTCTCTCTCTCTCTCACTCCCTTTCTCAGACAGGCACAACAAGTCCGAAAAAAGAAGTTGTTATACCGTACATAGTATAACAACATGACAGTTTTTTCTAACATGACAGTTTTGAGCCCGTGACATTCAGAGGCTGTTGCATCATCCTACCTGTGCAGTGAAGGCGAGAGAAAACGAGATCATTCTGGCCAAATAAATGTTCACTGCCTGGCTTCCCTGCCACAGCCACACATGTGAAATCTCCCAGCATGCATTGGGCTAATACATTTCGATAATAAATAGCATCCAAATTAGCCTAAATAGATATAAAGGTAGATAGAATAGATAGAAATAATGTGTAATGTTACCACAACATGCAATTGTAGAACATTTCAATATTGGACAAAATAAAATCGCGAAATCCAAACACAACCCTATTTGAAACATGGGGTTCCTCTGCCTTTCCGAAGCCCTGCCACTCCGAACGTTAACTTCCATTATTCGGACTGGCGGTCGTTCACCTTAGAAGCCGCAATGCCGACCTTAGGTTTAGGCGTGGGGGTGGGAGAGGTTAGGTTTTGGGTTAGGGTCTGGGGGAGGTTAGGTTTAGGCATGGGGGGAGGTTAGGTTTGGCGTGGGGGCTGGGAGAGGTTAGTGAAAAACGGGGAATATAGACCCCCTTTCTGAGTGCCGATATTTCGGAGTGGCAGAACGTCGGAGTGGCAGCACGTCGGAGTGGCAGCATGTAACCGTGAAACATATATGTCATCCTGGGCCTATCCCTCGTAGATTTAACGTGATTTAGATAAGTGACAGCGTAACGCGGTTCTACTGTCATGTGCTATACTGTGATGTCTACTCCAATAAATTGGCCCTACTTCACATTAGGGTTGCACGGTATACCGGTACTACAACAGTACCGCGGTACCCTGACGTTAAAAAGGATACTATACCACGTTAATTTAGTACCGGTACTTTTAAAAATGACATGAGTTGCGTTGCATCCATGTGCCACCGTCTGTTTCTCCACCGGAGTCTGTGTGCTACAGCTTTGCTCTGTCTGTTTCAACTCCCTGTGGGCGTGCCAAGTCCGCCCTCCCCTGTCTCACTGACACTCCACTCTCCAGTCCTCTGTTCAGCCGACATGCAGTGTTGCCAACTTGGCGACTTTGTCGATATATTTAGCTACTTTTCAGACCCACGTGGCGACTTTATTTCTCAAAGGCGACTAGCGACAAATCTGACGACTTTTTCTGACCACGGGAAGCAACGTTAATGTGTTGAATCTCTACGGATTTTGCCTGTAAATTGGTGCGGGTGCTGCTGGCTTTTCTCCCTCTCTCTCTCTCTCTCCTTCTCTCCGTCTGTCTGACACACACAGCGCTTCGCCTTCACTGCAGCCTCTATCCTACCTGAGAGCAGCAGCATAGGGTTTGCTTGTCATTTCTAACAGCGTATGTCGAATCTGGCCCACACGGGCGGAGTCAGCACTTAATATTACAACCATACAGTCAGATTACAACGGCTATGCCGAAGCATGCATGGACACATCAAAGCTGTCCGTCTGTAAAACGATGTTTACACAGGCAAAAGGGAGACAACACGTCCACTTGACTTGCCAAAGCATTTATCCAACAGACGATCCGACTAGTACAAAGTGTGACAGTTTAGCGAATGTGATAACGTCAAGTCAAGCGAGTGTGATTTATTTTGTGACAAGCAAACCTTTTTCAGCTCGTTTGAAGAGGCAATTAAAGGCAATGCGCTCATGAGCGCCTAACCTCTGCCAAGGAGGTAGGCTAGAGTCATGACGGTGTTTAAGAGTGATATGAGGTTGCAAACTGTATAACGTTAACTGTCAAAGAAATCACATACACTAAGTATAAGGAACATCAGATTACTGCATATTACCATGTAAAAGCTTTAATAACACTGAGAATTATTTATTTATTTATAATAATCCATGATTAATGTTATACTAATTGTCAAAAACTCACCTACATGTATGAACAAACAAGAAAACACTTTCTACCACATACATTTTATTGTGGAAATAAATAAAGATACATGAGATTAACTGTAAATCTGGCACTTAATGATGAAGCTCAAACTCAGGATTACACTAAAGTAGACTGAACAGACATTATTCTATTCTGCGCTCTACTGAACACATTTCCTCGTTTTCTATTTAGTCAAATGAGATGCCAGCAGAATCAGCACCAACTCAGTTGAGGCAGCCTTCGCCCAGCTATCTTTGAACACCACATAAAGTATGATGAAGACTCAAAACATGAATTTTAACTTCCATGTTCTTCTGTCATCCATTATTACACGACTTTACCTGTTGTTTTAGCTTTTTGCCGTGGTATCGTTTAACACATTGAGTGCCACAGCGCTTCAGTAAAATTGTCTGGAGCCTGTGCCAGATTCACTTCCATTCAGTTGAAAACAGCTATAGAATTTTTTCTATTAGGGCTATATTGACAGGGCTGGACTCTAATGAAACATTGAACACTCCTGCTTCTTCCAAAGAAGAAATTTTGTTTCTAGACAGTTCCATTATGAAATGACAGCCTCTGAAAGAAGTGCACTTTCAAGGGTTTTCTGCTGTTTTTTTTTAACTTTTCAAGATATAGTCACTTTTATGAATACTTTTTGCACTCTAATTTCGAGCACATTCACTGACTCTGGCTGGTGTTTTCTGATGTGGTGGCGTGGTGTGGTTCTGTGCAGCCTGCGTGTTTAAGGTGGCGCCGTGTGATCCCTTGAAGGGATTCATGCTCACTGGCTAGGTACGACCTTAAACAGCAGAATTATGGAATAATATGAATTATGATTTTAGGACGTCCACAGACGTCCTTGGCACTCCTCGTTACTTTTTTTTAGGACGTCCACAGACGTCCTTGGCACTCAATGTGTTAAGTATCGAGTATCGAGATATTTAGGCAGGTATCGTATCGAAGTCATAATTTTGGTATCGTGACAACCCTACTTCACATTTAGTTTTACAATAAAAACACATTTCTGCAATGACTTTACATAATGTAGGCTATATTTATGTGCATCATCCTACCTGTGCAGCAGGGGAGAGAAAACGATATCATTCTGGACAAACTTTCACCAATCTAATCTCATCATAGGGATACGCTATTTTTTTCTAGCCAATGCGTTTAGAACATTCTTTTCACTTTGATCTTGCTATAGTGTAGCGTATTTACATGCTTGCAGTATTTAAACTGCAGTTAGATTGGTTTGAGAAGCATAATAATATGGAATAATAGCCTATATATGGAGACAGACAGACGGGATGAAGGGAGGGGGGGGAGCAGAGCGCTTGGCTTGTCTGGTTTTACTGGATTGCTTCGTGGAATTGGAGCTTAAAAGGCAAGCTTGGGACTGGTTTACTGCACTTCTCCAATGAGCAGACTGTGCATAATTTTACGCTTAAAAGGCGTGGTTGTAATGCTTAAGGCTGCGTGTAGCGCCGATACCAAAATATCGAGTGCGCTGGTCCACGCCCACTACTCTGGGCTGCGTCTGGCGTTGGGCGCAGTTCATAGGCCGATGCAACGATAGAGCCCCAAATCTCTGCACTGTCTAAAGTCATATTAGCAATAACATACAAATACCATTTTAGGCTGGACTTTGGCTTTGACAGTGATTGTAAAGTGTCGGACACTTTGCCATTCTCTCGATCACGCTAAGGCAGAATTTAATCCAAAATGAATAAGATTTAGACCTGCACAGGGTAGACTGGTAATTTGTTTTAAAGGCATGATCACAACAAAACAGCATTTTCACATCACTCATACAATAGCATTATGCTTGTTCGCTTTGTTTTGATGTCCTTTTTATGCATTCAGTCCAACTGTGTGTTGCCTTTTCCCTTTTGTTTGCTTTTTCTTCCTTTTTTATGGCCCAATTCCCATTTCAGAGAACAAAGTCCACTAACTGACGAACAGTTGGTAGCAGGGTAAGACCAAATCATTCTAAACCACCTCTCCTATGTTTAGATCACCCCTGTCTTTTTTTACCCTCCTCTTTCCTTTTTTGTGTTTTATACGGATCCCCAACCCTAATCTCAGAAAGATCCTTCTACTGTAAATTACCAGTAGCAGATCCAGTGAATCAGTGGTTTGGGTTAAATCAGCATTTAAGTTTTTGCTTTGTTCCATAATATATGCCTTGTTCAATCCTTTAATTCTAGTTTTAATTCACATTATTTGACTATTAGCTGTAGCATAAACTGTAGAATTTACAACCCCAGTGAAAATCGAATGCAAATGACAGTAAAGCGGCTAATTCACTTTCTTGTCAAAAGCTAAACCTGCTTGGTGCGGTCTAGAGAGTGTATTTGCTTTTCTTTGCAAGTTAACACCTGGATTTGTATCCTTTTTCATTTGGCTTGCAGCATGAGCTACTTAAGTAAAATCAGCATGACTCTGTCACGTTCCTTTTACAGAGACTTCACTTTTTTCTGCAAGGGGGCCTCTTCAACTTTTCTCCTCTCCAGTAGCCACACAAGCCTTTTCTTCTTCTTTTTAACTCTGATCGGTGACTCACATTACAGGCAGATCCGTCTGATTAACTCTCCTCTCAAAGATGGAACTGCTGCTATAAAATATAATTAAACGGAGCTAATGTACGTTTTCTACGCTTGTTGTCCCAGCCATTTCTGTGCTCTGCCCTCTCACCCTCCACATTTCACTCAGGGAGTGTTTTCCTCCTTCCTAAAGGTTCTCTGACATCATCCTTGCTACTATCCTGGCCACCAAGTCTGATATGTGTGGGAAGAAGTTTGAGCTGAAGATAGACAATGTGCGCTTTGTGGGTCACCCTACCCTTCTCCAGCACCCGCACATCATTCAGGTAAGAAGCAAAATGAGAGGTCACTTTAGCCGTGTTCGGAATGATTCACACACTCACTATTCCCCATGTAGTGGTTATCATATACCGTAGTGACCTATATAGGGAACGATCAAACAAGTTTCGGACACTACCTCACTCTTCTTCTCTTTTGGTAAATATGACCGCATTGCATTGTGGTACAGTATATGGGAGAAAATGTAGTAGGGCTGGTCAAACTGTCACAGTTTCAGTGCTGGTAACTAACGTTAGATGAGAGCTGTGAGGCACACAACTATCACTAATATCCTTGTCTGAGATAATAAGTAATAATAAATAATGTTGATGCATAATGAATAATGTTGTATTACTATTTAAAAAAGCAAAACAAACACACACACATGCACGCAAAACATTCAAATACTGATTTGAAAGTCAATTACCATGGCGACGATTGAAGCTTATAAGCATTCAGGTCAGCCATAAAATGTAGGGTATATTTCGCTCTTCACTAGAAATTTCAGTGCATTGTGGGTATTCTGTAGTGGACTATAGCGAGTATAGTATAGTTGAGAAATCGAATCGGACAGTAGTAAAAATGCCGAACACAATATATAGTTCACTATTTCTCTAATAGGGAACAGTTTCGAACAGAGCTGTTGTCAGTGTTGAACAAGATTAACACAATTTTGTGTCAAGTGTTCTCAGTTTAGATAGCCTGTAACTGTGCCAAATCTCTTGCTCCATCTAGTGAGAGAAATGTTCATCAGTGAATTCAAAGGAAGTGTGCAAAATAACTTATAAGGAACACAACAAATAAGTGTGACGGGACATGAAGGGAAATAACTGCACAAAAAAGTCTGGATAAGTATGTCATGTGTGTTTTGCAATAGCTGTCTTTATTTAAATATTATATTTAAATTTTTAATAAATTTTTAATTCGATGGAATATGACCCTATAAACACCATCCTGAAGCCCGTCAATACAATTCAATAATATTGATGTGTCACCCAAGCCATAAAGTCTAGAGACGTTTGGGTCTGATCATGCTAAATGGTAATTTTTCATTTTAGTGTGGTCATCTGAATTTATGTAAATAATTATATTAGTTTCTTGACTTCAGCAGCACCCCCTGCTGACAAAAGTGTTTCCCAGGGCCAGAAGGTTAAAATTAGACCATGGGCATGACATTTTTTTAACACGGTTTTAAAAAGTTTTAAGTTTTTTACATAATAACAAATTGTTTTAAGAAGTGGACAGATATATTATATAGCAAGTGGACCAAAATGTGAACAAAATGTTTTGCCCAGTTTTATATTTACTTATTCATTTAATTATATTCAAACCATAAACGCCATACATGTTCATACCTGTATTATATTCTTGAATATCTTTTGATATTATTTTAAGTTTAATATTGACTGTGCCTTGTATATAAATGTTAGTGCTATTTGGATTTTCAACAGTACATTGTGTGAGTACATTTCTCTTTTATTCCTCGTTTATCTTGTGCATTTTATGGTGATTTTGTTTTCTTTCTGTGCAGGTGTCTAAAACAGATCCATCACCAAAGAGAGAAATGCCAACGATGATCTTGTTCAGTGTGGTGTTTGCACTGAGGGTATGGAAAGACTCATGCTTTTATCATTTGCATTTACCGTATATTTGTGATTTCTGATATATAATTATAGTAATTTATACACTACCTTTAGGTATTTACTAAGAGAGAGTTTTTGTGCTCTGAATGACTATCATTGGTGTACAAATGTTAGTATTGCATATTACAGCTTAATGCATGATATCTTTATATTTTTTATGTTGGTACAAGGAAAATCAGTCAGCTGACTTTGGGTGGGAGACAGTCAGATGTCAGATTAGGTGTCCTGTGAAAGGGAGGGGTGTTTTTGGGTGATAATATTCCAGCTGCCCTCTATCTGTGCTTAAGGGAAGGGCACTCTGGTTAATCATGCTGCCCAGCATGGCATGACACTGCCCATCCCTGCCCATGTGAGGCTGAATGCTGAGTCACTTTATGCAGTAAGTCCCAGGCAGCACAGCTGAGTCAGGGCTAAATGTGCTTGGTCATGTTCTGTCACTGATATCTGCCCAGTAACCATGTGAACCCTGGCCCCTGTCTTAAACATGACTCTGCAAAACATCCACCCCGTTTTTGGGACATTTTGTTGTGCCAACATTCGCAATATCGCTTTTAAGTACCGTAAATAGAAGTGTATACCCCCCCCCCCCTCATATTTGCACATTAATGGCATGAACAATTTCATAATCACATACATAATCTTGTAAAGGCCTAGTATAATTATTCTACATGTTATTCATACTCATTGACTTTGTTTTTAGATTTGCATTTAGATTTGCATATATTGTCAAATTACTGCAACTAATCAATTTCATAACGATGTTAAATTACAGAGTTCTGTATTTAAAAAAAGTTCTGTGTTTTATTAAAAGGGGGGGGGGAGAATATGACAAATACATGAAGTTGTGAAATAGATAGATATACTTGTTACAACTATTAAAAAGATGATAATTCTACATGCATATTATGTATACATGTAATATTTTATATACATGTAATATTTTCATTCCTTTCCTCCACAAAGACGAGCTGAATAGTCAATTTTATTTCCCAGGCATGAATTTCATTCAACAGTATACAAGCTTGTATTCTTTTAATTCAAGTTTAAACTGAGCTACAGGTGATAGGGTCGCTAATATTTATTTTGCTGTTGTGAATGCAGTTAAATAATAATTAGGTAATTAACTGTACTCAATGAACTGTATATTTCTAACATTTGTTTGTTTCTCTCAAAATGACAATGGCTGGGTTTCCCAAAAGCTTCTTAGCGCTAAGAAGCTTCTTTAACCCTTCTTAAAGCCCCCTTAAGAAGCAAACGCATTTCCCAATTGCTTCTTAGCCTAAGATGATATTTCGTTACGAAGGCATGTGTTTCCCAAAAGCTTCTTAGTGCTAAGAAGCCAACGAAGCCAACGCATTTCCCGATTGCTTCTTAGCCTAAAATTATCTTCCGTTAAGAAGGCTGCGTTTCCCAAAAGCTTCTTAGCGCTAAGATGATCTTTCGTTAAGAAGGTTTTGTAAGAAGGGTCTGGGGCATTCTTAACACCTTCTTAACGACGAAACACTGGCAGATCCAGCCGCGTCAGGCAAAAGGAGATACTTGTGTCCACTGTTCCTCTTGTGTTTTTCCCTTTTTCCTTTCTTTCATGCACCCTTTAGTGTTTAAAATTGGGGAACACTTGAAAATCTCCCCTGTATGTATGGTTACTTGTGTTTTAAATGTTTTACCGTAGGCTATATTCCTCTAATCAGAATGGATTCCTTTTATAATAAGAATGTTGTGGATTTATATAGCACCTTTCACAGAACCCAAGGTCGCTTAAATTCTGTAGTGTTTCTCGCAATTTTGTTGTATGCTGTGTATATAAAGCAATTTGAACTGCAGTCCATGTCTGAAATAAATAATGTTTAATAGAAGAAGTTCTTGTTTAACATGACCACGATTAGGTTATTCTACAACAGTGTTTCTCAACCACTGGGTCGTGGCCCACTGGTGGGCTCAGAGTGCCATCTAATGGGCCGCAGAGGACCTCTCACATCGAGATGGTGGACAGCTCCAGTTAAGATGCTTCTTAAGAGCCTTCTTTAGCGATGTGTTAAGAAGGCATTTGGGAAACACTTCTTTGGAGCCTTCTTAACTCCTTAAGAAGCTTCTTAACTCTTAAGAAGCTTCTTTGTTGGGAAACTCAGCCAATGTTTCTTGGTTCCCCCCTACAGGCCAACGCTGACCCGTCTGTCATCAGCTGCATGCACAACCTGTCGCGCCGCATCGCTATCGCCCTGCAGCACGAGGAACGGCGCTGCCAGTACCTGACCAGAGAGGCCAAGCTGATGCTGGCCGTCCAGGACGAGATCACCACCATGACTGAGAGTGAGGCTCAGACTTCTCACACCTCCAAATACAATCTACAGCTCCCTGCAACTCCCACCTCTCTCCAATCCATCACATTATTATTGCACGTTTATTATAGAGCAAAGTAGGTTATCAGTATGCTAATATCATGTTGGAAGTCTGTAGTTGAACTGATTAAGGGTAGATTTTATTGTACATATTTTGACCGTGTTTTCTGTGTTTCTGATATCAGTGGATGGAAGCCCCCAGTCCCCATTCAGACAGATTCTTCCTAAATGTAAGCTGGCGAGGGACCTGAAGGAGGCTTACGACAGGTCTGTGATCAAGCATCACACATCAGACTTTTTCTTTTCATTCTCCTACCATAGACAATAGACAATGTACACTATGTTCAGTCATACACCTGACTCCGATGTTTGTATTTCTTTCAGCCTTTGTACAACAGGTCTGGTGCGACTGCACATTAACAACTGGCTGGAGGTGAGTTTCTGTTTACCTCACAAGATACATCGGATTGGCGGCAACCATATCCCCCCAGAGGCGTTAGAGCGCACTCTCAAGGCTATAAGGTGGGTTTTTGTGATGTACAGTATGCTTTTATACTTTTTGGTTAATGTAATTTAGGTATCTCAGCCATGAGTTTTTCTCTGACCAGCAGCATGCTAAGAGATTCATATTTCCCTTGAGGCCAACAGCCAACCCAGTGTGACGGCCCTCCCACTCTCCTGGCTCTGTGTCCTGCAGGAGCCTGGTGGGCGGGTCATGAGTGCACCTGGACCCGGTGTACTCCTTGGGTTTAAGAACAAAAAACCTGCTTACTGAAGGCTAATAGGTTGTTGCATTACAACATCAGCGCATTTTGGCCTGAAGGAGACTACCTCTCATTGGCTGTCATGGTTCTGTGCTGTTGTCCCATTGGCGCAAGGAGGTGTTTTCTCAGACCAAAATGGTGGCGGCAGCAGCCTCAGCACTGTTGTCAAAAAAGCACCAGAGCTTCGACTCTTGCCTTCAATACTTTTGTTAATAAGCCATCTGACAATCAGTTGCTCTCTGTCCTCCCTCACCGTATGCACACATTTTGTTCTGTTCTTTTGTAGTTTGTTTATTTGTTTATTAATGCTTAGGTTTACCTTAGGTTTACTTAATAAATTATTGTTTTCACTCTTAGTCCCTCATTGTAGCTTCCTTGAGCTGGGCTGTAACATACTTTTTTGTGGGCTATACTGCCACCTAATGTTGTCTCAGCATATTCACACCAGAGCTTTCCTTCTCAACTTCTGTATTTCTTTACTCCTTTTTTGTGATATTGAGATGGTTCTTTGGCTTGACACAAGTGTAGGAAACTGAAATGAATAAATCACCACAAAACATTATCAAACTTCAGCCACCTGTAACAGGAGTCATGACACAGACCAGTATTTATTTTTCAAATAATTAAAACAACTGAGATAATAATAACGTCGTTTTTTAATGCTAATTCTGATGATTTTGCCCAAATCATGTTATGTATAACTGAAAAATCCAACTGCAATGCCTTGTAGCACCAATACTGACAGAGCTTAATGAGAAATCAAGTAATGAACAATGAGGTTAATTTCCATTCTTCTCTCTTCTGATCTGATATTGGAAACCAATCAAGTATTTCTTTCTGTGTCCAGTATGGCCCCAGTGATGCAAATGCATAAAAATGTATGCAATATGTTTGAAATGCAGTAAAACAATCCACTGATTCAGAGGCTGCTTGGGTGTGTTGTCTCGTCCAGGCCATATCACGCCCTGCTGCTGCTGGACAGTGAGAAGGCGCTGTTGAGCCAGCTTCCTCTGGACTGCTCCCCTGCTCTGCTGCGTCTGATCAAAACCTGCTCAGCAGTGAAGAACCTGCAGCAGCTCGCCCAGGACGCCGACCTGGCCCTGCTTCAGGTACAGAACAGCCACAGCACCGACATCACCGATACGCCTCCATTACCATACATCCTACTCTGCGCTTAAAGTGTCAACTGAAATGTTATGGCATCTTTGTTCATATAAATAAGTGCAGCAAACAACTGTATTTCTAACTGAGATGGTGATGATACATTTCAGTGAACACAGTTATTGTTTGGTGATAGTATTTTATTTTCTTCTAACAATTTACATACAACATACAACACAACACATACAATGTTGTGTATCTCATCACATTAAGTATAGAGAGGATAGAATATGGCAATCCCTTTAGCTGTATGTACAGTAATGAAAGAATGTCCAGAATGTCTGAAACATTAAACCACTCAATATTATTTGCAGCAGGGTTTACTGTATTGATGGTGTCATACTGCCATCTAGTGGACAACATATTTATACGCAAAACAAATCTGAGCAAGTTTCCTTGTGTAGCAGCAACAACAGTGTGTGTTTGAGTATGTGTGTGTATAATTAATTAATTAATTAATTAAAGGGCTTTTCACACTAGATTTAGCCAGGGATAAGTGAGTCTCTTAGCCTATGGCTAAGGGTAGAACTGCAGTGTGAATCATATAGCCCTGGGTTAGGGTTAACCTGGGTTAATGAATGTGTGTGTGAAAAGAGGGGAGTTAGCCTGGGGCAGTGGGGCTACTTTAGTCCTATTCTTAGCCTAGGGCTAAGATAGCCCCGGGCTGAGAGAATACAGTGTGGAAAGCCCTATATACTATTTGCAATTTCATTATATTTCCTCTCAGATTTTCCAAATTGCTGCTCACTTGGTCTACTGGGGCAAAGCGATCATCATCTACCCGCTGTGTGAGAACAACGTCTACATGCTGTCTCCTCATGCCAACATCTGCCTGTGAGTGTTCCTGATGTGAGCCAGTCGGCTGCTGTTCCCTCTTTTCAGAACCTCAGCCTGGGGAGAGAAATGAATGATGAGCTCATATCGGCCTCACCGACATGCCTTTTTATTTTAAATGATGATTTTCAAACCCTGTACTTTGTGAATCTCCTTCAAAACGTGTTATGAAAGAATTAGTTTGGACTACTTTTTTTTTTTTTTACTGTATACACCAGACTTCAAATGGATTTTCCTGCACTAGCTTTGTGGAAAGGGAATAGAAACAGCACGTCGTTATGGAAAAGGTGTGTGTTGTAGCATAATGCGTGCCATCTCTCTCCCTTTGTAGGTATTCGCCATTGGCAGAGCAGTTTGCCCAGCAGTTTCCTGGTCATGATCTGCCCTCTGTGTTGGCCAAGTTTTCACTGCCTGTCTCACTGGCTGAGTTCAGAAACCCGCTGGAGGCTCCGGTGCAGGAAGTAGGACTGGTGTTTCACCACAAATAAACAGCAAATAAGCATACTCCTTAACACAGGCACACGCACGCACGCACGCACGCACGCACGCACGCACACACACACACACACACACACACACACACAGCAAATATACAATCTTAATATAATATACACCTAAATAACTTAAGAAATGAAAAAAAGAATTACAGATATATACAGATCAATGGTAGAGCAGAAGAACCTTCCAGGTGTTCCTCAGATGCATCCTTGGTTGGTTGAGCGGCCTGACCCCGGGTGATAAATTATAAATGGCAAAGGGCCCTCAGGCTTCTTTCTCTGGCTCTATTTTGAGCCTATACTGTAGTATCAGCAGCAACTGAAACCATATCTGACTGGGTTGGACAGGCGGTCATGTTCAGCTTCACTATTTCCTTCTTTGCTAGACTGTGATGCGGTTTGCTGCTGTGCTCCTGCCCAGGCCCAGCTGATCCAGATGGTGGTGTGGATGCTCCAGCACCGCCTGCTGATCCAGCTGCACACCTACGTCTGCCTGCTGGTGCCCCCCAGTGAGGATGAGCCTGGCATGAGAGACGAAGACGCCCCCATGGTTGCCCGGGTAGGGGGCCGCAGTCTCAGCACACCCAGCGCTCTCAGCTTCGGCTCCCCAAGTACGTCGCCTCTCAGCACTCTCCTTTCCTCTTCTCTTAGATGTTTAAAGGGGTTTTAAGTCATCTATGACGATTATGTAGTAAGATTGGCAACACCATTGGAAGAATGTCTTGTGTAATCTGTAATTAACAGAAACAATAAAGTTTCATTTTTACAATAGGTGAGTAACACAAAAGGCAAGTATGGTAGCTAATTAGAAGAGACGTCCAAAATAAATATATAGTAAAGAGGTAATATATTATAATGCAAAATACTGTAGTAGTAATAATAATAATAACAATAATAATAATAATACTTTGTCATTTCAAATCAAAAGTCAAATATCTTGCAATATCAATTGCTTGTTTGCAACAGCGTCCTGGACCAGGACAGTGTTCTGAACAACAGCGTCCTGGACCAGGACAGTGTCCTGGACAACACCGTCCTGGACCAGGACAGTGTTGCAAACAAGCAATTGATGGTCCTCCATTTAGTAGTTGATGAAAATACCAGCAGGTGTTGGGAGTTCCAAAAGAGTTTTGCAAGCCAGAAATCTTGCTGATCATTGAGTCATTGGTACTGATGAACAACCCTATCAAACCCTCACAGATATATATAATGGTTATTTTGTGCTGTGGGGCAGAAGAAATTTAGTTCAAGTCCAAATGAGATCTTTAGTCTGACAATGACTTTGCGGCATAATAACGTATAATAACTTTAATTTGATATCACTTTTAGAAAGTGCTTCAAAACCAAGACAAACAAAAGTCACATCGACAAGGTTACAAAAGAAGAGAGGAGGACAGCAGCAAACACAACAAAAGTGTTTGTTGGTTTACCAGATGGGGGGAAAGTGTGATGCATCTCCAGCAGCTCTCTCTGCTGTCTGGGTTCTTCCATGCCAACTGGTGACCATCTGTGGGCTCCCTGTGTGTAGCCAGCAGCGATGACATGACCCTGACCAGTCCCAGTATGGACAACTCCAGCGCGGAGCTGCTGCCAGGCGGAGACTCGCCTCTCAACAAGAGGATGACGGAGACACTGCTGGCCAGCCTGTCGGAGCATGAGAGGCAGGTCATCCTCAACATCCCTGCTGCACAGAATCCTGAAGACCTGCGCATGTTTGCAAGGTGCATTTTAAAGATGCCAATTATATATATATATATATATATATATATATATATATATATATATATATATATATATATATATAAAAATATGCATAATGTAATGTTTGGATTTTTCTGTTAATTCTTCGGCTCTTGCCCTGGGTTTGTACATCCAGCTTAAATCCACGATAAGTGTCTTTTTCACTTTGTTAGCAAATAAAGGGAGGAAGCAAGATGCTCTGAAATAGCAGTTTCATTGTGACTTTAACAGATGGGTTTCAGTGACTCATTGTATTATACACTCACCGAGCACTTTATTAGGAACACCTTACTAATACTGGGTAGGTATCAGCTTTCAGCTCAGTGTCAACCGGCTGTGCCATCCGCCTCGATGTTCGTGTTGTGCATTCTGAGATGCCTTTCTGATCACCACAGTTGTCAAGAGGTTATCTGATTTACTGCAGTCTGTCAGCTCCAAGCAGTCTGGCCATTCTCCTCTGACCTCTCATCAACAAGGCGTTTCCGTCTGCACAACTGCCACTCACTGGGTCCCACACCCCCCCCCCCACCATTCTGTGTAAACTCTAGAGACTGTTGTGCATGAAAATCCCAGGAGATCAGCAATTTCAGAGATGCTCAAAGCAGCCCGCCTGGCACCAACAGCCATGCCACGGTCAAAGTCACTGAGATCACACTAATGTTTGATGTGAACATGAACTGAAGCTGCTGACCTGTATCTGCATGATCTGATGCATTGCAGTGCTGCCACATGATTGACTGAATGGATAATTGCATGAATAAGCAGGTGTACAGGTGTTCCTAATAAGGTGCTCGAGTGTATGTCAGTGTTAACACAACTGCTGTGTTTTTTTCCTGGGGGTTGGCAGATTGCCTTCATTGCATGTTTGTAAACTAAGATCAGGAAACAGTGACAGTTTAGTTGTGAGATAATTTGCGACTGATAATTTGCGGTGTCTGTAGGAAGCTGTCCAACCCGTGAGCAGTGCTGTGTTGCAACACACTGCACAGTACTTAATAATGTGATCACATAGTTTTAAAAGACCTGTCTCATGGTAGATTTACGCAGTTAATGATTCAGTGAAACCTCCCCGCTCTAACCCCATTTCTCTGCCTGTTCTGTCGAATGCTCCCAGGCTGCTGCACTACTTCAGAGGACACCACCACCTGGAAGAGATCATGTTTAATGAAAACATGCGGCGCTCGCAGCTAAAGACTCTGTTTGACAAGTTCCGCAGTGTCCTTGTGGTGACTAATCATGAGGACCCCATTATCTCAATCTTCCAGTCACCTATGGAGTAAGGGCACAAAGAGACTGTCAGCTGTTACGGTGCCCCTACAGGAAGAGATTTCAGTTTGAGGGTGGTGAAACTCTCTGCTCACAACTAAGTGCTACTGCTCAACAATCTGCTGCTTTGAAATCAACTGATATGGCTGTGAATGACTCACTTAATGTGCATAGTTGTTGTTTTTTAACTTGCCACATTTTATTCCTTTATGAGCCAGATGTTTTGTTTGTTTACCCCAATAAATTATTTTGTACATACGAGACACCAGTCACTCTCTGAACACTGAAGATGTCTGTCTTGATGTTCCCCTGTCCCAGATGTGTTAGATCTTCCTCGCCGACCGCAGAGGGGCACATTCTGTAATGATCATTCCAGACTGTAAGCTACTTCTCCTCAGGAATCCCAGAGGTGGGGAGGGAAAGACGGCAAGACAGGGAAGACTCAAAAACATCACACGGGCTGTTTTTGCTCCGAGCGAAGCAAAGCGTTCCAAACATCTGTGAAATCAATGAGTCAACCAGGAGAGAATTTCCCAAGCATGAATGTTTATTAAAAAACACAGGTGGAAAACTTAACGCAGATTTAGAGTGGTAAAAGCTTTTTGGAAGTCGTGCAATTCAAGTCTTACTTCACCTATCATTAAACTTCTATTTCACAGAGTAGCACCTCAATATTTACACGTCTAGAAAATTCCAGTGTGAAAATTGGCATTGATATATTGAGGCTGAGTTGCCATAAGTGTGCACAATTAAGTTAAAAGTGTAATGTATTGTTTGACTTGATTTCATATGGTGTAATGTCCAAGGACAGGGCACAGCTGACAAAATGAATAATACAAATGTAATCCATGTGATTTATGCAAATTGGTTGTCTCTTACAATCACACAAAAAAGTCACGGAGGTTATTCACCCTTTTACTTTATGGGAGGTACAAAATGGTTTCATTTATTTGAGACTACTTGTGTAGGAATCTACACAAAGTGTTCTGGCAAAGTGAAAAGGACTTTCTTGAAGGGAACAGATGGCAGAATGTTTTCAGGAATGTTCCTGCATGTCCTTATGTTATGACATCTTGCTGTCCCATGTCAGACTGCACATCTGAAGCCCCCAAATCGTGCATTACAGTTCCAGACGGGGTCTGTCTTTCTGCCTCTTTATTCACCACACTAACACAGGGGTGCCCACGAAGATAGAAACGCAAGGGTTTGGTAGCCCATTCTCCATGGGACTCGATCCCGATTCGGGATGCTGACACCACATCAAGGGATTCTGGCGGAGGGGCCTGGGGGTCCCGCTCCAGCCACACCTCCGGGTCCGACGCCAGATCGCGACGGTCGAAGCAGCGGAGTACATTCAGAGCCTGGCACAGCTTGGAAGGGCCATTGCAGAGCTCTTTGTCCTTCAGTTGGCGCGCTCCGTCTCTGCGTCTGGCCGCCCGCAGTTGCCTCATGAGGGGCTGACCCTGCAGGGGCTCCAGGGAGCGCAGCAGCACCGCAGCACCCTCCCCTACGCAACACAGCACACAATATGCATCAGTCAGCAAGGCTCCACTCTGTCACCTTCCTTTCACCCTGAAGACAAAGCCTGAAAGGTTTAATCTAGTATTAATGGCAAAGACTTGGGAGAGGAAAGCTCAAACCAAAAAGGCCTTTTAAATGTAACATGGGTACAAGCGTTACATCAACATGTGGTTAAAGGTGGCTATCTCATACAGCACATGGTGCAGGTATTTCTGCTTAAGTGATTTTGCAGACTTGATAGACCACTTGATAGAAAACTCTGGTGACTTTATTTGATTTCAGTGGAAAGATCTGCTCAGTTACTTTTTTCCCTTCTATTTCTTTTTACCTTGGCTGGACACATTCATACAGAGGTAGATCCCATAGATTGGATACACATAGATTGTGCCTGGCTTCATGAACATTGCTGTGTTCCTCTCCGTACGTTTGCCCCCCGCTGAGTGAGAGGCTTTGTCCTCCCCTCCAAGGTAGGCTTCAGTTTCCACTATTTTCCCTCGCAGCTCGGTCCCATCTGTATACCTGCGGACCAGCACCTGGTACAGGTACAGGCACAAGCAACAAGACATGTTTAATCAGAAATCATTCAATATTGACCACTGAGAAAATAATATGGGGGCACATCGGGATGACAGTTACCTTGCCTAGCAATGCTTTAGCCAAGTTAATGCAAGTTTGGTTGAAAAATCCCTCTCCCAGTCTGTGTTGCTGATCCTGTTTAAAATAAGGGCTCTGCTCCGTGTCGGCTCGGACCTCAGCATCAGGACCATCGCCACAGTGAGGGGACTTCAGCTTGGCAGGTAAAACCTTCACCCGCTGCTTTTCATGGTCGTCCACCTTCTTCCTTTTCCTCCCTGCCATATCACAACAAAGCCAGAACTACACCTTCACGAAAACAGCCAAAAGCACTCTTTTTCCTAACGCTACTTTAGCGACATTTTTCATCATGTTAAAGCTAGCTCAACCCAACCATACATGCAACATAAGACGTGAAGCCCAACCTAATCAAAGGTAGCGTGAAGCTAACGTTAGAGAGGCCAGGCTAGCTAGAAGATATATAACGGACTCCAATAGCTCCGATGTAAGCTAACGTATTTTCTCACTCGTTTTCCTTTATTCTATATATTTTTTGTATTTATTTGATTCATTCGGCATTTTGTTTAGCGTGATTTGTATGAGCCGAGGTAGTGCTAACAGGAAGTAAATATATTTTGTTGGTCTTAAAGGAGCCGCGTACCCATTCACGTGTTTCATGGTTTGTTTCAAGTGTTTTATTTTGTTTTGTTGTAAATTTATAGACTGTTTTCCACTCTGAAATATCCAGTTTTCCAGTGCTGGACAAGTTACTGGAAATTAGCAATTAATTACAGTTACTAGTTACTTATCTCAAAAGTAATTGGATTAATTTAAACTTACTGCACAAGTTATTAGTTACCAGGGAAATTAACTTTTGTGTTACATTTAAGTAACTTAGTATACTCCATTAACATTCCGGAAATTGTAATTGTTACTAGTTTGAAAAAAGTAATTTGATTACAAGTTACTGCAAAAAAGTTGTTAAATTACAGTAGCCTATAACTATTACTCCCAACAACACTTTATCACACAACACAATCCCACAGATATCACACGTTTTGAAGGAGCATGCTGAGTGCAGGAATGCCCAGAGCTGTTGCCAGTGAATTAAATGTTCAATCATTTCACTACCATAGGCATATGTCTCCATTGTGTTATGCTGCCTTCAAATGGAACTTTTATTGTGACCAGCCCCAGGCACACGTGTGCATGATATGCCAATCCTGCCAGGTGGATGGATTATCCTCGCAAAGTAGAAGTGCTGACCAACAGATTTAAACAAATTTGTGAACACAATTTGAAATAAATAAGCCCTTTGTGTCCATAGAAAAATAATTAGATCAACTTTTATTTCAACTCGTGAAAAATGCTAGCAAAATCTTAATCTTTACATTTTTATTCAGTATAATAAGATTATGCATTTTAGTAGCCTAGGTAAACCCAGCCACCACGTGACCTGCTCTCTCAGTTCAGGTCTGAGAGCAGGTCACGTGGGGGATGGGTTTACCCAGGCTAGCATTTTAGTATGACTGCATGAGGAAAGTACAAGTGTGTTTTGTGCCGTTCAATTGTGTAGTCATTCTGATCCTAAAACATAGCAGTATGAGTTTTAGCTCCAAATTGAAAGTAGAACTAAATTGAAAGTAGAACTGTCCCTTTGGATGAGTGGCTCTGTTGACAGATCTTGTTTCCAGATGGGCCCCTGCTGACTCTCTGTGCTTTTTGTCATCAGCAGCAGACAGACATAACTCTACACAAGCACAGAAAAAGTGCTTTGTGTCCATAGAAAAATAATTAGATCAACTTTTATTTCAACTCGTGAAAAATGCTAGCAAAATCTTAATCTTTACATTTTTATTCAGTATAATAAGATTATGCGTTTTAGTATGATCATGTGCATTTCCTGTTGGGATCTGATTTCATTTATTCCTTCATCCTCCATTCATTTATTTATTTCACAAGAACACTAAAGAAAAACCATTCACATCTGGATAGAAGCATCAAAATTGGCACAAATACTCCTTGGGGAATGTTATTTTGATAAAAACCATTAGCCACGCTAAATAAATAAATAAAAATAAAGATTTTTCCAAGATGGCCCCATTGCCAGCTGGAATGAAATGCTATTTTGGGGGCAACTTTGTGTAGAGGGGTGGTGGGTGGGGGCGGGGGTGTTCGGGTAATTTTTTTCTCCCCTGGCTAATGGGTTTTTATCAAAAGAACAATCCCCAAGGGGCATTTTTGCCAAGTTTGGTACTTCTTTCCACTTGTGAACGATTTTCCTATAAAAATGCATTTAATGTGCTCCACTGTACATTAGGCTTTTCTTATACACATTACAGCAAACTAATCTGCTGATAGGGATAAAGTATGACCCTCCCAAAGCTGTGGCCTTTTCTTCTTACCCAGGCTACTTTTCTTCCCCGTGTCTTATCTTTTCAGCCTGGTTTGAAACAACAGTCCCGTCTAATAAGAGGTTATAAATAGAGCTAGTGTTCTCATGCCTGCATGTGCCCAGGAAGTGGATGGCGCCAGCTTGGCCCAAGGAAATGTTGGCCCATGTGCCACTCTGGAGGACCAAACACTATGTGACACAGTCGGGCCATAGATAGACTGCATGAGGAAAGTACAAGTGTGTTTTGTGCCGTTCAATTGTGTAGTCATTCTGATCCTAAAACATAGCAGTATGAGTTTTAGCTCCAAATTGAAAGTAGAACTAAATTGAAAGTAGAACTGTCCCTTTGGATGAGTGGCTCTGTTGACAGATCTTGTTTCCAGATGGGCCCCTGCTGACTCTCTGTGCTTTTTGGTGCTGTCATCAGCAGCAGACAGACATAACTCTACACAAGCACAGAAAAAGTGCTGGAGCCCCGTCCCCTGCAGACTTCTCTCTGCAGGAAATCATTTTACATTCAAGGGAACTAAGAGACTTGAGATGGGGTTGCACTCTTACAAAGTCACATCCCAAGTTCCATTATATGGCACGCCCACCGGTCAAGTTGAGTCCAGTCCTGGACTACACTAGTCGATTACAGGGTTATACTAGAGTACAGGGTTATTTTGGAGATTTTCACAAGATATAAGTTACTTTGATTTGATTCATTTTCAGACAGCTGTTTTTTTTGTTTCAGTTTAACACTATGAGTGTATAAGTGTTTAGCTTACTTTAGATTTGATTGATTTTCTGTTTAGATTTTAGTATTTTTACTGTCATGGGTGAGGCTAATGGGTACAGAAAGCTAGATAATTACCTTAGTTTTATCAATGTGATGTTAGTAGATGTGCCCCTCTCTTTTCTATACTGTAGTTCTCTCCTACAGTATATTACTCTGTTAGTTTTTGTTTGGCTGGAGTGTCATTTGACATTTTAGTTTCAGTTTTCATAGGTTTAGTTTAGTGTCAGTTTTTTCCAATACTGTAGTGTACACTGTTTTATTTGATTTCAGATTCATGTTTTCTCTTGCTTACTTAGTCTCAGTTTTAGCTGTAGTCAACTTTAATAACTTTACAAGTGAGTTGAGTTAAATTGAATAATTGAAAGCTGTGGGCTGATTTGGCTTGGCAAGAGTACAGCTGATGCAATTGTCTGTCAATCCTTGATGTTTGCTATCAGCTTACCTGGAGATGTTTGTTGTATTGAGATGTGTGAGGGACATCAAAATCATGATAATCAAAAGGCAAACCACTGCAATTCCTTTTTTATAGCTTTACCCTAGAGCAGTGATCCTCACTATTTCTTCGATGAGAGCCGCACTGGCAGGACAAAGTCAATAGGAGAGCCACTTTTACCGCAAAACACCAAAAGCCACCCCAACCAAGCACATCTGCCTACCATTTTTTTTGTTTTATTGTTTTACACACACACACACACACACACACACACACACACACACACACACACACACACACACACACACACACACACACACACATATATACCAGTTTCCATACCAATTTCGAAACGTACCCCGACCGCAACGGTGGGGGCCGTCGCTGGCGACGCTGAAGTTTTAGCTAACCTGTTCACATCTATGTTCGCAATGGCATCCCAAGTATCATCATACTATTATGGGATGCGATGCGAACAGTTGTATTATGGGATGTGCGTTTCCCAGGCAACGACACACATTGACACGTTTTGGAACAGGGCTGCACGCTGGCACAATACTCCTAAAAGCAAAATGCTTATTGTTTTGAATGATTTGGCACCTTCTATTACTGTCAACACCAGTATTCTTGTATTGTAATAATATGCCATAAAGGTTTATTGAAATTTTGGGGAGAGCAGGGGGGGGGGGGGATCTTTTTTTTTTTTTTTTTTTTTTGCAATTTCTTAGAGCCGCCAACTAAAGCTTTGAGAGCCGCCAGCGTCTCGCGAGCCGCGCAATGAGGAACTAGGCCCTAGAGGAAGGGTACAGTAAACTGTACCAAGTTTCAGGCCATTAGTCAACTAAATGAAACAAGTGTTCCATTGAAATTGACTTTTAGATTATTTGAGAAAAGTAGACGTTTCCCCAATACTTTCCAGGATTTTTTCAGTTATTTTATATGCTTTGAGTCAAGATCAACGGAAAAGTAGTGTAATGACATCATGGATTGGCCTTGCCTCAGATGGCTGAAAGAAATGTCATGGACATTCACTTTCCTGTGACTATATTAAATATCTGCAGTACACTAATGATAGAAATGTCACTTAATAAATGCAAGGGAACACAACTGTTTCCTTTATTCTTAGAAGTCCCATGATGTCACATGCATTTCACACAGCTCATTGGCTGTCATTTGATCATAATCACCTGTTAACGTATTACAATCACCTGTTATTTTCCTACAAAGATGGCCGTGTGGATGAAGTAACAGAATGCTATGAATGAATCCCCCTTAGGTTAATTTTCCCTACAGCCATTTTGCTTGCTTCATATTTCTGCCATAAAACATATCTGTAATGTATAGTGCTAAGACTAGTGCAGGGCTCACATATACACACACACACACACACACACACACACACACACACACACACACACACACACACACACACACACACACACACATATATATATATATATATATATATATATATATATATATATAACTGTAGTTCTATCTGTCGTCTAAGGAAGTAAAGCAGGGAACACTGCAGTGATAGCAGTCTTACTATAAATTTCTCATTTCTGCCCCCACGGCGGCCTCTCTCCCTCGGTCAGGCAGATCTCTGGATCAGTGCCAGAGAGAGCATGCTTGTGAAGTGGCAGTCTTATGTGTGTGGCATTGCAGAAATAGGTGAAGGGCACACATGTCATTGGCTGGAAGTTAAACTGATATACTGCAGTAACATATATAAAAAAGTGGCCTAAAAATTCCTAGTTCAAATATTTGCATGGCTCATTTTCAGGATGCCAAGGCAGCTGTATCGTTTATCAAATTACATACATGTAACTATCCAGAGTGAGGTTATCTGATATTTCTGAATAATTCTGTTTTAAATCTGTGATTACTTGTAGTATCTTTTTTGGTTTCCAGTGGTAAAACAGAATTAGTATTTATTCCCATAGGGTAGAAATGATAGGAACAATTTCGCTTATTCACAAGTATTAGGTTAGGTAACGTCACACTAATATTAGAACAACTGTGTTTACGATGGAAATGGACCCCAACAAAACATCAGACGCCCCAGTAATTATGGACAACGGGGCAGACTTTATTGAGTCAGGATAGGAGCCAGGAGTCTGGTAGTGGAGGTCACCAGGTCAGGACCTGGTGTGATGTGTTGACTCTGTCAGGCCTGGTGTGGTGTGTTGACTCTGTCAGGTCTGGTGGACTGGCCTGGTGTGGTGTGTTGACTCTGTCAGGTCTGGTGTGGTGTGTTGACTCTGTCAGGTCTGGTGTGGTGTGTTGACTCTGTCAGGTCTGGTGTGGTGTGTTGACTCTGTCAGGTCTGGTGTGGTGTGTTGACTCTGTCAGGTCTGGTGGACTGGCCTGGTGTGGTGTGTTGACTCTGTCAGGTCTGGTGTGGTGTATTGGCTCTGTCAGGTCTGGTGGACTGGCCTGGTGTGGTGTGTTGACTCTGTCAGGTCTGGTGGACTGGCCTGGTGTGGTGTATTGGCTCTGTCAGGCCTGGTGGACTGGTCTGGTGAGGTGTATTGACTCTGTCAGGCCTGGTGGACTGGCCTGGTGAGGTGTATTGACTCTGTCAGGTCTGGTGGACTGGCGAAGGCGAAGGGTATTGTTTGCTTTGACTGTGTTTCCACTGTCTGGGCCAGGCAGAGCGCTTTCATTGTCGCTGCCGCTGATAATCTTCCAGTGGCCACAGCTTGGCTCTACCGACGGATCCTAGATTACTTTCAACTCGGGCAAAGCACCACAGCTGAGCCGGCATGACAAACAAATCTGTGGTGTGCAGATGGATGAGCAGAATGCATCCGCAGCACAAGGACTGTAAATACCCTTTAACACCGTGACTCATACAGTCCTATGAATAGTGTTGAGTACCGTTTTAACAATTCCGATTCTCCTTATCATTCCGGTTTTAAACGATTCTCGATTCAGACTCTTTGAGGGGTGGGGTCAACAAGGTCACATGCTTATTATTTCACAGAAAACACTTTTATTTTGAAAAACCTTTACATTACATTACGTCATTTGGCAGACGCTTTTATCCAAAGCGACTTATATTAACACATTTTTGTACGGGAATAGAGTAATCAACTATGCAACACAGTCTATGACAACTACAACCTCTGAAGGAACAGTGGTTTAGAAGTCATACTCATGCAGGGTGTGGATTAAAAGCCTCAAGAGACACTGACAGTATTTGCTGTCGAAGGAAGGTAATTTAGGGAACAATGGGCAGTATCACAGGATCTGTAAGTGTTACTGAAACTTTTGTGAGTGAAATTTGTTTAGGAACCTATAAGTATAAGCAGAACCTAAATTCAACCTCACTCTGCATTTTGGATTCGGTTCTCGAGTTTCGGTTCCCACCTACCTATGAAGAACAGTGTTTGATCTGCTGCAGGATGGTAAGCACTCTTCTCACACTAGGTAATCTTCAGGAAGGAAAGTGTCTTGAGGCTGATATTGATCTTTGGTGATGTGTTACACACGAGTCTGTCACATTAAAAGTAATGATTTACATGATTGATTTACCTACTGTACATGTTAGATTAATATTTCACTTTGCTCTAACATTCCAGGTGTCTTTACTTATTTCCTCATAGCCACTGCATTGTGTTTAGTTTACTTCTGGGTGTAGCCTAGCCCAGTGGTTGTCAAATGGGGGTCCATGGCACTTTGCAAGGGGGTCCGCGAATGGTTTTCAGGAAAATAAAAATACAAACTTTTTTGTGTGCAAAAGCTTCATAGTTCAACGAGAATATTTTATGCTTTAAATATAAAATGGTTCATGGATTACATTATAATCTAACAAACCTATAAATTTAAAAGTCAAGCACGTTACCGTGGAAACAATTAAGCTTAGCCCAAAATCACAAATCAGAATGAGGGGGTCCCTGGTATATTTTCTATCTTGTAAGGGGTCCTTGGCTGAAAAACATTTCAGAACCTCTGGCCTAGCCTATCAAAATACGACCTCAAACACATGACTAAAACAGATCGACCAAAATATCATTTTTCCCCCTGTTGTATATATTTTCCAATAAGTAAAATGGCATATTTGGTCATTTCTGAGCCTGACAGTCTCACCATGTGTAGTAGAAAGTGTAAAGATATCATCAGTAATGTATTTGACAATGTGGTATTTTGTTTAAGTTTGACTTGTTGCTTGGCTTTATGTTTTATGTCAGTCTTTACAAATGTTGTGTGACAAGCATTTTACAGCCTCCACAGATATTTAACACTTATCTGATCCTGTCAGAGCTAAATGTCAGTGTGGAGTGAATATCTTCAGTCTGATAGTGATGGGGTGGTAGTGGTTCAACAGGAGGCGTTGTACTGCAGCTAGCTAGGCTGGATCCCCTCTGACATACTACAAAGCAGAACACTGATGACTGTGATGGGGATGTGTGCCAAATGTCTTTCCTTCTCTTTTTTCTTGATCACAAACCGCAGTGCTATTTTTCACTGGCGACTAAACCCTCAATCATCTAGACCACAAAACAGCCAGTCATCGCAAAGAATAAAGCCAAAGAACACTGAGAGACTTGTATATTATATCTCTTTCACATGACAGTCATGATTAAAGAGAGGAGATCAGTGATTTTTTTGGTGTGGTAAAGTCACTTAAAACATTTTTTTTCTTGTGATGATGGGCTGCTGTTGTGAATGTGTTATGTGTATAATAGCCTACTGTTTGTTTGTTTCTTTCCTCAAATTTGATCATCATGTGCCATCCGAACCCCAGTCATTGTTATCGAGAAGATTTTAGAATGAATAACGGTTCAATGTTTTGCTGCCACATGATGGTCTAAAAATGCTGTTTCAGGTCTTTTTTTATTTATGTTTTTATTTTAAATGTCATGCAAATTTAAAGATACTGAATATATCAGCACACACAAAAATCTGTTATCAGCATTCAAACCCCCATATCCATCCCCCATTATAAACGAGACCTTTATCGCCTTTTATCGCACACAAATCTGACTACAGAGGCTTCCTGCTTGCAGAGCCGGTCGTCATCTGCATCTTCGTGTTTGATGGGATTAATTGCCGAACATGAATGTTTCATGTGACTTGTTTGCTGCAAAGTGTGTGTGTGTGTGTGTGTGTGTGTGTGTGTGTGTGTGTGTGTGTGTGTGTGTGTGTGTGTGTGTGCATGTGTGTGTGTGTGTGCGCGTATGCATGCAGGTGGCCAGCTTCTCACTGAGAGGGGGGAAGCAGGATTACTGCACATCCAAATGGCATTCCGTCCACCCACAGGGCTGGCTCCACCTGCACAGCAGAGGCACACTGGAGGGGGAACAGCTTTTATTCTAACAATCACTGCTTAATTGGGGACGGCTTGTCCAATTGGGGACAAAAGTTGTGTCCCCTATGTGTGTGTTTGTGTGTGTTTGTCTGTGTGTGTGCGTGTGTGTGTGTGTGTGTGTGTGTGTGTGTGTGTGTGTGTGTGTGTGTGTGTGTGTGTGTGTGTGTGTGTGTGTGTGTGTGTGTGTGTGTGTGTGTGTGTGTGTGTGTGTGAGAATATGGTGACAGTTGATGCTATTGTATTTGGGGTGGAGTTCAGAGAGCGCATGCTGTCTCCACCTATTCAACAGAGCCATGCTTGAGGAGAAACAGCTGTTCAGTCTATTCAGTTTCAATGCAGAATGTGGTTTTTAAATGTCTAACCAAGTGACTAAGTCAAACACACAGAAGCATCAATGAGAGTGCATGCTCTTTTCATAGATCATGCAAAGTCCAAAGCTTGTGTTTTTTAGCTGTTTGCTTTATTGACTGAGCCAGCAGTGGGATATCCAACCCCCCTCTGACCTTTCTTGGCCTTCTCTGATAACAGTTTTCTTGTCTCAACTCACACCTGTAGCTCTGGTCTTCCCACAGAAACAAGGTCTATTGAACGACAACAAGCACACTGTGGGTCCAGCCAAAGCTGTCGCCCTTTCTTTGAATTCTTCAGCCTTGCTCTGCTGTCTTGCTGAGGTTTGCCTTTTGCCAGTAACATGTTGGTGGTCTTTGATCGAAAGAAAACCTGTAGTTTTTTTTACGCCTTTATTAAGTGTATTTTACATCTGGGTGACTTTAACTTCAACCATTTTGTTATCAATAGTAATAGCAAACCAACCTTAAATGCACAAGATCTTGGGTTGAAGTGTGGTTTACTCAGATGGGGTAGAAGAACGGGCTCTGAGATGCCATCAGTGCTGACGGGACAGACTGACATTTCCAGCAACAGCACAATTGATAGAAAGCAGACACACGGCTCAATGAAAGGCTCTTTTGAGGATTCCTCTGGTGGGGTAAACCACATGTCGCCCACGTCTGAGCAGCAATCTCTCCGCTCTTAGCCCAGAAGTGATGGTCTCTCCTCCACTTCTCTGGTTGGCTGACGAAAGAGGAAGCCGTTTATGGGCCGTCTGACATGGTTCTTTTGGTTAAACATTACCCGTGCACTAAACCCTTTTATCTGTGTGATTGATGGGGCTTCAGGGGACCCTGAGTGCTCCTACAGGTCTGGCGTTGCTTCCTAATTGCCGTCTTTGCCCGAGCCTCACCCCTCCTGCTCCCACTGAGAGTTCACCATTAATTACGGCGACTTCATGCTATATCAATCACAGGCTCCCTCTAGGCCCCTGAACGGCCCTTACATGCGTTTCATGGCTGTACACAATGTAGCGGAGTTGACCAAGTCCAATAAACGCATTCCTCGGGTAGAAATACTATCTTTTGCCTAATTTAGGAGCATGTCTCTGAATCAGCTCAATATGTGGTGTGGCCATCTTTCACGCTGGCAGGGACACAGCGCACGGGTGCATGGAGACCTGACTGGAAGCGATACGTTAGCCTTTCCCAGGGATGACATTGCTAATACATAGTGTGCTTATATGAGCACGAACAGCTGTGAGACCTGTCTGCTGTTTGTAGTATAATTTTGTTGTCCAAGAGTGGGATAAACTAAGAACATCCTCACATTTAAATCGATTGAATTCATTCTTCATTGAGAGATTGATAAGTAAAAGTAAAAGGGAATGTCATGCTTCTCACTACAGGTCTCTGCTGTGGGAGGAGAGAGACCAGACCGGTGGTGTTCAGTCCTCTTGCTACTGAGGCGGTGTTACTCTAAAGCCATGCTTTACACACTCGTCATCTGTCCCGTAATCATGAACCTGTTCCTAGTCATGAAAGTATGTTGACTTAAGGGATATTGTACCTGCAATTAACTTTTACACACCCCCTGTACAAACCTAGTCTAATCTAGTCTTGACTTGTTTTGTTTGTTTATATAGTCAGCACATTCAAGTCTCAAAGGGCTTTTACAAATCATATACATCTTACATACCAGTGTACATACACATCCCATACTAGGTCATTTGCATAGGCTACTCATACATTGTTTACTACATCATACTAGTATACATCATGTGCCATGTACTAGAGGTCATATAGTCCTACATACCTGTACCATATACTGCACACAAACACACTCATGCCTTAAGAGTCCAAATTCACCTGACCTGCGTGTGTTTGGACAAACTAGGCAAACAAACCTCTTAAGATGGTGAACCTGAATGGATTGCTGCAAGAATACAAGAAATCCGCCATCAACTGAAAAACTGTGTTAAACTGCTTTTTCCATTACTCTGCTGGTATCAGATCCGCTTTTTACAGCAGGGACAAAACCCCCCCCCCCCCCAAAGAACAGAAAGTGGAAAAACACAACAACCACGAAATAGATACACGCAAAGTGCTGTCAGCGCAGACAACCTGAGGGATAATGCTAAAGAAAATAAAACTACTCGGCCACTTGTTTTATGGTGGGGGGTGGGATAGTAAACTAACAACAGATCTGTCACCATAAAAGAAGGGGCCACATTAAAGTTGTCTCCCTCATGTGTAGCAGAAAGTATACAGTATATAGACGCTGGCTGGCTGCCAGATTGGGTGGTGATGGGAGGAGCATCATGATGGAGCTGAGGATCAAAGCAGCCGAGGAGGAGACTTTCCCAGTCCCAGACGAGGTCCTGGAGCCTGGGCCTCCTGTGCCCAACAACCTCAGCTAAGGGAAACTGCATAGACCCTTGTCCATTGTCAGCACCTCCAAAAACCACTCGCTTCCCATCTATCTCCCTCCTCCTGAATACTCCCAGGTGGAGATGAGCTTTCACAGAAACTAGGATGGAATGTAGCCTGCTGCAATGCTCTTTTCATTAGATTGAGCAGCAGCTTGTATCGCCTGTCACCTTACAGCAGCACTCTCCAGTCTCCAAGACATTTCTCTCAAACAAAAATCCCCCCCTTTTAAGTATAGAGTAAAGTCTTCTCGAAATAGCAAACTGTGGGCGGTTGTTTTAGGTAATCTCTGTAGCCTACTGTATGTGTCTGAAGAATGGAAATAGCTCACATGACATTTATGGAAATTTAAACAACTTCTCAGCAGAACCTTGACAGTCTTACCAAGATCATTTCTTACACAATTGAAATGTAAAGATATGCAGTCTCACAGATAATTGGTGTAGAGATGCGCACACTTGCTGTGCAAATGGCTTCACAATGGGAAAAGCCCATGAGGTCTGCGTGCGTGTGTGTGCGTCTGTGTGTGTGTGTGTGTGTGTGTGTGTGTGTGTGTGAGTAATGACAAAGATATGGCTGGAAAATCCCATGGGGCAACTATGGGAGGAATCTCAGCTGCGATGATGTGAAAATAATGGAATGCCACACATGCAAATCTGAACTGTTTTGTCATTTCAACCATCTGGGGCTAAATTGACTCATAATAGCAGTCACAATAGCAACATTTTATTTGAGCTAATATATCTTGTCTAGTAGTTACAGTCATGAAATATTATATTCTGTATTATTATTAGTATTAGTATCATTATAATCATTATTATTCTTATTATTATAGTTGTTGTTATTGTTATTATTATTATACAAAGGCAGGTATGAATTGTGTGCCAAGAGGGAAGATGTGATCTTTCACCTAAATCCTCAACTTGAATCAATCACCAACACTTAGGTATTTTATACCTAGTAAAAAAAGTTATATTATGTGTTATGAGCATGATATCTTGACAAAAAATATCACACGCTTTAGCATTACTTTTTATGTTGTCTATAGAGCTGGAGACAAAATTAACAGACATCTAGCATACATACATAAAGCATTATGCATATTTGAAGCAGATGCAGTCGGAAGAGAGATGAGGTCTCTGCCAGCCATGTTACATGAGATAAGGCTCATATGACAACGGTCATGGAGGTTAGATAATTGTTAATAGACAATCGTTTCCTTTATTGGTTCGAGCTGTTGCCCTGGTGATAATTGTCATGCTCCTTTCTCTATGTGGATGGGTTGTCATGTGGCAACATTGTGTCTTGTCTTGTGACCGTGCAAAAATTGAAAAGAAAAATATGTGGGTGGGGGTTGGGGTTAGGCAATAGGCCTTCTCCCTTATTCATCACTAATTTTAACACCTCCTTCAAAAATTCTAGTTCTCTAAAAAGCAATCATAGTGATTGCTTTGTAGGTCTGGTGGAATATGATTTGGGGCTGTTACTTCTTGAAAATAGAAATCTGTAAAGTTATTGGTATTTGTACACCTCTTTAACATTACTTATGGCTGGTGTGAAAAAGTAAGTTTAAAAATATCCCCCACTTGGAAAGTTTTTCTGACAAATTCCTAACTGTCACCGCCAAGGCCAGAATGAATACATTTGGTGGGAATATGCAAATGAGGATGGGGTCAGATTTCAGAGCTCTGTGATGTGTTTACCTGGGGTGATTGACAGTATGTGTAAGCACTAATGAGTCATTAGAAGTTTTTCTGACGAAGCCAAATACCTGCAAACTGGGGGTTGATAATGGCTGTGAAATTGTGCATAAATCCAGTTTAGCTTCCTGTTACAAAAAAACAAACAAAAAATCTGGCAGAGTTTAAATTGATAGCTGATCACAGTTTTGTGGTTCAGGCTGGTTTCATATTGCTAACAGACCAGTGAACAACACTATATAGAAAAAGCTAGTGTGTGTGCAGTTCAGCCATTTATTGTCAATTAAGTTAGCTTATGGGCTACCAAACACTGAAACCAATGAATCCTGCTGTATTCTCCTGTGTTTTGAAGATTCTCTGGACTGACTCATTCATGTCACATGATCCTTCAGGCATTGTTGTAGTCAAGTCACTATATCTCGAGTCCAAGTAGAGTCTCGAGTCTGAGTTGAGTCCCCATTGAGTCAGAGTCCAGAGTTACTGAACATGAGCGTGAATCCACATGTAGATGAAACACACGTGCCAAAACTGAATAACGTCATATAGCTATCAATATCGTTATGCCAAATTATTATGGCCTATTACAGAAAAAACGAACAAAACAAAACCAAAAAAGTCTTTATCAATTAACAAGTCCGAGTCCGAGAACAACTTCTGAGCCTGAATGCATGAATGCCCGAATCCAAGCTTGAGTCATCAGTGCTCAAGTCCAAGTCGAGTCACGAGTCCTGAAAATGTGTCAAGGACTCAGACTTGAGTCAAGTCGGACTCGACAACAACACTGCCTTCAGGGGTGAGTTTGATGTTCTCATCTTCAGTTTAACTACTGAAGGAAAAGAAGGACTTGGATTAAGACCAGATTGTTCACTTGTTGATTGTTTGTTTTTAATTACGTATACCCTAGTGGTGACAGTAACATGACAGCTTTTTGTACCAGCAGATACGAGTGCATTGGCTTTCTGAATTAGGGATCCATAGGCACATGAAAAACAACATAAACTAACAGCAATGATCTCCACTTGTTATTAAATATTGAAGTGTTTGAATGCTCCGGAGGGGAGAAATGTAAATCTGCCATTTCCATTCTGTAATTCATCTTAATCTCATGAACCAGAAATGCCAAAAAAGGGAATAGGCCTATTTTATTGCTTGTCTCAGTAACTTTATTTTGACATCGGTTTCCATGCTCCATGTTGTAAATGTGTAACTAAGTTGGCACATGCTGATTGCTCATTCATAAATGTGCCATGAAACACGTGTTGGGCTTACACTGATTGAATAGCCGAATGAAATGGGTCTATCTAGATAACAGGTAGACTAGGCCTAATTACAATTGTGGATAATAAAAAAATAAAGTGGTGATGTAAGGAACCATTCATCTTTGATTGTCAAATCCAACATTTGTTATGATGTCTATCTAGTGACAATGTAGTGGTAGACTCCGGTGATCATTATGACCTCACAGAAACAAAAATCAGTGTCATTGCCAGAAAAACAGTAGGCTATAATTGCTCCTATCATCCTATGGGCTATGTCTGTGTAAAAAGGTGGCCAAATGCTATGTCACATTCCATTTGTATTGGCAACTAGGAATTTACAAGGTCAAAGGTCGGGAATGCCCCTGTGACGTCACCTGACCTCAGATTTCCTACCATCTCGGTGGAGCCTCACTAGCCCCGACCTCAAAATCCAAGATCGCAGGTCCGTGCTTCAACAAGTGAAATACACTCTTTATTAGCACTTCTGTCTTATTTGTGTCTCAATAACCATTTGTAATGACACACTAACTACAATACACAGTCTAACTTCTATCTGTGTGTAACGGCGTTTTGTATGTGGTACTTGCAGCAACCCATGTTAAGGGCTTGTCCAGGGGTGGGTACGAACCGCCGACCTTCGGCATGGGAGTCAAAGACACTAACCACTCCACCAAGAGAGCTAGCTCCCTTGGCGGAGCTGATTAACATGCCTTTATACTGGGGAGTGAGTTTAACCAATCCACTCGCTACCACTCGGGACTCACGAGGAATCCACGCTGATTCACCTCGGTTACATGTGCACATGTTGCAATGGTGTGTATATGCGCAAAACACCATGTAATGCATTGTTATCAACTGTTGCTAACAATAGAGCTGACCCTGCTGGTTTTACTGGAACGTGATCAACTCGGGTGTGACGTCACACAACTGGGATATTCCAGTTCGCAGTGCAAATGGAATGTGGCACTATTCCACAAATAAGGTGAACTAGCACCTCTCTATCCTTCCTTCTATATAGCCCCTTTTCACAGCAACCGTTTTGAGGTGCTCAAGCAGGAAGTAAAGCAGGTGTAACCAATACTATTAAAGATGGTTCCATCCCATAATAGGTGCTCCAGTGCCAGGGCCAATGTTATTGGTTAATACCTGCTTTACTACTTCCTACTTTACCACCTCAAAACAGTTGCTGTGAAAAGGGCTATTGGGGCATAGTGGATGGTAAAGAAGTAAATTCAGTTTACCCACCTCTTTGAAATGAGGCAGTTTTACTTACCTATTTTCAAATCAACTGTAGGGGAATGAGGGGAAACAAGCTGGGTAAAGTACTCACCCTGGGTATCCCTTATGCTACAACAACCTTATAGGATTAAGGCACCCCAGATGATAATCGAGGATTTTTTGTAGTTATTCAGATTCACTGTAGAATTGCATAACTCTATAGGTATAGAGACAGTGACATTTTAGGCCAGCAAAACCTGGCTTAGAGATTCTGATTCTGCCACTGTGCCTTTTTGCAGTGAGGAAAATAAAAGATAGCTAACAAGCTATTTCTACTACTATTGCCTGTTTCGGACCCGCCGGATCTCCCTCAGTCAGAGGCCCCTGGAGGTCCCCAGACCCCACTTTGGGAACCACTGGCTGGGGATATCGCTTAGTCACCGCCGTTAGGAGTGAAGCAGCGCCTCCCTGCGTACACCGATTGGCTGGTTGAGTTTGACGGGCTTGCTCTCTGGCTGCCTGGCCGTCTCCGGTCCAGGGCGGGGCTGACAGACTCTCCGGCAAACTGAGCTGCCTGCCTGCCTGCCTAGGCTCCAACCGGCAGAGACACAGAGGAAAACTTGCCCCGGCGGATCCATGGAGGAGTGTGGGAATGCTCTGTCCGTAGGTGGGAAGAACAAGAGAAGCGGACCGCAGCGTTTGGGCCGTCACGTTCTGGACGCTCAGAGTAAACACTAGAGCTCCGGGCTCTCCACCAAAACATCTGCGACTGGCTGGGAATTAAAGCACATATTCCTGCTGCTCTGTCAGGATGATGTGACAAATCACTCTCCTGCTGCCTGCCCGCCTGCCTGGAAATCTGTCAAATCGGATTTATATCGCTCCTTCTTTCCATAGCTGGAAATCACCTGACCTGGTTATCATAAGGGTAAGTTGTGTTATTATTTAATGACTGTCTCATGTGTCGCTACTGCGGGAGGAGGCGCTCACCGTCGTGACCAGGCAGGAAGGATAAATAAAACCTACGGCTTCTAGTCGATTGAATTAGCCTACTCGTCAATTGCAATTCATCGGCAGGCACGCGGCTTCACACACGAATGGACGTAGCCTACTACAGCATCAGTTATAGCCTATAAACGTTACCTCAGTGTGCTATGCCACCTGCGCTGCCTGTAGGCTACAGTGGACTTTTCATATTGAAAGTAGGCTCTTTAAAGTGGTCCTGTAGCCTACTCTGTCTGGGTCCACCGAGGCCCACGGGGCAGTAGGATGGAAATCGTGTTAAAAGTGCACACACTGGTGTCCAAATAGAGTGAATGTGAATGTGGAGTGGTTCTCTAGGCTGACGGATTATTTATTTATTTTTTATTCAACTTTTTAGCCTCTTTAATGGTTTTAATTAAAGGTATCCAAGATCTATCACATTATCTCAGTGACTTACTGTAAGACAGAGGAAAGATAGCTTGGCCTAATTTTGCCTGACGTTATCATAACAGTCTACAACACATTACTCATACAGTCATGAGCTAACGGTAGCTGTTCCTCATCCTCCTCTCCCTCCACCTCCTCATCCTCCTCCTCATCAGTGACAAACTTGTTATGCAATTTCTGTGTCTCTGCTTGTGCTCTCATACTGTCATTGCTGGTTTGACTCAACTCACTAGTCACTACAGGCCAACTTTTCTCAAAATTATGTGGACCATGTGTTAAATTTTATTCATTTTTGTGTATGTGTTTTGTAATATTAAATGCCAAATTTTAATAAATAAATAAACACAAATTGCAGCATATTACATTTCTCTTGCTATAACATAGATAGCCCCAATATTGAATCACATTAAAAGTTCATTTATTTATTTATATAAAAAAAACTGGAATAATAGTCCATGGCACATGGACGCGTATACAGGCAGTACGATGCGTGCACCACAACATCACATAGACGTGCATGACCAAAATAAAGTTGGGAAAATCGAAAAATCTGCTTCGTCAGTCCCAGCCTATGCCAATGCTCAATACCCATACGCGGTCAGATTGATTTAGCCAACCCATTGGGGAGGTAAATGGATGCAGACAAACAGTTTCCCTCATTCTGCACAAATGAGTCTGGAAGGCCTGGACGCTCTTGTATGGCAATTTTGGTTAAATGCATGAAATAGGGTCTGTCTGTGGCTAACAAAAGTTTATGAAACAGCAACATAATCTTCCCAAAGGAGGACCATATTTATGACTTTCGAAGCGTAAATCCGTTTTTTAAACGCAATTTTCAGAAAACACTTCAAAAGTTATAAAAGTGGTCCTCATTTGGGAAGATTATCTGGCTGAACACAAACTTTGCTGTTTCATAAACTTTTGTTAACCACAGACCTTATTTCATGCATTTAACAGAAATTCCCATACAAAAAGCCCATTGCCTTTCCCCCCTAAGAACCAGGAATTGCAGGGACTTCTGGGTAAGCCTACAAAAATTCGTCACCCCTGCGGTACTCTATAGTAGGATGAAGAGAGCAGCCAACTTCTCCTATCAGCCTTTCTGCTCTTGCCCTTCTGAACCTGGGGCGTTTTTAATGGGATCTTTTCTTTAGTATGTATCTGTCTCATGACAGACAGACAACCTGACAGACAGAGCGATGCAAAGGACATGAACTCCACAAGCGTAGTTGCGTGAGCCACCTGCTTCAGCCCCACTCCTCGGAGATTGGCAGCCGTCGGAAAACAGCTCACATATTCATGAAGTGCGTCTTGTTGACATCAGAAAGGTCGCGCACTCCGACGTCCTACGATACCTGGGCAGGCCAGGCCGAAGTGAAACGGCTGACATACTCTATTAGAAAGTGCTGAGTTATTTTGGCAGACAGAACAGAGGAGCACATGGCCCAGTGTTCCTGAAACCTTATCTCATGGTCGGAGGAGGGGGGGGACTCATGGCCGGGGGTGATGTAATCACACCGATAAAGCAGGGGTCCGGCGCGTGGTAGTGGCAGCCATGCTCATCCTCTGTGTCTGCTCCAACTGGGCCCCAGAGAGACTATTCGCAGTCTGTGTGTGCATGTGGGTATGTGATACTGCCAGGGCATCTGAGAGGGAGCTGCGAGTAGCTGTGGTGAGGCAGGTGGAGCAGCCAGGCCGGCGTGTGTTGACTGGCTGGTATGTGAGTGTTTCAGGGGGCTGCTGAGGGGGCAGCACTCAAGTCATGCCTGCGTGACTCATGGTGCAGTATCTGTCTGTCTGGCTGCCCCCATCCACTCCCTCCCGCCCCCCCCCCCCCTCCCCAGGCCAAGTGCACAGGCCTGTATGTATTCAAAAGAGCTGCAGAGCAGGATCTTAAGCTCACTGCTCATGTTACCTAAAGGCACTCGCCTACCACTGCGGAGACCCGGGTTCAATTCCTGGCAGCGGCACTTCCGGCTTGGTCAGACATTCCTACAGACACGATGGGCCGTGTCTGCGGGTGGGAAGCCGGTGGGGGTATCAAGCTTCTGGCATACTCTTCGCGCCCAGCCAAGCGCATAGGGCACGCGGCGATTATGACATCATCGCACGGGGCGTGTCGGGGGGCGAGGCCTGAGCGCAGCGCGGCGCGTCCATGGAGATTTTTCTATCAGCGCGTCGGTTTTGCTGCCTGTGCCTGTGAGAGCTCCGTGGTAGGCTATCAGCGGATATCTGCTGTGATTGAGTCCTCACCGTCGTAAAGTCGCCTTTTGAAGCATGAAGTTAGATTATAACGAACTAGTTGTGTGGCTTAGCCTTCCCAAATGTTGAGGGTCGTTTTTTAGAATTTAATACATAGAATTGGGAACGTTACATTCAACTTCATTCAGACTGCCTGGAGGAGCGAGCTGAGCACTGAGTATGTTCTGTTTTGGCCTGCGCAGAGTGCGTGCGCCCTCCTCGGAGCCCCGCCTCCAGCGCGTGCGCGAAGAGTATGCCAGAAGCTTGAGTCCTCATCGCTGCACTACTGCCTCCTCTGGTCGGTCGGGGCGCCTGTTCGGGGGTGGAGGGGGATGGGGGAACTGGGGGGAATAGCGCGATCCTGTCAGGTGAAAAGAAGCGGCTGGCGACTGCACGTGTCGGAGGAAGCATCTGCTAGTCTTCGGCTCTCCCCAGATCGGCAGAGGGGGTGGCGCAGTTTTCTGAATCTGAATCTGAATCAATGACCGAGACAGGGAATATGCCAACTGCCAAGTACAATTGGGGACAAAATAGGAGAAAAATCTGAAAAACTTGATTAAAAAAATATATATAAAAAATGATAATGTTACCCGCCGTCACTCCTGTGAGAGACTTGTTTTTACCTGCCAGTTTGGAATAAACCTTTATTTGGCCCTAGGCAGTGCAGCAAGGACAGTATGAGATATGTTGATGCTTGTCATGTGTAGCTTAATTACTTCAAGATGCTGTATCCACATGCAGGACACAGTTACCTAACCCAGAATGCGCGCTCTTTGAAGACTTGATGCTCTGCTGATGAGATGACACAGACTGCACTGGAAACACAAGGCAGCCAGCTATGCATTTCCCAGAAAAAAATCAGCTGAAATCTGAAATCTGCTGGCGATGGGGCGTGGGTGTTCTCTCTGTGATTGCTGGTCATTTTCTTCAGTCTCTCTGGACAGAGATCTTTGAGTTCAGACAACATGAACGTCACTGGGCTGAACAGTTCCATGTGTGCAGAACACTCCTCAACCACCTAAGGCTGTTTTTAGCCGCAAACACATCTATATCACATGAGTAAAAAAGAAGTCTGATTATTGGATAACCAGAAGTTGACCATTCATATTGGTCTAGGTGGCATATTGCTCTGTGATTAGTGTAATAGTACGGCACAGTATCTGCTATATTTAGTCTTTATCTATAATATTAGGCATGTGTAATATTCAAAGAATTCCAAACACATAATTTATAACAGGTGAGGAACACTTCATTTACTAAAACGTTATAGATGACTTACAACGCATTTGTGATATGTAAACATAGCATTTATTAATCATCTACACATGTATATTCATGTTTTGTAAGTGATTAGTTCATCATTAAATAAAGGCTTATAAATGACTTACGGCTGAACATTATTATAAAGTGTTACAAAAAAAACAAAAAAACATGGAAACAATCTGGCAACACTGAGTCTGAGGTTTCTGCTATGTAGCACCCATGCACATGGCTTTGTTTACATATTGATGTAAATATTGAGGTAGAAAAAAAGAAAATGTGGATACGTTTTAACCAGGACTTTGATAGATGACATGTATTTAAAATGGAAACTGTTATAACAGCTGCTAATGGGGGGAAACAGCATATAGCCTACCAGCTGCTGGTGGCACACCAAAAAACGTGATCGGAGCATCCCTAACATAATATGTTGATTACATAATATTTTGACATTTATATGATTGATAATCGTACAGTACTTGCATCCAGTTACTTGAAGCATTTCAAGTATTCAAACATTCACCAATGTTTGTAATGGCTTCAGGTGTTATAACGCTAAATTATATACTCCCATCTCTCCTGAAACTCCCACACATCAGTCACCACCGCCATTAACAGATTTGTGCGAAAATCCACTACAGATAAGATCGCAGGCTGGATGTGTGGATTTGTGAATGTGGGGCAAGTCCACAGTATCTGCTGGGGTAAAACATGTCAACCGACTTGTTCTGCTACTTTAGAGACAATAAGCACACTCTTCCTGCCAAGTGGATCGGTTACAACTGTTCCCACAGTGGAAGTCAAACAGACGCCGCTTTAAAGCACGTCAGGTATGGTTTTACAGAGGATTGATGGCGAGCGCGCCCACAGGCCCTGTTTGATCTGTAGGCCCCATTGATACTCGCTTAGCTATCAGACAACTTCACTGTGCCTTCAGTCTCAGGGTTTGTGACTAAGTTGTCATTCAAGGACGGTGGTCTTTTTTATGACACACATTTAATTTTTGTATTTGCAGATAAATTAAAATCACGTTGTGTCTCCACTAAGTGTCTGCAATGCATGCGTAATGACTCATTCTGCCAGGTCGCCCGAACAAAACAAAAACACAATCCGATTTTAATGATAAATGGTGTTTGTTGCCGGTCCGAATCGCCTCCCAGCGGCTGCCTGTTTGTCTGTCTGAAAATACATCGCGTAACGCACGATCTGAGTGCACTTCCTCTGTTTGTGTGACTCACAGTCGCGCTCCCGTCGATTGTTCCTGTCCCAGTGACATGTTGGCGGTGGTGTGGTGCAGAGAGGCAGCCATGGCAGCAAAGTCAGTTGTGATGTAATGCTCTACTGCAGCAGCAGGGCTATTTCAGGTCTACCTCTGGTCTCCAAGGCCTTGGTCTGCCAGCTCGCCACTCTGCCCCTCTCTCAGTCAGTCAGCACCTCATCTGTCAAGAGCCAGACGGCGGCGAGTGAACTCACGCTCACAGGAATTTACTAGAAACTTTGACGCGCAAGCTCCTTGATATGACTCGGGTGGGTTGTACAGTAGGTGTGATCAGCTTGGATTGTCTTAGCATTTTTCTAAGCTGATCTTAGGCTGCAGCAGAGCATGAAGACGTCGACTTTACGGCTGGTCGTTACAGGGTGTTTCACGGTCCCAGACGTGGTGCTCTCTCAGTGTCTGAGGCTGGTTAACCTCGGGGGCAAAGCTAATGTTCAGCGCTGTGGGAATGCTGTGTGTTTTCCCAGAAGGCAGGTGCTCAGAGAAGCAGCGAGGGCTCCTTGAACTTTGATCTTCCTCTCTGAGAGTGCACGGCTCTCGCAGGGCGGGTCCACAGATAACCCAATAAAGATCCTTCTCTCCAAACGCTGCCGTGGGGCAGAATAATGTTGTTGTTGTTGTTCTTCTTCTTTTTGCGTGCACTGCTGCAGACTCATGCCTCAGTAAAGTCTCACAACAAAGAGTTTGTGTTCTAAGCTAAGACAATGCCTCCGAATGTCATGTCCGCCATCCGCATCATATCATGCCTCAGAAAAAGATGTCTTGATGGATTGCCACCTCGAAAAAAAATCAATGCAGTCACCTTGTCAAAAATGTACTTACAAAAAGGATTTTTTATCATCATCCTTTTTTGTCTGTACTTGCTGTGATTTGCCAAAGGATTTGACATACCAGAACTAAATATGTGTTCTTTTGCATGTGCAAATTTTCATGTAAATTACAGATTGTTATCAGACTCTTTAGCCCATATAGGCTGTTGTTTAATACATTCAGCACAGGCTTCTGCCACTACAAATGCACGGATGGTGCAGTGTCTGTTTACACTTTCTCAGATCAGTGTCCAGACACCGAGTGTAGCGACATACAGTATCGCAGCACCACTGTTACAGTGTGTGGATGTAGCGACTAGTGACACACAGACTGATACAGTATCGCAGCACCACTGTTACAGTGTGTGGATGTAGCGACACACAGACTGATACAGTATCGCAGCGCTGTTACAGTGGGGATGTAGCGACACACAGACTGATACAGTATCGCAGCACTGTTACAGTGGGGATGTAGCGACACACAGACTGACACAGTATCGCAGCACTGTTACAGTGGGGATGTAGTGACACACAGACTGACACAGTATCGCAGCACTGTTACAGTGGGGATGTAGCGACACCCAGACTGACACAGTATCGCAGCGCTGTTACAGTGGGGATGTAGCGACACACAGACTGATACAGTATCGCAGCACTGTTACAGTGGGGATGTAGTGACACCCAGACTGACACAGTATCGCAGCACTGTTACAGTGGGGATGTAGTGACACACAGACTGATACAGTATCGCAGCACTGTTACAGTGGGGATGTAGTGACACACAGACTGACACAGTATCGCAGCACTGTTACAGTGGGGATGTAGTGACACACAGACTGACACAGTATCGCAGCACTGTTACAGTGGGGATGTAGTGACACACAGACTGACACAGTATCGCAGCACTGTTACAGTGGGGATGAGAGTGCAGTTTTAAATAGGCTAGCCTCCCCCCACTCCGCCTCCCCCCGCTATCTTTGGCACAGTCAGCCGTCATACGCAGGGACTGTGGATCCTCATTTATTGTGTACCAGACGGCTAAACTCAAGTTGACTGTGCCCCGAATGGAACTGCACACACACGCACGCACACACGCATGCATGCACACACACACACACACACACACACACACACACACACACACACACACACGCACGCACGCATGCACACACACACACGCACACGCGCACGCACACACCCACACGCGCACGCACGCACACACCCACATACACACAGTTATATCTGGACAGCCTCAACAGTCCCACCAACATCACATACCATGGGCCAAACTCACTCAAACAGCTTTTCCCAGAAATGAGGGTGTGCTTTGGACTCCTCTGTGGCTTGTCCTTTACTGGATTTTTCAGAAGAGGTGGATCTAAGAAGGCGCGCTCGTCAACGTGACTTTACAATCGCACACTGAGACCGAACCAACGTGAAGTGTGCCGTCGGCGTCGATGCCTCTTGACTTGATATTTTCACATGTAGTCTTCCAGATAGATTTCAGTTCATCTGTTGGCTCAGTGTGTCATGTTTGTCAGTCACAACGACTGAAGCGGCTTCGAGCCAGGTGCCTTTGGCACATTTGAACCAGTGCCTGATCCTGTAATTCTCTTCTTCAGAGTCAACTGCTTCTCTTCACACCATGCCAACTTTCCCTTCCATTCTCCAGTCCTGTTGTCAGAGCTTGTAATGACCTGTGCCAGGGAAAATGATGTCAAGTCTCTCATTTATGTCGATCACGCCCAGCAATACTGAAGCCATCATGCAGCTGGAAGCGTAATATCTGGTGAAGCACATTCATTCGCACACAGTGACGTGAACACAAACAGTAATCAAAAGCATCAAAATCAAAAGCAATTCATTCCTTGAGGCTGTCAGGGCTTGTACTGCCACTCATCTGCAGACACATCTTATTCTGCTCTGAATTAGACATACCAACTCTTCACCACCATTATATTTCCCTATCATACATAGTTGATGCTTAGCAAGATATTATTTATTTCATTTGTCAAAGCATGTACAGGGAGAGGAAGTGTCCCTATGTCCCTATATCTGCGCACTGTGACCTGGGGGAAAAACATTGAGTTCATTTCCATAGATGCAGTGTTTTCTTTAGTTAAATCAGGAGAGTGAAGAGGCCTCCCCCACAGATGTCCCGAGGGCCCTGCTCCCGCCTTCCTAGTTTCCCCAAACTTCCTGTGCCTTTGTCGGGAGTTTTCCATAGATCTGTGAGCCCAGCTGGCTTCACTCTTCCTCTCTCTCTCTCTCTCTCTCTCTCTCTCTCTCTCTCTCTCTCTCCCCCCTCTCTCTCTCCTCTGACTGCTCCCCCTGGGTCACACTCACTTCCTCAGTGTGACCTTTATGGCAACAGACTGTATGGATTATTAGCCAGTAAATACAGGTGATGAACATGTCTTAGACAGTTCTGTTGAATGAAACATGGGTGTGGGCGTCTCTCAGCAACGCAGGCTAATTAAAAACTCCACTTACTTTGATCAGTGAACACCGGCGACCCCCTTTTGTTTTTAAACCAGAGCTCTCTGTGGTCTTTTTGTGTCAAAATGACATCCTGGATGATCTGTAATACAAAGGTTAACACAATATGGAATGTCTATCGTATCCTCTGATGATAGCAGTTTGGCACGAAAACTCAAAAAAGGGTTGGGTATAGGTGCAAAGCTTTTGTTTCAAAGGAATTCCTGAAATAAGTGAAAAAAACAATGGACTATTGACTATTGAAGAATTTCATCCCATTGTGTGAATTTCACTTGTTTGTTGTTTATTTAAAGAATGAATATGACATTAAATTAATTGTTATTAATGCATTCTTGCAATATATAGAGTATATGAGAATATGCATCTTGTGCAGATAGTATTTTTCAAGCCACTTTTGCACACACAGAGTTACACATGGATCTGATCATCTTCTTTATTTCCCCAAAGGTTGTGCTAAGAGCTGTCTTTGAACACCCGTCAGGGCAAGGTACCGCCTCGCCGAGCGATTTTCAATTGTTTTTTCATCGGGACCCCAAATCTGACCTGCAATATAATTTGGGTCAGTAGTCTACTATCTCAGGCATTAAAAACCCTGCCAGAATGTCTTGTGTTGTGACCCACTTTAGTGTCCCGACCCAGTGGCAGAGGAACCCCGCTCTAGACTAGATTAGATTTATCCTATGGGTTATAGAGATCACATCAGCACTGCAGTGCTCGGTTTGAGTAGTTGTGCATTCATTTGTACGCAGCCAGCGGTTTGGGCAGAGGCTATGTCGTAGCTGATCTATGTGGGAATGTGCACACAGTGTGAGAGGTTGTGGGAAGCAGAGTGCATACTGTAGGTGTGAGTAAGCCCTCGCCTGTCTGTCAAGCCAGAGACTGCAGCACTACACCTACCATAAGTCACCCGCCGCACGGCAAACTCTGCCTCTTTGTGCCTTTAACACTCAATTTAATGATGGCTCCCTGCCTCAACTCTTCCTCTTTCATCTGCATATTTCCCCGTGTAACACATGAAAGAGATTCAAATATGCGGGCGTCATTAAAATGACCTAGTTGCAGAGCAAAAACAGTTTTCCTTCCCTCAAATCCACAGGGGAATGCAGGGAAGTAAATAGGTTTCTGAGGCTGAAGCCACTGCAAATTAAAATCCTTCTACCTGTGCTGTCCTACCGTCATCTCAGGCGCGGAAATTAGCTCGTCTATGACTGGTGGGGTCTTAGCTGATATTCTGCTGTCTTCGCTTGACTGTTACTCAAATTATGTACATACATACACACACACACACACACTTAGACACACACAATACTACAAATAGACACACATACAATTACCCACCCATCCACAAACACGTGCACACACACATTTGTTCACAGCCTCCACTGGTGAAAATCAATGCAGTGTACTCTGCTGTCATGTGTCTACGAGTCTTTCAAGGAGACATTTTGCCCATTCTCTGCAATAGCACGCAGAGGTTACAGCATCGCAGGCTTCTTAGTATTTTCAGCGAGTGCTGCCTTGGAGCTGCGTCTGGGCCTCGCTAAAACGCATGAAAGATGGAAAGGATAGAAAACTTAATTAGCCGAGAACTTACATGTACTATGCAGGTTGACTCAATCTGTGCGAAAGATTACACAGACTTTCAATCAAATTACACATAGACGCTCATTCCCTGCAGCCCAGGAGGAAGTCTGAACTAATTAAATTTTTAAAATATGTTTGAACATTAAATTGGTTAATGTGGGATATGATATTCATGACTTGTGAATGTTGTTTAATGAATCTTTCCATAGCTGAGAATGGTTTAACATGATTTTCTGTGTGTGTTTTTGTTACACATCCTTGGTTGTGGGTGAGAGCGCCTCCTGTCTGCTTGATACAGATTGACCTCATTATCTTTTCCTCCAAGATGAGCTAGATTTAGCGTTGTTGTTTTTAAGATATCTGAAAGCTAGTCTCGCTGGCCAGCCGCAGGTCTCCATAGTGGGATTGCGATGGGTGGCGCTTAGCGGCAGTGCCCTTGGAAAATAGTTTTCAACAATCCAACTTGCCATATTGTCTTCTTATTTTTGTAACACATGCATTTTAATTGATTTGAATTTTAGGCTGCCTTTTCAACATCTGGCCAGGGACAGCAGATGGAAACTAGCCGTCCAGGCTAACTCTGGCTCACTTACAATCTTACTGTTGATTGGTGTGCATTGTCCCTGAGAAATAAACTAATAAATAAATAAATAAATAAATGAATACATTTTCAGCATGTAGCAACGAGCTAGCGTGTAGGTTTCTGCCGTTAGCTTGCTAGTTAGCGTTGTTGTTTTCACTGAGGCGGCAGGGCACTATTTACAGCGACACACAGGGAGGAGGGAGCGGAAGCTGCTCTGATTGACATGGTCGGAGCCAATGACAGAGTTTGTAATAAGCCGGGAGCGGACATCCGGCTGCCACCGAAACAGTCGCTCCAATGGGAGAGCAGCTGTAGAGCAGGGGAGGGTTTATCCCTGTTGCCTGTTGCGGAGGAGGCTGGCCAGTGAGACTATCTGAAAGCTAACATGGCTGGGCCCCATGCAAAAGAAGGCAATTGGCTATAAATTATTTAGAACTGTAAGAAAGAAGCATTCTCATGGTGTGTGTTAATAATGTATTTTAATAAGGTATAATGATACTCGTCAGATAATTGAATTTCATCAGAATAGAACCATCACAATATCTAATCATCCTGAAACTCCTAGTTTGAATGCCAACGATTTTGGATTTTTACATCTTGGCTCTGCGTTATGGACAGATTGATTTGGACATCTTCCATTCTCTCCTCTGCCTGACTCCATGATAATATGCCTAATTCCCTTCGTCCCAGAGCTACAGTACAGGCCACACTTCGCCTCTTGTCTTCAATAGAAACGTCAGCTTTGATGTCACACTACAGCTCACTCTCTGGCCCGTCTCTTCGCTGCACCAGAATGTGCGGCAGGCCTGAATCAAAGTAGGCCTGTGGTTTTCCGCGTAGTATCTTGACTTGCGTGCTCGTGGCCGGCGATGGGACGTGTCTGTTTACATGTGCGGTGTGGACGCATCCGTGCACATGCGAGCGAGGGCGTTTTGTTTGCGTGCCCGTGTGGACCGGACGTGGAGGACACTCCCGGACGGCAGTGTGTGTTTCCTGCCTTGGTTCGTACGTCTGCTCGCCGCTTCCTTTCCCCCCCCCCAGCCCTCCTCTGTAAAACAAGCAGTAATCTGACCTGTCCGTGCTGGTGGTCTCCCAGACAGGATGTGGGATGACAGAGCTGATGGCTTTCCTTTGTTTAGTATTTTTAATCCTGTTGATTGATTAGATCACAAGGATCGACTTTAAACAGTTTGGAGAGTAATGCGATGCCGGCAGCCTGTGGCGTTTTCGGGTCTCTGTTTTTAGGTCTTGAGTATTATAGCTCATACACGAGGCATCTCCAATACAACGTCTCTGTCTCCCCCGCTACACCGTTAACCGGGGTTAACTGGTCTTGTGCCTCGCCATGACTAATTATCTCAATGGAGAATTTGCTTAGTCCACCATTTCAATTGATGAAGGAATGAAACCCTCAGCTTGCTCTTGCCTTTTTGACGATGATCGGTTTCTGCACAATGACCCTCCTTCAGCCCCGTGCACATCAGCCCGACGCAGGGCGGACAATGCAGCCTTTTGTAGGCTTGATTCAGGCTGATATCATGCTGGAAACTATTTAGATGGGGATCACATGTTGTTAGGGCACGCTGTTGCTGAGAGTCTCCTCTTACTCACTTAACAGGAGGTCTGACTTCCCACAGACAATAAGGTGCTTGTTTGTAGTTTCGGGATGCATCTGGGAATACTGGGACTGGAAGGAAAGATGGCTTGCTTCCCATTGTCGTCTAAAGCAGCGCCTCTTGCTAAGCCATAAATCTAAGATACGTGCGTCCAGCGAGGGGAGGTCAAGGGGTCAAACGCACACCACAACCTTGTCAGAAAGTCAAATGCTAATGTTATTGAGCTCCTGATAATGGCAAGTGGTGCAGATAGAGATCTTCCACCTTTACATCGATCATCGATCATCAGGTTAGGCCGGTGTGACAGCGCAGGTCCAGTTTGGAAATTCATTGTGGAAAGAAAACTATTTCCGTGCTCGATTGAGCAAAGCTTTCAGATTTATCTGACATCGACAGATAATGTCTTCTACTGTGAAACTATAAATTATGAGACAAGCCTTTGGGTTTTTGAAAGACATTTGGAATCATATTGCATGTATTTCCCAATTCCACTTAAGAATTCTGGTTGTTTCTCATCGCTGTTAGCAGGATATGCAGCATAAATAAGTGGCTGCTAACATAACGTTCTATCATATTTACTGCCATAGACGTACCAAGTCATTACAAAGGTAGACATGTAACTACGGCCATATTTTTCCTATAATTATTTGGTTCCATATGAGCACCGTTGCCGTCGGTTTTGAACATCTAACAGAGTTGCCCTCTGAGAGGAGGTCAGGTCCTTGTGAGTATCACAGCCATGCTGAATTTCATTAACTCCACTCAGCACTCAGTGGCCTCGACCATCTCATCCATACATCCTGCATGGCATGCACATGCTCTCCATGCCCCGGCGTGTAGGCGTTCAGCAGCTATCAGGGGCTGTCGGCCTTCCTACTCCATGCTACGTGGTGAGCCTCTGCTGCTGGAGATACTGAGATAAGTTTCTGTGGGAAACAAATAGCTTTCAGGTGTGCGGTCTCGCCAGTCTGACAGCTGGAGTCCCAGCCTCAAACTAACTGCTTATCAACTGCTTTATCCCAGAGCGGTGTGAAGGCCCTTTCACTGTGTGTCGAGCCCACAGGGTGTTAGCTGATCTAACTCACGTGGCCACAAAGTGTACACACAAGTCGCTTGTTATTGTGTTTAACACTATATCAGTTGTCTTAAAGTGTGAGGTAGGGCGATATGACTTCAAATCAATTATTTCAAACTTTTACCTCGATTACGATGAATGAACGATTATTTATTTGATATGTTTTTTTTACACTGCCCTCATAGTCCCCTGACTGAACTGTACAGTTAAGTATACTGTTTGTTGGCTCTGTGTTTTTGCTCGTGTTGTGTCCTCGATGCCGACAGCTTTGCTTTGAGTGAACATCTGAACGCGGACTAACGTTAGTTGGACGGGTGGAGCCACGTGACTGAACACGACAGTATTTTGTTAAGGGGACAGTTCATGAACGCACTAGGGCGCCCTAGTTTTTTAAAAGTCTGTTGTGAAAGAAATCTCAATTTCAATAAAGTGATTTATCGGATGAGCTAGTCTTTTTGTTAAATCCACTTGCTTATAACTGCAGTGAAAACTACACAGTACAAATCTTGTACTAGGACAATCTCAGGTTTTCTCAATCAACCAGTAGTAGTTTGTTTATTCAATCATCACCATTCACAATATGCAGGCCATGGGAACCATTCAGGATAAACACAATCACACAAGCCACACACTAACAGAAGGATACTGCAAACTGCACTGAACCTGGCACTGGAGTAGACCAGACGTAGTAAACAGTCTTGCACTTGGACTCACTTTAACGGGCTGTCTGCAACGACGAGCATAGTAAATTACTTTTGAAAGCTGCTTAAACCAATATTTGAATGTTTATTCGAATGTCAGCATTATGAACAAATATTCGAATGTCCAAACTATTCGGTACAGCCCTAGAATGCACACATTGGCAAAAGTATTAACAAAATTAACATTCATTAATTTAATTAATGAATTAATTGACACGAGCATGATTCAATCGGTTAGAGGTTCTGAATGTAGTTTTCAATACATTTTCGGTTAATTGACCAGCCCTAGTGCGAGGTGTATATGCAGCCCACGCCGAGGGAGTTTTACAGTCGGCTGCTTCCTCGAGATTACAGACCCAAACACCGGCCTGGACTCAGACAAGATACAGATGTCCTGAGTGAGCTGTGTTTTTCCATCAAAGTGAAAACAGGCCCCTGCACCGTCTATTTCTAGTGTTGAGGCCTGCACCCGTTTACACTACTAAGAAAAGAGACACCATATAGGCAGCGGACTCATATGGAGCTCCAGTGGAAAATACAGTAAATAATTCACCTGAGCACAAAGACTAAATAATTCAAGTGTTGAATTAGCCACGCATGTAATAATGCTTCTCCAATATAGAGAAGGAAGAATAATCTTTCAGCTCAGTGGAGCAGAAGTGGTTGGCTAACACCATTCTGTTCATACACATGTAGATATTAAAGTAGTTATGTATTCTGATATCAGAGTATTGTTGAGTCAACCTCACCTCTCCTTCATATTGATTCCTTGAGGAGGATATTGCTGCACAGTGAGAGAGGCCGTCTTCTTTTTTGCTGATAACCACAATTTCTCGAGCCTGCATTAGCTTGGAAATACGCAGGGCTTTGTGGAGAGAGATGGGGAGATGGCAAATACAGATATGACTTCAGGTGTTGTTCATTTCTTGCAGGGAGATAAGCGGACAGCAGGCGTATAAAAACTAGTTTGATCTGTAAAAGCCTTTGACAGATGTAGTCACGGACGAAGCCCACCGCCTTGAGATCTGGAGCAGGATGTTTTTCATATCGTTCTGCAGCTTCATCCAGCAGTACATTTGCAATTGAGTTCTATAAATACACTGCATGCACACAGCTCTCTGTCGGAAAGCCATTTATACTTCCGTCGCACTATTCATATATCTGGCACTCGAGCCTGTCACTTAGTAAACACTGTTATGACAGTAGGAGAGCTTGGCAATGGACCTGATACAAATCTGTCACCCTCGCTCCAAACTGAAACCACCTGACTAAAAGGTTAACTCTGCGTTGTAAAACCACACCGTGCTGACAGACTGAGCTGAAGGTCCCGTGGAAAAAAACATGGGAAAGGAAGCTTCCCCTCCCTCCTATGCACCACCCTGCACCACCCACCTTGCTGTCAGCCGTGCCCACCCTGCACCACCCACCTTGCCGTCAGCCGTGCCCACCCTGCACCACCCACCTTGCTGTCAGCCGTGCCCACCCTGCACCACCCACCTTGGCATCAGCCATGCCCACCCTGCACCACCCACCTTGCTGTCAGCCGTGCCCACCCTGCAACACCCACCTTGCTGTCAGCCGTGCCCACCCTGCAACACCCACCTTGCTGTCAGCCGTGCCCACCCTGCAACACCCACCTTGCTGTCAGCCATGCCCACCCTGCACCACCCACCTTGCTGTCAGCCATGCCCACCCTGCAACACCCACCTTGCTGTCAGCCATGCCCACCCCGCAACACCCACCTTGCTGTCAGCCGTGCCCACCCTGCAACACCCACCTTGCTGTCAGCCGTGCCCACCCTGCACCACCCACCTTGCTGTCAGCCATGCCCACCCTGCAACACCCACCTTGCTGTCAGCCATGCCCACCCTGCAACACCCACCTTGCTGTCAGCCGTGCCCACCCTGCAACACCCACCTTGCTGTCAGCCGTGCCCACCCTGCACCACCCACCTTGCTGTCAGCCATGCCCACCCTGCAACACCCACCTTGCTGTCAGCCATGCCCACCCTGCACCACCCACCTTAGTGTCAGCCGTGCCCAACCCTGCACCACCCACCTTGCCATCAGCCGTGCGCACCCTGCAACACCCACCTTGCCGTCAGCCGTGCCCACCCTGTACCACCCACCTTGCCGTCAGCCATGCCCACCCTGCACCACCCACCTTGCCAGTCACTGCAGCCCTGCCCCTCAGCCAGCCGTGACACTTGATCCCGGGGTCAGCTGTGGTGGATATTTCTGCTATCTCTCTCTCTCTGTTTTTTAATGTCATAAGGGACAGTTTGGTGTGACAGCCTGTCACATGACACGAGGGTCAACTCACATGGCTACAGCTTTACTGCTGCTCGCTAACAAATCCCTCTCTTGCCCGCAGCTACATTTTCTCCAGTATTTCCTCTCCTGTAAGAGGGGAACATACTTTTCTCTTCGACTGAACCTGAGCCGAAATCTCATTTTTGTTGGAGAGCGATGTGTGCGGTGACTGGACGCCATGTGTTGGAGTCACACTGTTCTGTTAGTCACCAGAGAGAGCAGACCAGAGACGAAGAGACACATAGCAGATCATGAGAGAAATAGACGACTCCACCCGTGGCTCTGTCACCGAGATAACTCTTCATCCAAATCAGCGCCCACAGTTACAGTCACCTATTTATGTCTACACTGCAATATAACACGTTTATTTTTAGTTTATCTTTTTCTGTTCTCACCCAAACTAAATATCGGTAGCTTTGCAGGTTGTGTCAGCTTCTTAATTGGTCCTGGTTGGAAGCAGGATGTGCTATATAAAGATCAAAAGCATGATTCTGTAATTAATGCACAGATGGGCCTCAGATGGCTTCATACACAACAAAACACATGGCTGCAGTGTTACAGTGCAGCCCATTGACTGTATGTTTAGATCTTCTGTGTGGGTCAGTTGACAGATCGGTGGCTTCTTCACATTGTTTTGCACATTCCTCCACCATGCTCACTTGATCATGTGGCCTTGTTCTGGCTGCTTATTATGAAATCCTGGTTTAGGGAAGTACCGATTTTGTAATGATGACATTAAATATATCTGATTTCCGCTCATATTCAGACGAGACTCTACATCTACCGTAGTTCCTATTAGAGAGAGAGAGAGAGAGAGAGAGAGAGAGAGAGAGAATGCTAAGGGAGAGATCAGTGTTTAGAGAGAGGCAGCGTCTGAATAGCTTAGTTTCCCTCCATTGTCTCCAGTGTCAAGCTTAGCTTCCAGCATGGAGGGAGACCTGAGTAACAATGGATCGTAGGAGCAGTTATGGTGGATGACTAACTGTTGGGGCATGTACTGTATGGTGAAAGCTCAACATTAAACGCCATCAACTTTGCAGTCCTTGCTAGAAATAATCTATAAATCAGTGCAGAACCCACTGACAGGAAATTGGAGCTCAGTCATGAAATACTGCTAATACATAGCAAAAAGTTTACAGGAAACTACTACAAGACTAATTTGAGCCAAAGCGGTGAAAGAGTTGACCCAGGGCGGACGAATGAAAGAGCAGCCGTTTAAAAGCCTGCAGAGGGAAGAGAAAGAGGACGAACGAGAGAAAGGAGGAACAAAGACCCGGGGCCAGGAAGTGCTGCAGCTCTTAGGAATGAGGCATCCGGACTTCTCACTACCCACATTAATGAGGTCATCCATCATGGCGCCTGCCCGTACCCGCCCTGGCTGTGTGGAGCGAGGGCCCCACTTGGCCAGCCACCTGAGACTGTCAGCCTGCAGTGGCACGGTCGCACGGCGCCGTCAGCTGTGTGCCTGCAGCCCCCCTGCCTCCTCTGTGTGTCAGCCTGCAGTGGCACGGTCGCACGGCGGCATCAGCTGCCCTGTGTGCGGCTGCAGCCCCCCTGCCTCCTCTGTGTGTCAGCCGGCAGTGGCACGGTCGCACGGCGCCGTCAGCTGCCCTGTGTGCTCCCCGCCTCCTCTGTGTGTCAGCCTGCAGTGGCACGGTCGCACGGCGCCGTCAGCTTCCCTGTGTGCTCCCCGCCTCCTGTAGATCAGCACACAGCACCTGGAAACCAGCCGGCTTCTGTCTGTGGGTTAGCCTTCATGTGGTTTCCTGCTCTGCCATTTCAGCTCGTTTCGGTTTCGCCCGTTGATCTCGCGGAATGTGTTGCATTGCTGCGAGATTAGAAATGTAGGTTATGTCTCTGGATGGAGCACTTTTTGGAATGCGCAAATATTTCACAAGACCATTTCAGAAATGTTTAATTCATACGTCGTCTTCTTTTTCACAAACAGCTGATGTGCCTACAGCTGACGGGACTATGGCAATTTAACTTCAGTGGCGTGAAGTTTATGTAGATGAAATGTGTTTTACTAACAGGCGCTCTCTGTACATCACTGCATGAGTGCATGTCATGTACAGGTGTGACTATAGGGACTATACATTTTAAACAAGGCATCCAAAAGAAACGGTGAGGGATCCAGCAGAAAGAGGCCAAAGCAAGCTTATATTTTATTTATGATGAATGAGAAACAGGAGGGCAATGCTGTGCTCTGCTGGTGCTCTGCTGTGTGTGTCCTTTTCACTCCGGCACCTGAGTCTGTTCAAGGTGGCACTTGTGCCTCTCTGCTTTTTGCCTTGCAGCCTCGCCTGGGACAGCTGCGCTCCTATTGTCATAAGCCAGTGGCTTTCTCTGCATGACTGGAGAGCATTCAGCAAGTCATTATGTGGAATGATGGACGGAAAAGTGCATCGGGAGAGAGTTTGCAATGCAGTGTGAAATACAATAGATTGCAGCTCCCCAGAGAGAGAAACGCTAGTTATCCTGTCAGCCTCAGACATGAAATGCCTGCTGGACATCTCTGCACCTGGAGAGACCTCGGCCTGTCCTCCATGTTTTGTCTGCCTGTCCGTCTCCCCCCGGCTAATTTAGGAGACAAGTCGCCTTGTGAGGCAATGCCAGCCCCAGCATTAACAACAGTCCAGGCAGGCCTGTCATACGTCTTGTGATTGAGTAGGAAGTGTTCATTTCTCACACGGGCAGGAAGCTAATCTTGCAAAGCGCGGTGCAGAGAGATGGGAGTGGGCGTCTTCCCTCTCTTCAGATGTGTCGAAGTCAAAACAAAATCTTTTCAAGAAGCCAGATTAAATCATGGTGGTTGGAAGAATGCGGGTCCCAAATCAGTATGTGGGAATGTAAGCATTGTGGAGAACCATTACATTACATACAACATTTCATACCACAGCATTTGACTGAACCAGAAAATGTGTGATGGCCTTGACCTTCAGATAACACAGGTAAGTGTTTGGGCAGGTTCAGTCATTTCCAGTCTTGGTCACACGGTGCCATTTTAAGACTGATTTTCTTTTACTGTGGAGCTTGACCATGAACAGATAATGCGCGCTGTCAATGGAGGGATAATCCTCTGGCCTGGGTAATTGCCAAATACAGAATCCAATCAAGTCTCCTTTCCTCCAAGGATATCTGCAGCGCTGAAGGACTTCCTGCCTATGCAGGCCTGTCTATCTCAAACAGGGACCGGCCTTGAGTCTTCTCTGTGTGGTGCTTTAATTACTACAGCGAAGGAGTGACGACTGACATCATTGAATACTCCCTCCTGGTGAAATAGTCAGGTTGCCGTCTTCTTCGCCATGCTTGTGTTCGTGGCACAGATCATGCAGGCTTTTCCAACAACTCCCTCCTGACACACGAGTCCCAAGCGCGTGCCAGTTCAGCTGCCATGTTGACTTTGGAGGAAGATGAGAGAGAGGAAGAGACAGGCCTCCAAGGCGCTTGGCTTGGCTGTGGGTCCAACCTTGGAGGTTTACCTTGGGCTGCGACCAATTGTTCCAACAACCTACTGATCTGCAGGCTCATGGAAAACAGCAAAACCATGACAATAGATGCGTGTCTGTGCTCATGCTGCCGCATCAAATTCAGTTTTGTATTGATTTATGACAAAACAAGGATGATCAGAATACTTGTATTTGCTATATCTTACATAGAAACATTACAACATCTCCAATGCATGCCAAATATTACTTGCCTCAAGCAGTATTCAAGGTAATAGTAATATAATAAAGAAAAAGAAAAACATGAGGAAATTGCTCTGTGATTGCTCTGGCCTCGATATCATTTGAATCAGTCAGGCATCTCAACTACCCTCCTGCTTGATTTCCATACAGTAGCTTTCAATATTTTTGAAGTCTCTCTATCTGCGTGGGCACAATCTGATTAGCAGGCCTACGGCAAGCTGAATGGGCCATGAAGCTATAATTGCCTGTAAATGGCGTTCGCAACAATGCAAGTGAGGGTGAAAGCAAAGGAGTAGGCGGCAGGAGGCAGGGGGGGGGGGGGGGAACTTGAGCATGGAGGAGAACCTCGTCACAGGAACAATTAGAGTTAGCTCCACACCCCGGAGGCAGAGGAACATGGACTCAGCATTCAGGGCAAACAGAGGCTGGAGGAGGAGGAGCAGCAAACGGCGTTTAGCACTGAAAACAATTAGCTTCCCCGGCTCCCTGCTTCCAATCCAATCCCAGTCCTTTCCATCGCTCGATACCATCTGCATACCTGGGCCGCTATCAGGAACCCTGCTGTTTGAGCTAATGGCAGAAGTCATTAAATGTTGTGCTGGGGCCTGGGCCAGCTACTGTAGGAGTGTGCCGTTGTTATAACGGTGGTGCAGTGAGTGGTGCACATGCTCAGAACAGATTTGCATTTCCCTTCTGCTGGTGCTACTAGCTGGTCTATGAGAGAGATGGAGTCAGTGATGAGTCCTCTCTGTGGCGCTACAGAGAGCCTAGTTTAATAGTACATGTAAATGTGGGTGATGGCACACTGGCTTGGAGTGGAGTCAATGTGATAAGAAATGTGTCATTTTGCAACTTTATTTATAGGGATGCGACGATGTATTCAAATTCAATAATATATCGCGATACAAAAATGTGGGGCAGAAAAATTAATCGCAGTATGAGCTCAATTTGATTCTGCTGCAGTAATCACAACTGAGACAGCCTTTCACAAGCTCTCCATCAAAATTATTATCTGCACTTTGTAATGGATTGTTAAATTGCTGTTTACATTCTAGTCAAACAAAGACATCGATAGAAAGATTAGTGGCTCAGAAATAAACAAACTTTGTTGCCATTGAACTTCATGTTGCGGTTGTATCAAATCGCGAACCCCATATCATGTATCAAAATGTCTCAATTGTACAACTTACCACTCCCCATCCCTCCAGCACCCCCCTCTCTCTCTCTCTCTCTCTCTCTCTCTCTCTCTCTTTCTCCCTCTCTATCTCCCCCTCTATCTCCCCCCTACCCGCCCACTCAGTACCCTCTCATTCCGCTTTCTGCCAGCCGGCTTTGTTCCTGTGTGCCCTGCTAATCTGGGCCAGTCATTACAGACAGTCCAGACAGACAGACAGACAGACAGACAGAGAGTCAGCAGAGGTCAAACTGCATTCCATAGCAGAGCCTCCTAGGTGCACCAGGCCAAAAGCTCTCCGCGTGGCAGCTGGAACGGATGATGTAACGGTGCTGCTCTGCTGCATCTGCTTTAGGCCTCACTCTATAGGAAGAAGCTGCCAGGCTGGCTGTCGTCTTATAGACACCCTGCCTACTTCTGCTTTCTACACCCACTGCTCTCAGCAACTCTGTCACATTGCAGGTGTCAGGGTAACGCTAGAATAACTAGATCAGTTAGTGATGCACGATATATCGGAAATCATATCGGTATGAGCCAATGTTAGTCATTTTTTTATATATCGGTATTGGTCCTATGAGCAAAAATAACAGCAATGTTAAAATTGGTTATTGGTATCAGCCAAACATTTTCATGCTGAGAGGAAACAATGTGGCAAATCTGTGAGTGATGGGCTCTTCCTAATGTGCTTTTCAGTATGTACAAGTTTTATTCTCCTAGAAACTTGATTTTATACAGATCATATCGTCATCGGTAAATATCGTTTATCGGCCATAACAGCAATGTTAATATCGCTTATCGGTATCAGCCAAATTTTTTATATTGGTGTTACAGTGTATCCCTAATATCAGTGTCCTGCTGTGATCTGATGCTGTCAATGAGAGCTAGACTTGTGGTTAAATGTTAACACAATGTTGATGACCCCTGTCACCAGCACTGCTTTATCCACGGCCTGAGGTTTTACTTCATCACTTGGGCTAAAACAGAAGCCTGCGGTGCATTAAAAATGCCAATGCGAAGCAGATGTGGCCGGTAGTAGCCGTGGACATTTTCAAGTTGTAACTAGAGAAGTAAAGACGTGACCTGGTGTGACTCTGATGAGAAGCTCTGGAGCATGTGAGGATCTTGTGACGTATTTCAGCAAAATGAGACTGTGAAAGAGGAACGGGCCGAGAGGGCGGGAAGGGATTTTTCACATTCGCTCGCTTCTATAAAAGCTCCACAGAGGAGACGCCCTCTTTCACAACTTTACAGATTGGCCCGGTGTGGAAACTCAACTCATTAATTTGCACATTCCTCGCGCCTGCAGAGTGAAGGTTGCTTTAATGGCTAATGAGGATAACAATGCCTGCACAGACTTTTGTGGGATGCTGCCGCATCATTTGAAGGGCAAATTGATGGCTGTGTCGTGTGCAGGGGTAAAACAGTTCACTTTTCCATATAAGCTACAATTAAGAAAATGACAGGAAATGAGCCACCAGGGCCCAGAGGAGTGAGGTTTGATGGTGGGACAGCGAAGTGAAGGGCTGGTGATGACAAGACTATGGGGATCGCTATGGGGAAGTTGCCTGATGGGGAGGTTTACTGTGCACCACCTGTGGTCCGCAGGCCTCGTCATGGGAATGTATACTACATAGTCATTAGACCTTGATAGATGTCTGTTGGAAGCAGAACAACATTTAACTACAAGGTGGGATTAGGTTTGATTTAAACTATGGAATCTAGGGATTAGCTTTAAGACTATAAACATCCTCACTCCTTCAGCACAAATATTTACTGGTTTGTTAAATTGCTGTGTGTGTGTGTGTGTGTGTGTGTGGGGGGGGGGGGGTAAGGGTAAACAGCTGTAGACTGCCCTTTCCTGTGGTTTCCCCCTTTGGGTTTCCCCCCCACTAACTGACGGAGGAATGTGGATTACATAAGGGCCCTTAGCGCCCTCTTGTGGAACATTTTTGTAGCACAAACCACTGAGTTGTGATCCGGTTGTCCGCTGCAAATAGCACATGTACATGTTGATGGCAGTAGAAAATAATGTCTCCATTTTGTAATCAGAAACTAATCTGATCACCTCTCCAGTTCATGGACTGTCTGCCACCATATTTACATATACCCCCCAATCCATTGTCTTTTCATGGGGCAATGTCCATGGGATTGTTGTTTTTGTATCTGCTTTGTATGTGTTTGTTTGTACTGTTAACTGTTTGCACTAAATACAAATCATGTCCTCCCTTCCTCTGTTCCCAGCTGGCAGGCCTGGGGTGGGACAGAGAGCATGGCTGAACCCCGGCGGGAGAGCACCAGCAGCCTGCAGAGGAAGAAACCTCCATGGCTCAAACTGGACATTCCCGCCGCTCAGATGTCACTGGACGAGCCTCCCACTTTTATTCAGGTACCCCGTACCACCGTCTATCCCTCTCTGGTACCCCGTACCACCGTCTTCCCCTCTCTGGTACCCCGTCCCGCCGTCTCCCCCTCTCCCCGGGATCCTCCTCTATCTTAGTTCCCTTCATTCTCTCACACTCCATCGAGTGTCTCATGTAGGGCCATGTGATTTGGTAATACAAATGGAATCAACAGTAAAACCTTGAATATTGCAGAATTTATCATTATTTGGCTGAAATTGATAGAATTAGGTCTCATTATCAAAATCAAAAGTAAACATACCGTAATTATTGTAGTCACCTAAATGATTTCATAATGGTAAAATAGGTGTAAATAATTCAGCTTTTGTTTGGGGTGTTTTGAGAGAGGGGTTGGTCTTACGTGGGAACCTTACGTCACCTCACAACTTGGTTTTTACTCTGAGATATATATATATATATATATATATATATATATATATACTATAGATAACTATGGCCATATGAAACCCCCCCCATATATATATATATATACAGGCAGATTATATATATATATATATATATATATATATATATATATATATATATATATATATATATATATATATATATATATATATATATATATAAAGAAAATGTATATATATATATATATATATTATATATATATATATATATATAATCTGCCTGTATATATATATATATATATGGGGGGGGGTTTCATATGGCCATACTGTACCTATCATGTTTTGACTTCTCTGTGTACATATGTTGCTCCTGGTGCAGCCGGTGAAGAGGCAAGGCTTCCTGCGCAGTATCAGCATGCCAGTGGAGACCACTCACCTCCAGTCCCCGCCCCGCGACTTCTTCGACTCCCGCCGGCCCGTCCTGCAGCGCCAGTCATCCATCACTCAGACCATCAAGAGGTAAAGATGGCTTGGATTCATATTTGGACATCTTGGTTTATTTGGGCTGCAGCATGAACTCACATGACGTGTCATCCATCGAGATAGATCTTGTGCTGGACAGCATGCGATGTGCGTTGTTTTAGATCTGGTTAGGCTACAGGTATGTATCTCAGGTTTGAGTAATGAAGCAATGTAAGCAACCCAAGGCTTTACACATTTGAGTTTGAGACTTAAATTAGCACTGCTAGCTTTACTGCATATCATTTGCTTAAACCTACGTGCTTACATGAAGTTCAAGTGAGGACACTGGCAGCCTGTGGCATGTAAAAAACATTCTCTCCATATGACTGCAGCGTTTCTGCTCGCCTTACCCTTTTCCAAATTGCATGTCTGTCTCTCATTTACTTCACCTCCTTCATGTCATCTGCCTGTTGATATAACTTTTATAAATATCGTAAAAGTAAATTAAAGTCTTTACCTAACGGTCTGCTTTTGCTCTCTCCGCACGGCGGCTGTAGCGCCGTCCAGCTGCACTCTTCCTTCTCACTGCCTGTTTCTTGTCTCTTCTCTCTTTCCTCCTTCCTTCCCTCTCTGTCCGTCCATGGCTCTGTCCGTCCATGGCTCTGTCCCTCCATGGCTCCCTCCATGGCTCTGTCCCTCCATGGCTCTGGCCATCCACAGCAGCAGGAGGGTGCACTTTGAGCGGATTAACACGGTGCCCATTAAGGGCCAGCGAGCTGCTCGCCGCAGCACCAGGAAGCACCACTCTCTCTCCAGAACCCTGCTCAGGTACCGCAGGCCAGGCAGGAGTCCCTCACCAGGCGGACGCGTTAGGGTCAGGATGCAGGTCAGACGGTGTCACTACCCGATCTGAGTCGCTGCCCAATGTGAGTCGCGCGTGCGCAGTGTCGCTGCCCGGACCCAATCTGAGTCCCATTTTACGACATGTTAGCTCCTAGCTAGCTTTGGTGAACATATTGGAAACTATATAGTATCCAGTCATGGAATTATATTTATCACCACTTTTTATCATTACTTTATCACCACTTTGACTGATGTGATGTGAAACATGATGGGTTTGTTTGCTACATCAGTTAAAATGGCCATGGCAACATAAAAGCTATAGCTGGGTAATGAGTCTGCATCAACCTTAATGCTATTCAAGTGTGAGACAATGACATTTGTCTTTCCAATTGAAGATACACAGTAATCTGTAGTAGTGAGCTAACGGCTAATAGCTAAATGTAGGTCTGTGCCGTAAACCGTGACACATCTACAGCTTGCAGCGACAGTGCACATGCGCAATCAGATTGGCCAGTGATCACATCAGGTACTGACAGTCGGGTTTATTTAGTGATGAAAAGTATCACAAATGTAGATAAGTAAAAGAGTATTTGTATCGGTTATGGTTTGCCCGCAAAGTTAATTCTGACATTGCTTTGTTTACACTTGTGCTAAATGAATCTACACCTGCAGCATTGGTCATTTACTTTCTCATAGGGATACTGACAAGATAGCTCAAATATCTTGTTGGTCTCCACCCATACTGACTGTCAGTGAGTGTTACCAGTGTTAAATGAGATTCACAAGAATTGTTGTTTTCCCTCGCTCTCGCTGGCTGTTACTGGCATAGCTGTGAGTCATGTCATTGATTAGTCACAACAACAGGGGCCAAAACCCATAGCTGCCATTTTCCTGTTGTAAATTCCTCTCCGTTCAGAGCTACAGTAACGAGCGAGCCTGGAAGTGGGCGGGGCCACACATTTCCCTGCACATCTGTCAAACAGCGTTCATCACTGAGGGACTGTTAGTGCTTTAGAGCGGGTCTCATTAGTGGGCCAGAGGTTGGGCTGGAGAAGGCTGTGGCTGGGTTTGGTTTGCCTGACGGGGTCTTTATTGGACGCAGATTAAATCTGATTGGTCCATGCCTCGGCATCCAGGTGTTCAACTGCGCTGCGCTCTATTTATAGCAGGCGAGGTCAGCGAGGGCATGGCCTGCGTTACAGCAGCGCCTTAAGGCAAAGGGATGGGCACACAGCTGCTGGTATTCTAGCGATTCAGTCATGTCACTGACACATATTTGGAAGGCATTGTAAACAAGACCAGACAACCAGTTTTGATTTGAATAGAATTATGTAATACAAGGAAGGCTGAGCGGAGCTAGCGAGATATAGACGCTAACCTAACTGGGCCATTATTTCCGTATCATTTATTCAGTAGGTTTGGTTAGCTGTGCTCATGCAGGACTTGAGGGCATCAAGCGTTCACATGCATACTCTGCAACTGGTAATTAGCCAGTTTACAAATAGCTATAGCTTGCCTGAACTTCCTGTGTAAAATGTTTCCACTTCCACTTCCTGGCCTCGGGGTGTGGGGACATTGTTTGCTCTGGTACTTATTAACTACAACGTGTTGTGGTTATATTCATCAGAGTTTGGTTGGAAGGGGATCAAGAGGAGAATCCAGGGCACAAATAAAATCTCCAAAGAATGCTTTATTCTATGCATTTGTTGATATACTTTTATGATTGATTGATTGATTTTATTTGATGTTTGGTCAAAAAGAACACATGAAACAGACACAATAAAGTCAAAGACTTGTTTCCATCGTGGTCCTTGGTCTTGGAAGGATCCACTAAGTCAGAACTTTTTTTTTTTTTTTTTTTGCAGTATTAGAACTCAGTACCCGGCCAGTACTCAGAACCCAGTCATCTATCTCTCTCTCTCTCTCTCTCTTTGAACATGTAGACTTTGGGAGAATATTTGAGCCTGCTGTGCAGTGTGTGTCCGTGTGTGTCCGTGTGCGTGTGCGTGTGCGTGTGCGTGCGTGTGTGCCTGTCTTTCTCTGTGTCTGGACCCAAACATGTCTGGGCTTATTCCCTCTGACTGAGGGCAGGTTTTTTTTTCTATCCTGGGAAATCGGGCCTTATCAGTGCCTTGCATGTTTGCCAACCCACTAGGGACTCTTAGGAGGGACATCAATCAGTAGCTCTATATCTCTTTGGCCAGTTTTAGTGTGCTAGATAGCTCGGGTTTAATCTATATCTATATATATCTATATCTATATCTATACCTCTTTGGCCAGTGTTAGTGTGCCAGATAGCTAGGGTTTAATCTGTCTGTGAGGGACGAGCTGCAGAACGAGCATGTGTGTGTGTTTGTGGTGTCAGGGGCACAGCGGACTGGTTTGGGGTCAGTAAGGACGGCGATGCCACGCAGAAATGGCAGAGGAAGAGCCTGCGCCACTGCAGCCTGCGCTACGGGAAGCTGAAGCCGCAGGTGATACGAGAGATGGATCTGCCCAGCCAGGACAACATCTCTCTAACCAGTACAGAGACCCCGCCTCCTCTCTATGTCCCCACCTCTCAGCATGGCATGCAAAAGGTACAGTAAAGCACATGTGTCTTTGGTGAATGCATGTTCTTATTTGACTAGCCAGTTGTCATCTGGCTGTGGCTGTTGTTGATCTTTCTCCAATTTCAGTCAAGGTACAGTACTGCATGTGCTCTAAAAAGTAGACATTTTTAGATGAAATATGTGACAGTCTGGTGAAAACAAGTAGGCAACCATGACATTGCACAAATCAAGATAAAATGTTAATTTTTTTAAGAAAGAAAGAGGTTTTAACTTAACTAACTACCGCACTCAATGTAACAAACATTGGGATCATTAAAATCATATTGGCAAAGTAAACTTTTTCAGGGAAAACCTCTTGAAACAGATTGGCTCCCGCAATTTGCAAATGCTTCCTTCCGCCTACCCATCTGTACTTGATGATAGAGGAGAAAGTTTGTAAAAACGGAAATAAGGCGGGACATCTGCTGAAGGCGGGCACATCCGCAAATTTCTCCAATCACCTGCATCGGTTTTATTTACATGTGTCGTGATTGGTCGAATACCATCAAACTTCCTCCGGTCTGAAGTGTTTTTTCTTTGGAAGATGACAACTTCCTCTGGCCAATTTTTAACGGGCTAAAGTACAAGACTGTCTCTGGAGTATTCGAAGATTGTGGGAGAGATAGACTGGCTTGAGAGACTATGGAAAATCAAGCTTGTTCACCAACTTTCAGGGCGATTTTCTCTGAATGTTGCATTTAGGGGTACGGACATTCAAATAAGCATTTTCAGATTTCAATTGACACATCATTTGAAAGCTTACAATCTGCACTTTCATAATCTGTAAAAAACTGAAAAAAATTACCTTGTTACCCAAAACACCAGTCCCTGTGACCCTGCCACATGTAAGGAGAATAACATTGATATTTGTCAGTTAGGAACTCATTTCAGCATAAAAGTGTATTAGAACCCAAACATTTTTTATTTGTCTTATTCATGTCCTGAGACAGAGAATCGTACTGTAGGTGAAATCTATCCCTCTTTCATTCCCTTCTAACTGCTCGTTCTTCCTGTCCGTCCCCAGATCGTGGACCCGCTGGCTCGAGGGCGAGCCTTCCGCATGGTGGAGGAGGTGGACGGCTACAGCGTGCCTCAGACACCCATCACCCCTGGAGCCGCCTCACTCTGCTCCTTCACCAGCTCCCGCTCAGGTCTCAACCGGCTGCCCCGTCGCCGCAAGAGGGAGTCTGTGGCCAAGATGAGCTTCAGGGCTGCAGCAGCGCTGGTCAAGGTGAGCCGCAAGGAACCAGATCCACTGGATTTAAAATCTAAAGCATTATGCAACCTCAAATTATCCATATATTTTCATTTTTACTGTGTACTGTGTAAGAGCCATAGAAATTTGGCTGTGATTAGTCATTGGATGAGAGACTACCTGGTGCTCAAAGTGGTGTTGGAGGACCAGTAGGAGGTGCTCTTCCCTCTGGGCTGAGGGATCTGGTCCCTCCAGTATGAATAATATCTCCAATGCCCCTGTGAGTCAGCACAGTCTTAAACCGAGGTCCTGACTCTGTCGTCAATAAACATCAGCACAGCCTTAAAGGGATAGTTTGGTTTGTTTGAAGTGGGGTCCTATCAGCTAGTTCTATACACTAACTGAAATAGGTACAGTGTTCTGGACGCTGAGCGCACCGTCTATCGAGACCCAGCACTCTGAAGCAACAGGCTCCACAGCTCTGTCTCTCTAGTAGGCTACAGGGGGCCAAGACCTAAAACGTAATTTAGCTACCTAAAACAACGCCCACCTAGGCACCTAAACAAATCAATATCAGTGTACATGCTCTATTTTGACAATTTTCATGGTAAATGGTAAATGGTCTGCATTTATATAGCGCTTTTATCCAAAGCGCTTTACAATGAGTAGATAGTCTACATTCACCCATTCATACACCAATGGCGGCAGGCTGCCACGCAGGGTGCCTACACACCATCGGGAGCAATTTGGGGTTAAGTGTCTTGCCCAAGGACACAACGACAGCAGCTGGGAGGGAGCGGGGATCGAACCGCCAACCCTTGCGTCATTGGCCGACCCGCTCAACCTCCTGAGCTAAAGCCGTCCCTTTTTCAGCGTTTTACTTTACCGTCAAACAGCCCTCTCATTCGGCACTACATTTCCTCCCAACCGTAGAACTACCGTATTCCTCGGCTAAACGCCTGCACAGAGCACAGAAGGAAGGCTTAGAAGAGAGACAAAACACTGACTTACTTTAGAGACAACAAGTCACCTGGCCTCTCTGGTCTGGGACGTTTTCCCCAATTTATCCTGGGAATGGTGAAAAAGGTCTGCAGGACACCGGCATTTAGGCAGCATATTATGGCAGTTCCTCGTATCTCTCTTTCTGCCTGTTCACTCTCTCTCTGCAAAAGTTCCTCTTCTGTATATTACTCTCTCTGGTTCATAATTGTATCCTCTTGTCGCTATCAAAATCACTCATATTTTCGTTCATGTATTCTATTTGTTGTGTCTTCACTAACAAACCGGGAGAAATAACCCAAAATAACAGCTGATCTGCGGAGTAATCCAGCGCCGCGGCTCTGTGCAGGCGTTTAGCAGAGGAATACGGTAGTTGTACGGTTGGGAGAAAAAGGTTGTGCCGACAACAGAGAATCACAGATCACAGATTAATTATTATTATTATGATTATGATTAGAAAAGTGCTGCATACATGTAAATGTACCGTAATCAATTATAACTAATTTGTGTGTGTGTGTGTGTGTGTGTGTGTGTGTGTGTGTGTGTGTGTGTGTGTGTGTGTGTGTGTGTTTGTGTGCGTGCATGCGTGTGCATGTGTCAGGGGCGCTCATTGCGGGACAACACTCTGAGACGGGCCCAAAGGCGCAGCTTCACCCCTGCCAGCTTCATGGAGGAAGATGTAATGGACTTTCCTGATGAGCTGGACACCTCCTTCTTTGCCAGAGTAAGGGAGGGAATACAATAATGCTGTTACTCCATCACTGTGTTTGTTATTATGAAAACAACAACAACATGATGTGTTGCTTCTCCTCCCTCCACCTACAGGACATCCTGATGCATGAGGAGTTGTCCACGTTTGCAGACGAGGTGTTTGAGACGCCGTCTGAGGCCGCCATGAAAGACGCGGAGCCCAGCAGCAATCTGGATGAGACGGAGCTGACGGGCAGCGCTCTGGATAAAACAGAGCTGGAGAGAAGCCACCTCATGCTGTGAGTCACATCCTGCTGTCTGAGGAGGAGCCAGTGCTTGTCTACAAGATGCAGTGTTAGCCAATAGGGCTTTATAAAACAATGATTTATTTAGCACTTGTCTACACTGAGTGAAGGCAATTAAGTCACAGGCATCTGGTGCAGGGATGCAGGAAACAGGGTTTTGAGTTTATTTCATGGTTGTTGTTAATTAAAAGACTGATGTGCATTTCCTCTCCAGGCCTCTGGAGCGAGGGTGGCGTAAGGCCAAAGAGGGAACCCCCGCGCCGCCCAAGGTGCCCCTGCGGCAGGAGGTGGTGAGCATTAACGGCCAGCGGCGGGGGCAGCGCATCGTTGTGCCCGTCAAGAAGCTGTTTGCCCGGGAGAAGAGGCCCTACGGGTTGGGCATGGTCGGGAAGCTCACAAACCGCACCTACCGCAAGCGCATTGACAGCTACGTCAAGAGGCAGATAGAGGACATGGACGACCATAGGTACCACGCCGCTCCTTCCCTCTTCTCTCATATTGATGGATTTTTTTTCCCGTTTGGTTAATATTGGTGTTCTGTCTCCTCCAGGCCTTTTTTTACATACTGGATCACTGTTGTCCATTTGCTGATCACTATCTTGGCCGTGTGCATCTATGGTATCGCACCAGTGGGCTTCTCCCAGCATGAGACGGTTGATTCTGTGAGTCCCCACTCCTGTTGAGGAGATTCTTCTATTTCCCACTTTCAGAAGGATTTTATTTCACTAAATCACTTTCATCTTTGTCATGTGGGCGTCTCTTGTCTTAGGTTTTAAGAAACAAAGGTGTGTATGAAAATGTCAAGTTTGTACAGCAGGAGAACTTTTGGATCGGCCCTAGTTCGGTAAGCATGGTCCCCAGTATTGTACTTTTCTTCACGTGATTGTGATTGTGTTCCACAGATAATATGAATAAGAGAAAGAATCGTATATACCAGTGTATTAATACATACAGCCTTTTAGATTTGAACCTCTGTCCTCACTGTGTGCAAACTCTTTCCATTGTTAGGAGGCTCTGATCCACTTGGGGGCCAAATTCTCTCCCTGCATGCGGCAGGATAAGCAGGTGCATGATCTGATCAGGGACAAGAGAGCTATCGAACGCAACTCTGCCTGCTGTGTGCGCAACGATCGCTCCGGCTGTCTCCAAACCTCCTCGGAGGAGTGCTCGGTTTGTAATCGAACCTCGCTCTCTACCTGTCTTCCTCCATTTGTCATGATTAATCCAGCCACCCGTCTAAACAGTGGGCAATTCAAATTCCTTCTCTGTGGATTTGATTGATTGATTGATTGATTGAAAAGTTTATTTCTATAGGGACAGATACATAAACATAGAGCATTCACAGGAAACTGTCTTTGTTATATATCCTGACATTTATAGCCTAAGCTAGTTTGCAATGTTTGTCCCTAGATGTTATAAGGCAAATATAAAAACAGGGTACAGAATAGAGACTATAGAATACAGCTGTTAGGTTACACAAAATATAAAACATAAAACAAATATACATCTGTTCTGTACAGTATACAAGATATGTAGTAAATATACATTAGTGTGTTAATGTAATACATTAATAACATCAAGGAAAGCAACATAAGATTAGCAACTTAAAATGGGGAGTTTTATCCACACTCACACCCATCCACTCTCCACTTTGTATCCTAGAGTACGCTAGCTGTGTGGGTAAAATGGCCGGAGCATCCGAGTGCTCCTCAGCTGGGAGGTAAAAACAGAAACTATGGCTCTGTGTGCCATCAGGACCCGAGGTGAGCTACACTGTTAAACACACAATCAAAACTCCATTCACAGCCTCACTGAAGTATGAGTCAACGTATATTTATTGTTTGGTTTCTCTCACTAAAGGATATGTCTAGAGCCTGCCTCGGTATCGCCTCATGAATGGCCCGATGACATCACCAAGTGGCCGGTGAGTTTTGCTATTTTTGACATCAGAGGCTCAGCAGCTACTGGGGCTGTGTCTGTCCTTCTGTCCGTCAAACACATTGACTGTATACAAAAACATGATGAAATCCTAGGTGATTTTGACATTTTGGAGGGACGATGCCTCTTTGCAACATGTTCCACAGTTTGAAAAAAATATACAGATTTTTTTAGATACTGATGGGGGGCCTTATAATTCAAGTTCAGCATTCTTGAAAAACTTGAATGCAATACCTCAGACAACATTGATCCGATTTTGATGAAACTTGGAGGGATGATCCATCTTGTTGCTGACTGGTTCAAGTGGCGCCTGCATCACTCGCAGCAGGGAGATGTCACATGTCCACTTCCTGACTGTGGTTCCTCTGCTCTGGCTTGTAGATTTGCACCAGGTACAACACAGGGAACCATACCAACCTGCCTCACATAGACTGCACCATCACAGGCCGGCCCTGCTGCATTGGAACCAAAGGGAGGTGAGGAGATCTTATGAACCTACTAGGAACATGTATACTCATCACACACATGATGAAGGACTCTTAATGAGGAGATCTTATGAACCTACTAGGAACATGTATACTAGTCACACACATGATGAAGGACTCTTAATGAGGAGATCTTATGAACCTACTAGGAACATGTATACTCGTCACACACATGATGAAGGACTCTTAATGAGGAGATATTATGAACCTACTAGGAACATGTATACTTGTCACACACATGATGAAGGACTCTTAATGAGGAGATCTTATGAACCTACTAGGAACATGTATACTCGTCACACACATGATGAAGGACTCTTAATGAGGAGATCTTATGAACCTACTAGGAACATGTATACTCGTCACACACATGATGAAGGACTCTTAATGAGGAGATATTATGAACCTACTAGGAACATGTATACTCGTCACACACATGATGAAGGACTCTTAATGAGGAGATCTTATGAACCTACTAGGAACATGTATACTCATCACACACATGATGAAGGACTCTTAATGAGGAGATCTTATGAACCTACTAGGAACATGTATACTAGTCACACACATGATGAAGGACTCTTAATGAGGAGATCTTATGAACCTACTAGGAACATGTATACTCATCACACACATGATGAAGGACTCTTAATGAGGAGATCTTATGAACCTACTAGGAACATGTATACTCGTCACACACATGATGAAGGACTCTTAATGAGGAGATCTTATGAACCTACTAGGAACGTGTATAGTTGTCACACACATGATGAAGGACTCTTAATGAGGATATCTTATGAACCTACTAGGAACATGTATACTAGTCACACACATGATGAAGGACTCTTAATGAGGAGATCTTATGAACCTACTAGGAACATGTATAGTTGTCACACACATGATGAAGGCCTCTTAATGAGGAGATCTTATGAACCTATAGGAACATGTATACTTGTCACACACATGATGAAGGACTCTTAATGAGGAGATCTTAGGAACCTACTAGGAACATGTATACTCATCACACACATGATGAAGGACTCTTAATGAGGAGATCTTAGGAACCTACTAGGAACATGTATACTCATCACACACATGATGAAGGACTCTTAATGAGGAGATCTTATGAACCTACTAGGAACATGTATACTAGTCACACACATGATGAAGGCCTCTTAATGAGGAGATCTTATGAACCTACTAGAAACATGTATACTCATCACACACATGATGAAGGACTCTTAATGAGGAGATATTATGAACCTACTAGGAACATGTATACTCATCACACACATGATGAAGGACTCTTAATGAGGAGATCTTATGAACCTACTAGGAACATGTATACTCATCACACACATGATGAAGGACTCTTAATGAGGAGATATTATGAACCTACTAGGAACATGTATACTCATCACACACATGATGAAGGACTCTTAATGAGGAGATCTTATGAACCTACTAGGAACATGTATACTTGTCACACACATGATGAAGGCCTCTTAATGAGGAGATATTATGAACCTACTAGGAACATGTATACTCGTCACACACATGATGAAGGACTCTTAATGAGGAGATATTATGAACCTACTAGGAACATGTATACTCATCACACACATGATGAAGGACTCTTAATGAGGAGATCTTATGAACCTACTAGGAACATGTATACTCATCACACACATGATGAAGGACTCTTAATGAGGAGATATTATGAACCTACTAGGAACATGTATACTCATCACACACATGATGAAGGACTCTTAATGAGGAGATCTTATGAACCTACTAGGAACATGTATACTCGTCACACACATGATGAAGGACTCTTAATGAGGAGATCTTATGAACCTACTAGGAACATGTATACTTGTCACACACATGATGAAGGCCTCTTAATGAGGAGATCTTATGAACCTACTAGAAACATGTATACTCATCACACACATGATGAAGGACTCTTAATGAGGAGATCTTATGAACCTACTAGGAACATGTATACTCATCACACACATGATGAAGGCCTCTTAATGAGGAGATCTTATGAACCTACTAGGAACATGTATACTCATCACACACATGATGAAGGACTCTTAATGAGGAGATCTTATGAACCTACTAGGAACATGTATACTTGTCACACACATGATGAAGGCCTCTTAATGAGGAGATCTTATGAACCTACTAGGAACATGTATACTCGTCACACACATGATGAAGGACTCTTAATGAGGAGATCTTATGAACCTACTAGGAACATGTATACTCGTCACACACATGATGAAGGACTCTTAATTTACTGTGGTTGCCCCATTCTTCAAGGTGTGAGATCACATCCCGGGAATATTGTGACTTCATGAACGGCTACTTTCACGAGGAGGCGACTCTCTGCTCTCAAGTAAGCAACTCTCTCCTCATTGATGCGTTTCATCTTTATCAAGCCATTAGAAGAGGTTCAGCACATCATTATGACAGAAGTCTGCGGTAACCGATACGTCTAATCAGCTCAGCAGATCACACTCATTCAATAGAATAGAATAGAAAACAGACCTTTATTAGCCTGAAAGATAATTTGTCTAAGTTAGCAAGCAGCACAATAATACATGCACAAATACACACACAATTTCTCTCAAACAGAAAGTATAAGATAGCTAACCAAGCCCACCTAGCCAATTGAATGTGTTCTGTATTCACTAGTCATGTTTATTTTCTCAGTAGGCCTATTACATGCATATACAGTAGTGGTAGTTGTATTAGTCTCATCATTGTCATCTGTCACACATCTATTGTCCTTTTTTTCCTGCAATAAAGCTAATTTCGTCTCGAAAAAAGATTGAAGGAGAACATTTGTGTTATAGTAGTATGTGGATCAGCAGTGTACTAGTATCTGTCATCTTCTGCATGCTGTTTATGTTTTATGATGGCTACTGTACATCTGTAGTAAGCGCAGTATTCACATTTTGCTTTCCTGTGTGTATCTTAGTGGTAATTAATGTAATTTTCAGGATGATATAATCTGCTGTGTCCTGTCTCCTGCCAGGTGCACTGCATGGATGACGTGTGTGGCCTGCTGCCTTTCCTCAACCCGGAGATCCCAGATCAGTTTTACAGACTCTGGCTCTCACTCTTCCTGCATGCTGGGTGAGTCGCGGCTGACCTCAGATCAGTTTTACAGACTCTGGCTCCCACTCTTCCCGCATGCTGGGTGAGTCGCGGCTGACCTCAGATCAGTTTTACAGACTCTGGCTCTCACTCTTCCTGCATGCTGGATTAGTCGTGGGTGTCTGACCTCACATAGTCGGTCTCTTCATTGTTAGACTGATGCTCTGCAAAAAAGAGCTTGAAAAGTAGCATTGTTTATTCGGACGTGTGCCCAGCAACAGAAACAAATAGACAGAACTCAGGGATTTGTAGGAGATGAAACGCAGTTCATTGTACTAGGTTGCATTTGATTGAAATTTTATGGACACTTTATTCTACATAGTGTTTTTTTTCAGCTGGCAAATGTGTGTAAGGTGAAAAAAGAAAAAAAATTAAACTATGTGAAAAATATTTACCACCCAATAGTATACACATATAAGTAAAAAACAGGGTACCATGAAGCAGAATAAAATGTAAAACAGATCACCCTACTGGAGGAAAACAAGGAGAGGTTGTCTAATGTGTCTCAACCATTACAACAGTTTGCCTGTACTGGCACTATGTCCTGTAATGGAGCCCCCTAGCATAAGAATGTCACATGTGCGTAATTGTACAACAGAGTGACAATAAATATCTTGAATCTTGAATCGACTGTTTTTCAGAGACTGGGTCAGAACCCAGCGGTAGACTGCAGGGTGATTAAAAGATACATTGGTGTTCCCAGATTATCCTGTATGATTTGCTATCAAAGGTAATTGGTTATATTATGTTGCCAAAGCATTTCCAAAACCATCTAATATAAGATGGGCTGAATAAGATAGTTGATATTACTATACTACTAGTGCTACTATAGTGGATATAGTAGCAGTGGCTGCAGTGTTTCATGTCACAATATATTTGACACAGTTGCTGATGAAGTGGCTCCTCGCTCACAGTGGTGTTCTGTGTATCAGAAGCCGTCTTCGGTGTAGTTCAGACCTGTCAGTCTCTAAGCACAAAGAGCTAAGCTCACTGTTAAGACGAGCAGTGCTTCACCTTCATGCAGTCTCTTATCTATCTCCTGGGTAATTAAAGAAAGTGCCTCGCTGCACACGCTCATTAGCCTTCAAGGAGATAGAGACAAGCTTTGGTGTTGAGGTGTTTCCCTCTTCTAGACAGGTGGATTATCTTCCCGACACGTGATCATTCACACACATATGCACACGCACACACACACATACACACACGTGCACACACGCGTGTGTGCGCACGCGTGCACACACACACACATACACACACACACACACACACACACTCACTCACACAGCTGTCCTTTATCATTCATAGCAGATTGCACGCATATCAGCATTTTGTCTTGTGTCTTTCATCCCAGAATCCTTCACTGCCTGGTGTCGGTGGCTTTCCAGATGACCATCCTGAGGGACCTGGAGAAGCTGGCAGGCTGGCTGCGCATCTCAATCATTTACATCATCAGTGGCATCACCGGCAACCTCGCTTCAGCCATCTTCCTGCCCTACAGAGCGGAGGTGATCACGAGTCGAACACTCTGAGATGTCACATCGCCTCTTACATATTAGATACTGTAGAAGCAGCGTGCGAGATTCACCTGCATGATGATGTAATTTGTGAACATGTCATGCGTTTGCTCTGGTTTACTGGTTTCTCTCTCCGCACATGCCTCAGGTGGGTCCGGCTGGCTCTCAGTTCGGCATCCTGGCCTGCCTGTTTGTGGAGCTGTTCCAGAGCTGGCAGATCCTGGCTCAGCCCTGGAGGGCCTTCATCAAGCTGCTGTGCGTGGTGCTGTTCCTCTTCGCCTTCGGCCTGCTGCCCTGGATCGACAACTTCGCCCACATCTGCGGCTTCATCTCCGGATTCTTCCTGTCCTTCGCCTTCTTACCCTACATCAGCTTCGGCCGCATGGACATGTACCGCAAACGCTGCCAGATCATCGTCTTCCTGCTGGTGTTTGTGGGGCTCTTCGCGGGCCTGGCGGTGCTCTTCTACGTCTACCCCATCAAGTGCGAATGGTGCGAGCTGCTCACGTGCATCCCCTTCACGGACAAATTCTGCGAGAAGTACGACCTCAACGCTCACCTCCACTGAGAGCGCGGAGTCTGAGCGCGGCCGAGCAGGAGGGCGTCAGGTCAAGAGATGTGGATTGGCAATTTGGCAGATGATGTCAGCCAGTCTGCGTCTCCACTCTGCCCCCTGTGTGGCTAGGGGAGTGTCGCTCCCTTCTCTGTGAACTCTGACGACATGCTTGTGTTTTTTACTCTGTCAGTATAAGTAGATATGCCACTGATCATAAGGACTTCCTGTAATCACCTTCCTTTTCACCGGCAGTCACACTCCTTCACTGGCCAGTGAAACAAGGATATGGCACTTGTAAACCTCAACAAAGCTCCCAGCTGCCCGTGTGTGTGGGGCAGTGATTAGAGAAGCCAGCACTGGTACAGAGAGAAGGAATATTTCTTTTCTTTTTTCTTTTTTACATTCACAGTTCAGAAGTAGGTTTTATTATTATTCAGGCAACCTTGTAAAGAACCAGGGACAAAAATCAAATATTGATACCTTTGGTGCCTTGTTGATAAATGTACCAACTACTGCCATATTTTTGTTACATTATGCTGAGCACTCGAATGTTTTCTTTTATTTGTTAATTGCTTCTCAAGAAGTGATTATTGTTTTGAACACGGTAGTGTTTTAGCTACCTGTCTACTCACATGTAACTGAATACAACAGTAAAACAAATCTACAAATTAGTATGGAAATTTGTCTGAATTTCTCTAAATTACCATAAAATGCCTGTAGAATGAAAATATTTTATAAAGTTTATTCAACTTAAGCTATTTTACTTGACTTTGGCCCATAGAAAATTGATCCACTTTACATCAAATACTTCTCCCTGTCACTTACTGCTGTAGACACATTTTCAATTGCATTGACAATTCAAACAGTTAGTGGCTACATGATCAGCAGGTTCTTTAATGACTCAATTTCATGATAATGATACAAATTTACAAATCACATACAAAATAATGAGCCAAAGCCTATGAATTCATCACACCTCTGGATGTATCGCTTTACAAAAATAGAATAGTATTTACATCACAACTGTAGTTTTAATGCATTAATAATATAAATAATCAAACAACATGGTTGATTTTAGACAAATAAATGGAATTAACAATACTCAACTCACTAAGCCTATTGATTCAGGAATATTGATTCAATGGCTGATACATGTCAGACTGTCAACTGCAATGGGAAGCCATAGGCTGATTTCACTGCAACCGTTTTGAGGTGGTAACGCAGGAAGCAGAGCAGGTGGAATCAAAAACATTCACGACGGCCCCTAGCACTGGAACACCTAAATGGAATGGAACCATTGTTAATGCTATTGATTACACCTGCTTTACTACCTGCTTACCATCTCAAAACAGTTGCTTTTCTTGCTCCCCTACTGTACATACTGTACCGCATTCCTTGCTGCAGTGGGTCAAGGGATGCTGTGAGGTACTAACATGAGGAAGTCCAGTAAGACCTGACTACAGCTGCTGCCGAAGCCTCTCTGCATTTCCATCTGTCAGCTGTGGTCTGGTCACCATTTGTGCCCTGAGTCTGCGTTACATAGATGTGAGTAAAGTGGGAGGAGGGCGGGGCTTTAGAGCTTAGCCACTACTAGCAGTTGCTGTTCCGCCGTGCGTACGCCTGTCCGCCGATCGTGTACTCCATCTCCTGGAAGCACATGTTGGACACGGAGATGGCCGACGGGCCTTTGGCCTTGAAGCCGGCCTTGCGGTAGAAGGACACCAGGAACTCCTCGCAGATGAGCAGAGCGCGGCGGAGGCCCGGCACGCAGCGCAGGTACTGGAGGTAGCGCCACAGCAGGATGGAGCCCTTGCCCTGCTGCCGACAGTGGCGGTGCACAGAGAGCACGTGGATGTGCACCGCGTGGCTGTCTGGGACGTGCTGAGTCATGGCCTCCTGGATGGGAGCGTTAAAAAAGAATCATTAGTGATGTCTGTATGATACGTACCATACCCTCACCAAAGATTAGATGAGATTCACATGCTTACTATAGGGGTTTGTCAAAATGTATAAGATCTGTCTGGAATAAGATTTGCATATTCTGTCAGATCAATAAATGCATGTTTTCCTAGAAGGAGAGTGGGTTTTCTCACCTGTGCGAGCCTCTCCTTGCCCCAGCCGGAGCCGATGATGAAGGCTACCAGCTGTCCCTCCTCAAACCAACCCAGGGACAACTCAGGACACTGGCCCAGGAAGTTCAGCACCTCGTCCAGGGTGAGTGGACACTCTCCAGACACTGAGACAAATGCTGAGGGGAGGGAGGGAAGAAATTGATGAGGGAAATCATTTATTCGCTTGTTCTCGTTGCAGACACTTGGGGCCCTATCTTACGCCTGGTGCAAGGCCAAGGTCATTGCTAGTTTCTAGCACTCAAAATATAATTTTTTCTCTTTTAATTATCACTGGGTCAGTACATCAAAGTACATGTTTCAACGACCCAGTGGTAAATAAAATAAAAAAAGGGAGAAACTACCAACGCACCAGGCATTAGATAGGGCCCCTTAATCATCTTAAGTGTGCTCTGCTAGTTTGTCAAAAGGCTGCTAACACCAGCACTTAGACGATGGTATTGAGTATCCTAATGTTTCAGTGTTTGAAATGTGATGACCCCCCCATTCTCAATGGAATATTGCTCTTTCTAATACATGTTGAATCCTGATCATAATTTAAACACATGTATCATGAGCAAAAGGTATACCATATAATATTGATAATGACACAAGATATTGTCTGGGGTTTGGTTATTGTAATATTGTGAAATAACTTAAATGTTACTTCTTCCTGGTCTTAAAGGCTGTGTTACAGTAAAGTAATACATGTAAAATTTTCTGAACTAATTAGCCTGTTCTGACTGATGGTTGGCTTCACCTGCTCATCATATCCACATTACGTATTAATGATTACACATTCCTGATTACTAATGATCATTCCTAATTTAAAAAATTGTCATATATCTTATGCACACATGAATGCTCACTCCCAAAATATCGCCACATTATCGATATCAAGGTATTCGAAAATATCGCCCTTGTTACAAGTTGTATTTGAAGTTAGAAAAAATGCAACGTGTCTAAGACATAGGCCTACTCTATTTGTGAACAGCAGAACGTTTCCATACCTTCCCTCTCGATCTCGAACACGCTGATGGCGTCCTGCGGGGTGAGGTTTCTGAACTCGCTGGCGGGGAGCGTGTGTCGCCTCTGCTGCCGCGGGCTGACCACTCTGACCGGCGTCTTCAGGAAGAAGGGCTTGAGGAACGGGGAGCTGCTGACCTGGTGCGTCATGGTGCCTGAATACTGGATGACTAGATGATGAGGCTCTTTCTACCGTATCTAACCAGTCCTCCCTTTTTATCAACCTGTCTTCTTCCTGTCCAGCCTGTCGGCAATCTAAATTTTATATCGATGCTCTCAGTGATGCAGTTTACAGTCTTGAGTTGAGGCTGCCAATACAAAGCCTGTAGGCTACTTCAAAACTGAGGTTGCCGTGTTCTCTGCTGCTCCCGCACTCTAACTGACGTCCGTGGTCGAGATGCTGACCCTCGTGTCTTATCTGCTCCTCTCCTCCTCCTCGGCTCATACAGGCTCTTACCCTTCCTCTCCTCTCTCTCCCTCCCTCTGATCTCATAAAGTGGTCATCCCAAAGTAGGATTGCTGTCTGCGCACGTCTCCAAATTCTCCAAATCCCCTGCCATCGAATGACCACAACTCTTGTTTCCAGTGTCTTTCTCATGTGTTGTCTATGTTGCATGTTTGTTAAAGGGCCCAATTCAGAGGCATAGTCAGCTCAATAGTCGCAATATTTCATCATAGTTGAATTAGACACTCTACTTTCGATTGTTCTTCTGTATCTTCGGTTCACAATGGCGCAAAATCTCCATTTTAACAAGTCAGTCTAATATTGAGTCCTAGAAATCCTACATTTCTTAAAATAAGAGAAGAAATCTGCTTCTAGGGTTAAATTATTTCACATGTTTCTGATGCAAATCAACTTGTTTAAAGAGTTGTATCATTTTCTTGATAGTAGTGCAGTGATGCCTTATTCTGACTTATTTTAAGGCTGGCTTTACACGGTGAAACTTGCACGCAACTAGTTGCAGGTTGCAAGTTGCATGCAACCCAATTTCCATGCAACTTCACAGTTACACAAAGCAATTAAAAAATAATCAAGTCTCGTGCAACTTGGCAGTTTCTTCCAGCAAAACTAGCTAGCTAGATTGGTCATTTTTCATCTATTGTATGGTTTTCTTCTTTTTTCAAGTGAGAATTGTCATTCTGCATCTTTGTATCGTATTTCATATCGTTTTCTCGCTGGAAAATATCAATTCGGACTCGGAGGTGTTGTATCGGTTTTTCTTCTGGCACTGGCTGGCTGGTTGGCTAGCTAGCTAGCTACTTTGTTAGATAAAATATGGCTGTCCCGGGCCCCGAGAATAGGAAGAGAGCTATTAGTGCATTAATACTCATGGATATGTTGGAGGAGGAGGAGGAAAAAACACAACATGAAAAAAAAGTTAAACGTATGTGGGTGAAGGACTGGCTACTTAAAAGACATACCAGTGGATCGTTTCACACTCTTTTCAAGGAGCTTGATCCAATGAGCCTCCGGTGAGTGCATTGTTATTATTTTTCTCAAATTTATTGATTGATTCAAGGAAAATAAATAAATAAATAGCTCGTTGTTGCCACCTTGTGACAACAGTATGAAATTGTAGCTTCATATATAGATAACTGATTATCATTAAAACATATATAGCATAGCATTGAACAGTTATGTGATCACTATACTTCACAACATGTTAATATTATTATTTTTAACCCATGTAGATCCTGGCTCCGCATGGATCAGAATACATTCAATGCTCTGGGATGCTCATCAAACATCTGAAGTTCGTTGCGGGTGTGACCATGTACGGCCGAGTTACAAACCGCTTTCTGTCTGGCCAGTAGGGGGCGATCTGCCTATCACTCCAAATTGTCATGTAGATGTGTTCCGGCTGGGATGGTCATCAAACATGTGAAGTTTGGTGCGCGTGTGAGCATGTAGGGGCGAGTTACAAACCACTTTCTGTGTTGCCAGTAGGGGGCGCTATGACTATAAATGGATATTGACATATAGATGTCTACAGGCATGGACACTTATGCATGCCACGTTTGGAGCAGATTGGACAATCTACAATAAAGTTACTCCAACTTCCTGTGTGGCCAGTAGGGGGCGCTCTGCCTATAACTCCAATTGGTCATCTAGATGTCTTCAGGCTGGGATGCTCATCAAACATGTGAAGTTTGGTGCACGTGTGAGCATGTAGGGCCAAGTTACAAACCACTTTCTGTGTTGCCAGTAGGGGGCGCTCTGCCTATAACTCTAAATGGTCATCTAGATGTCTTCAGGCTGGGATGCTCATCAAACATGTGAAGTTTGGTGCACGTGTGAGCATGTACGGCCAAGTTACAAACCACTTTCTGTGTTGCCAGTAGGGGGCGCTATGACTATAAATGGATATTGACATATAGATGTCTTCTGAGACTGCGCACTGATTCAGACAGCCAGAGCCTATGTGATCAGCTGACTGGTTCTCAGCATTTTGATTGGCTGTTGCATGAAACTAGTTCCACAAAGTTGAGCGCTTTGCAACTGTTGCGGCTGAGTTTCACAGAAGTTTCAAGTGAGTTGCAGAAGGATTTATACCATGCAATTCATTTGCAACTTGGTTTCACCTAAGTTTCATGCAACTAAAGTTGCGTGCAAGTTTCACCGTGTAAAGCCAGCCTTAAGATATTGACACTCATTTCTCGAAAATTCCTGAAACAAGTGAAACTGCATTGCAAACAAGTGGACTCATCTCACTGAAATTAGGATTTTAGGACTCAATAATAAACTAAATGACTTCAAGATGGGATTTGTTTGCAGTTCTGTAGGCTATATGTAGGCTACCTCCTCTATAAGTCTTATCAAATGTTTCCCAGGTATTTTCAGGTACATTTACAGGTGTATTCATTGTGTGGTAAACATGTCTGTGATGACGAGGATTCATGCCAGATTTGATGAGAATAATCCAGGCTGATTCATTACTGTCACTGTCTTATCTACCACAGAGAAACGTGCTGTTGTTCAAACGTGATGAGGGAGGATTTCCACACAGCACATGTATGCATATCGGCACATGCCCTGTGCTGTCAGGATGTGTGGGGTGACTGAGGTGTGGGATGTGCACCGCGTGGCTGTCTGGGACGTGCTGAGTTATGGCCTCCTGGATGGGAGCGTTAAAAAAGAATCATTAGTGATGTCTGTATGATACGTACCATACCGTCACCAAAGATTAGATGAGATTCACATGCTTACTATAGGAGTTTGTCAAAATGTATAAGATCTGTCTGGAATAAGATTTGCATATTCTGTCAGATCAATAAATGCATGTTTTCCTAGAAGGAGAGTGGGTTTTCTCACCTGTGCGAGCCTCTCCTTGCCCCAGCCGGAGCCGATGATGAAGGCTACCAGCTGTCCCTCCTCAAACCAACCCAGGGACAACTCAGGACACTGGCCCAGGAAGTTCAGCACCTCGTCCAGGGTGAGTGGACACTCTCCAGACACTGAGACAAATGCTGAGGGGAGGGAGGGGAGAAATTGATGAGGGAAATCATTTATTCGCTTGCAAATCAACTTGTTTAAAGAGTTGTATCATTTTCTTGATAGTAGTGCAGTGATGCCTTATTCTGACTTATTTTAAGATATTGACACTCATTTCTCGAAAATTCCTGAAACAAGTGAAACTGCATTGCAAACAAGTGGACTCATCTCACTGAAATTAGGATTTTAGGACTCAATAATAAACTAAATGACTTCAAGATGGGATTTGTTTGCAGTTCTGTAGGCTATATGTAGGCTACCTCCTCTATAAGTCTTATCAAATGTTTCCCAGGTATTTTCAGGTATTCATTGTGTGGTAAACATGTCTGTGATGACGAGGATTCATGCCAGATTTGATGAGAATAATCCAGGCTGATTCATTACCGTCACTGTCTTATCTACCACAGAGAAACGTGCTGTTGTGATGCAACAAACGTGATGTTGTGATGCAACAAACGTGATGAGGGAGGATTTCCACACAGCACATGTATGCATATCGGCACATGCCCTGTGCTGTCAGGATGTGTGGGGTGAGTGAGGGGTGGTGTGACTGACTGCATGTGGAGATAGGCTAGGCGTGTTTCGGGAGACCAAGCGCATGTGGGCTAACTCTACTGAGGGAGGGGGAGATTTGTGTGGATTGTTGTGGGGATGAATTCATGCCTCAAAGAGGTTTAGCACACACTAATTAAATGGGAAAGCACTTGCTTTGAATGGCCTGAGGTAAAGGTAAACCTGTTGATGCTGAATTTCTCCACAATCAACAGACTAGAATTCAGTGATTTTATTTCATTCTAAATAGGCTAGTTTATATCTCCATTGATGTATATCGTTTTTCACCCAAAAGGAAACACTTTTTTTTTTATAGTATAAGACTGTACAAGTCCCTATTAAGTTTAACTTTCTTATAGTCAGCTGTGAAAATTCCAGTTGCACTTGGTCTGTGCTGAGGCAAAACATTTCAGAATATTAAAAACTGTATTTTTCGTGTAATTACTGCACTTTATATAGCTAATGTGTTAAGACTAGTATAGGCTACCACACCAAAATATGAAAAACCTAGCCAAGCGCTAGGTAAGCACTAAGAGCATACTTCAATGCTTCAGTTTCCTTTTCAAGTGTCAACTTGAAAATGAAACTTGTAATGAAAGTCAATCAATTCCTTGATATCAAACCAATCCTTTAATGCATCTTTTCTGAATTGTTCATGTCTTTTCTCTTTTCACATCTTTTATAAATCTTTCATGTCTCTGCAGCAGCCAGGCAGGCTTGACACTGCAGTTGTCCAGCTTGAGACTTAACCTTAATATCGTTCAGCCCGCAGAGATCAAACCCAAATACAATTGTTTTATTTAAGGATTATTGTTTCAGCCTGTTGCGTCCCTTCAGACTTCACTAGAGTGACAGATGAGAAATCTCCTTTATTTGGAGCCTAATAGCTACATCATCTGCACAGCTGGCCAATTATGAATAAGACAACATCCCCACTCAAACATGGCTGTTCACAAATGACCTTTTGTAACCTGCACCTCCCCTCATCGGTCCAGGCGATGGTATCCTGACAGAGACAAATGACAAGGCAGGCGCAGAGGCTTTGTGGCCTAGTGTTTCAGCTGATGCAGGGGGAGTTCAGTATGCAAACAGTCTATAAGAGAATAACAGAATTTAGCCATCATCATGGCTGACGGTCAGACAGGAATTGTGAGCCTTTGTGGATGGAAAGCCACTGCAGAGCTGTATAGTAGATTAAACTGTCTGGCTTTATGTAGCTATAAGCTCACCCACTGACCTTACTCTCTCAAAGTGCCATAGACACTAATCTCATTTACGGCACAAACACACACACACACACACACATACATACTCTCACTAACACACACACACACACACACACACACACACACACATGCACACGCGTGCACGGACACAGTGTATTATGTTTTTACAGGCAAGCTCGAAGGTAAAATGTAACTGAATTGCCATTAAATTCCCTTTCTGATCATGATGGAAATTCCAAAATTCTACCACTAGGAGGCTTTGGTGTGTATAAATGAAGCCTGTGTTAGTTCATTCAAGACATGGAAGTCATGGGCTACCCCCAGCTGTAACCAGCTGACCACCGCCGATTGGATCATCGTTTAACCATAACCATTCGCCAATCACTGCCATTCTCACAACAACGCGGGCCGTTTAAATATGGCCTCCTCTCTCACTCAATCTGCTCCACCTATGCTGCCTGTTTGAGAAACACTGCTCTAGAGTCTGCATGGCTCAAAAAGTGAACATGTTTCCATGTCTTGCTCTGTTACTCACTATGGCTTAAATTTACCTGGAATCTTGTATCCCCATGTAGGATTTTTGCGGCCCTCCCTGCTCGGTGTAGCATGCTGCTGGGTCAGTTCAGGGAGGAGCATCTTCTGTAAAGAGCGGAGCCTTCAACACCAAACATAACTGTATTTCCATTGTGTTCTTGAATTAATTTCTTTCTGTGTGCTCAGACAATATCATACAGTAAATGTTTATACATGTGTACTTTCAGATGGTATAAATCATGTTATACTTACTTGTAGTCAATCTTTTAAATGACCAGAAAACACCCAAAAGAGTCAGATGTTAAAATTAAAATAAATAGATAGTACTGTAATAGTAGTCCATAATACAATACAGCCATTAGTCTGTAAATAACATAAAACAAGATGGTGGTGGTAAGTAGAATAGGGTACAAGTAGGCTATATTTATAAATGTCTATCTAGCCTAAGTCCCTGCCCTTCCAGTGGACCCACATGGGACCCTACTTCGGAAAAGTAGTCAATGGCGAGAGACAAATAATTTTTTGTTTGGGGGAATTGTCCTTTGCTTCTGGAACAGCTTTCACCTCTTCTTCACAGAGGATCCAGCCCCCTCTGACATTATGCACATTCTAGAGGGGGTCTCAGACTTTCATGCTTCAAAGGCTTCTAGACTCTTTAGCCCTGTTGTGTTCATAGTTTTAATCAATGCCAAGGAACATTTCAAGCTGATCCGATGTTTTATATTGCCAGATACCATACACATTTTAAAACTTTTGAACCAGGGGCAGAAGAAGTGAACTGTCACTTCTGTGCTATATTGCAACTCTGCAAATGTACCACGAAACCACCATGTGCTAAAAAAAGAACCAAGCCAAACACCTACAGTACATGCTTCTCAACGTGTTTAACCGTTTTCAGATGATAAAAAACCACATGCAACCATTCCTGTGAACAAGAATAAATGTATCTGGACCCAAATAAACATAACATAATAATAATATGACTATTGACATTATGACAATGCACTTTATTTATAGACACAGAATTACAACCAATTAAATGTGGTTTACATTGATATATATATATATATATAAAACAATTGAGCAATAATTAACAATTAGTAAATGCAGAAGAGTGGGCCTAGCTTTAGGATATTGGCACGTCTTTGAGCCAATCTGTGGATATTATGTGTGATGAAAATTGTTCCCTTTAACTCTATTCTCAGCTATACATGACTGTAGAATAGATGGTAGAAGGCTCTCTCTCTTCTCTTCACCTCATCTTTTCCCTCTATTCCACCGCTCCCCCTTCTCTCTCTTCCTCTCCTCCTACATGGAGCTGACCCTGGTGTCATTGTCTGTGTTGCTCTGTCCCTTCTCTTGATCGCTGGTCATCCTGTCACAGGCGGGCCAGTAGCTTGTCTACAGCTCCTCTCCTCATGAAAACATACAGAACCAAGTCCACCAGAGGACTGAACTGGACAAATAAGAGAGCCAGCTCAGTCGAACTTTCTTCCACCAGGAATGTAATGATGGTGGGCAGGAACAGCAGCGTGTAGTTTAGCAGCACCAGAACCAAGGCTCCCACGACCCGCCGTTTTTCCTCAGGTGGGACAGACATGCAAACACACAGAGCTTTGAGGGTCCCAACCAGGAAGAAGATGAGCAAGGGGAAGGGGAGGAGGAGGGAGATGGCGAAGAGGGTTAATGGGAACGAGGTGTCAATAAAATACATGAGTATTAAGTGGCCTATAGAGAAGACCCAGACCATGAAGGAGACCACCAGAGGGACCTTGATGTTTCGTCTGAAGCGGTACCACAGTGGATAGGTGATGACCAAATACCTGCAATAAAGATAGATACATAGATACTGTACATAGATACATAGATGCATCAGAACCAAAAACACAAACACACACCTACACACCCATAGAGAAAAAACACATGAACTTCATGTGCTCACATGTGAAAACATGTTAAATTTCACATGTGAAAACATGTGGAACACATGTGAAACGTGCTTTGCCCATGGGAAGCGTGTGATTTTGGAACGTTTTCATATGTGAAATGTGTGAAACCCATGTAAATTCCCATGTGATTACATGTGAAACCTATGTGATTACATGTGAAACCTATGTAAATGTTGTTTTCCACATGTGGAAAACATGTTGCTATACAACATTTGACAAAACATGTTATCACATGTTAGAACATGTGATAACATGTTTTCCACATGTGAAAATGTTCCAAAACCACATGCTTCCCATGGGTTTCCATGGTGTTCCACGTTTTCACATGTGAAATTTAATATGTGTCCACATGTGGACACATGGTGAAACATGTGGACACATGTGAACCTCATGTGTTTTTTCTTTAAGTGGCACACACAAATGGTTTACCTTTCCAGGGCTACACACACCATGAAGCCAACACTGGCCATCAACCCAAAGTAGTAGATGTGCAAGATGTTGAAGTCTGTTGTCTCCAGGATGACCATGCAGCACATCTGGATGAGATCAGAGATGAGTAGGTTGATGACGTAGATCGGAGCAGCTTGACCACCTCGCACCTACAGAAACATTGGTATATTAAAAAAATAGCCAGAAAAAGCAAAAATAAATGTATTTGAATAAATGAATTAAAAGAATGAATTATCAGTGAGTAAAATATAAGATGTTGTGTTTCTTCTCTTACAATAACAGCAATAAAATGACAAGTTGAAGCACAAGATCCCTGTGTTTTTACTGTTCAAGTTCAGGGGGAGGGTGCTTTTATGTGTCCAGACCCAGGGGCCCATCATGTCATAATCTGTCTATGAGTCTGTCTGTCTGTCTGTGAGTGAATGAGTGAGCAGAATTGTGTTCGGCCACAGCTATGCCATTTTAAGTGCAATGCCAACTAAGGGCCAACTAAATAGGCGAAAATTGCTAATTAGTGGCCCAAATGAGTCAACACAGGTTCAGCACCACGGAGAGCTCCATTCATTAGCTACTGCTGGAGCTCACCTGAGCTCAGCTGAGTCGGCCCACCTCACATCTGGGCCGAGTTGCAATCAGCCAGGGAAGTGCACTATGAAAACCCTCTGGGGAGTGAGAGGAGAGGCTGCATGCTAACTCTGTGAGTGAGGCCTGACTAAATGGTCAGTCACATTTTTGTTCTCAAAATCTCATTCTTGTTGACACTGGTATATTCTATCTGCATCTTGCACTGTGAAAGAGGATCACAATCAAAATAAGCCATCAGGCTTTCTTGTGTTTTTAAATCTGCAATTTTGAATATCTTATATGGGGACTGAAATTATGTTCAGCCGTTGTTTTAAAATTGTATCAAATAAAACTAACACAGGGACAGGTGTTCCACTGGTAAATGAAATACATGAATCAAGGCTTGGATGAAACATTAGGCAGAACTTGACAGAATAAAAATGATACAAATACAGAAATTGTATCACCTTGATATCGATAGAGCTCACAAAGACAAATATATCAATCATAACACACACCAGGGAATACAGAGCACAGAAGGCCAGCAAGGTCAAAGGAAGGCCGATGGCGGTGACGATCCATGTCGTCACACTTCGAGCGGCTGCTATGCCTTTGTTGTAGTCAAGGTCGTAGTCATAGTCATACGTTGTGGTGTTGTAGTAGTTGTACTCTAAGGTGGTGGGGTTGTTCAAAGCTTCCATTCTTCAGTGTAAGATCTGTTGTTGGGGATAGCAGAGCAGGGAATGTGGGAGGGTTTCTTAAGGTTTCACTTCTCTTACTACCACTACCGCCTAAAGGGGACATGAGACATTTGATCATATGACTCGAGTTCATTTGTACAGTCAACCTAGTGACATCATAGCAGCGCCTAGTTGGCAAAAAGCTGAAATGTTGTTCATCTTTCTAGCAAATAGGTACATTTCAGACTTGAAAGCAGTGTCCTGTCTTGTCTGAGGTGAAATGCAAATTAACTAGAGTCATATGATCAAAAGTTTCGTGTCCTCTTTAACATGGGGAAGGGAAAACTGAAGTTGTTCACTGATGTCCAATGCTATTAGTCTGGGTAAAACCATCCTGATTCATCTTACATTCTGTTTTGCTCTACATATCAGGTCTCCAAGCAGTCCACAGTCATTTCAGTGGCGGGAGTACTTGCTTTGACAGACAAACCCTCCAGCCAATCAGCGTAGTGACATCATCAGTGGGACTCTCTGATGATGTCACAATGCCTATTCCTTAGCCCCGCCCCCTCCATTGACCCGACCCGGGTCCGCTCTAAAATGTAATGGGTTTCTTCCTTGGCCCATGCTACACCCTTCCACCAAGTTTCATGAAATCGGCCCAGTAGTTTTGCCGTAATAACAGACAAACGGACAAACGGCACCGAACATAACCTCCTTGGTGGAGGTAATAATGCCAACTTTGACAATGTTCCACTACTTGGATTTTCCAGGACTTACTTAGTATGTTAAATTGGAAGGTTTCATGACCTGAATACAACAAAAATAATTTCTGTTGCATTTAGTTTAAAGGGATAGTTCGGTTTGTTTGAAGTGGGGTCCTATCAGCTAGTTGCATACACTAACTGAAATAGGTACAGTGATCTGGGCGCTGAGCGCACCGTTTATCGAGATCCAGCACTCCAAGCAACAGCCTCCACAGCTCTGTCTCTCTACTACACGGGGTCAAGAACTAAAACGTAATTTAGCCACCTAAAACAACGCCCACCTAAACAAAACGATATCTGTGTACATGCACGCTCTATTTTGACAATTTTCAGCGCTTTACTTTTCCGCCAAACAGCCGTCGCATTCGGCACTGCTTTTTCTCCCAACCGTACAACTACCGTATTCCTCCGCTAAAAGCCTGCACAGAGCACAGAGCCGCGGTTTACAAAACAGGAAGGCTTAGAAGAGAGACAAAACACTGACTTACTTTAGAGACAACAAGTCACCTGGCCTCTCTGGTCTGGGACGTTTTCCCCAATTTATCTTGGGAATGGTGAAAAGGTCTGCAGGACAGGACACCGGCATTTAGGCAGTTCCTCGTATCTTTCTTTCTGCCTGTTCACTCTCTCTCTGCAAAAGTTCCTCTTCTGTATATTACTCTCTCTGGTTCATAATTGTATCCTCTTGTCACCAAGGTGAATGGCATATAGTCCTCGCTATCAAAATCACTCATATTTTCGTTTGTGTATTCTATTTGTTGTCTTCACTAACAAGCTGGGAGAAATAACACAAACTAACAGCTGATCTGCGGAGTAATCCAGCACCTCTGTGCAGGCTTTTAGCGGAGGAATACGGTAGTTGTATGGTTGGGAGAAAAAGCAGTGCCGAATGCGACGGCTGTTTGGCTGAAAAGTAAAGCGCTGAAAATTGTCAAAATAGAGCGTGCATGTACACAGATATCGATTTGTTTAGGTGGGCGTTGTTTTAGGTGGCTAAATTACGTTTTAGTTCTTGACCCCGTGTAGTAGAGAGACAGAGCTGTGGAGGCTGTTGCTTGGAGTGCTGGATCTCGATAAACGCTGCACTCAGCGCCCAGATCACTGTACCTATTTCAGTTAGTGTATGCAACTAGCTGATAAGACCCAACTTCAAACAAACCGAACTATCCCTTTAAGGTTGGGTCATTTTTTCTCACAGATTGCTTAGACTAGGGGTTCCCAACCTTTTTTGGCTTGTGATCCTTTGACGTCACAAAAATCAACAAACCCGA
>NC_139644.1:24547273-24817273 GCF_964638095.1 Poromitra crassiceps | reverse complement strand
AACCTTTAACTATAGCACCTATCAGGCAGATTGGGGAAATATTTCTGGAGCTAGTAATGGATGCCAATATCTGTCATTAGGCCAAATTTGATGTATCTGTACCAATTCACGGGAATGTGTGCCAATGCGGACACATCTGTAAGTGTTCCGGACTGAGTGACTGACTCACCCGAAAATGCCTCCTTATGACCACCACAGGCGCTGTGGTATTGCAAATTGCTCTAGGTGGTAAAAAGCTCCTCCCATCTCTTCAACTCCTCCCCCCCCTTGACCCCCTTCCTATATGGAGCTGGCCCTTGTTTTGGCGGTGTTGTCTGTGTTGCTCTATCTGTTCACTTGATCCCTGGTCATCCTGCACCAACACAAGCGGGCGAGTAGCTTGTCTACGGCTCCTCTCCTCATGAAAACATACAGAACCAAGTCCACCAGAGGACTGAACTGGACAAAGCTAAGAGACAGGCTAGGAGAAATTTCAATTTTTGAACTTCCTTCCACCAGGAATGCAATGATCGTGGGCAGGAATAACAGTGTGTAGTTTAGGAGCACCAGAACCAAGACTCCCACGAATCGCCGTTTTTCCTCAAGGGGGACAGAGGAAGCAGACAGAGCTTTGAGGGTCCCAACCAGGAAGAAGATGAGCAGAGGGAAGGGAAGGAGGAGGGAGCTGGCAAAGAGGGTTAATAGTAACGAGGTGTCAATAAAATACATGGGAATTAAGTGGGCGATAGAGAAGGCCCAGACGATGAAGGAGACCACCAGAGAGACCTTGATGTTTCGTCCACGTCTACGGTACCACAGTGGACAGGCGATGCCCAAATACCTGTAAAACAAGATAGATAGCTATATATACTGTACAAAAATATGAATGCAACACTTGTTTTTGCTCCCATTTTTCATGAGTTGGAATAGAAGTTATTTTTCTATGTGCACAAAAGGTTTATTTCTCTCATATTTTGTTCATAGATTTGTTTATCCGTGTTCATGAGCATGACACGTCTCCTTTGCCAAAATACTCCATCCACCTGACAGGTGTGGCATATCCAGATGCTGATTAAACAGCATGATTATTGCACAGATGTGTCTTGGGCTTGTCACATTAAAAAGACACTCTAAAATGTGTAGTTTGATCACACAACACAATGCCACTGATGTCACAAGTTGTGAGGGAGCATGGAATTGGCATGCTGACTGCAGGAATGTCCACCAGAGCTGTTGTCCATAAATTGAATGTTCATGTCACTACCATAAGCCATCTCTCATGTGTTATGCTGCCTTCAAATGGAACTGGGGAGCTTGTAGTTATGACATGGTTACGATGTGGTTACCACATGGGAAGTTGTGTACATTTTCATCTGATCACTTCTCAACACCAAGTGGCACCCGGCCTTCATCCACCTGCCAGGAGTGGCATGTCATCATGCTGATTAAACATCATGATTATTGCACAGGTGTGCCATGAGCTGGTCACAATAATGCTACCTTCAATGGGGTCATGTTTACCGTGTTCACGAAAATCCATAATATGAACGCGGTCACGGCTTCGGAAATGGACATTTTCTGAAAGCTCTGAGTTCACGATATTATGGTGTCTACAACTTCCCATGTCATTTTAGAGTGGTCTTTTATTGTGACCAGCCCGAGGCACACAGGTGTCTGCAATAATCATGCTATATAATCAGCATCTGGATGTGCCACACCTGTCAAGAGAAGTGCTCACTAACACGGATTCAAACAAATTTGTCAACCAAATTTGAGATAAATAAGCCCTTTGTGTGCATAGAAAAAGTATTGGGTCTTTTATTTCAATTCATGAAAAATTGAAGCAAAAACAAAAGTGTTGCATTTACATTTTTGTTCAGCAGATATATAGATGCATCAGAAACACATGCACGCGCACGCATGCATGCACGCATGCGCGCACACACACACACACACACACACACACACACACACACGCATGCACACGCACACACACATGCACACACACACACACACACACACACACACACACCCACACACACCCACACAGATGGTTAGTACCTTTCCAGGGCTACACACACCATGAAGCCCACGCTGACCATCAATCCAAAGTAGTAGATGTACAAGATGTAGTCTGATGTTGTTGCCTCCAGGATGACCATGCAGCACATCTGGATGAGATTGGAGATGAGGAGGTTGATGACGTAGATTAAGATCGGAGCAACTTGGCCATCTCGCACCTATAGGAACAGTGAAATAAATAAATAAATAAATGATAAAATAATAAATAAATAATATATAATACATAATAATAATAAATAAATAAATAAATAAATAAATAAATAAATAAATAAATAAATAAATAAATAAATAAATAAATACATAAATAAATAAATCATCCAAAAAAAGAAAAGAAAAGAAAGTGGGGCATCTGGGTAGTCTAGAGCTAAAGCCACCACCGCTGAGACCTGGGTTCAATTCCCGGCAGCGGTACTTCCGGTTTGGTTGGGCATCCATACAGGCACAATTGGTCGTGTCTGCGGTGGGAAGCTGGATTAATGTAATGTTTCTGTGTTCAATTTAGAATGTTTTTGTTGTAAAGTTAAAACCATCTTAGGAAGGGGGGGACCGCATCGATTTTTTCCTTCCCGTTGTTATTTTTTGTTCTCGCTTAAACCGAATGTTTTATGGTCACTGAAGATTCTCTGGAAGACCTTTTGGCTTGGTTCGAGCCTTAAAACTCGTTATATTTGAATTTACCGAAATGTCTATGGAGAAAATAGACACGGAACTTACTTCCGGGGCAAATTACGTCACAAAAAGTCACGTGCCTGTTGAGCTCTATAGTCGTTTGTTGTTAGTGCTGCTACTGGGGCACGCTAAGGGGCACGGTGGCTCAGTGGTAGAGCTGTCGCCTCACAGTCAGAAGGTCCTGAGTTCGTTTCTCACCTGGGACACTCTGGGCGCTGTGGTTGTGTTCCCCCCCATATCTTCAGTGCCTACTGCCCAGGTGGGGTATCTCGTCGTAAGGGCCTTTCTCTCTGTGTGGAGTTTGCATGTTCTCCCCGTGCTCCCCCAGGGGGTTCCTCCGTATATAACCCCCCCACTAAAAAAAACATGCAGAAGATCAGATCGTCATCGTCATCTGACCAGTGACGACAACACCCGAAGCTGGTCCCCGGGCGCTGTACGAGAAAGCGACCACTGCTCCTGGCCTGCCCCCCGGAGGAAAGGACATGCCTGGATGGGTTAAATGCAGAGGACACTTTTCACCGGGCACCGTCAGCATGAGTGTGTTGTGGCTGCATGCATGTGTTGTGGTGTTCGTGTGACAATAAAATACGGGGCTTGTCCCGTTACGAGAGTTTTTTTTTTTTTTTTTTACTGTGCACCCCGGTCTTTCTTTCTTTCTTTCTTCTTTCTTTCTTTCTTTCTTCCTCTCTCTCAACCCAACCGGTCAAGGCAGATGCACACACACCTAGAGCCAGGTCTGCTCGAGGTTTCTTCCCCGTTAAAGGGGTTTTTCCTTGCAGGTGGGGCAAAGAGCATTCTGTGGAGCAGCAGGGTGAACAGGCACTGCACCCGTTTGAATAAATGAATTAAAAGAAAGGATTAGCACATATAGTAAAACATATGTGTTGTGTTTCTTCTCTTATAATAACAGCAATAAAATTATGAATTGAACCACAAGATACCTGTGTCTTTACTTTTCAAGTGCAAATTCAATGACACAGGTATCACTACAGTGATGATCACTTGATGAAATAATGGTTGAACAAAGGCACAAATAAATTAAATACCTGAATCAAGGCTAGGATGAAACATTAAGCAGAACTTGACAGAACTTGCCTATACATATCAATATACAACTGAAGTTCACAAAGACAGACAGACAGACAGACAGACAGACAGACAGACAGACAGACAGACAGACAGACAGACAGACAAATTGATCGTAATTCACACACCAGGGGATACAGAGCACAGAAGGCCAGCAAGGTCAAAGGAAGGCCGATGACGGTGATGATAGATGTCATCACACTTCGAGCGGTTGCTATGCGTTTGTGGTAGACATCGTCATAGTCGTCGGAGTAGTTGTAATAACCGTTGGTGTTGTACTCTAAGGTGGTGGTGTTGTTCAAAGCTTCCATTCTTCAGAGTGAGATCTGTTGTTGGGGAATGCAGATGGGATAAAGTGAGAGGGTTTCATAGGGTGTGATTTCTACCACCAACGGGAAACAGAAGTTTCCCATGCATCCAGATTACCCGATTACCCCACCCATGTGTTCCACTCAGCAGTTCAGTTCCTGCCATCAGGGCCGCAGACTGAAAGTTGAAATGGCCAGGAAGAAGCTGTGACCATCCTCAATAAACCTGTTTAAAAAGGCCCAACGGAACTCGCCTGCCCCCTAACCCCCCTAACACCCACTGTCACACACGTGTGTGTGTGCGCACGCACAAACTCCACCGCCCGTTTTAATGTAGATTATGTATTTATTGTAAGTACTGCTAGGGTGTAATATGCCTTGATGTAATGGACTTACAGAGGAAGTTCAACCCACTTTTATCACTGCCATTGCCACTCGTCACTTTAAGATTATATCTTGTCTTTTATGCCAGTGCCAAAGACAAATTCACATTTTATGTCAATTTAATACTATAAAGTAATCTGCATCTGATTTTTTTTTTCTCCGAAAGAGGGTCCCATGGGATCCACTGGTTGTCTCTTTCGTTGTGGCAGGAAGTGATATATTTAATTCTTTCTCATTCTTTCTTTTCCCCCAGAATGAGAGGCGTAATTTCTCGCTTTCTGTCAGACTTCACAATTCAAAGCTTTTCTTTTCTTTTTTGAAAGAATTCCTCCCTAATATTTCTTTAGTTTTGAGACTGTTAGAAAGTGTAATTTGGTCCCTACAGCTCCCTTTTCTTTCATCTATTTTAGGCTACTAGCCACGTGCGCTCGATTCCTAGGCTTGGCTAAGGCGCGGCCTCGCCCGCCCTGCAGCTCACTGAGCTGGCCCTGCAGCTCACATATGGAGCTCGGCCGCTGCGCGGCATTGATGTGCAGGTACACCTGCTCTTATGACATCACTGAAGATGTCACTTCCAGTTGAGTGACATCACTTCCGGGACAAAATTGAATCAGAGAACAGACAGATTGCCCACTTGCCCCTTTTATAGATATAATAGATTTCTAATTCCTAGGCTTGGCCACGGCCTTGCCCGCCCTGCAGCTCGACCGCTGTGCGGGCTCACACGGATGACATCACGACATCAGTGATGTTACAATGCGTCCTATGACATCATCAGTGGGACAAATAGATAGATAGATAGATAGATAGATAGATAGATAGATAGATAGATAGATAGATAGATAGATAGATAGATAGATAGATAGATAGATAGATAGATAGATGTGAAACACTTTGCCATTGTCACGTGTATGACATGTGCTGTACAAATAAACTGCCTCTTCTATGGGCCAGGTTCTTCAAAAAGATCATTTTGGGGAATCAGACCCTGTTCAGCCTGCCAGCCATAGGCGAGTTTGACTTTTAGCTTTGGGGGGCCACTTTTGCAGGAGACATACATTTGCCGGCAAATTTCTTTTGGCCGTTTTACATTTGAAATTTTGCCCGTTTGAAGCCAGATTTAGAGGAATATCTCATTTTAAGGCTGGCATCATCATGGTCTCTCTCTAATTATTGTTTAATAAGTATAAGAATGGAAATATAAGAAATATTAGAATATGTGTAGAATTACAGAACATTAATACTCATTATTGTATGTTTAGTAGGGGTGTCACAATATATCGTCCCACGAAATTTCGCGATAGTAAAACGTCACGATATGTATCGTTGAGATGAAATCTCATATCGTGAAAAAAAAAAAAAAAAAATTTTTTTTTTTTTTCTTCAAAAATAGACAAAGAAACGTCTTTGTTTGTTGAAGTTCAATGTGTGGAAAGTAGTTCAGTTGAACAAGTCTCTGAAGAGACACATGAGAAGTTATACAGGAGAGAAACCATTCAATTGAGTTTCTGGCAAAACTGTTTACTTGACAGGAAAAACTGAAGATGCATAAAAAATAGACTAAGAAAAGTCTTGTTGTTTGAGTTTGAAGAAAAACTGAAGATGCATAATGAGAATTTATACTGCTGAGAAACCTTTTAGTTCAAAGTAAATCTAAGTGACGGTGTAACTCATTCTATTTCAAGATAAGCCTTATCTCCAATCTCATGTTTTTTCTAGTTGTTATTGTAATAACAATTTCCCACAACAGCATGTTTTGTATTTGTGCATTTCAAATAAAATACTACTTTTCCAGTCATATATTGTCATTATTCAAGTTTAAAAAAATATTGTTAAAATCGTATCGTATCGTATCGTTATCGTGAACCCAGTATCGTGATACGTATCGTATCGTGAACTGAGTGTATCGTGACACCCCTAATGTTTAGTAATGTAATGTATATTATATACAGTAGTACTTCACTGTTCACTGTTGCTTTTGACCGTGCTCAAAGACACTTTACAAATACAGGATAAAACAACTTTAATAAAGAGAGAAAATATTAAAATAGATGAGACAGACAGAGGGGGAGAGAGAGAGAAATAGTATAGGTCAAAGGCAACAGTGAAAAGGGCTTTTTTGGAAAGATGACATCATGAGTATGAAAGACAATGAGTTTTGGCCTGTCAGATGTGACTGGGGAGGGCATTCCAGAGGGAGGGGGCAGCTGCAGGCCCTGTCAGAGGCCCCCCTGTCACAGCTTTAGCAAAGAGATACCTGTGATTCTTGTCAAAGTGGATATAAATTGTATGATCATATTCAGCCAGACAGTGAGATGGAGATTTACAATGGTGAGCAAAAAATAAATAAAAATAAATAATAATTTTCAAATCAAACATCTGACAGTTAATGAAATGTTTGCTAAAGCAGGAATAATGCTTTCATTTTTACACATTGGGCATAGATTAGGGTAAAAAGAGCATCTATGCAGGAGTCATCAACTTTCTTTTCCTATCTCAAGAGATGTCGATGGAATAAATACAGAGTTCTCCCTTGTCATCGTGAGCTTCCTTTCCGGGCCCATTGAGTGTAAATGGAAATGTGGGATATGGGACGATGGCGAGGCATAAAGCTGTGCAGATGGATGATGGGATGGGGAGGGCTGAGCCAGAGAGTCAGGGGTTGAGGTGCTCGTCTTCCATGTGAAGGCTGCTTGGGGGGCACAGCAGCGGCTGGCTGGAGCCGTTAGTGCTCTGACTTTTCAGGCTTTCTGTCAACCTCGACGTCCCTATGGACGAAGAAGCGACGGATCAGTGGCTAGGCTCAAACTGTCAGTCAGACTTCCAAATAAGATTATAACATGTAGTTCCGACCAAGCAATCTGATTGGTCAAGGACCGTTCTCAAATGAGCATAACAGCATACCGACCTCATCACTAAAATATCACTCCACCGGCCGGTCTGTTCAGCAGAAAACAGCAGCGGCCAAAATTCTGCAGGCAAGATGGCTGCCTATAGTGCCTGTAACCTGGCAGAATTTCTAGCCCATAAACTAACTAATAACTTGGCCAATAATAATAATAATAATAATAATGATTGGATTTATATAGCGCTTTTCTAGACACCCAAAGCGCTTCACAGAAATCATTATTCATTCACACCATTCGTACCAGTGGTGGTAAGCTACGGGTGATGTAGCCACAGCTGCCCTGGGGAAGACTGACGGAAGCGTGGCAGCCATTTCGCGCCTACGGCCCCTCCGACCACCACCAACATTCATAGACATTCATACCCATTCATACAAGGCAATGAGTACGTAACATACAAAATAAAACAAACGGTAATGTTTTCATTTGATGTAGAATGCATAGGACATGTAACTGGTTCGTTAAACTCGCATTCCGGGAATAATGTTAACGTAAGTGGCGTGAGGCTCGGAGAGCCTGGTTCTCCCGGAACCCACTCACTTAGCGCCAGAACACACTCGATTTGGGGGCGGAATATGCCAGGATTGGCCAACGCCAACTCCAATGCCCAGAACTGTCAAATCAAATGCTATGGCCCGCCTCTCAACCATCTTTCATCTCAGACACATCCATGTCTCAGACAGGCAGTATTTTCAGTCTGACACGTTACCGTCCCTCTCCTTTAGAAACACCTGTGTGGAAACCAGCAGCTTGTTTGTTTATCTCTTCTTCCAACCATTCGTCAACACTAAGTCCGCCCAATAAATTTAAATTAACAACAAAACAATCCATTTTGCATCAACACTGTAAGCTAGCTGCTTGTTTCTGCACAGGTGTTTGTTACAGTTTAACTAATGTGATGAGCATATTGGCTGGCTGACATCTGGTTGACTCAACAGGGACTATTTCTTGTCTCGGACTAACACTCGGGAAAAAGTTTGTTATTTTGAGAGCAAATTGCCCCAAAATATGAACACTTTTTGTTTATAGCTTGTATTTTGTTGGTTGTTGTTGTATAATCAGATTATTACACTTCAGTGAGGCGTACAGACCTCGGCTTCGCCTTGGTCCTGCCGCATCACTGTCGTGCCACTAACGATAGTAAAGCACACCCTCTCGTGTAATATTGCTTAAATACGGATGCCTACAAGATACAGTGCTCATTCTTAAAGACGAACTGAACCCAATGGAACCCAAGTAGCGTGAGGGTTGGAGACGTTTCAGAGTCTGAAAACAAATCTTGTCTGAGATGACAGGGTTGAGAGGCGGGCCATAAAAGCATGTCGATGATTTGATTTGACAATTGTGGGGACTGGATTCTGCGTTGGCCAATCCTGGCGTGTTCCGCTCCCAAATCGAGTGGGATTCAGCGTGTTGTGGTGCTACGCTAATGGGGCGACCCCTTACGTTAACGTCATCCTAGAATGCGAGTTTAACGAGCCAGTTACATGTCTTTGCATTCTTAGACATTACAGTTTCCTTTATTTTGTATGTTACATATCATTTCTCCGAATGATACAGAGAACAGGGTTCACAGCAGTAGAGCTCAGAGAGAGAAGCGGGACAGACAGGAAAGCATACACCACAGTCATTCCTCCATTCCAATAGAGCAGGAATCAGGACCTAGAGCTGCCCAGACTGGGGCGATACGAAGGGACAGGATGACAGGGAATAGAGGAAGAATGTTAGGAAAACACACAGGAACACAAGAGCACACATGTTAGATGCAAAGCGCAGAGGACAGCCTCTTAGAATACAACAAAAAGAGTTGGATATAGTACCAGAATGGAGATAAACAACAAATTTGTGGTTGTAGTTGATCTTGTCGTCACTTTTAGAAGCTCCAGTGACAGTGCATGGTTAACCGACTTCATGGCTGAATGTTTTTTTTTCACGAATTAACATGACCAGTAGGAGTACTAATAGTCATCAGCTTTATGTACAACATAATCCGTGCAAGAAGAAAATACTCTCTGGAGTAGTACAACGACTTCTTTCCCTTTCTTTCCTTTCATGTTTAAAGGATAAATTCACCCCAAAATCTACTTACCCCCATGCCAGTGGAAGGTCGGGTGAAGTTTTTTAGTCCACAAAAAGAGAGTATTCCAGGGAAACAATTATATAGCATTCTCCTAAATAATTGAAGTGAATGGTGACCAACTTTCAAACATTAAAAACAAACAAATCAAACATTAAATGCCTCCATACTGCTCAGCTGGCATAATTCAAGTTTCCAGAAGCCCCCGAGATGTGAAGTTTACTTATATTTACATCCTGTTTCTTGCTGAAATCTCCAGTATAGCCGTGAGCTAAAAGTCCCATTTTCACTTTTACTTTAAGCTCACAGCTAATGTATTGTAGCGTTCCCACAAAGCAGTCAAAGAGTCAGGATCTTGTTACTGCACTTTATTGTGGAACGCTATTCTGGGGACTACTGTCAGCCGTAGTCCACGCCACCAACACCCCACAACCACACTCCCAAACCCCACTAGCTTCTCCTAGCTTCGCAGCTCCCACCACACACCCAGCCGTCTCCTTCAGGCTCCACACATCAACAACCTCGAGCTGTCGCTCTCTCGTACACATTCCCCTTCCCCCAGCCAATCACAGGTGAACCCCTCTCTCCCACCACACAGGCGCGTAGCCACGGGTGTGCCAGGGTGTGCAAATGCCACCCAGACAGGCCGCTGGCACACCTAAAAACAAGGCCAGGTCGAAACCTGGCATAGGGCCGGTGTGCTCAGTAAAGTGCAGAACTCTGCCAAGGTGTATTGAGTCATTTGTGTAGTGTGCCTGTGCTGTTTGTAGCCTATGTGGGTTAATAATCCTGGGTTTAAGCTTCATTAACATGAAGTGCCAGATTTATGGTTAATCTAGTAATATATATTATTTTCACACATAAATGTAGGCTATTGAAATGTAGGCTTATTATGTGGTGTATTCCCAGCCCCCCCCCCCCCCCCCATACATGTAGGCTAGGTGTTTTTTTTACAATTAATTCGTATATCATTAATAATTGGGATTATTGTAAATATTAGGATAGGTGAGATCAGATGACTGCTTACCATGTAAAAGCTTTAATAACACTGGAATTGAGGGCCATAGTGTTATTAAATATTGTACATGGTATGCAGTCATCTGATGATCTGAACAAGTTCGCTTGTCACACAATACTCGTTGGACTTATTTGAGGGCATGTATGTTTATCGTTCACGTTCGCTAACCTGTCGGTCTTTAAACTCTTTGAACAGGTCGGGGTGCCTATCGGCAAGATGTTTAGCCAGGTTCGATGTGTTTGAGCCTTTCGCTTTGGTGGCCGGGCGTCAAGTCAGCCAGAATGTACTAGTACGTCATCCGCTTTGTTGCTTTCAAAATAAAACGCTTATTGTAACCTTATTTATTTTGAGTAATGCGTTACAGCCACAGTTTCACGCCATATAACATCACAACGAGTATTTTGATACAAGGTGTGCTGCTTCATTCATTGAAATACCTGTTCTCCTCCAACGTGCATCAATAAGCTATTTACTTTTGTTTAAGTAACATTATTTTGAAAGTTTTAACCGGAAGTTTTCCAGCTCTTCCCGAAAAAAGCTGCCTGGAGATATTCTCCCGAATGAGAAGCACGCTTCTTCATAGCGCACGCCCGATAAAACTCATTCAAAACGTTGCACTAGTTTACTGACACTGTCGTTTCCCATAACGTTAGTCACAAGAAATGTGGAGAAAGAATCACTTTTTGGGAGACAATCGCATCATGGTGATCACTATTCAGCAACAATGGACATGTATTGGAAATCAAATGCCTTCGCTTGTTTCACAACTTGTCTGCTCCAAAGCGCTACTCCAACCGGAGATACTGTCTAAAGGTAGGCTTTAGAATGATGTTAGCTTAGCGTCACCTAATATCATCACAGTCAGTCCCTCTCCTGACAAAAAAATGCTCCAGGTAGCGCTTTTTCCATGCAAAAATGCAAACGTTATGTGTGAACAGCCCCATACACAGCAGATTACCCCTGCTCAGTCATTACCATAGTAATCACACAGCCCGCGCCCCCCGCGCGAGTGCTCGAGCACTCGTTCATAATAGAAGATGAGTACTCGACTATTTAAATTGCTTAAAATGCCCATCCCTAGAAGCCGCTGCCATTTTCGCTGTGTCTGTCCTCCTGTGTGTCGGGAGTCGGCACGCCCACACATGAAGCAGACTGAGTCAGAGAGAGCTTTTTTTCACTTTTCACCAGTCACCATTGGTTCAAGGCAACGATGTGTTTATTAGCCAGAGGTGCATTACCGCCACCTACCGGACTGGAAAGTGGAAAGACATTTACTCGGCCTGGATCCGTGCTCAAATGCGGGCGACAGAGTGAAATGTAAGGGCCCTGCTGTGCATGCTGCACACCGGCCCCAAAAATGGGGTAAAAAAAGTTTTTTGTTTTGTCTGCACACTCAACGCTGTCATGCACTGTGTCCAACTGTCCGCTGCCCTATGTGCCCCGGAGCATCATGGGAAACTAGTTAAGCTGTCGTCCACGTAAAGTAAACAAATGCACGCACAGCAGCAGCAGCAGCGCCAGCCAGCACCAGCAGTGACTCGTCGTCACCCTCCCCCTCAACAAGTGCGGATTGTAGTGCACCCGTTCCGCACCTGTATTGGTGGTGTACAGTGGAGAAGAGACAGACGATGATGAAGATGATGATGCAGCCGAAACAATGACGTTAACAGCGGGGAACGCAGCCAACAACACACCGGAGGTTTGTGCAGAGCCAGAGGACACTGACGCTACAGATCTCTCTGCAGTAGATGAACCTGCATGCCAACCAAACTTGCGTTCTTCCCGACTAGAACACTCTTTGGAAAACGTAGGTGTTTTTCAGCTAAATGGTACAACAGATACAGTTGGCTAGAGTACAGCATTAAAGTTGATGCTGTATTTTGCCAGCCTTGCCGCCATTTCAGCACTGATGTGAAGGAGAAACATCCTCCACGTCCTATCTTAAAGGCACTATGTAGTGATTTTTTTTATCCACTAGATGTCGCCATTTTCCCTCTAAATCTGGCTTGAAAAGGTGCAAAAAAAAAAATGGTCCGCCCCCTGGCACACCCCCTCTTTATGTGGCACACCCAATGTGCCAAGTCTGGCTACGCCACTGCCACCACACCCACTGGCTGGTATGCTGCCTTTACGTAACCCCGTAAATCCCCACAGACATGTCAAACCCCGGACTAACGTGACAACCAGACAAACCCATGTTTACTTACAAAACCCACATCGCTACAGTATTTTCCAGTAACTTCGGCACCTTGGGACTTCTGGAGACTATTTTAGATTATGCCAGCAGACGAGCAGTACTGCACGGAGACATCCCTCCCCCACGGCGGGAGAAGGAGGATGGTCCCTCTCAAGACTCCCTGCTGGTCTGTGCCCCCAGATACCCACTAGTCTAGGTAGAAAGCCAAGCATGCATATTGCATGACTGTGAAGAGAGTTCTATGCATATAGTAGATAATCAAATCAGCAGATCCCAATACCAATTCACCTTTTCAGCGACAGCCATTAATAAAGATGCTTTTAGGGCTTTTCACACTACATGCTCTTAGCCCAGGGCTATCTAAGCCCTGGGCTAAGAGTAGGGCTAACCCCCATTTCACACTGGCGACTTTTAGCCATGTGTGTTTAGATGGAAAGTCAGGGTTATCCGCAAAAATCGGGAGTTATCCCCAAAAAGTTGGGGATAACCCTGTTCCAGAGCAGGGCCAGCTAGCCGGGGCTGAAGTCGGGGGACACCTATTAGAGTCGACAGAGGTGTTACAGTCAAGTTTATTCAACCATGAATTTTCATTTAAACAAGTGTGCACATAGGGAAGACCTTGCCCAGAAGGTCCCAATCCTAAACCAAACGTCTACCTGAGATTCAATTCAGTTAACCTATTCACATGGTATTCACATAATGTATAGAAACAAATCTAAACTATTATGTTTGCTGCGGCATATATTTATGCTACAGTACACCATGTCGTACAGTATTTTCAGCATGATAGCATAATATGATTCTTGAAATTGAGACCAGAGAATCATGTCCACTATAGTGGACAAAAATGAATTCCCGGGTCTCAGGAGGATTTATACAAAGGAAAAGTTAAAACGGGGTCATCCCTATGTTCCCCGGGTCCTATGTTCCCCGTTTTTCCCAAATGGTGTCCACCCGCTATGCCGACCACCCGCAATGCCGACCTTAGGTTTAGGCGTGGGGGGTGGGAGAGGTTAGGTTTTGGGTTAGGGTCTGGGGGAGGTTAGGTTTAGGCATGGGGGGAGGTTAGGTTTGGCGTGGGGGCTGGGAGAGGTTAGTGAAAAATGCGGAATATAGAACCCGGGGAACATAGAACCCGGGGAACATAGACATGATCCCGTTAAAACAACTCTTTGTTTTCAAAACAGACCTATGCTAGGACTTCTCCTCCTCCTCCTCCTCCTCCTCCTCCTCCTCCTCCTCCTTCTTCTTCTTCTTCTTCTTCTTCTTCTTCTTCTTCTTCTTCTTCTTCTTCTTCTTCTTCTTCTTCTTCTTCTTCTTCTTCTTCTTAACAAATCATTTCTAAATCTCCAAACAAGTATGTAGCATTGCTCTTGCTACTTGGAAAAAATCCCACAGAGAAAGGAAGTGAATGTGGTTTTTGTAGCATGAACAGATATTTTTCCCCCCTCAGTTACAGCAGAAGAAGACGGGGCCTAGCTTTAATATCGGCAGGTCTTTGAGCCAATCTGTGGATATTGTGTGATGAAAATTGTTCCCTTTAACTATGATTCTTGGTTATAAATGACTACAGAGGTGGAAGAAGAAGAACCACTTACTGTATGCTTGAAGATGTGCATGGCTTCAGAAGATGAGGAGGCGCCGGCAGAAGTACAAGAGGTGTGTTATCATCTGTTTATATGACCGAGAACTCTGGACTGTCTGGGAAGTAGGCCTACGGCTATTAATATAGGAAAGCACCAAAGCATGTCACTCCCGGGCACTAGGGGCCCCCTATGGCTGACGAAATGTACTCCACAGCAGTGACCGCAACCTCCTTCCCCTTAAACAGCTAATGGGCGATTTGCAATGAAATGACATCACAGTAGGAAACCTCTCTTGTGGGGCCCCATCTCATCCCCTTGCCTTGCATGGTCACCAGGGGCGGTTTTAGCATCAGAGCTTTGGGTGGGCTCAGCCCACCCAAAGGCCATGGACCACTGAATCCCTAGGGGGGTCCGGGGGCATGCCCCCCCGGAAGAAAATTTTGTACATTTTCAAGTAAAAATGGATCAAACTGGCACACTTTGAGATCAAAATGAAGAGACTAGATCTATGAAGAACTACACACATCAATATCTTCTTTACCGTTCTGTGGTTTTACAGTGATGAAAAAATAATTGTTTCCCTATATATACTATATATATTCTGCATACAGGTTACTATATGGTAGAATTATGCTTGCATAAATAATACCAAAATCACTTCAGGGGAGTTTCAAGTAAAGTAACATTTTGCTTTGTAGGCAAAACAAAAGTAAAATTAAATCAAAAGGGAACTTCCTAACTTATTGGCTGGAATAATATTCCGACAAGATAATAATATACTGTAAGCACTAAAGCAGGAGTTTGCAGTCAACTAGTTGAAATTAATATGTGGCAGTATTTGTGGGGGTCAAAATCTATGTAGGGTGTACCACCACAAATAGATCAGTGTATGGGAAACACTGACTATTAAATTGTGTGACTAGAAAGACACCAATAAATCTGAGAAAATGTACTTTAATTTTGAACAACAGCACTACAATGGTGGCATTACAAATGGTATTATGAAATTATTGTGGGAAAAAACAAGAATGCCACTTTTATTCATGAACTTTAAGCAGAAAATTTAAAAATAGTTTTAAAGCAAAAATAAATAAAAAATAAAGGTAATTTTAACATTGGCTCAACCAGCCCATCTTACTATTTTTTGGGGTGGGCTGAGACTATTTTTGGGTGGGCTAAAGCCCAAATTCAGTCCTTGTACCCCGTAGTTACACTATAACTACAGTGTTGTACCCCGTAATTAGCCTATAGATCGTGTACCCTGTAGTTACACTATAACTATAGTGTGGTACCCCGTAATTAGCCTATAAATACAGATATTGTTACACTCCAGTTACAGGCTAAATTCACTCCTTGTACCCCATAGTTACACTATAACTACAGTGTAGTACCCCGTAATTAGCCTATAAGTAGGCTACAGATCTTGTTACCCTCCAGTTACAGGCTAAAGTCACTCCTTGTACCCGGTAGTTAGACTATAACTACAGTGTGGTACCCCGTAATTAGCCTATAAGTACAGATCTTGTTACCCTCTAGTTACAGATTAAATTCACTCCTTGTACCCCGTGGTTACACTATAACTACAGTGTGGTACCCCGTAATTAGCCTATAAGTACAGATCTTGTTACCCTCTAGTTACAGATTAAATTCACTCCTTGTACCCCGTAGTTACACTATAACTACAGTGTGGTACCCTGTAATTAGCCTATAAGTACAGATCTTGTTACCCTCTAGTTACAGGCTTATTTGCGGGCTGTATTCTAAAGCGTTACCCAAAAATTGTGGCCCATAATCCTGTTAGTGAAGAGCAGAAGCAGAAGGCATGAGATAGTGTGCCCTCTGACACCTGACATCTGTCGCATAGTGGCGAGACAGAAGGGAAGATCTTGTGTAGTTTTTTTTCTTCTTCTTTTAAAGAATATTGACACAAATAAACAAATACACAAGCACAAAACACGAAAAAAAAAGAACAAACCAACAAAGAACAAACCATAACTAAAACAGCAGACTAAAGAAAAGCACAGCATCATCTCTGCAGTGTTCATAAAGTCCATCAGCGCAGTATCAGTCCTTGAAGGAGTCATCATGTGACCCAATCCACAGATCCAACATGCAAACAAGAGAAAAATCCCTGTAGCACAAGCCAAACAAAACAAAACAAAAACTCAAAACTCAAATGATGCATTCTCTGTCATTAACTTAACCCAGTCTCTATATTCAGGTCTAATTTGGATTTTCCAATGATGGAGGATGATCCTAGCAGCTGAGGTAAAGCCTGATAGGGCCAAAGCAAATGCTGGTTTGGAAATCACGACCCGTTTCCTAAGAGTTAAAGCTGAGACGATTCAGGCACAGGCCCAACCACTCATGCACTGTCTTGATCACCTCTCTCGGCAGAACCAGAGGGCAGTCCAAAATTACATGAAGAAAAGTGCCTTTGTGCCTTTTACATTTCCAGGTCAAATTATTATCTAGCAAACCCATTTTATGAAGACGGACAGTAATATCGATGAAGTATCTTATAGTGTGTACATTTTCCACAAGCTTCTCTTGTGAGCCAGCCAGCACTGGAAATGATCTCTGCCCAAGTCTCCTTTTCAAAACTCAAATTCACATCCCTCTGCCAGATAAGTCTGAGGTTCTCAGAGTTTCCATACATTGCATTAGCAGTTTACTTATAAAAGGTGGAAGCTGATTGAATGTTTTTAGGAAATTTAAAATAGAGCTGTACATTATCCTCCCCAGGCAACTGCTTAATTATGCTCCCCAAACTACTTTTTGTTTGCAAGTATCTAAAGTAATCACATTTATGTTTTAGGTTGAACTGTGCATAGTTCTTGAGAAGATTTGAATGTCCCATCAGTAACCAGGTCAGCTATACTTCTTATATCGCCGGACCACCAGGACTGCCAACAAATCACCCTTTAATAACCCCACTTTTACCATTATTCCAAGGCGAAGAGTATACCTGCTTATACTGTGAAATCTTCAACAATTTGTGAAGTTTAGTCGAGACACTCTTCGAGTGTTGTAAAATTGGGTTATTCTCTTTGCCCCCAGGCTTATTCAAATATTGGTTATTTTGTGATAAAGCCTCAATTGGACTGAAGGGGGCAGTACTGTAAGTTCTTGTTCTATTCCTGTCCATCCTATGTGATTATTACTATCATTCATCCAATATTTTGCCAGTTTAGCCAGCTCAAAGGAAATACCGTACAGCTCTACATTGGGCAGGGAAAGCCCACCATTAGTTCTTGTTGTATGAAGTTTTTGCAAATTTACCCTTGGCCGCTTCCCATGCCATAGATAATTCTTTATGATTTGGTTGTATTGTTTGAAAAGTTCTCCAGGTTTTGTTATTGGAAGCATCATCGATAGGTAGTTAAATTGTGGAGCAATCACCATTTCTTGCCCCAAAGGGTAATTAATAAGATTGAGAGTCTTCCACTTCTCTAGACTGTGCTTTATATTGGTGAGGAGGGGAGTCACATTGACATGTATTATATCTGCAATATCACAGCACAGTTTGATCCCTAGATACTTCATACCAGATGCAATCCACTTAAACTGGCCAGCTCTAGTTATGGCCTTCCTGAAATTTTAACCTTTAACAAATAATAGCGCCCATCAGGCCGATTGGGGAAATATTTCTGGAGCTAATAATGGAAACCAATATCTGGCATTGGGCCAAATTTGATGTCTCTGCAATGTACCAACTCACAGGAATTTGTGCCAATGTTGACACCTCAGTAAGTGTTCCAGACTCTGACTCACCCAAAAATGCCTCCTTATGACCGCCACAGGCACTGTGGTATTGCAAATGACTGACTCTAGCTCCTCCCATCTCAACCCCGCCCCCCCCGACCCTCTCCTCTTCCTACATGGAGCTGGACATTGTTCTGGGGTCATTGTCTGTGTTGCTCTGTCCATTCTCTTGATCCCCGGTCATCCTGCACCAACACAGGCAGGCGAGTAGCTTGTCTACGACTCCTCTCCACATGAAAACATACAGAATCAAGTCCACCAGAGGACTGAACTGGACAAAGATAAGAGACAGGTCAGGATGAATATCAGTCGAACTTCCTTCCACCAGGAATACAATGATCGTGGGCAGGAATAACAGCGTGTAGTTTAGCAGCACCAGAACCAAGACTCCCACGAAACGCCGTTTTCCCTCAGGGGGGACAGAGGAAGCAGAGAGAGCTTTGAGGGCCCCAACCAGGAAGAAGATGAGCAGAGGGAAGGGGAGGAGGAGGGAGCTGGCAAAGAGGGTTAATGGGAACGAGGTGTCAATAAAATACAAGAGAAATGAGTGGGCGATAGAGAAGGCCCAGACGATGAAGGAGACCACCAGAGAGACCTTGATGTTTCGTCCACGTCTACGGTACCACACTGGACAGGCGATGCCCAAATACCTGTAAAACAAGATAGATAGTTAAATATACTGGGGGGGGGGGGGATTGTTGCTCCCATTTTTCACGAGTTGAAATAAGTTATTTTTCTATGTGCACAAAAGGTTTATTTCTCTCATATTTTGTTCATACATTTGTTTATCCATGTTTGTGAGCACGTCTCCTTTGCCAAAATAATCCATCCACCTGACAGGTGTGGCATATCCAGATGCTGATTAAACAGCATGATTATTGCACAGATGTGTCTTGGGCTTGTCACATTAAAAATACACTCTAAAATGTGTAGTTTGATCACACAACACAATGCCACTGATGTCACAAGTTGTGAGGGAGCATGGAATTGGCATGCTGACTGCAGAAATGTCCACCAGAGCTGTTGTCCATAAATTGAATGTTCATGTCACTACCATAAGCCATCTCCCATGTGTTATCCTGCCTTCAAATGGAACTGGGGAGCATGTGGTTATGACATGGTTACGATGTGGTTACGACATGGGAGGTCATGTATATGTATATGATAGGTTTTTTCATCTGAGCCCTTATGTCCCCACCACTTGAGTATAATACTTGGTCTCGGGCTCTACAGATCCATAGTATAGGCTCTACCGACTGACCTGATTCAACAGTCTGATTAGCTCAGTTGGTAGAGAACCTGGCTAACAACCTTGGGCCTGTGCGTTCGAATCTCATCTGTATCAGCTCTTGAATTTATTTGTTAGATATAAGTAATGATTCAGTACTCATTAACTACTATGTTTCACTTAACATTAGGGTACACAAAAAGAGTAACTAATGGACGGGTAATAATTAAGTAATGAACAGAGTTACTAGCAACGAGTTACTCTAATAATATTACTTTTTCCAAGTAACGAGTAGTGTAACGAATTACTATAGAATATAAGTAATAATATTACCGTTACCCCAAGACAAAAGGACTTGTTATTACATTTCCGTTCTTTCTCTTGTCTCGACTCACTCGTCTTTGTTTATTACTGACGTCACTTCCGTGCGACGTGCCGCAAAGCCCACAAAGCGACAACAACCACGTTAGTTTGAAAGATCATTTTATTGCCTGTATTGTGTTGTCTTATGTCCTGTTGTGATGATGACTTGATTTACCTTTGCAGAATGATGCAATCAATATCCTAGTATAACGGTTTTAGGCTATGCTATAATTTTATTTTCAAATAATTTATGTAATTGTCACTCAGGTTAATGTTGCAGTGATTTGGGATTGTGACACAAAGTGTCATGCAAAGATGTAGCGTTTTATATTGAGAATGCGTCTATGCGTCATGTGTTTACACTGCTGCTGATGTTACAAATGTGTTATTAAAACAGAAGCTGTTTAAAAGATATGTGTCATCACTTTGAACAGGTGTGCTCTTATCAAGCATGTAACTTATGGATTCATTCATATAGGCTGAACTGGTCATTATTAGCTGCGGCACCGGCAAAGTGATCACACGTACGCACATGCAAAGTGTGAATTATGATGACAAAGGATGCAATTACTAATTTTGTTGGATGTAACGGAAAAGTAATAAAACGGATATGTAACGAGTTACTTTTGGCAGAGAGTAATAAGTAAAGTAATAATATTACTTTTGAAAATATTAACGAGTAATGAGTAATATATTACTTTTTTAAAGTAACTTGCCCAACACTGGTAATGAATCAGTACTCGTGAATGATATACCACTTTATAGGATAAGCTACACAAAAAGATTAACTAATGGACAGGTAATAAGTAATGATTCAGTACTCATGAACTACTCAATATGATCTTTCACTTAACAATAGGGTACACAAAAAGAGTAACTCATGGACAGGTAATAATTAAGTACACACACACACACACACACACACACACACACACACACACACACATATGGTACCTTTCCAGGGCTACACACACCATGAAGCACACACTGGCCATACAAGATGTTGAAGTCAAGGTCTGTTGCCTCCAGGATGACCATGCAGCACATCTGGATGAGATCGTAGATGAGGAGGTTGATGATGTAGATCAAGAACGGAGCAACTTTGCCACGTCGCACCTATAGGAAGGAACAGTGGGGAAAAAATTACGAATCATAAAAAAAGGAAAAAAGAGAGTATCTCCTTAATAAAGGCAGGACCATCTGTGTTTCCTTCGCATACTGTATCTCAACAACCGTTGGTCCAATCAAACTTGACGGGTGTTCTGGGAGCCTGACAAAGTGCAGTGTTTAATTTTGTGCAATTTGGACACGTGCATAGTCATAGCATAGAGGAAAAAAGTGTAATGATATTGTGTAGGACTTACAAAACTAAGATAAAATAAAATAAAATACAGAAAGTCTTTAGTTTTACTCTGTCAATTTGGTCAAATGTGTCAACACAACCACCCACCAACAAGCATGAGATATTGGTGCATTGTATTTATCATTTTAGGATTGCTTGTGATTTGCTCTTAGTGAGTCCTCTTGACTACTTTTAACTTTTCACAGATTTAAGAGCTGGTTTTAGCACTAAAACGCTTTGTGAAATACTCTTACACCAAAAATGTAGGAGTCCTAAAATTAGGAACAGGAAATAACATGTTTCATATTCATATTTGTATTCCTCCTAGCAGGTTGAGCAGAAATTAACATGAGGCATACTGGAAAAAAATTAATGAATGTATCGCCTTGCCTATAGGTATCAATGTACTTCACAAAGACAGACAGAGAAATATATCAATGATAACTCACACACCAGGGAATACAGAGCACAGAAGGCCAGCAAGGTCAAAGGAAGGCCGATGGCGGTGACGATCCATGTCGTCACACTTCGGGCGGCTGCTATGACTTTGTCGTCGTCCTCGTAATCGTAGTTGTAAGAATCGTTGTACTCTGTGGTGGTGTTGTTCAAAGCTTCCATTCTTCAGAGTGAGATCTGTTGTTAAACTTGTTGGGATAGCAGAGCAGGGAGCAGGAAGTGGGAGGGTTTCTTAGCATGTGACTTATCCTAAACTGCTTTAGAACAGGAAAGGAAAGAGAAACAGTTTTCCCAATCCAGATGTACAATTACGTAATTAGCCTACCCCCACCCATTCTCCACTATGGGTTGGGGGGGAATCACCAGATGCCCCACGATACGATATTATTACTTCATTTTTATTGGAGCAAAAATAGCATTGTCAAGCAGTCAGACTGACACTGTCATAAAAGCCTCTCATAAATGTTGCATGCACTTGACAATTTGTATAATAAAATATCACAATACTTGGCATTCGTGCGATATGATATATTGCCACACAAAATATGACGATACTATGCTGTATCGATCCCCCCACCCCCACCCCCACCCCTACCCCCACCCCTATACTCCACCCATCTGCTCCACTCAGCATTTCAGTTGCTGCCATCAGGCCGCAGACTGAAAGTCCCAATTAGAGACTATTTCACTTCCCACTCAATTCACCCATTTTGTGTCGAAAAGGCAGGAAGTAACAAAGGTCCAAGCAAGACACAAATTAGGGCCTGGATGGAACACCTAATGGATTGGAAATTGGAAAACCCTCATTAGTGTCTTGCTTGCACCTGTTACTTCCTGCCTTTTAGACACAAAATGGGTGAATTGGGTGGGAAGTAAAATAGGCAAATGGCCAGGAAGAATCACTCCATCAGCTGTCACTAGGGGTGTCACAATATATCGTCCCACGAAATTTCGCGATAGTAAAACGTCACGATATGTATCGTTGAGATGAAATCTCATATCGCCAAAAAAAAAAAAAAAAAAAAAAAAAAAAAATTTTTTTTTTTTTTTTCAAAAAATAGACTAAGAAACGTCTTTGTTTGTTGAAGTTCAATGTGTGGAAAGTAGTTCAGTTGAACAAGTCTCTGAAGAGACACATGAGAAGTTATACAGGAGAGAAACCATTCAATTGAGTTTCTGGCAAAACTGTTTACTTGACAGGAAAAACTGAAGATGCATAAAAAATAGATTAAGAAAAGTCTTGTTGTTTGAGTTTGAAGAAAAACTGAAGATGCATAATGAGAATTTATACTGCTGAGAAACCTTTTAGTTCAAAGTAAATCTAAGTGACGGTGTAACTCATTCTATTTCAAGATAAGCCTTATCTCCAATCTCATGTTTTTTCTAGTTGTTATTGTAATAACAATTTCCCACAACAGCATGTTTTGTATTTGTGCATTTCAAATAAAATACTACTTTTCCAGTCATATATTGTCATTATTCAAGTTTAAAAAAATATTGTTAAAATCGTATCGTATCGTATCGTTATCGTGAACCCAGTATCGTGATACGTATCGTATCGTGAACTGAGTGTATCGTGACACCCCTAGCTGTCACTATCCTCAATAAGAACCTGTTTAAAAAGGCCCACTGGAACTCGCCTGCCCCATAACCCCCACTCTCACACACGTGAGAATATTATGGGTCATACAACATATGACCCATGGAGATGCACAGTCACTCTAAGGTGGTTGAAGTCACTTTGTTCACACACTTGCCCCACAGCTTTTCCTGTGTGGCCTAAATTCTAGTGTGGCTCGATCACAAAAACAAGCATTAATCAAAGTATTGAACCTTTATTCATTATTGTTGTACACATGCTGCTATACACACGAGGAAAGACAGGTATTGATTTTACAGAGAGCCACAAACCACCTTCTGTGGTGTTATCCTGGATACCAGGTCAATAGTGGTCAGAACAGGAAGAGGAAGGCACAGTGTCAAGTTGAAATGGCACATAAGAGGGGGAAAGACAAAATAACCACATTACTTAAAAGCAGTGAGAGGTTTAAACCGCTCTACAAATCCACATGCAAGAGCTAGCCCAATAATTAAAATGCAATGTTTGCATTTATTGCATTGGATGTGTGTTCTTTCCAATCAAACATACATTAAGATAATCCACACCCTTAATGTGGTTTACAAGTTTTCAGATGAAAAAAGTTTTCTTCAAAACAACTTTTAGACCAACACCAATACGAGCATGGGGTAGATGAGCTGCAGGCTTTAGGGGAAGCTTGAGCTTGTAGCCGAAAGAAAGGGATGTATTACCGTAAAACCGTTCCTGTGAACAAGAAGAAATGTATCTGGACCAATAAGCTTTACTTTCAAAATAATATAATAATATGACTAATGACATTATGACAATGCACTTTATTGATATACACAGAATTACAAACAATTAATTGTGGTTTACATTTATATATATATATAAAAATGTGAGCAATAATTGAAAACGAGTAAATGCAGAAGAGTGGGCCTAGCTTTAGGTTATCGGCATTGAGCCAATCTGTGGATATTATCTGTGATGAAAATTCAATTCAATTCAACTTTATTCAGAACACAGCTCAGGGGGGTCCATAGAACAACAAACACAGAATAGAAATATAAAAAAATATAAATATATATTAAAAAAGGAACAGATTATAAAACACAGGCATTACAAGATATTCCACCATGGTCATTTTACATATAGGTTAAAACGCCAGTGGTTCCACAGTCTGGATGAGAACCTAACAGAGCTCAAAACAGGGTTGGTTAACGCTAAAATAATACTGTTTGTAGAGTCTGATAACCTGCACTTGCATCTGTAACTGAGATTTTGTATTACAGCTGAGCAGGTGGGTACCCTGATATTTACAAACATTTGACTAGCACTGCAGCTTCTTGGAGCTTTAAGCAGGAGCCTCATGCTGTCATTACAGGCCACTGTTAACTCATTCACCGCCAGTTTAGGACTGCCAATATTTAGCACAGGCCAAAGATTTTCATAATTGTTGGTCATCTTTCAAGACCCACAGTAAATTATCTATTAGCACCAGAGTGATTTGCAATACCTCAAAATGAAGATGTACGTCTCTGGGTTCACCAGGGAAAAAAAAGTGAGCTTTTAGCATGTTCTGTACTCTACTTATAGCCATTTATATACACCCTGTTTTCACCCAAAATGTCTCTCTGAGAAAAGAAATTGCAGAAAATGGCATTTATGTACAGCACACAATATCATGCAGAACTCGCTCTCAATTCTTTTATTTTGAACTGTATTGACATCAGACATGTAAATATTATTCATTATGACACAAATGACAAAAAAAAATATATATATATATATATATATATATATATATATATGAAGTGCTTTTTTTACATTCAACAATACAGTTTGCTCAGTGTGAGTGAGTGTACAGACAGACACAGAGACAGACAGACAGACAGACAGACAGACAGACAGACACACAGACACAGACACAGACACACACACACACACACACACACACACACACACACACACACAGAGAGAGAGTTCTGTCCACAGCTGCCTGCAGCTAGATCGCACCTCCTTCCCCCTCCTTCCCCATCAGCGTTTTGCCTCCTCTGCTGCTCGTTTTCCTCCTCTCGTTCGGGCTGGGAGTGGGACGAATGCTGCGACACGAGTCACACGACACAGGAACGGGTCCGCGGCTTGGCTTTGGGACCAGGCGCTGCTGGAACCGGATCGATCATGTTCGTCACGGGTTTGACTAGGCAATCCAGGTTCGCCCTGCAGCAAGGCAGCAGTGCAGCGCGCCGAGAGGCGTTTCAATGGCGTTTTTTCCTCTGTACAAGGAAGCGCGTTTCTCTGTTTTTCCTCTTTTCCTCCTTCCTCGTTTCAAACAACAGCTGCGGTATGTGTTTGATAACGTGCTGTCGGCTACCCTTTGAGGATAGGGACCAGATGACATGTCAGAGGCTGGGTAAGTGTTTCAACTACGCGCTGCACTCATAAAAACAAAAACACGTCAAACACGTCTTTGGCGTGGATGGCTATTTCTGATAAGACGTCAAAGACGTCTTTGGCGGTGAATGAGTTAAGAGCCTGGTGACGCGAGGTTAGGCCACTGTAAGTCTCTGCAAGCTGCCTTTTTTGTAGTACTGCCACAAGTGGGCAGTATGAAGCGAGGTAGAGTAGGCTTTAAAAAGAAAGATCTTCACCGCCACAGAACAAAAATTAAATTTATGAACCAACATGTCTGCTTGCGCGTACATCTTACGACACTGTCTGCCTGGACATGTCCCTATCATGATCAGATAGGTCTTTTATGTAATGGCCTAAGTATTTAGCCTCATTACACTCATTAAGAGAAACAACAGACAGGAAGAAGTCAGGAAAAACAAATTTCCTGTCCTCCTTACTTCTGACAATCATAGTATTACTCTTATTTGCATATCTGATGTTGAAATCTATACCATATTGTGAACAAACCCTCAGTAACTGCTGAAGACGAGCACTATATGGACAAAAAATCATCAGATCGTCTGTGTACCTATGGTGAGATAATCTCCAGAAATTCACCAACAGGCATTAACTGAGAAGATAAATCATCCATAAAAACATTGAAAAGAAAAGGGGACAAAATACTTCCTTAACAGACCCCATTATTCACATGGAACGGAATAGATACAGAGTTTCCCCATTTAACGTGCATCGTCTGGTGAGCATAACAATAAACCAGAACCCTCACCAGAGATCTAGGGACCCCTTGTTGACATACAGTATTGACATACAATTGTTCCCTTTAACTTTATTCTCGGTTATAAATGACTGTAGATGGTAGAAGGCTCTCTCTCTTCTCTTCATCTCCTATTTTACCTCCATTCCTCTCCTCCTCCTACATGGAGCCGACCCTGGTGTCATTGTCTGTGTTGCTCTGTCCCCTCTTTTGATCCCTGGTCGTCCTGCACCAACACAGGCGGGCGAGTAGCTTGTCTACAGCTCCTCTCCTCATGAAAACATACAGAACCAAGTCTACCAGAGGACTGAACTGGATAAAGATAAGAGACAGGCCAGTATGAATCTCAGTCGAACTTCCTTCCACCAGGAATGCAATGATCGTGGGCAGGAACAGCAGCGTGTAGTTTAGCAGCACCAGAACCAAGGCTCCAACGATTCGCCGTTTTTCTTCAGGTGGGACAGAGATGCAAAGAGACAGAGCTTTGAGGGTCCCAACCAGGAAGAAGATGAGCAGGGGGAACGGGAGGAGGAGGGAGATGGCAAAGAGGATTAATAGTAACGAGGTGTGAATAAAATACATGAGAATTGAGAGGGCGATAGAGAAGACCCAGACCATGAAGGAGACCACCAGAGGGACCTTGATGTTTCGTCTGAAGCGGTACCACAGTGGATAGGTGATGAACAAATACCTGCAATACAATATAGATAGATAGATAGATGCATCAGAAACACAAACGCATACACTTCTCTCTCTCTCACACACACACACACACACACACACACACACACACACACACACACACACACACACACACACACACACACACACACACACACACACACACACACACACACACACACACACACACACAAATGGTTGGTTACCTTTCCAGGGCTACACACACCATGAAGCCAACACTGGCCATCAACCCAAAGTAGTAGATGTACAAGATGTTGAAGTCAAGGTCTGCTGTCTCCAGGATGACCATGCAGCACATCTGGATGAGATCAGAGATGAGTAGGTTGATGACGTAGATCGGAGCAGCTTGACCACCTCGCACCTACAGGAACATTGGTATATTAAAAATAATACCCGGAAAAGTAAAAATAAATGTATTTGAATAAATGAATTAAAATAATGAATTATCAGTGAGTAAAATATAAGATGTGTTGTGTTTCTTCTCTTATAATAACAGCAATAAAATTATGATTTGAAGCACAAGATCCCTGTGTCTTTACTGTTCAAGTATAGGGGGGCTTTCAGGGGGAGGGGCTTTTATGTGTCCAGACCCAGGGGCCCATCATGTCATAATCTGTCTATGAGTCTGTCTGTGAGTGAATGAGTGAGCAGAATTGTGTTCGGCCACAGCTATGCCATTTTACGTTCAATGGTGCTGAATCTTTCAGGAAGTGTAAAGACCACCACTGCGGGTGGCCTAACGGAGTCAGAGTTTTGAATTAGGTCATTAGGAACAACTAAATAGGCAAAAATGGCTAATTAGTGGCCCAAATGAGTCAACACAGGTTCAGCACCATGGAGAGCTCCATTCGTTAGCTACTGCTGGAGCTCAGCTGAGTCGGCCCATCTCACATCTGGGCAGAGTTGCAATCAGCCAGGGAAGTGCACTATGAAAACCCTCTGGGGAGTGAGAGGAGAGGCTGCATGCTAACTCTGTGAGTGAGGCCTGACTAAATGGCCAGTCACATTTTGTTCTCAAAATCTCATTCTTGTTGACACTGGTATATTCTATCTGCATCTTGCACTGTGAAAGAGGATCACAATCGAAATAAGCCATCAGGCTTTCTTGTGTTTTTAAATCTGCAATTTTTTAATATCTTATATGGGGACTGAAATTATGTTCAGCCGATCATGTATGTTTTAAAATTCTGTCAAATAAAACTAACACAGGGACAGGTGTTCCACTGGTAAATTAAATACACGAATCAAGGCTTGGATGAAACAGAACTTGACAGAATAAAAATCATATAATAAAATAAATTGTATCGCCTTGATATCGATAGAGCTCACAAAGACAAATATATCAATCATAACTCACACACCAGGGAATACAGAGCACAGAAGGCCAGCAAGGTCAAAGGAAGGCCGATGGCGGTGATGATCCATGTCGTCACACTTCGAGCGGCTTCTATGTTGTAGTCAAGGTCGTAGTCATAGTCATACGTTGTGGTGTTGTAGTAGTAGTTGTACTCTAAGGTGGTGGGGTTGTTCAAAGCTTCCATTCTTCAGTGTAAGATCTGTTGTTGGGGATAGCAGAGCAGGGAATGTGGGAGGGTTTCTTAAGGTTTCACTTCTCTTACTACCACTACCGCCTAAAGGGGACATGAGACATTTGATCATATGACTCGAGTTCATTTGTACAGTCAACCTAGTGACATCATAGCAGCGCCTAGTTGGCAAAAAGCTGAAATGTTGTTCATCTTTCTAGCAAATAGGTACATTTCAGACTTGAAAGCAGTGTCCTGTCTTGTCTGAGGTGAAATGCAAATGAACTAGAGTCATATGATCAAAGGTTTCGTGTCCTCTTTAACATGGGGAAGGGAAAACTGAAGTATTTGTCTCGAGTTTTGTGTCGAAAAGGCAGGAAGTAACAAAGGTCCAAGCAAGACACAAATTAGGGCCTGGATGGAACACCTAATGGATTGGAAATTGGAAAACCCTCATTAGTGTCTTGCTTGCACCTGTTACTTCCTGCCTTTTAGACACAAAATGTGTGAATTGGGTGGGAAGTAAAATAGGCAAATGGCCAGGAAGAATCACTCCATCAGCTGTCACTATCCTCAATAAGAACCTGTTTAAAAAGGCCCACTGGAACTCGCCTGCCCCATAACCCCCACTCTCACACGAGTGAGAATATTATGGGTCATACAACATATGACCCATGGAGATGCACAGTCACTCTAAGGTGGTTGAAGTCACTTTGTTCACACACTACTTGCCCCACAGATCTTCCTGTGTGGCCTAAATTCTAGTGTGGCTCGATCACAAAAACAAGCATTAATCAAAGTATTGAACCTTTATTCATTATTGTTGTACACATGCTGCTATACACACGAGGAAAGACAGGTATTGATTTTACAGAGAGCCACAAACCACCTTCTGTGGTGTTATCCTGGATACCAGGTCAATAGTGGTCAGAACAGGAAGAGGAAGGCACAGTGTCAAGTTGAAATGGCACATAGGAGGAAAGACAAAATAATCACATTACTTAAAAGCAGTGAGAGGTTTAAACCGCTCTACAAATCCACATGCAAGAGCTAGCCCAATAATTAAAATGCAATGTTTGCATTTATTGCATTGGATTCGTGTTCTTTCCAATCAAACATACATTAAGAGAATCCACTTTAACCTAAATAGTTCTCAGATTAAATGCATAATTGATACATGGACATAAAATAGTAAATTAAGACATTGCTCAATAATAATTTTGCAGTAGCATGAAATTTGCAATAGAAAAAAAAGGCTCTGTACATCGTCAAAAACCGTGTTGACAGGCTGGAAAATGTGTATTTTAGCGTTTATAAGAACACTAATGCCAAATGCAACAAGCAGCCATAGCGATTCAAGGCACATAGATCTATATGCATGGCGCTACAAACACAGGACCAAGGAAAGTCAGACAGATGCTTGACACCATCTTGCAGCTACGTCACATAAGCAGATGCTGGCATTGCCACAAAAGACAGTACAGAGATCTGCCACATCTACAACAAGCACACTTATTGTGCCATAATGAGTCAGCATTCTGGAGCTGTAACATATATGCTTGTTGCAGGCTTTAGCTATCTTTGAGTTCAGCTGTTAGGATGTGAAGGTGTAGCACTTATCGATTATCAAAGTGTCCAATAATGTGCATGTAGCTAATTCTACTTCCATTACTTCAATACCGGGATTTCTTTTCTTCTACAGTATATCATATGCAAGTATACAATATTGCAAGTAACTACATAGGATTCTAGTACAGTTATTATGATACATATATCACATCTTTCAGAATAAAAAAAACTTAGATGTTAAGACTGCAGACAACTGAAACTAATCTCATCATAAACTCTCATTACAGGGAATGGATTATAAAAGATTTCGTCAACAGTGCGAAACCGCTTCAAATGGACACACAAATAAGTAGTATGTTTTCAAATCTCCACTCATAGTTGAAATCAAGCGGACTGGAAAGAAAGGTCTAAATCTATTAATCAATTACGTGTGATTACAATATTTAAAGACAAATGGTATTTATAAATTCTTCTAAATGTAGTGTCAAGCAGTAGGTATAGAGTTAAGTTACAGTAAGTGTGCTTAAAAGCACCACCATATCAGGTAGTGACGTATCTCTGCTGGACTCCACGTTACTAGACCACAATCAAACATCTGACAGTCAATGAAATGTTTGCTAAAGCAGGAATAATGCTTTCATTTTTACACATTGATAGACACAGATTAGGGTAAAAAGAGCATCTATGCAGGAGTCATCGACTTTCTTTTCCCATCTCAAGAGATGTTGATGGAATAAATACAGAGTTCTCCCTTGTCATCGTGAGCTTCCTTTCCGGGCCCATTGAGTGTAAATGGAAATGTGGGATATGGGACGATGGCGAGGCATAAAGCTGTGCAGATGGATGATGGGATGGGGAGGGCTGAGCCAGAGAGTCAGGGGTTGAGGTGCTCGTCTTCCATGTGAAGGCTGCTTGGGGGGCACAGCAGCGGCTGGCTGGAGCAGTTAGTGCTCTGACTTTTCAGGCTTTCCGTCGACTCCGACGACCCTGCGGACGAAGAAGCGACGGATCAGCGGTGAGGCTCAAACTGTCGGTCAGACATCCAAATAAGAATACGGACGCCTACAAGATACAGCACTTAAGCTATGCCTCGGATATGCCAATTTCCATGATAAATAACGCGCTGGATTTTTGTATTCTTTTAAACGGATGATGATTACTCTGATAGAGAGGAGTGGATTTCCGAATGATACAGAGAACAGGGTTCACAGCAGTAGAGCTCAGAGAGAGAAGCAGGACAGACAGGAAAGCCTACATACCACAGTTATTCCTCCATACCAATAGAGCAGGAATCAGGACCTAGAGCTGCCCAGAGTGGGGCGGTACGAAGGGACAGGATGACAGGGAATAGAGGAAGAATGTTAGGAAAACACACTGGAGCACAAGAGCACACAGGTTAGATGCAAAGCGCAGAGAAGGACAGCCTCTTAGAATACAACGAAAAGAGTTGGATATAGTACCAGAATGGAGATAAACAACTTAGTTGTAGTTGATGTAGGGAAGAGGCTGTGAGACTGGTAAATGGCCTGCATTTATATAGCGCTTTTATCCAAAGCGCTTTACAGTCAGTAGGTACATTCACACACCGATGGCGGCAGGTTACCACGCAGAGAGCAATTTGGGGTTCAGTGTCTTGCCCAAGGACACTTCGACATGCAGACTGGAAGAGCCGGGAATCGAACCACCGACCTTTTATCCAAAGCGATTAGTGGACGACCCGCTCTACCTCCTGAGCTACAAACGCGCCATACAGACTGCGCCGACAAAAGACATCTAAAAAAGTTCGGCTGGGTGTGTCGGTACAAAAGTACTTACAATAGAGGTCAATGGGAATACCCGCACACCAGATGTAACAGGGCTAAAAAAGCCACAGAAGAGGTCCAGAGGCTGAGATCAAGCAAATAGACTTACTTTATTTTCACATAGTGCAAAACAAAACAGTGCAAAAAAGAAAAGGTGGGTTGAAAAGGCAGCAAACGTTTCAGTCGAGGACTATCATCAGTGCTACTAGCATTCAGGTCTAACAATGACAGGTTAAATAGACAGGCAGGTACATCATGTTGCTCAGGTGCCATCAATCAATCAGCTTTCATTGCTGATTGCATGTGGGCCAGACAAAGTCAGATCATTGTCAATTAGCTGAAAGTAAAGATCTGTTTTTCGTGAACCTCCCCTTTTCTCTTTCCGAAGGGCCCCCACTTTAGGAGATAGGTTGGTGCACAGCCATCTGCCTAGGTTGGTGCACAGCCATCTGCCTGCCAAGGAGAATGCATCTTGGCTGCCCAAAAAGCCGGTAGGCACCTTCAAAGTTCAAATGTGGCCATTGTAAACAGTGCGACGTCCTAGCCCGCTCTAAAGATTTCACCCATCCAGTTACAAAAAGGACGTACACCACCAACAGTTTTATTAACTGCAAAACGACGCATGTGGTATATATACTTTCATGCTCAAAGTGTGACGCCTTCTATGTAGGGAGGACAAAGCGACGGCTACAGGACCATTTGGCTGAACATAGATACGCTATTAAGATCAACAATAGTGACTATGCTATGGCTAAACACATCAAAGATGCTCACCAAGCTGTTTGCTCTTTTACAGCAATAGGTATTGACTGTGTCCCCATGACCTCCAGAAGAGGAAACATACAGAGAGCCCTCAACCAGAAGGAAAGCCGCTGGATATGTAGACTCCAGGCCACTGTTTTTCCTGGTTTGAATGATTCGCTAGATATGGCAGCATTTTTATAGTACTATTTGCTACCTATGATATTTTTTCTCTCTTGCTATTCTCATATGTATCATAATGTATTTTGATATATCAATGATTTCATTTTTATTTGATCTACGCTAGACTTTGGCCGGTCCCTGCCTGCTACTTGCCATCTGCTCCTCTATGTATTGTAACTGATGTGATATTCTGTTTGCTAATATATTGATTTTATTTCAGTAAATGATTACTCTCACTGACCACTAGGGGGCCATGTGTAGGCCTGACAACCCTTGGAAGTATTGCTACACACCCTTGGGTGCCACACCCTGAGTGCACCAGCTGATTATCATAACCCAATCACTGTATGACAAACAAAAGACCTAGCTCATTCATTGTTTCTGTAAATCACCTTGAGAAAGGCCAGTTTGGCCGAAACATGTCGGTGGAAGCCATATTTTATTAAAGGCTTTTTAAAAATATTCTTGAAGAGTTGCCTTGGACTTCCTTTGTTCTTTCTACTGAATCTTCAACCCTATGGATCCAATGAGCACCTTCTGAGAAAGCCTACACTCGACAGAACGCCGTAGCCCTCTCTCCCCATTTTCTTCTCTAGCTGAAAGTAAGGTTCAACACCAAAAACAAGAGATATTGACTGTACACTACAATATGCACCACAAATGTACAAAAGTTGCCACAATACATTCATCAATGGAGAAAGCAATGGGAGGCAGAGTAATAAAGAGCCAGGAGGACATAGGGACATGCTGGTACATGCAGACACTGTCAAGAGGCCTAGAGGAAACAGGCTAGAGACAAAGTTTCATTCAGCCCTAAAGGCTGTTCACTTTTTAGTTTAGTTCCTTTTTTTGTGCATTCCAGAGCCCGCAATGTTCGTGACCTGCTGGTGCATTGCGGACACCTTTCATGCTGGACAAAGTAGGAGGATTGACGACCCTATTGGCTTCTTTCCTTGCCTCCATTGCACTTCCTGCCAAAACCACAAGAAGGCCAACTCTTTTGTCAGCCATGTAACTAAGAAAGAATTTAAGATCCATAAATGTATTTCTTGCCGTTCTATTCATGTTATTTATCTACTTATTTGCCCTTGTGGGCTTCAGTACGTGGGGAAAACAAATCAACAGCTCAGAACCAGAATCAATGAACACAGAAGCTCCATCCATAGAGGTGATCTCAAGTCACCTGTAGCTCGACACTTCCTGGAAGCTAAACATCCAGCCACTGCTCTGAGATTCTGTGGTATTGATCAGGTCGACCCCAATCGTAGACACACATATCTAGAAACCAAACTTCTCCAATGTGAGAGTAAATGGATCTTTAAACTAAAAAGTGAACAGCCTTTAGGGCTGAATGAAACTTTGTCTCTAGCCTGTTTCCTCTAGGCTTCTTGACAGTGTCTGCATGTCCCTATGTCCTCCTGGCTCTTTATTACTCTGCCTCCCATTGCTTTCTCCATTGATGAATGTATTGTGGCAACTTTTGTACATTTGTGGTGCATATTGTAGTGTAAAGTCAATATCTCTAGTTTTTGCTGAAGAACCTTACTTTTACAATGATCTGACTTTGTCTGGCCCACATGCAATCAGCAATGAAAGCTGATTGATTGATGGCACCTGAGCAACATGATGTGCCTGCCTGTCTATTTAACCTGTCCTTGTCCGTAATACAGATATACTCACAAGAGGGTGAGGTGATGCGTCAGGAGGGACGCACGCGTAAGGGGAGCTTACTTGAGCCGTACTCCTTTTAAGCAAGGTTTAGATATAAAAAATGGCCTGTTTGTCGACCGGCAACAGATGACGCAAGGTAGGTAAGTGGGGGTATGCTCGGCGTCCAAACTGCAGTATAGAGGAAAAGAGGACACCGTACCCAGACCTGAGTTTTATGTGTGTAGTCATGTTCATAGTCATGTCGGGGGACTCAATATAGATAAATTGATTTATTCTATTATGCAAACCCAATGAGTCCTCTATACGTTTTTAGCTCTTTTTGCAACTGCTGCGCCTGTCGCTTAATGCACTTTTTATACTATTTTTTAAAGTTTTGTTGTGATGCTTTTAAATGTCCATTTTATTCTCTTCTTTTATTATCCTGTCAACCATTTTATGTGAAGCACTTTGAATTGCCTCTGTGTATGAAATGTGCTATACAAATAAACTTGACTTGTTAGACCTGAATGCTAGTAGCACTGATGATAGTCACAGACTGAAACGTTTGCTGCCTTTTAAACCCATCTTTTCTTTTTTGGACTGTTTTGTTTTGCACTATGTGAAAATAAAGTAAGTCTATTTGCTTGATCTCAGCCTCTGGCTTTTCTAGCCCTGTTACATCTGGTGTGCGGGTATTCCCATTGACCTCTAGTTGTAGTTGATGTCATCACTTTTAGAAGCTCCAGTGACAGTGCATGGTTAACCGATTTCATGGCTGAATGTTTTTTTCTCACGAATTAACATGACCAGTAGGAGCACTAGTTAGTCATCAGCTTTTATGTACAACATAATCCGTGTAAAAGGGTGAAGAGGAAACAACTCCAACTACTCCTTTCCCTTTCTTTCCTTTCATGTTTAAAGGATAAGTTCACCCAAAAATCTATACATTATCTACTTACCCCCATCCCAGTGGAAGGTCGGGTGACATTTTTTAGTCAACAAAACTTTCGTGGAGTATTCCAGGGAAACGGAAACGGTACAGCATTCTCCTAAATAATTGAAGTGAAGGGTGACCAACTTTCAAACATTAAAAACAAACAAAATCAAAACATTAAATGCCTCCATACTTGCTCGTCTGGTGTAAGCCAAGTTTCCAGAATCCCCTGAGATGCAGAGTTGACTTGAATTTACACCCTGTTTTTAGCTGAAATCTTCACTGTCGTCGTGAGCTGAAAGTCCTGTTTTCACTTTCAGTTTAAGCTCACAGGTACATAATGTATTTTCCAGTAACTTCAGCATCTCGGGGCTTCTAGAGGCTTGGATTATGCCAGACGAGCAGTACTGTATGGAGGCATCCCTAAACCATCCCCCCCCACTCCCACTCCCACTCTGGCAAATGAATGCTGTAACTCTGTTTCCCTGGAAAACTTCAAAAATGTTTTGTGGACTAAAAAACATCACCTGATCTCCCACCGGGATGGGGTGAGTAGATAATGACTGAATTTTCATTTTTGGGTGAACTGATCCTTTAAGAAGACTAGTCTGTTATTTGATGTTTGTTCCCGGCGGAGTCTGACTATTTCTCACCTGGCAGAGACAGGTCGCCTGCCGGGTCGCTCTCTGTTTTGGTCAGGCTGCTGTGCTCACTGCTGCAGTCCTGCAGGATCTCCCCTCCAGAGTGCAGCCTGTCATCTGATTCACCCAGGAGGCAGAGGAGAGGCAAATGTCACTGAATCGACCTCAAAGCCAAGTCGAGTCAACTGCTGTTGTTTTTCCTGAGCAGAGCAGATCTATGCTTGTGCCACCCCAAAGACATTATTTAGTCCAAAAGGAGAGAACTCACCATCATCTGGAGACAGGGACTCGGCTACATCCTCGGTTGCCGTGGCCTGGGCAGAGGGAAGGAGATATTGTTAAAGCTGTGTGCTGCAGAGGAGGCAGAGATCAAAGGCGATGAAGCAGCGTCTTTACCTCTGTGGGGGCGGGACTATTGGACAGCAGTGTGTTCGGCTGAGCGTCAGACATCTCTGACAGCTTCTCCTCATCCTCCTCCTGGATGGGAGATGATGGAGACCTCAGGGTGCTGCAGAGGGGAGGGGGAAGTAGAAAAGGCTGTTCATAGGACACAGGGCTCGATTCACTACACGAGGTACCTACATGAGCAGATATTCGCTCTAATCAAGCCATTGTCTTCCAGTGTAGGAAATTAGGAAATTATTTTCATTCAATTAATTTAATTTCCATTTCCATTTTTTAAACAGTGGGGGGCAAAAGTTGCCCCCACTGTTTAAAAAATTCCTACACTGTTGTCTTCCCAAAGCAAAGTCAGGTGCTTATATTAAGGAAGATAGACTGCCAAGGATGGGATGACTTCATCTGTGGTATTGTGATGAATAGGGAAGATTATGCCTAAATGCTACAGTCTTCAGCATAACTTAAATAGGAAGCCTCTCTCTATTCTGGCTCTAGGCCAGTTGAGTGGAGAAACCACATTATACAGCCACAATAATACCACAGATCAAAACTTGGCAGTAGTTTGGTATAGTGAGGAGGGAGTCTGTCACTCAGACAGCAGGCCCAGATTCAAGCTCAATCACCACAAGTACAGTATCTAACCTGCTGCAGTGTGCTTGGAAAACACACAGAATCCTTACCAACCACTGCTGTAGCTGACACTGACCGCCCCTATGGAGGGGGTGGATGAAGAGAGAACGACTACCGTAAATTCCGCACTATAAGCCGCACCGGACTATAAGCCGCAGCAGCAAAATTGACTGTTTGTTACATATATAAGCCGCACCGGACTATAAGCCGCGGTTGTTTTAATGTTTTTTTTTTTTAATTGTGTTTTAATGTTTAATTACCATATGTAAGGATTCGTGCACAGAGGGGATTGTCGGGAAAGAGATGGCTGTTTGAGGAAGCTCCCATTTATTAACATTTCAACAAAACAACATAACACAACACCACCTGTGTTTTTTTTTACAGTGCACACAGTGTCCGCGGTGTGGTGAAAAGAGGGCAAGAGAGGAAATTAAAACAGAAGTGGATTTATAGTTAGAAAGAGTGCTAAAGAAGAGAGAATTCCGTTTTTTTTTTTTTGCTGAAAAAATCCATAGATAAGCCGCACCGTTATATAAGCCGCAGGGGCCAAAAAAGGCCAAAAAACGGGGAAAAAGCCGCGGCTTATAGTCCGGAATTTACGGTACTGCTTTTTAAGGATCATTAGGAAATGTCTGCAATGATAGGATTTTTTTTTTTTTTTTCTCGTTCCCCTCTAAAGATTAACCATAGAGCAGCCCCTCAGTGTGTTGCTCAAGGACACGTGTATCCAAATGTTACCTAGCTAGCTAATAGCACAGAGAGCAGGCCACACTGTGAGATTACCTGTCAGGAGATTTGCTGACTTTGCCTTTCTGCAGGCCTCCATCACTTAAATGCTCCGGGGAGCCCAGCTGTCTGTTCTCTCCTCCCTGGCCTCCTGAGAAGTTTATTTCATCGTAGAGGGGGGCGGATGGGACGGCAGGAGACACCGACCGCAGGCCGTTGAGTGCCTCCAACAGCGAGATGGGTTCAAAGCCGGGAGGAACCGAGTCTGTGCTCTGCAGAGTGAAGCACAGAAAGATTAGTGCCGACAGACGACAGTGCACGTTTGATGAACATTCAACAAATGGCTGCAGATTTAATCATTTCGACCAGTGATGGCCAACTGGCAACTGAGGGGTCAGAGATCTACACCACAATAGATCTGACCGCATACTGTATATATTTGCACAATACACATTGCCGCTCGATAATATCCTCATATTTCATCTATATGTGCAGGAACAGGCACAATTACCTCAGCAGATTCTAATTGTGATTCTGGGACCCTTATGAACTGCAATGATGTGCATGTATGGTAATTTGCTAGGTTAGTGGAACCTACTGAGTGCTCGTCGTGGTCCATAGTCTGAGCGAGAACGGGGCTGAAGGACACGGGGGAAAGAGCTCCAGGCTTTTTCCTCACAGCTCTGATCTGCAGCAAGGCTCTGAAGGCTGGCCGGAGGAACACATTATGCATGAAAACGTCATAATTTCAGTTTAATTGTAACGTTACTTATCAAAATAGCGTCTCTCAAGTGATCAAAAAAGAAAAGAAAAAGTAATTGCATTGCAATAATGTAACGCGTCATCTTACGCAGTCTGCAGATAGGACAGTTGTTGGCCTGGTAACGCAAAGTGTCTGCACAGGAGTTGCAGAGACACAGGTGTCTGCAGGGCAGGATGAGTGTGTCTCGCAGGTCAGACAGACAGACGACACACTCGTTGCTGTTGTCGCTGTTCTCGTCATCCGATGGCTGGAGGAGCAAGAGAAAACAAATAAATCATAAGGCTCAGAAATAAAATATGGCCGAACTTTTACAGTATAAAGCATAAAGTAATGCCGCATAAGGTAATATGAAAACCTTGGTTTCTTGGTTGTTTTTGTTTTCAATCCCATAGATCTCCTGCAACAGGTAGCTCACACGATCCACCTGTTACAATACAGAAATATGAAGTTTCATCCACCAATTACAGTGTAGGTTGACATTTTGATATCCAGAAACAGGGAGACAATCCTCAAACTCTGATATACATTGCTCCACTGATATCAGTCCCTCCAGGACGTTGCTACTTTGCGATCGCAATAATCAATGCAAATTCAACCAACCTCCGCAATATTTGTGGGGCTTGCAAATTTTCAGCAAATGAAAAAAGTAGAGGCCGCACACTGTAGCTCCTGTTTGCTTAGTTTACTACCCGGGTATTATTTATTACCCTGCAGCACAGGCTTCAATGTGGGCTTAAAACAAGCTGTTGCAGTAACAGGAAAATGGACAGGAATGGGCTGGGCTGGTCAAGTAAATAAACAAGCACAGCAAAGCAGTGGGAGGAGACTGGTGTTACAATAACAAATCAAGCCCATGCAGACCTCTAAACTGCAGATGTGACAAAATACATTCCACTTGTGCCTTTTAGAATTTGCTAGATAATAATAATAAAAAAGAAAATCAATATCAGAGTAAGAATGCTCATAAACATACAATTTGCTTCTGCTTCAAAGGCTTGACGGAGAAACTGCCATCAACATGCTGGAAGTAAAAACAAAACAAAACATGTTTTAGCTTAACTAGAAAAAGTTTCGATTATATCACATAAAAATTTAATTCGGTTCATTCAGAGTCAGACATGTAGTACTTACTCTCTCAAAGGCTGCCAAAAGTACATGAGCATGTCCAAGGCAATCTTGAAAAGAACACACAATTAATAAAGAATGTATATCTTAATTGGTAGATGTTTTTACCAAACATTTTCAGCATTTCTAGCCTGGTATCAGACTGAATTGTAAACTCGCTACATTCCATTTACTAATAATAAAATGTATTTGAATAGCAGCCAGTGTAGGAAATTAGCCAGGGACAAGGGCAAAAAATGCCCCAAGAAATCTCAGAATGCCCCTAAAAACCGTGATTGAGGGGCAAAAATTGCCCCCAAGATTTGGATCATTTTATTTCCATCCAATTCATTCAATTTCCATTTCCATCTCTAGCACACACTTGGCACCTGCAAGCTGTTTGCCAGAACACAAACACTGCTGTTGTTCACACAGACACCCACTACACTTTAGCAACTTCAGGGTTGTCACTGTTTTGATACATTTCAAGGACTTTTCAAGCAATAAAGCCTAGGGGGGGGGGGGGGGGATACAACAACAAAAAGGTATCCACTGCAGGTTACCTAGGCCAGTGGTTCCCAACCTTTTCCGCGCCGTGTACTAGGGATGGGCATCGAATTTCGAATTTTCGAATAATCGTTGTTATTATCAAGGTCGACTTTTATTATTGAAATTCGAAATTCGAAAAAAGATTTTTTTTTTTTTTTTGGTGAAATGTTGCATTGTCTCCCCTGATTCTAAGTATAGTCAAATCGCTTGGTTTGAGCAAGTAAATTTTTTTTTATAAGCATTTTAAGCAAGGTTTATGGAAAAATGAATGGCGGATGAAATCCCATGAAGAGGGAGAGGGGGTGACTTTGGCACCCCTTTGGCACTCAGACCTGAGCCTACTAAATATTTAATGAACCACTCATGATTGTCAAAACTGTTTTTTATTTTCGAAAATGTCAATGTCATGTAACATGTTCTTTAATTCAGTGGTGCAATGCTTGTTTGAGCTAAAAATCCACAGCAGAAGCTTTTTATATTAATTAATAAAGCCGTAGACTTAGAATCAGGGGAGACAATGCAACATTTCACTCACAAAAAAAATAAAAAAAATAAAGAAATAAATTTTTAATTTTTTTTACATTTTTATTTTTATTTTCGAATTTCGAATTAAATTCTAATTTGGCCAGCGAATTTCGAATAGTGTTTTTGCTAGAAATGCCCATCCCTACCGTGTACCCCTTGAGCTGTTTTGCCATGCCAAGTGTACCCCCTGACAGCGTGTTGATTCTCCCAAATTTGTTCCATTAATCTCATTCAACTTTTACTATCCAACACAACTGATTATTAAATTAAAATCATTTTGAATGACTCCCCTTTAATACAAATAGCTATACACTTATTGAGAATGAACAAAATATTATATAGCCTATATAGAGATAGATATATTCAGACTCACACAGTAACAGTTTCAACTATTTTTATTCAGTCACTTGGCACCTTTAAAAAGACGCCTGAGCTAGTTTGTCTTTCATAAGCTTTGACAGTTCTGGGGGCAGCTGTTACCAGGCAAAATTAATCTAACTGCAAAGCGAATTGACCTGCTTGCTTCATTTTATTCACAACTTGTCCAACAATATTAATTGACATATCGATCCGACGGGAGACCGTGTTGTTTGAGAGCGTCTGCTGCTTTCTTGTTGATCAGCTAATATCAGGGCTGCAGGGAGAATCAGATCCTGAACGAGAGAGCTATTGTTTGACCTGCAGCCAGCGTGAACGACTTCTTTTGTTTTTCACAGAGTAGAGGTGTCACAGTTAACACCTTCCGGGGACCTGCCGGGGCTCCCCCGCAATAGTTGCGGTGCGGAGTTTCTCTCTCTCTCTCTCTCTCTCCTCTCATCTGAAAATAAATTGTATTAATCCCTAATCTTTCCGCGTACCCCCTGCAATGTGCTTGCGTACCCCTAGGGGTCCCCGTACCCCCGGTTGGGAAACACTGACCTAGGTGACCAGCAGCATATGTGAGCTAAGAACACCTATGAGAGAGGACAACAGCCAATAACAGCTCAGCGGACAGCGATACCGTAGGTTGGAAGAAAGTGCATCAAGCTTGGCCCAGCACTACTGATTAGAGTGCACGAGGCTCAAACTCAGAGATTCTGGTAGGCTAAATCCAAGCACTTTTAAGGACCTCTTTATAAATTCAAGCACTTTCAAGTACTTTCCAGACCCATGACAACACTGAACTTCATGCACTAATACTTAAGTGCCCCAAAATGTTGTAAATGCCCACATTTCTTTAGACAGTGGAGCAAAAGTTGCCCCCAAAATAAATTTAATTTCCTACACTGATAGCAGCATTTCAGCATTATCACTGAACTGAATAGAACTGCTAAAATACCTGCTGAGCTATTTCAGTGAGGCAGTTCAGAGAGACATTTGCCTTTTATGTATGTTTGCACCAACAGAAAAGATCTCTTGCCATGCAGTGCCATGCAGCTGTAGTAACCTACCATCCCCCTCATCAACCACAGCTTGGATAACCATGGGGAAAATGCCTCGATCAAGGTCAAAGTTGAGCTATAAGGGAAAAAAGATACACAAGTTTCAATATTCAATACAGCACAGTTGTAAACAGTCTGTTTTCTCCGTGCGTGTGTGTGTGTGTGTGTGTGTGTGTGTGTGTCTTATGAAATGTTGTCTTCTGGCCAAAGCAATGGTGCGGAAGGACACCGATTTGTTTTTGTTTCATGTGAGCTGGTGACACGATTGCAACAGATACTTACATCTTCCTCTTTCCACTCGCTGAAATCAATTTTGAAAGACGGCATGGAGAACTGCTGGCTCACCCCTCGCTTGTAGTGTACAGTTTCAGAGACCATCGTTGGATCCTTGGGGTTGTACCTACACAAGGCAGAGAAGACAATGGTCAAGATGCAAGGAGGACTGACTCGAGTCCGTCATTCCAGTCCCTCGCACAGTGCAACAAGCATCCTGTGTTTCTGAAAGGGCGAGAGCAAAGATTGACATTTGGGCATTTCTCAGTGTGGAAAGTTTAACGCTGTCAAATGCTGCTTTATATAACCAGCCCATTCATTAGTGTCAGATTTCTACTAAATAGAACAGACACAAACATTTGAAGGATGCAGATTGCTCTCAAACTCTCAATATAAAACAAGCCTATCTCCTCTTTTTGAAATGGGCCTTTCATATTAATTCATTTTGTCATGGGGAGATTTGTCACAATGCAATATTTATCATGACACACTAACTACAGCTGCAGCATGAAACATTATTTTCATCTTTTCCTCGGCCTTATCCAGAGTATCCATGGTGACTGGCGGTTGCTAAGGACCCACCACATCCTGCTTCATCTTTAGGCTTAGGTTAGGATCTCAATACAGTTAGTTTGGACATCTTTAGCACAGCGGTTACAATAAAAAGACACTGTTGTATCAGTGAGATCAACCTATCCCTCTATGGCTCAAATAGGAGATTTGAATACCTTGTTCATTTCATTCATTCTTATTGGAATCAATTCAGATGTGACCACTAAAAGATAAGGCAATCGCTTCAACAACAAAGTGAATTCAATAAATGCGATCAGGACTAGTAGATTTGATCAGGACTATAAGGTCACCGGTTAAATTTTTCAATTGGTATTGATCCAATATCCCATATGAGAAGCATCATCTACATCATCTTAGTCAGTCCGATAAATCAAGAGTTTTGAGATTCTTACACTGCCATCCCATTGGAGAATTCCTCAAAAGCTTGGCAGTACAGGGTGATTGCCACCCGAGCGTCAGCATCAAAGGTGAACTCCACACCATACAGAACCTTTGGTTTCCCCCCTTCCTCCGTTGGTGTGTCAGAGTCGTCTTTATACCTAGTGAGAAAAGGTTTGACAGTCATGAGGTCACCACAATGGAAGCTCTATAAATAAATAAATAACACTTTTACTCTGATTTCACCATCATCCTAAGAAACCCTAGCCTCCAGAACCTTACCTGACCAAGCGCAGAGAGTCCTTCCTAATGTTGACCAAACTCCTGAGGGTTTTCACAGGCTCGTGGGGTGCAGGGGTCACATATGGAAACTAAGAAATAATGACAACAATAACAACATTCATAATTTGATTTCTAAGTATTGTTGAATTAGTCACATTTCTGACAAAATACACATGCACACAAAAGCAAATGTCCTTAAAGATGTGAGAGAACATAGACTTGCTAATTCCCAGATGATGATGTGGAGAAGCAGCATAAGTTTTCACCTGCACAGGCCTATTTCCAAGAAAATTTAGGTCCATGTTTTCCCCAAAAAGGTATCCTTCTGGATGTGGTGTGTCAAATTTCTCTCCTCCCATGAAAAAGTGGCTTGCAAAATAATTGCCTGGGGGCAAGAAGGAAAGAAAGATTAATTGAAAAGTCACTGTGGACAATGGCGACAAAATAAAATTACAATGCTAATTCTGGAAAGCAGCCTTACACTGTGTAATAAATTGCTGAAATAACATGCAGTGATTTCAAAAGTATTTAAATTTTTGGATCAACAAAATGGTTAAGATATACAGATTGTCTGTTTTAAAGCACAAAACATCAGCAGACATTTTCAGATTTTCTTCTCTTTTTGGATTTCATATGTCTATAATTTAGCTGTAGAACACTTTCATAGCTCCAAATTACCCTGGCTGACACAGTATGGAATAAAGCAGCTGCATGGTTATCTAAAAGGGATAAACAAACACAAAGGATTGAGATTGATATACATCAAGCAGCCACACAGTGTCAGGATAGACACTGATCACTTCACCATTTGGCTCTCCTTACTAATTATTCTCCCTCTAAACTATAACGTGCACTCATTCAAATTTAGATTCATAAACCAGATCTTTGTTGAAGTGTAGTCATTTTAACCAGCCATAAACAAGTTATTACATTAGACTTATTTTGTTCATGATCCCCAACTCATACAAGTTATCATACAAGAGGATTTATATCACTTGCAGTAGACAATAAAATATCTTGTGATGTTTAGGTTGTAAACTGGTTGTAAAACTGATGGTGTAAGTACAGACCCTAGGATTAGCCTGTTCTATTTACTTCTGACATCCTAAAATAGTAGCTCAATGTTTTGCATCATTTGACATGTGAAAAACATCTATTGACACATGTGTCAAGTCAACAGTGTCATGTTATTCTCTTCTGAAAAGAAGCATATTTTGCGCCTTTGGTGACATTTCGAATGTGTGGATTCAACACTTATATTGCATCTGAAAAATAGGTCACGAATGCGATGTAATGTTGACAGGACACTGCACATTCCAGGTACTGTGACAAAAGATGTTAGATGTAGGATGTATTTGAAGCATCACAAGCTTTTCTGATATTGTCAAGTATGAGATTATGAAACAAACTAACGTTACAGGTAAAACAAGACATCACGGTCTGGGATATGACATGTACCCTCTTTGACACATGCGATCACAGCAATATTGTAACAGTAATTCCAGTCAGTATGTAACGTTCGCTAAGTTAAATAGATATGGTTGTTCCACACTAGTAGTGTTAGTAAACAGATATCCGTTATCTCGCTAGCTTAGCTAGGTGTTAGTGTGTGTGTCTCAGTGTTTATGTGTGTCTGCTAACGTTTATGGTTTACGTTACTGTTTTCAACCAAGATAGATTGCTAATGACCTACCAGATTTAGGTGGAAATCGGTAGGCCGAATTGGCCTGGATATCGATATCCTCAACACCAGCGATTCTGCGACTCAGGATGGACCCCATCTTTCTCTGGCTAGATCGCCAACGTTAGCTACAGCTAGCTAGCAGCTTTGCAGCTAACGACAGTAAACGCGACAGCTCAATAGCTATTAACGAGACGGCTCTGGTTAGCGCTGCGTTCAACGTACACAACTGCCCAGACAACGATAAATAATATCGACTGTCAGCAAGCGTTTTTTCTTAATCAAACATTTTACACGTCCACTTTCTTGTCAGCTAGCTTGTGAGCGCTAACAGGAAATAGGGAGAGAGATGCTGTTGTTTTGCAGTTCTGCCCACTGCCTGCCAAGGTTGTGCTCGGTTGTGCTACGTACGTAGTCTCACGTGGTCAGACCCAACGTCTTACGTCAGCACGCTCACAGCCTGGGGGATGTTCGCTCTGTGTGTGTGTGTGTGTGTGTGTGTGTGTGTGTGTGTGTGTGTGTGTGTGTGTGTGTGTGTGTGTGTGTGTGTGTGTGTGTGTGTGTGTGTGTGTGTGTGTGTGTGTGTGTGTGTGTGTGTGTGTGTGTGTGTGTGTGTGTGTGTGTGTGTGTGTGTGTGTGTGTGTGTGTGTGTGTGTGTGTGTGTGTGTGTGTGTGTGCGCGCGCGCGCGCGCGCGTGCGTGCAGGAATGTATTACTGGGCCCAGGCCCAGGGGCCCAGTAGCTCAGGGGGCCCATAAGTAACCCAGAGCCTCTTCACAGGGCCAACACGTATCTTGCCCGGGCCTGGGACCAAAATCCCTTCAACTCAATTTATGCTTTGTCTGCCGACACTTTTGAAACGTCGCCACAGAAATGAGGACTTGAGTCGACACTTTCAAGTGTCGGCAAGCAGTGTCTGCTACCTGGTGAAATGTCTAGTGTCGCTGACTACGCTGTCCTTGCTGTATGACTTCGTGAAAATCATAAAGAACATTGTGACCAATTTCCCAGAGAGAGAGGAGGTGAGTTGCGTGGTTGTGTGCTGTTTATATGCGGCTGCAGCCAAGTACGTTACATCTTGCCTCCGAGGTGGTTTCACTGTGCATTCCATTCCCTCTCTTCTCTTGGCTGTCTGCTTATAGCGTTCGAGTGTCACGTGACCGTTGACCCAAGGCGAACGGCCTCTGGGGCCAGTTGCACCAAGTGGTCTTAACTACTGTATGCCTGGTCATAACTCCTACGTCGGTCTTAGTTAAGACCAGTCTTTAGAGTGGATTTACGCCTGTTGCACCAACAGGGCTTACGTCTGGTCTTAACTACGTCGGTCGTAGCAATGCGCGTCCATGTGAATTGCCGGGGAATGCCCCCTGATTGGATGATGTTGCAAAAATGTGCCTCGCGACCTGCTTGGAGTGTCACTGTGCCACTACGCTCTATCAGCCACTACTGTATGTACATCACTACACCCTCCCTCTTCCCACCGCTTCCCACCCTCCCTCGCTCCGGGGAAAATGGCGGCGATTGAGTGCCAGACAGTCTGAATGAAATTGAATGTAACGTTCCCAATTCTATGTATTAAATTCTATAAAACGACCCTCAACATTTGGGAAGGCTAAGCCACACAACTAGTTCGTTATAATCGAACGTCATGCTTCGAAGGCGACTTTACGACGATGAGGACGGTGAGGACTCAATCACAGCAGATCTCCGCTGATAGACTACCAGTCTACCACGGAGATCTCTACAGGCACAGGCACCTTACGCCTCCTCCTGACCAGGTGTAATATTTACGACCAGTCTTAGTGAGAAAAAGGCTTACGCCCTGTCGGTGCAACCGGCGTAGGTGTTAGGTCGTAAAGCTACGACCAACCTAACTTAAGACCAGTCGTAAGACCACTTGGTGCAACTGGCCCCAGAAGTATAAATACAACACCATGAGCGACACTTTCTTTTTCGTCTGCGACCATGTGCTGAGCGACACTTTATAATAAGTATAAATTAAGCTTTAGGCCCCCAACCCTTTATTTTTTACAAAATGTTCAATATGTTTATGGTCAATTGGAGGGTTATTGTGCTTTTGGCTTTAATTGACTTGATTCACTCACCAGCAAAAACAACAACAAAAAAACAATGGTACTCTATTGAGTGGCTGGTAAAATTTTAACATTGACTAGCCATTTGGCTGGTGGACAAAAAAGTTAATTTTGGAGCCTGTATTGAGATAGAGATCAATATTATTTCTTGTTATTGTGCTGTTGGCTTTGAGTGTCCAGGTGGCTGTGCTGTAAATCCTGTTGAGATGCAGGTATGTTATGTTATTCTGGCCTTAATCGTGCATATGTGCGGTGTAAGGGGGGTCCTTTATGCATCCAGGCCCAGGGGCCCATCATGTCATAATCCGCCTATGCGCGCGCGCGCGCGTGTGCATGCGTGTGTGTGTGCGCGCACGCGTGTTGTGCGCTTAGGACAATGGAGTGCAGGGAGCTGAATTCCATGCAATTTGGCATAGCGCCACCTACTGGCAACACAAAAAGTGGTTTATGTCGATAGCCATTCATCTGATCGACTTCAAACTTGGGGAGTGCGCTGCTGGGAACCTGACATAGAGCAGTGCCGAATCTTGTGCAATTCGGCACAGCACCACCTACTGGCAACACAAAAAGTGGTTTCTCTTGAGAACCGTTCATCCGATTGACTTCAAACTTGGGGAGTGTGCTCCTGGGAACTCGAAGTAGTGCAGCGCTGAATTTCTTGCAATTTGACATAGCGCCACCTACTGGCAACATAAAAAGTAGTTTATCTCGAGAAACATTTGTTGATTGACTTCAAACTTGCGGAGTGCGCTGCTCAGACTCCGATGGAGTGCGGCGCCGCATTTCATGCAATTTGGACTTATTCCAGGACTGTCTGTATGTCTGTCCTTCGCGTCGGATCGACTTCAAACTTGCGCTTAGGGGGACCACCTGACAGAGTGTGTGTGCGGGGGGAACGGGCACTGCACTAGTTATTAAATAATGTTAATATCAATGTATGCACAATTTGTCTTATTGAAAGTCATTGCTTTTTATGAACAAAATCGAAATCTAGTAGGCTATCTAGACACCCCCAATTCTATGTAGGCTAGCTATTATTTGGTGTTTCCATGTAAAGGTACAGTTGTACATTCTTCTTTCAATAAAAAATAGGGGTGCTGACCATGGTGCTGACCCATCGAAAGTAACCACGTGATCGAAGTAATCAGTATGACGTCAGGTGAAAATCCCCTAGCTTGGCCATGGGCTTGACTGATTTTTGTTAGGGGAAAGGAGAAGCTCTAGCTGCTAACCTAACGTCAAGCAACTTTCAGTCTGACCACGGGTTGGCTATACCTTTCCAACAAAACCAGGTAATTTAACGTTAAATACAGCAACAAATACACTATTAATATTATACGCACGCTCTGAAACTATATAGCATAACGCTGTAACGCTAACTGTAACAGTGTTATTAAGTGTGAGTGACGGTAACGTCAGTGTTGTTTTTGTGCCTAGAGAGTAGCGACGCTAGCTAGCTAACGGTAGCTAGCAAACATTAACATACTTTCGCTGAACACTAAACATACAGCATTGCTAGTCAAGTTGTCTAAATTGCTAGCTATAATCCAACGACACTCGGTTGGTCGGTCCTCGGCTAGTAAAATTATCGCTGAGCTGTCAAACGTTAGCTAACTAGCTGCTAGCTAAGGCTACTGATTAACGTTGAAATGTCAGCGCCCCAGTTTTAACAGCTTTAACAACGCTAGCCATCATTAACGTTACGTAACGCTAAGTTATTAACGCTAATGGGTAGGTTAGCTGTGAAAGTAACGTTAGTGTTGGGATGGGTTGGATTATCTGGTTAAGATAAAAACAGCTCTAACGTTAGCATTTACTGGGTCGCTGATTGGCACTGGTTTGCGACCTTGTTTGTTTTTACTGTATCCAATATGTCACCGTGTGGTGGTGTACGAGCACGATTAGAGGGGCTGGGACAGGACAGGAGGGGGCACCTGTCCGTACTGGAATGAAAAAGGGAAAGTAAACTAACCTTAGGAGACTGAACAGAAGACTGATCAAAGTTGCATTATTTATTCATACGTCTATTAATAGCAATTCCCATAATGAAATCCATCACATTGTTAGAACCATTTAACGACCAAATGTGATATCCCTGTTCTTGAGTCCTCTCTTTCTGGCTAATAATTGAAAGTAGTCGTGTGTGTGTTTTTTTTAGCACATTTTAAAGTTGGAGGTTCCATTTGATTAAATGTACCCCACTGCCGCGGAATCCTCAAATTACTATTGGTCCATCTGATGGACCTTAACGGGTATCGTGTACTAATTTATAAATATTAATTTAAATTTTAAAAATTTTGACTGTTTATAATTCATTGGTAACTTCTTCCCTAATACCTCATACCAACATTTCATACCTATTCGAATTTTAACCCCTCAAATGCCAGTGTACAGTAAGTACAGTAAAAAAAAAAAAGTACATAAAAAAAAAAAAAGTGATTTTTTTTTTATTTCCATAAAGACAAACTGGCTTTGGGTCTGATATTATGGGCAGGTTGGGGTGTTTTACAAAAGTCACCACTGCAAGATGCCTAGTATCAAAGATTCGCAGGCATGATGTCACAATAGCTATGACATCACTAGCCTATGACATCATCAGTGATGTCATGAGATGATTTTTTGTCAATAATATGTCACTGATGACATTACTGATGATGTCACAGACATTGTGACATCATCAGTGGGTTTTTGTATTTTTTGTGATTTTTTGTAAAAATAGTATTTTTTCATATTTTGAGCCAAAAATCCAAAAAGCGCATGTTTTGGACTTCCAGCCATTTTCCCCAAAAAACACAAACGAGCTTTAGTCCAGCATCTATCCTGGTCTAAAGGCTTCAAATCAGTAGTGTGGACTGTCAAATTCAGTTTTCTAATATTTTTGGCATAGGAATCAGTTTTTTTTACATTTCATGTAAACTGTATGGAATTGATTGCTATGCCAAATAGAGCTGTCACGATTCCTCGAGTACCTCGAATAACTCGAATAATTAAATTGATCGAGGCCAAAATGATTCGCCTCGACACGCATCTGAGTAATAGAAGAGAGTGGGTAAAATAGAAATTCCGACGGAACCTTAAGGCAACACGTGAGAGCGCGTTACGTCATTCCGTCACTCTACCTGAAACGTCAACAAACGGGAGCAGCCGAAAATGTGGCTACACTTTCCCAAGATAGACTCAGACAACACTGGTTGCAACATTTGTGATGTGAATTGCAAAGCTGGCCAGGGAAACACCTCAAACTTGAGGAAGCATGGTCAAACACAAGATATATTTACAGTAGCTAAATGCTGAAGACTGTAACGTATTACTAGATAGGCTGAGGGTGAATGAAGCAGGCAGCGCACCGCAGCTAATGTTAGCAGCACCTCCACCGCCTTGAGCTGTAACGTTGAGAGAGGCATCGACTACAACATCAGATAACGTTATTTAATTAGCTAGCGTTAGCTGGATAAGTTGTTTCACTGCAGTTGTAGTTGTTAGATAACGGGGCTTTTCACTGTCTTCACAACGACTGCAAAACAGAGATCGCTAACGTTAACGTTAACGTTAACGTTGCTGCAGTAATTGTCAAGGGTTCAACATAACGTATTTCCTCAGCCTGTATAGTAGCTATCAACATGAAATAAAAAGCATTTGACAGCTTAAACCCGTGGCTTTTTATTTGGAAGGGTTACATTTGCCGTAATCTTTATTAACATGTCTTAAAATGCATTAGAATCTTTTTATTTTTTGGGGTTAAAGATTTTTAAGATTTTTTTTAATGAACATTAGAGCAAATATAATACGAAAAGCCAAAGGGTTAAGCTCTCAAATGCTTTTTATTTTTATGTTTCTATGTACTACAGAGCCTGAGATATGAAGGCTTTAGTGAATACCGACCGCTCTCTCTGAGAAGTTTGGACCGTTTTCTGTGAGAAATACAAAGCTCAACCTAACATTAACGTTAGCGGCTAATTTAACAGCGTTTTGTGTGTGTGTGTGTGTGTGTGTGTGTGTGTGTGTGTGTGTGTGTGTGTGTGTGTGTGTGTGTGTGTGATCACACTAGCCTGTTGGTGTGTGAGAGAGAAAGAGAGAGTGAGTATGTGTGTGTGAGAGAGAAAGAGTGTGTGTGTCATGCAGCTGTAAGGTAAATGAAGGATGTAAACTAGCTAGTAAGCCATTCATTCATATTATTTAACAGTTGCTGTACACTGGAAGAACTCAAACGTCAGGTTGAAAAGATGAATGGTGCCACTGCCAGTTCTATGCAATTTAAAAATCAAAATGTTGTTTTTTCTAAGAAAGAAACTAATGTAGTTGTTTATTTGAAGAGATTTATCTTATTTTTTGGTGTATATTTACGATAAGCCTTTGAAAACACAAAAAAGGGTTCTTATCCGATTACTCGATTAATCGATGGATTATTCGGTAGAATACTCGATTACTAAAAGAATCGATAGTTGCAGCTCTAATGCCAAAACTGGGGGAATATGGGGAAATAGGCAAACACAGTAGAAACTACAATTTTAACCCCTTGAGTCAAGGTGAGATGTGTAACATCAAGGAAATAATGATTTTTTGAAAAATTTGCTGGAAGTCAAAAAAAAAAGTTCTTTTTGTGCAAAATTAATAGAGATGGGCCGATACCATTTTTTTCAGACCGAGTACGAGTACGAGTACTTAATTTTGGGTACTCGCCGATACCGAGTACCGATACAAGTACTTTTTGTTTTTGTTGAGTAACCACTTATTTTACCCCCTTTTTTCCCCGAATTTCGTTTCATTGTCATGCCTTGTACTTTTAATGATACTGTAATGTTCAATTACCACAATGAAAATAATAACACTGCTGATTCTTAAGATACTGTTTATTTGTTTACAGTTTCTTTACCTTCTTTAAGCAGCACACACCAGCACAGCCAAAACCCAAAACAGAATTGAGTACAACAGTATGTTAAATAATAGTAAACAGTCAAATAAATGCTTAGTAGTCACTCTCTGTAACTCTCTCTGTAACTCTCTGAGTTTTTGTATTAATTGTAAATTACACAGTACTCGGGCCAGAGTATCGGGACGTTCTCCCGATACCGATACGAGTACTTGAGTACGGTATCGGCACCGAGTACCGATACCAGTATCGGTATCGGCCCATCTCTAAAAATTAACATTGAAATCAATGGGACAACTATGCAATGGACTTTGAGACCATGTAACTCCCCCAAAATTTCTACCAACTCCAAGGTTAGATATTAAGGTCAAAGTTCAAGGTATTTGGTCCAGGATGCCCGCTGAAATAAATGAAATAAATTAATTTTGTGAAAATTTGCTGGGAGTACCAATAGAGTGGTTTCAATGGAAGTCAATGGGTCCATCAGATGGACCAGTAGTAAATTGAGGAGTATTTTTGAAAATAGGTCTTAGGAGCGTATAAAAATGATAACTATGATTGATTTTTGTCAAATACCCCAAAAAAAATACCTAGCCTTAGTGTAAGACCATTTACTCAAAAACTGTCGAAACGGCCCATACGCGAATGCAGGAAAAGTCCATCAGATGGACTAGCGGGGTACAAGGGTTAACATTGCTGTTACGGTCGATAACCGATATTTACCGATGTCGATATGATCTCTATAAAAAACAAACTTTTTATAATAATACAATTTTGTACATACTGAAAAACACATGTAAACACTGAATTTGAAAAACGAATGAATCTCTTTATTTCCAAAACATTTGGAAAAGCCCATAGATTTTCCTCTCAATGTGAAAATTTTGGCTCATACCGATAACCGATATTAACATAGCAACATCGGACCGATGCCGTTATGTTAAAAATGACTAACATCTGCCGATACTGATATGATTGCCGATATATCGTGCATCCCTATTTGCTTCCCAGGTGTGCTGGATTTGATTACTGTGCCGCATATCCATGTGTCTGCAATGTTGTTTGCTCACCGCATGCAAGCGGTGCACCATAAGATCAACCACACCTGACCCTGCTGTAAATTTGGCACAAGACGGCTTTTAAACGGTTGTTTCAAATTTTCAATAATCATTTTAAAGGAGAATTTCGTTTTTTTTTTACCTGCAGCCCTCTCCTCACATTAATTATGATCTGACGACTCACCCAGTGCTCTCCGCAGTGTTTTTGTCTGTCCTATGCGTTGTTTTGAGATCAATAGCGTCCAAGCCAGTCCTAGAATGGAGCTCCGTGGGGGCCAAGTGGCAGCATGCTTTTCCTCCATTTAAATAGACAGTTTTATTCCCGTTTTCGACGCATATCGTCATAAACTGTTCCCTAAGGAACGATCAGACTGCATTTCTCCCCCGGGCTCTTTTCACTAGTTACAGGCATCCCATTTTTGCCTGTCGGGTCAGTGAGACACAACTCTCGTCAGGAAAGTCCCGCAAGACTTTCCTGACGAGAGTTGTGTGAAAAGAGCCCGGGGGAGAAATGCAGTCACTTGGCATGCTGCCACTTGGCCCCCACGGAGCTCCATTCTAGGACTGGCTTGGACGCTATTGATCTCAAAACAACGCATAGGACGGACAAAAACGCTGCGGAGAGCACTGGGTGAGTCGTCAGATCATAATTAATGTGAGGAGAGGGCTGCAGGTTAAAAAAAAAACGAAATTCTCCTTTAACAGCCCCGCCTATATTACTGGCTTCCGTAGGGAGATTATTATATCTTTGGATCTGAGATCGGACATCGGAGACGGGTAGGAGAGAATTTAAAACGCTCTACCCCCCCAATTTCCTTATAGAACGCTGTGTGACCCTGATTCAGAGTGGGTCACAGAGGAACAGAGAACTGGGGAACATATGGGGCTAATTTGGGTAGTGCACTCCAGATAGCAGTCATTTAACAATTTAACCCCGATAAATTATTGTAGGCTTTGCCCATGAATTATGACTTTGTCTGTTTTGATGTTTACCATTTAGGCTACAATGTATTATGCAGATCAGCCAGATTAACTGACTTGTAAACTTTTGCTGTTACAGGTTGTTAGACTTTTGGTTAACGTTCTTTGTTTGTGCATGCACACATTTTTTGCAAATATCATTTGTTGGTGGGAGGGGGGTTTATTTTATTTTTATTTATTTTTACACATTTGCCTTTACAGAGGTTTTCGGGATATCCTAAACTTTCTGATGCTAGTGTTGTGTTGTGACAAGATCAAAATATTACTGTATCACAGTACCACAGCAAAGACAATTGATTGATTTGATGATTTGAGCAGTCCCACGTTTAGAAGTGAGCTCACACTACAAAGTTGCAAGTTTTTAGTTGCCATACATGGATGGACACATGGAATTGTGTTTTATTGTACAGGTATCAAGGATCAACTGGCACCAAGCTGGTGTCCAGCGTGCCCCATATATTTGAACACAGCCTATTTTACTAATTATACTTCTGACGTTTTGATTTCACACACAGTATCAAGTGTTGTGGATGTCGTTTAGCAATGGCAGTGTGAGTCTCTCGGCAGGGGACACTGACAGCCAACAAATCTCTTGAATCAATTCCAAGTCTAAACAGGCAATTTCTATTTTTACTCTTACTAAATTGAATGAATGGCTTACATTTTATTTTATGGAGACAGTCAATTTCCCTCCATATTGATGATCAATAACATTGTTAGTGATTGCTAAAAACAAGAGGTTAATGCTAATTATCACAGTCAGAACTAAAAATTAAATGTGTGACCTTTCAAGATGTCGTAGTTTATGGTCAGTCACTAATGCTTTCACCCACTGGCCATAAGTGGCAGGAAGATGATGAGGTTGGCTAGTTCTAAAGCCAATGATGACACCTTTATACCTGCGTGCTGCTGTCATTACATTACATTACGTCATTTGGCAGACGCTTTTATCCAAAGCGACTTACAATAACACTGACTGACTGTCAACCCTCCCCCCAAATAAAATCCCCATCTTTACAACACCAGGATGGACATGTTTACAGCCTGGTTCAATGCCGATCACCAAATCAACCAATATCGTGGTGGAGCTGCGGCTCTGGGAAAGCCCTGGTCTTGTGCTGTCTTGCGAAACCTGTGCAAGAACCCCAAGATGGCGACGGCCACACTAGGCTTCAAAGTGGAAGTCCAAAAACCAGTGGATGACGTCATGGTGACTGTCCATACAGTATTTCTCAGATGGTCTGTGGTTGTCAAGTAGGGCTGCAACTAAAGATTATTTTCATAATCGATTAATCTGTCGATTATTTTCTCGATTAATCGATTAGTTGTTTGGTCTATAAAATGGTAGCAAATGACGATCAGTGTTTTCCAAAGTCCAAGATGACGCCCTCAAGTGTCTTGTTTTGTCCACAACTCAAAGATAATATCAGTTTACTGTCATACAGGAGTAAAGAAACCAGAAAATATTCACATTTAAGAAGCTGGGATCAGAGAATTTAGACCTTTTCTCTTAAAATTGTACTCAAAACGATTAATCGATTATCAAAATAGTTGTCGATTAATTTTCTGTCGATCCACTAATCGATTAACCGATTAATCGTTGCAGCTCTATTGTCAAGTAATTTAGTGAAGGACAGAGCTGGTGACAGGAAGTTGTAATGCACCAGTTTCTCAATGTAGAATATCACAGAGAAATAAAATGTGAACAGGGCCTTTTAAGCAGTAGCTAATTAATTAAAAGAAAATTATATTGTGAAAATTAATTTCTCTTTAACTATGAAACATCACACCTAATAGCTGCCAATCATAATCAAGGACCGGAACTATTCGTTTTATAATTCCCAGTTAACTCGCTCCCTCAGCCCTTGAAGAGTCGATCTCAGAAGGTTCACTTGAATTATAAGAGTAATGGAATGGTACTTAAGATGGCAGCAGCGAGCATTCCCCTGAGGGGAAATGCCAAGAGGAAGTCAAGGGCGGAGTCAAAACGACTAATGCAACAGGATGTAGTTTGCATAGAGTGCTGCGAGAGAGAAGAGACACAGAGAAGCAAGTCAGTTTAATAAAGTGAGGTAAAGTTGGTTTGTTTGCACTTTGCCCCACCACTTTCTCTGTTTTTGACCCAAGCTCAAAGTACACTACACGCACAGCGTGTTTGAGCTTTGGAGCGGGGGCAGAGCGTACCACTGCGAGGGAGTGCGCTGCTGGATTTACAACACAAGTCGGAGACAAAACGAGAGCTAAACGGAATCTCGATTTCCGATTTTCTTGTTTTCATCATGATTGTGAGAAGCCAAAATCTTGATTATGATTAATATTCCATTAATTGTACAGCCCTACATGAAAGTCTTTGGTCTTTAGACTCTACTACAGGGAGCTATTGTGATTGAGGGGCACCAGCCCTGAGCAGTAGCCAGATAAACCCCCTGTGGAGTCCAGGCACTGGTGGTGGTGCAGGCTAATGATAGCCTGGGCTAATGACTCTCCTGAGACTGATGAAGCTGATGAATCTGTGAAGGCTGGGCGTTGACGGGGAGGTGGAGGGGTGCGCGATGATGACAGCAGCAGGCTAAAGCAGAGAGACATTTAAAAAAGACAGCAGCAAGATGATTGGCTAACAATGAAGGAGCGTGAGGATGTGTCGCTGTGCTATTGGATAATAGTAGATAGTAGATAGTGACCAGCTGATGTGAACAGCTCTAGCTCAGGGCTCTAGCTCAAAACAGCTACAAGGAACTTTCACCTGTTATGAAACAGTCTAAATGTAATACTGATGCCTCACATCTTACTTGCATCGGCAAATGAGACCATCGGCGAGGAGATTGGCGATCTCTATATTGTTATTCCAAATGCGCGTCCGTCACGTGTAACGTGACGGACCAATATTTGGTCCATTATTATTTATGTTATATGTAAATGACCTCCCTGATGTTTGTCCACCTAATGTAACCTGTCAGATGTATGCTGACGATACGATCATATACTGTATCTACATGCAAAAAATAAGGCACAAGCTGCAGCAGATCTGTCAGCTGCAATGGTCAATATATCAAACTGGTTAACTGAGTCATGTCTACACCTCAATGTAAGCAAAACTGTATGTATGTTTTTTTCCAAGTCTGCAAACAGAGATCCAGACCCAGATGTGTTGGTAGCAGGGAGCAGTCTTGCAGTCGTGCAAGAATTTAAATACCTAGGCATAATAATAGACTCCCAGCTAACATTTAAAAAACAAGTTAAAAAAGTTGCCAACCGAATCAAATTCAACCTGGCAAATTTCAAATATATCAGGAACAATCTGACTACTGAGGCCTCAAAATTGTATGCCTTTTATATGCTTTTGTCTACTTATGTCTTCTGTACTATTGCATGTGTTTGTTAATGTTTCACATATAACATCAACCTGCCAGGGACTGCAGATGAAAATTAGCCTGTATGGTTAAATCTGGCACATTTACATGATGGACTCACGTGCTCATGTTAATTAATGTGCATTGTCCCTTTTCTTAAATAAATAAACAAACAAACAAACAAACGTCCATATATACTGATTGTAATTTTTGTTCCGGCCTGTGAATGAAGCAGTGACGTCAGCCTTATGCATTAAATAAAACAGCAGGGGAGGCTCGCTGATTCAGAGAAGCCCTGCCTGGCCTGGCACGGCTCAGACAGGCCTGGCACGGCTCAGACAGGCTTGTGCAGCCAGCACGAGGTGCCTTGTTGTTCGGAAAAGGCATTTTCGTTCCAGGTGAACAGTACTGCTTTTGTCCACAGGCACCGCTACAATAAACACTAACTCTAACCTAAGTGAAAGTTCACCCATAGCTGCTGCTTTAAAGCAGCCCGGGGCAGATAAAACTAGGGTCGGGGAGGATGTAAATTAATTGTAGGATGAAAGTCGAAAAAGATAAATGCTAAAGTTACGATGAGCGGCAATGAAAATGAATCTGACACGCATTTTGTGTAGCACTGCACACAGTTCTTATTAAACCTCCTTGATAACATACACACCACACACCAGTGTTGCAGTCAAGTAACTATATCACAAGTCCAAGTCTTGATTCTCAAGTCCCCAGTCTTTGAGTCAGAGTCCAAGACTCCAAGTCAGCAAAGAAGAGTCTGATTCGACTCTCCAGTCTCCATTACCTGAGTCTGAGTCCGGAGTTACAGAACATCAGCGTGAATCCACATATAGGTGGAACACACGTGTCTGCCCTTGCATAAAATTGAATAATGTCACAGTATTAATAGCTTATGCCAAATTATTATGGCCTATTACAAAAAAAAAGGTCTATAAAATATCAATTAACAAGTCCGAGTCCTCATTACCAACTTTTGACTCTGAATGCTTGAGTCCAAGTCTGAGTCATTCGATGTTGGAACACTTTGTGACTTGGGAGAAGCAGCCGTGTGTGAGGGTAATGATGAACCACGACTGACTTTCACTGTATGTGCTTTCCTCTCAGAGTCCAAGGAGAGTTGTGAGTGGAGCTCCATCTCCAACCCCTTATCCCTGTCCAGAGATCCGGCCAGTATGTCCAGCGACCCTCCTCCTCCTTACCCTGGAGGCCCTGAAGGCCCCAGTGCCCCGCTCATCGAGGAGAAGACTGGACAACCTGGTAATACAAGTTTGTCGAAGCATCTCTAACTAAACATGTTAATTTAAAAGCTCATTTAGAACCACTGTTGTGATGAATAATAATGTTCATTTTTTTAGTTTAGATTGTTGAAATCTGTTATTTGTTTCATAACTATGAAATATGGTAATGGTTCCAAAGATTCAATATCCTCAAGCCCTGGCACATGCCTCTGAACACCTCATTTGAATAATTAGTTGGTAAGGCTTGGGGGAAGCGTCACCTTGGAGACTTGAAAATAATTTGGTAGATAGACTTTGGATTCACATAGGGATGTCAACAATTAATCAAAGAGCGATGAATTGGTTGTTAAGGATTTTCTCAAACGAAATTGCCTCGGATCGACTATCAAACAATGTAGTCTCATATTACGTTCTAGCAGTCAGTAAATGGCTATGCAATGCTGTGGGAATATGCATTGCTGCTATGGAAATAAAGAAAAAACACATTAATTGATTGATTGATTGATTGATTGATCGTTAACATTACCGAGGATTGATTCAGGAACGTGCTTAAAATTGACATCCCTTGTTTCACATTATGAATTGATGTCTAAACTTTCAAAGTAGTCAATAAATCGTTGGGAGTTGTAGTATGATGATGATACAGAACTAGTAGCTGATCCATCCATACAGGGTCATAGGGAATGGCTCTGGTGACACAGATGTAACACTGTTCTTGCTATAGAGCAGCTTAAAAGCATCGGAAAGCACATCATCCATGTGTATACCAACAGCTTAAAATGCAGAAATGCCACCTAGAGAACACCCCTTGTCTGTAGCTGTGTTTCCATTACAGTTTTTCGCAAAATAATTGCGATATTTCTACAACTTCGACAATGTACAATTGCGACTTGTAGGCGTTTCCATTGAAGTTGAGTTTTGGTCTGACGGAGCGCACACCTGAACGCAATTCCCATTAGCCTACCAGCAGCTGCCTGCCACAGTGGATCTGCCCCATATGCCGTCCCCTGCATGCTCAAATCCAACCAATGGTCAATGCAAATCACAACATGAAGTTACAACGCATATAAACGAGCCTGATTATCAATTCAAAATAAAATGAGTCGCAAAATGTTGCTGGCTGCGGTGAATGCAGTGAGCGCGACAGGCAGAGGAAAAAAGCCTAATAGCCTAATAGCCTACAACTGGTCCGATTTAGAGATGGAGGGGGGAAAAGGCTGATTTGGTCAATAATCACAATGTTGTGTAGCTATTATAATTATAACACTGCACCTGAAACGTGTGTAATGTATTACTCACAGTCACTGTATTCACTTCAGTCAGGAGCACGCACCGCACCGGTGTGTGCTTGCTTTTCAACCCCTTATATCTCGCGCTGTGCCAAATGCGCGCACACAGGCAGCCTGTCACCATGGACCGATTTCTGCCATTAAACATTATCTATTTTATATATTTGCATAACACTCGTCTTTCTGCTAGCGTTGCTTCAAAGTTTTCCATTGCTGCGGAGGTTTTGCCACGGCTTATCGAACCGTTTCTTCCTCATTTTTCGCTGCTTTTCCAAAGCAGAATGGGTCACATGACGTGCTAATGCGAAAAAACTGTTTCCATTACACTTTTGCGATAAACTGCTATATCGACACGTCTGAAAAACCACCTCATGAGAGCGCAAAAACGTTTTGCGATATTTGGGAGGTTTTTCGAAATTTACGTGTTTCCATTACCCAATTTCTATTGCGATATTTAGATTTTGCGCATTTCTGAGGGTAATGGAAACACGACTAGAGTTATGCAAATAAGCAGACACATTGATTCACAGGCGTTGTCTCGGTGTGTGCATGCATGCATGTATGTGTTAAAGCTACACTTGCATACTGCTATAATTGCATTTAAGCTACACTATTGCAATTCATGACATGAAAGATATCAATTTGTTTACCGAGACTCAAACCTCTGTGGAATTGGATCCATTGACATGTTTTTTTTTTATTGTGTGTGTGTGTGTGTGTGTGTGTGTGTGTGTGTGTGTGTGTGTGTGTGTGTGTGTGTGTGTGTGTGTGTGTGTGTGTGTGTGTGTGTTCTCCTTCAGAAGCAGCTCCTATAAGAACAGGTCCTCCACAGGGACAGCCTCTGCCTCCAGACTATGGTCCTCCACCCTACGAGGCCTCACAGCCGGGCTTCCTACCCCCTCATGTCCCTGGAGAAGGGCCCATGCCCATGCCAATGCCAATGCCAATGCCACCAGGTACTGGAGCCTTTCTGAAAATGCCTTTTGTACACAATTGATATCCAATAACTTTATAGTCAAGGTGGGCTGCCCTAGCAATAAACCCCCCCCCCAAAATATATTGTTTTGGGTGTTTTATAGTTATAGCTGTAGTGTGAGAGCCATTCTATTTACCGTAAATTCCGGACTATAAGGCGCACCGGTATATAAGCCGCAGGACCAAAATTGACTATTTTTTTCTTATATAAGCCGCACCGGTCTATAAGCCGCGGGTGTTTTGATGTTTAATTACCATATGAAAGGGTTCGTGCACAGAGAGGAATGTCGGGAAAGAGATGGCTGTTTGGGGAAGCTCCCATTTATTAACATTTCAACAAAACAAAACAAAAGTCAGGTCACTAATCCCCAGACAAAATCACACAACAATAGGCTATATGTGCAGCAAACGGCTGTAACCAGAGAAGTCAAGTCACTAATCCTCGTCTTCCTCTTCTTCCTGCGTACTGAAACCACCAAAGTCCTCATCTTCAGTGTCGGAAACGAACAGGTTCAGGGTGGCTTCGTCAACCACTCTCCTCTCTCCTTCATTGTCACTCAAAACCAACGAACTCCTCTTCGTCACTGTCGGCATCGAACAGCCTCTGAAGCCTCTGACGGCCCTCAGCGCCAGCTGTGGCGGCGTCATCCTCTTCATCCCGCAGCAGTCCAGCGTTTTGGAACCCGTTGGTGATTGTGGATGTTTTCACACTCCTATAATATTCCGTGATCTTCCTTTGTGTGAATTCGCCGAAGTTTGTGATTTTCTCCTGGTAGTCGGGAGGGAGTTGTTCAGTAGTTCTCGCCCGGACGGACAGTCCCTTTCGTCTCATGAATCGGAAGCACCAAGATGGGCCACCTATGAAATGTTCAATTTTCATTTCGGTGGCGACTGTTTTGGCCTTCAGTCGGATCTGCACCGTGGAAACGCCTCGGCCGTCTGCTCTCTGGGTCAACACCCAATCTTCAAGGGAATCTTCAAGTTCGGGCCATCTGCTTTTATGACCTCTGAAGGACTTTTTGGTCTTCTTGCACTGAGACAGTTCCTCCTGCTGCACCGTCCAACGCCTCACCATTGACTCATCGATGCCCAGGTTACGCGCGGCTGCTCTGTTTCCCTCTTTTAATGCGAGATTGACTGCTTTCAACTTGAAAGCTGCGTCGTGTGAATTTCTGCGTACCTTCCCCATGGTAAGTGAGAGTGTTGCTTCTACTGCTCGTCTTGTTGTGAATATTCCTTGATCTTCCTTTGTGTGAATTCGCCGAAGTTTGTGATTTTCTCCTGGTAGTCGGGGGAGGGAGTTGTTGGCCGAGTGGCCGTTTGCTTACCGTAATTACCATATGTAAGTGGTCACGCACAGAGGGGATTGTCGGGAAAGAGATGGCTGTTTGAGGAAGCTCCCATTTACCGTATTACCGTAACATTTCAACAAAACAACATAACACAACACCACCGTTGTTTATTTTTACAGTGCACACAGTGTCCGCGGTGTGGTGAAAAGAGGGCAAGAGAGGAAATTAAAACAGAAGTGGATTTATAGTTAGAAAGAGTGCTAAAAAAGAGAGATTTTATTTGTATTTTTATTTTATTTTTCTGAAAAAATCCATAGATAAGCCGCACCGTTATATAAGCCGCAGGGGCCAAAAAACGGGAAAAAAGCCGCGGCTTATAGTCCGGAATTTACGGTACTTTTAATGATTTATAGTTATAGTTATCTCAGGGGTTTTCCTGCATAGAGGGATTTTTGGCCCCCCAAAGATTGTTTTAACCACCCCCCACAGGCCTTAACTCAGAATGAAGCATATTAACACTATCCTTTTAGAGAATTTCAAAGTTAAAGTCTCACATTTGTACCTTCAAATAGCTTCCTTTCTAAAACTTGGGGTGCTGTAGTGTAAAAACATGTCGCTCCATAAGTTCTGACAATGACTGATATATAACTGCTGTGAAAACGCATTGCTGCATAATTTTTGACAATGACTGAGATATTTGTATTCAGGATAACCATGACACTAACCCAAAAGTCAAATGTAGGCTATGCATGACTGTAAGCGATCAAGCTTACTGGCGTAGTCACCCCCCAAAGGCCCATTCGGAGCCAGGAAAAACCCTGTATAGTTATCGTAAACTACAGTCAACCACACCTGTCCCTAGATATGTATATTAATATAGCACCTCAATTAAGTTGTTTGTTTCTCTGCAGGCGGCTTCTATCCACCGCCACCCGGTCACTTTCCTCACCCCATGCCAGGACAGATGGGCCCCGCTCCCCCTCACTTCACCCATGTGGGAGGCCACACAGCTACCGTCTTGGCTCCCCCAGGAACATCCACCACCGTAACCGTACTGCAGGGGGAGATGTTCCAGTCCACACCGGTGCAGACCGTGTGTCCGCACTGCCAGCAGGCAATCATCACCCGCATCTCCCACGACGTCGGCCTCATGAACACCCTCTTCTGCCTCTTCTGCTTCTTTGTGGGGTGAGCAAGTGACGAGCAGAGCATGTGTACTGTAACATGCTGCTTCAGTGCCTGCTGAAATCATTGATGTTGATTTTTTATCGTTTGCTTCACTCCCAGCTCCTCATTTATAGACATCCTAAGTGTATCGTTATGGTAATGTCCATACATAAGTAAGAGTAATTGATGATAATAATAATAATTGATTGCATTTATATAGCGCTTTTTGAAGTACTCAAAGCACTTCACATATCACAGGGATAGACTAAACTCATCCACCTCCGAAGCGTAGCAACCACCTAGGTGATGCACAGCAGCCGGTTTGTGAAAGATCGCTCACCACACATCAGCTATCACGGTGGAGAGTTGAGGACTGAATGTGCCAATTAGATAACAAGGGATGATTAGGTGGCCATGATGGAAGGAAGGCCTGTGTGGGAATTTAGCCATGACATCGCTGTTACAGAGTGCTGATGGGATCTTTAATGACCACAGAGAGTCAGGACCATGGTTTAATGTCTCATCCAAAGGAGTATATACAGTAGGAGTATATATTTATTATGCTTGTTGCTTACATGCCTGCTTATAGGTATGCATGTGAAAGTGTATATTGTGGATTATGTACGTGTACATATGCTGCATGTATGGTCAAAACAACAGGAACAGCAGTTTAAAGCCTTCCATCAACGACAGTGGCTCTGTAACAACATACAGGGTTTTTCTGGCTGTCAAGAGAGGCTTGGGTGGAAACATCAGTTAGGGAGCGAGTTGTACAGAGAGGGGAGAGTCAAGTTTCCAAGGATGGGTTTCTGCCTGTCCTTGAAGTTTTAAACTTCCTGTATTATACACTTTCGATTCATTTATTTTCAGATGTTCTGTGTCAGGGTAACATAATTTGCTTCAGGATTGTTTTCAAGTAGTGGAGTTGAAGTTGTATTTATCATGACTAAGGCATCCTCCACTCCCAAGTCACCACAGAATTTAGTATACACAACTTACATTTGATTAATCTGAATTAAGGGATACAGTGGCAGTAATATGGAAAAGAAATATAGAAAACATTTGACCAGTCATGTTTTAGGACTTTGCAGAAAGTAATTAATACCCATTTATTTCTGTTCCGCATTACATGGAAGTGAATGGATATTGACATTGAATGAACTTTAAAGGATAACAGAAGGTTAAGAATATATTATCTTAATAATGACACTGCTACAATCAAGAAAGAAAGGATTATGATGACAGCCAATAGGACTTGACTAGGCTTAATAGGGTTGGACCACACAGAGGAGGCAGAACATTTACTGTAGTAGGGTATATTCAGTTGGGTTTAGCTGCCATGGTTCTCACCCACCAGTATCTATGTGACCTCCTACACCCCCTCCCGGAACCTGCGGTAATCTGACAGGGGTCTGCTTTCCGTCCCCCACACTCTCCTGCAAGCTTTTAGTGTGGCAGCCCCCACCCTATGGAACTCTCCCGGCTGAGATCTGCAACGCCCCTTCTCTGGCCACTTTCAAAGACAACCTGGAAAACCCACCTGTTCACCAAGGCCTATGGCCTCTCTCTTTCTTTCATCCCTGGCATTCATTGCCACTTTTATTTATTTCCGTTTGTCTGTCTGTACAGTGTCCTTGGGTTTCATGAAAGGCGTGTTTACATCTAATTTTTTAAATTATTATATATTTATTTTCCCTTTTTTCTTTTGTTTCTAATATGTTTTGATCTTTAAATTTCTGATTTAAGAACATCTCTTCAGTAGGGCTGATAAATAGTTCAATATAAATAGAAGTTTCAATAGAATATATTGTGATGAGATATTATTGGCTTGATCGTGATACAAAATGATGTCCTCTACAAGTAGTGAGAAAAGCAAATACTTAAATAAAAGTAAATCTCTCACAAAATTGCCGGTATCTCACAACAAATTCGTAAATCCTATTTAAAAATGACAGAGTTCAATCAAACTTTATATATAACCATGCAGTTATTTCAATGCAATGGACATCAATATGATTATTTAACATGCTATTTTGCATAATTTAGCAGATATCTTTATATGTTGTTATTGAAATACGTTCTATTGATTATTGTGTCACATTCATTCACAGGGTTTAGAAATTTGTAACATTAATGTGTCATCTGTCTGTTCTTCAATTCCAGGTGCGATCTTGGCTGCTGCTTGATTCCCTGTCTGATCGATGACCTCAAAGATGTGACACACACCTGCCCTTACTGTAAGGGCTACATCTACACATACAAGCGTATCTGCTAACCACCGACAGCTCTGCTCCACAGAGACATGTACAGTATATGCACACACATAAATTCACAGCTCCTCCTGCTGGTAGTGACAGGTTTTCCCCCCATTTTTGCTAAGTGTTGTGTAGCCCTCTTTAGGAGATGCGGTTTTATCATTAGTTCACCGAGGATTTACTGTATATAATTTATCTTTCAGTATTCTGCATTTATGTGGAAACATGTCATTCAAATGTACAAATCTCACACTGGACTACAGGAGATCAAGGGCACCAAAACATCCACAGAGATGGATAAGTAAGTGGCAGACAGATACATGATATGAATGAAGGAAGAAGCAGCAATTGGTGGAGGAAAAGGCATTGGATTTTTTATATATATATATATATATATATATATCAGCCTCACTTAGGGGAAGCTGTGAAAATTGTCACTTTATTTTAGATGAAATCATCTGTGAATCTTGCTCAGAAGCAAGTTATTGAAGTCAATTTAATTTTCGCTGGGGCATTGTTTTAGTTCTATTTATTTTAAATATTGTATGTTATTTTAACATGTTAATGAGAATTATAAACATCTTCGTCCATGTCTGATCATTATGTATGTTTTAATTCACCTAGTTTTTCCTAAGGCCCTCTTTGAATGTGAGTAAATTTACTAAACTTTTATTTTTGTCTCTATAAATTTATTTGCTTGCTTGGAAATTACCAAGATTGAACTGTTACTCACTATGTTAATGAATCTTCTGGGCTATAGTCACTAGTGGAAATGTTCAGTGAATTCAGGTCAAGCTGTTACACATCAATGCCCTTTGTTCATCATACTGTAGTTAGTTTTGATAATAAAGCAAACATTTGCACTTTGAGTTGAACTTCAGATTTCCCAATGTAAACTTTAATGCATTTATGAAAACAACATTGCCACAACATAATCCCTTTTGTCTGGGAGTCCTCGGTTAAGAAAAATCCAATGGTTTATCAAGTCACAAGTAGTAAAAATAGTATATAATTTTGGGTTTACAGAGCCTGTTTTGTCAATTGATTCATCAGCCCAGAGCTAAACCCACTTTACGTGTATTTGTTCAGAATGGAGTGGAATGAAAGCAATGCTGGCAGTAAATGTGCTCTGCTGCAGGGTTTCAGTATTATTGATGGAGATGCTCAGGACATCAGTCATCTTATGTCTTCTCTCGGTAGGCCTGTAATCAAACTAATACATTATCCCTTTAAGATTAACTTGCATTGCTCGGATGCATGTTAGATAACACCTAAAGCAAATACAGGTACATGTCTTGACTCTAATATTGTAAAAAGAAAAACACACACACACCCTACTAATATTAACTCTTTGCTAAGGATAAGCTTCATTGAGACATCTCACAAATGTTCATTGTGATTCCATCAACGATATTAATACCAACAACATGGCAATCAGTCTGTTGAGCCACAGCATGCCCATCAGATGCGGAGTATCTCTGCATGAACCATTTGGTGTGCTTTTGAATCTTTTTACAGAAACGTGACTTGAGGCTAGTTTGTGCAAGAAAAGCAGTACATTTTGAGTTGAAGGATTGCATTGAAACTTTTAATACGAAGTACTGTATGTATGCCATTGTTGTGGCTAATGCTGGTCTGCAAACTCTGCATTGCTCTCTAAATGTATGTGATATGTATAACTATGTAAATCAAAATTTGTTTGACTGTTGCATACAGGTACTATTTTATCAATAAAAATCAGAATATGATTCAGACTTTCCATTGAAATTGATTATTTTTAATGTTAGTTATTTTGAAAAGGAGCTGTAGATTGAACGATATAACTCATGTAAATACCAAGGGCAAAAGGAAATAAAAAAGTGCACAATGCAATTTCAAGAACTACCAGAGACTGATAGCAAAAAATGTATAGGCTCAAAAATGAGTGGAAAGTTATGGAGTTATGGAGAACTATATGGTAGATGAGCACTAAGATGTTTAATGTGCAAAGGTGTCAGTCTCTCCATCGATGTCCACAGTGGGCATTGCAGCATTTGTAGAACGTTGTCATTGGTTCATCTGCTGACCTCGTCTGAATCTGCATGAAGTACGCCCGAGCGTGCCCACACTTAGGACAAGGTTCTGTAAACAGAAATACAAATATGATGAGTTACCCTGGAATACCGACCAAGGATTTAGAGGAGTTGACTTGCAACATTCTGTCCATAAAATAATGCGGCTAAAGGTTATGACAAATTGTGCGGTTGGGGAAATCCATTAAAGGTTTTTAAACCTCTGCAATTAAGAGTGAAATGAATGCGTAAATGAGGAACAAAACAATCGGAAAAAATAGATCACATGAAAATGTGTATTCAATCTCTATTCACTCTAGTGAAAAATGTTGCTTACACATCTGGCTTTTGTGTCAGAATTACTTTTATTTGCAAAGTATAATGGGCACTGAAGGAATTTGATTTGGTCAATTGGTGCTGACACTTCACAAGACAGTTTACATAATACATGACTGACACTGTGCAATACAAAATGTAACAAGACAGTGTGTCACGGGAGATTAAACAAGTATCCATTCAAAGACAAAAGGCCCGGCCCATATCAGCACTGGCAGGGTTTTACTGCCTTGAGAAGGCTGTGAGGCATTGGTAGTGCAAAACAAAGTGATGGGAATCTTTTGTAGAGTTGACAAGACACAGACAAACACACCATCAGCAGTGAAGAGCTGAAGGCAGAAGACTTCCTCCAATTGACCATTTGGGCTGGCTAGAGGTGTGTTTTAGAGAGGCCACTTACCAGGTGTAGAATCCACATTTTCCCAAGCCGCAGCTCCACCAAGCACATCATCCACCTCTTTTAGCTTGGGATACTTCCTGTTGTTTACCTGTAATGGGTGAAGAAATGTGTCAAGCCTGCAGAAACCAGCAGATGCGCTTCGCCGCTTCCAATACAAAACATGGAGACCGACAGCAAAACAATATCTTAAATTGATATCTGGATGTATAACACTACAAAATATCTGAATCTACTTAGCCCCACCATTCGACTATGTTACTCGTTGATTGAATGGAAGTCGAATTCTGAGGCTAGAAACTACTTGGCTAGTTTGAACCTGGAAGGACAGCAGAGCTTAATAAAGTATACTGAAGAAATATGAAATACATTTGCTGTGGTCCTTCTAAGAAGATAAGTGCTTTATGAGTTCAACATGACCGACTGTAAGGTCTTATCTGTATCTGTGTTACATGACGGGCATTTAAATTAACGTTAAGTTACACAAAATAAACTAGGAGTTCGTATGCTTTGCTTGCTGCTGCAGCGGATAGATTACCTTTCTTGTAATGTTATGTACGTAGGGACAGGTGTTGCAGGCGAACCTCAGGCACTTCTGTCCTTCCTCGACGATCAAAACATTCCCGCATGTTGGACAGAAAAGCAGCATGTTACCGTTACTTATACAAACAAAAACAGAGTCAAAGTACCGTGAGCACAATAGCTAAAACTCGTCCGTTTTCTCGATGTGTAGTTCGGTGTTTTAATAGTTTAGTTTATCGCATGTGGAGCACATCCATGATGTGGAGTAGCGGAAGATGAGCTGAAGGCAAGTGCTGCATTTTTCTCTGCTCGGTGGGAAACAAAATAAAACGAAAGGAAATTGTCTTGTAGTAATTCAACTATCAGCCCCCCCCAAATATAACATAACGTAACATAAAATTACAATATGATTGTTACTTAATATTACATTTAGCAGGTTATTCCTCATCAACGAAAGGGCAGAGAAACGGTGACTGCGATTTATTTTCACTGCCGGGATCCATTTATACTGAGTTGCTGTTTCCAGCCGGTACGTAATGTATAATGGTACTCATTACAATGTAATGTAAACATTCCGTTCTTTTAATACATCCATGAAACATTCACGGTTTGTTGGTGCACTGTAGTGTAATTTGAGTCGCGTATTTAAAAAAAAAAAACCCCGTTGTAGTCGTCTTCCTGTCCAGTAGCCTAGCTGTTGTCAACTAGCTACCTTACCGTTTACTACTGGACTGAATAAGCTTGGCTGCAGGATGGAGGAGCCGCCTGATAAGTCTCTGGGTGAGAATCAGCCTGTGAAGGAGGAGGAAGATGTCAGGACACAGCTGGAAGAGACGGACCTGATGGAGGCTGCAGCACCAGAGGAGGAGGAGGAGGAGGAGGAGGATGAAGAGGCTCTGCCCCACTCGGAGATACTGGACATTTTCGAGGAGGGACTTGCTCGCCTTGTGCAGGACCCTTTACTCTGCGACCTTCCTATTCAGGCTGGTTTATTATTATTATTATGTTTTTCTTTAATAGAGGGGAGGGGACCAGAATGTGTTTGTAATCTCACCTTTTTAGGCTGGCATGTAACGTTAGAGCTGCAACGATTAAATAGATTAGTGACTGATCGACAGAAAGTTAATCGACAACTATTTTGATAATCGATTAATCATTTTGAGTAATTTTCAAAATTCTCTGATTCCAGCTTCGTAAATGGGAATACCCTTTTTTTTTTTTTTACTCCTCTATGACAGTAAACATACTATCTTTGGGTTGTGGACAAAACAAGACATTTGAGGACATCATCTTGGGCTTTGGGAAACACTCAACAACATTTTTCACAATTGTTTGACGTTTTATAGAAGACCAAACAACTAATTCATTAATCGAGAAAATAATCGACAGATTAAACGATAATGAAAATAATTGTTAGTTGCAGGAACTTGCAGCCCTACTGCCATGAAGCTGACATTCATAGTATATACAGAAGTGTAGCTACCGTGTGACCAAGTCAACTTTCCCAAGTCCCAAGTTAGTCTCAATTAAGTCTTGAGGCACAAGTCTCAGATTTGGTCAAGTCCATGTCATTATTAATTAGCCTGGGTAAACCCATCCCCCACGTGACCTGCTCTCAGACCTGTTCTCAGTCACTAGTGACTGGGAACTGAGAGAGCAGGTCACGTGGGGGCTGGGTTTACCTAGGCTAATTATTAATGTCAAGTCTAAATGTAGAACAGCAAATCAAGGGTCCACTATCAATTAAAAACAAATCTGGGACTTTTCAATGCAATATCATTATAAGGACGGCATTATAGGGACGGCACCCGGGAGCAGTATGGGTTAGCGCCCCAGCCTGCGTCTTCCGTGAGGAAGAAGCCCAACAATCCACGAGAGGCCTTCTAGGAGGGCCATTCAAGCCGCAAGTGGAGTCTGCAGTGCCACCAATTACTGGTACTGCATGGTATCCACCAAGATACCATTACATCGGAATGAGATGTTTGGAGCGGGGGAGTCTGGTGCAGCGCACAGGTCCTAGACCTGGTGAGACGAGGGAGGAGCCCGGCCGGGTGGCAACCCACAGAGCCCGGTCCCTCTACGTACCAGAGCCCTTCTCCCCCCCGGTCCCGGCAGAGTAGTTCCGGAGCAGCGGATTGAGTGGCCCTGACCACGTGACCACCTTCGACCCTTCCTAGAGGGCTGACCGTGGGTAGCTACTGGGACGTAAGTTGGGGCTTGGCCAGCCCCGGCTGGGTCACCTGGGCGAGGGTGTATGATGTTGCGAGACCCGAAACATCCTATGACCCCAGGGTACATCACTGAGGATACGTCCCAGTTGCATCCATGCAATGTTTTCTCTTTATAACAGTATAAATACCTGGTTAGGGCATATGCTTTTTAATTTGTATAATCCGTTTAGAGTTCAATCATTCCATACAAATTCAGAAAACAAAATTTTAATTCAGTCGTCTGGTGGATCAAATCTCATAATTTTCATTCTAAGTTGTTTACACCAACACAAGATCTTTTATCAAGGCTTTAGAAACCTTCTCAAGTTATCAAAGTCATGTCACCAAAAGCCAAGTCAAGTCTCAAGTCATTAAGTCTCAAACAGTTCAAATTGTGACTTGAGACCAAGTCATGTGACCCAAGTTTACTTTTTTTTGAAAAGAAAAATGTTCTTAGACATTCTGGGCTACCAATGGTACCTCAGAGCTGAAGACCTCCAAATGTTCCTGCCTTCATCAATGCAGAAACTTCATTAATAACTGAATAGTACATCTCTGTCCAGGTGACCCTAGATGAGGTGAACTCTCAGATTGCCTTGGAGTATGGCCAGGCGATGACCGTGAGGGTGTTAAAGGCGGATGGCGAGGTCATGCGTAAGTGTTCAGGCTGTTTCGCTGTGTCAGGACAACAGCTGAGTGACAATCTGTGACACTTTCTTGTGTATTTGAACATGTTAACAATACTGTGTAAAATCTTCCTCCCTAAGCCATAGTGGTGGTGCAGAACGCTACTGTGCTTGACCTGAAGAAAGCCATCTGCAGGTTCATGGAGCTGAAACAGCAGCGTGAAGGCGGGGTCAAATATATTAGCTGGTAAACACACATACATTAACACATTGTAAGAGGATTAAATAATACCAAAAATAGCATAATTTACATTATTGATTGCTGCATTTATTTTTATTTGACAGGAGATATGTGTGGAGGACATATCATCTAGTATTCCAAGGGGAAAAGCTTGATGATGACAAAATGAGACTGAAAGAGTAAGATTATAAAACATTGCTGCTATTTACTGCATTGGCATAGTTTGACTCTGAAAATCACGAATCTTTTTTTTACCCTCTCCATCTTCAGCTATGGGATCAGGAACAGAGATGATGTGACATTCATGAAGAGACTCAGGAAAAAGTGAAACGGCACAGAAAACATCTTTGCTCCCTGTCTCCCAGATGTACAGTGACACACACAAAGTTTTCACAATAATAGCAGTTGTCTCAGTTAATGTTATTATGTATGGGGTTTATATTCAAACCTTCATATCCTGACTTTATAATATCTCTGTACATATAATAAACTCAAAATATTACTAACAGAGTTTGATAGTTGAAACTGAAAACTCAAAGTTGAAAAAGAAAAAGGGATAAGATGTTTACATTCTTCAGTATGCCTGTTAATATCGATAAATCCCAGGTTTTCTTATAATGCATATGCACCATCTGAAACATGTACTACTTGAGTATCCTGACTTGAATAATATAAATATAAAGCTATTCACAACAGGTCTTCCCTGACCAATAAAAAGCCAATGATAGAGGAGATTTAAGCATGCTCATTCATTTCTCAGGGAGGCTAGATGTAAATGAAATAAAGTGGAATACTGAATGTTAAACTCCCTTTTTACTTACACTGTATCCAGTGATTTGTATAATTGTAGATTTTAATAAAACTTATTTGATTTTGTGTGGGTGTGTTTCGCTTGAGCTTGCATGCCAAAAACAACACTAGGAAACATTTTCCAGGTACGGCCGCCCGGTGTAAATGTAAAATGTATATTTGAATATTTATGGTTCCTGGTAGGAGGGAAAACAAAATGACATTGTTTTCCCGTCTGAGTAACCCTATGCATGATAACGGCTGGAGCTGGGAGCAGCTGGAGTAGCGAGGTAAAACACATTTTCTCATTGTGCTAATTAAAAAAAACATTTTGAAAGGATCCTTAGGAAAATAGTTTGTGATGACTTCAGTTCATATTTATCAGCATAGAACTTTAGATTTGTCTTAGATTAGTTTTTCATTTGGTACTTTTTGTGTCTCAAGATTTTTTTTGGATGAAATATAATTCTATTTAAATAGATGGATGTAGATAAGATCTCACTTTGTTAATCTTCTTGGGGAAATTCAGGTGAAGAGTGAGTGAGCACTTTTCACTGTGTTCAGTGTTGCATTTTTGGCTGCTCTTGTTTTTGGTTTCTTCTGACACTGAACCATTTACCAACTTGATCTGAATTTTATATTTTTCTTTAATCTTGAATATCTAATGCTTTGGAGATCTACAGCAACTCTATTATTATAGCCTACCTATTCAATGAGAGGTAATAGATAACTAGCTCAGAGAAAATGACAAAAATAAGATTACATGCACCATCAGTTATTCCACATACAAAACAAACATGTCACAGTACCTGTCCATGTGTGAGGATTTTCTACAATTTTTGAATTTGACAAAATTAACCCAAATCAACAATTTGACCAAGTTACACCAAATGCATTATACTTATGTATGAAAAAGGTCTAAGGTCAAATGATAGCTGACTTACATCCTCCAACTCTTTTTAGCTCACCATGGGGTGGTCAAGTTAAGATAAAGAAATTGGGAAAATAACACAATTGTGTAATACCTAAACCACTAAGAATGCCACCATGACAGTATCATCTTCTCAAAATTGTGGTTAAAAACAAACAATGGCCACTCAGTCTGTGAACATTTAAATGTGGTTATAGTCTTTATGGTAATGCTAACAATATTTTTAAAGTATCATAAATTATATTACTCTCCTGGTATGAATAGCCTATAGCTGGTCTTTATTTTGAGAAGAAATTAGCACGTAGAACAATGTGGTCATGCAAATTAGTATTACAGCAACACACTGTACATCTCCATTTTGCCACCATCATTAATCTATTCTACAATATTCAACACACCCACTGAAGTTGTGATTATCGCTGCTTATAGAGGGGGGGGGGGGCTTTGGTATAGGACATCTATTTCAATGACGTGGTGAATCTGTTTCTGTTAATTTGCACAAAAAATAATGGATCTAAAGCCTAAAAAGTAAACATGCACATGATAAAATAAGTTTGATCTTTCTATCTATCTTAACTTTATCTGTCATATTTTCACCACCTTCTGCAGACCAAAGAAGCATCAACATCACACATTCAACCCTTCCTCTTCTCAGCATCCATCATGACAAGTGACTCTGAGGTCCGCGAGCTGGAGAGGATCTCCACAGAGATGAACAACATCTCCCTCAAAAGGCACCAACTGCAGGAACGGAGAAAAATGTTGAGCATACTTCAGGAGTTCAAGGGCCACGTTGTATGTGAAGGCCCAGGTACGGTCTGAACTTTGAGCATGTGAGCAATCCTACTCTGTCATGAGCAGTATATGGGCAAGTTACTCAGGAAGTGTAACTAGTTACTTATTACTGATTACTCCTTTAAAAAGTAATACAATTACTTTGCTTATCAAAAGTAATTAGTTACATTACTTGTTACTTTACTATATTAGTTTAGCTACTTACCCCCTTCCGTAAATACAGCCTTTTAGCTTCCTCCTTTGAAAAATGAATCCACTTTATTGGAACAATAATTAACCTTACAGGAGGAGGAGTCAACAATCAAATTGCTTACTTTTATTTATTTGCCTTTTCACCTTATGTAGCCCCACCCACTTGACCCAGTAACTTAACTGGCTGACCCCTGTGTTGGAACATAAGGTGAATAGGACAAAAATGAATCACTTTCTGGCAATGCAGAATTCTCGCATAGCCAGACTGTCTCCACACTTCGTTATAGCCCTGTGCCAGCGCTGGAGAAAGTAATGGAGTAACTTGAAGTTACTTGGATTAGTAACTAATATAATTAGGGTACTTTTGGGAAATTGTAATCCCTTACATTACTAGTTACTGGGGAAAGTAATACAATTACAGTAGCTACTGTATGTTACTGCCCAACATTGGTCATCAGCAATGCTGGCATGGAAGCATATGAAATATTTATGACATTAGCAGCTACTTCTATGACAGCATTGACCTACAATGCAAGAAGTATTTTAGACCAGTGGTCCCTTCACACCCCCCCCCCCCCCCCCCATCTGATAAGATTTTTGCTTTTAGATGTTTTATTACAGAAAGTGTATGAAACACAGGACCAAAATAGTCATACGTTCTGTCATTGTGTTACTTATGCATGGACCTATAGTTAAAATACTTTTTGCTGGGGACCCCCTGGAACCCCCTCAAGGACCCCTGGGCCACTTTGAGAACCACTGTTTTAGATAACATAATCATCCTCACCTTTTAAATGTTGAGCAATTAACATGAAGTAACAAGCTATTTAAACCATGGCTGGAAACACTTCATGTGTTAAAGACAATATTGCATGAGTCTGTTTAAGACCAAAAAGTCCTTGCATGGTGTGTTTGAGTTTTTAAGCTCTTATGTCCCTCTCCAGAGGAAAGAGCCTCAAATCCTCAGCATGAGATCGACAGCATCGATGACAAACTGAACCAGCTGTCTGAGAAGAAGGCTGAGCTGCAGAGATGCCAGGAGGAGATCATCAACAACGGTCAACGCCATAAGAAAGGTGCTGCTAAACTCCCTGCTCGAAATGAAGAGTGTGTGGTGCTTCAGCCTCATTCTGATCACGTTTCTCTCTTCCTTTCTCCTCTAGTCAGTTTCACCACCTCAGGTCAGGAGCTTGTACATTCTTCTGATCCTTCAGTTTTCTTCATCGAAGCTCCGCCCTCTCTCCCAGGTGAGTCACTGTTATGAGTTGGTAGCACTTTACAATAAGGGTACATTAATTAACGGTTAGTTAATGCTTAATAAGCATGAACTTAATGATTAACCCTTGTACCCCAATAATGCAAAATCGTCAAATTACCATTGGTCCATCTGATGGACCTTAAGGGGAATACTGTACTAATTTATAAATATTAATAAGCATTGACCAAATGATCATTCTCTCTCAACACTTTCCTGTGTAGCCAGTGTATTGACCTTACTATACTGACCACTGCAAATTTCCATCCCAAATTGGTTTCAATAAATGCTAACTATCCTATTTTAGAGACAAATGTAGAAACATCATTCATCACAAGTTCCTGCTGATGGAAAATGACAGACCAACAAATACTAACGTATCGATTAAACACATCATTTATGTTCCTGACACGACCAGGATTTTTTTAATCACTATTTGCTGTGTCTAGATGTGGCCTTTATTTAACTTCATTACTTTAAACAACATTATAAAATTACACATTCTGTATTTTTCTTCTGTATTGTTGAACAGAATGATGAAGCAGTTCAGATGTTTTTAAATGTCTGTTTAGAAACAATTAGAATGTTGGTTGAAAATAGTAAGAAATGCATGCGGAAAATGGAAGGTATGCCACTAATGCTGACCAACACTGGACTCTACCTTGTCCTGCCCTCACAGCCCCTTCAGTGATTCTGGACAAAGAAGATCTTCCGGCATGGCCATCCAAGACCCAGTGCCCAGAGTGCCGGCAGTTCATCACCACAGAGATCGTGACCTCTGTCAGTAGCGTGACCTGGCTGGTGTGTTTCATGACATCTTTATTTGGGTATGAACCCCTCCCATCCTCCCTCTTTATATAATAGATTTATTTACTTGAGTAAATATAATCATGGCTTGTTGGATCTGGATTGGTATCGCAAATGCAAATGTCACTGTTAGCGGTGTCTGCTTTCGTTTCTGTGTTTTGCTTACATTCTGTGTCTTGTTTGTTTTGCAGCTGCGTGGCTGGCTGCTGCCTCATTCCTTTCTGCGTGGATAAGTTCAAAGATATCACACACACGTGTCCCAGGTGTCGGACTTCAATCCACACAATCAAAAGGCTCTGAGAGACAAGTGGCTGGTGGGGGTTTGAACTGCAAAGCTCAGAGTGAGATGGTGTCCTTCCTTGGCCTCATGCTCAAGTAATATTGCAGCATATGGCTCCAATCTGGATTTGGCCCATTGGCATTCACTCACTATATTTGTCACACTGTGCGGGATGCACTGAAGGCTGCTCGTGCGTTTGAGGAACAATGTGTGATGTTGTCGACTAAACTCTTTCTGCGATATTGCTTTGGTTTTAATGGAGCACATAAAGGAGACATGTGGATTTAGATCTGCCTGTATGTAAACCTGTATTACATCTGCTTCCCAGGGAACACTTGTATATATATCTCCTGTAGGACTTCTTTGATCTGATCACTGTAAGAACTGCAAGACCAGCTCAAGGTTTGTGACTGTGGTAGATTTCGTCTGTTTATTGTATAAATGAGCAAACCTACGTATCAACGTATCTGTTTCATTTCCCTCGGACACCGTTGGCCTGGCAGCATTCATCACATTTGGCACGGGTCCTGGGCCCGGCAGGGATCCTGAACAGATGGTGACAGGGCCAGATTTTTGAATTATAGGTCATTAGGGCCAACTAAATGTCAAAATGCCTAATTAGTGGCCAAAATGAGTGAAGAACACAGGTTCAGCACCATGGAGAGCTCCATCCGTTAGCTACTGATGGAACACCCCTGAGCGGAGTTGGAATCAGCCAGGAAAGTGGACTATGAAAGCCCTCTAGGAAGAGAGAGGAGAGGCTGCATGCCAACTCTGTGAGCAAGGCCTGACTAAATGGCCAGTGATTGTGTGCTCCAATGGGTATCAGAACTAGTTCAACAAAATTACAAAAAGTCAAATCAATTAAAAAGTATTTTTTATTGCCAGGCACTAAAGGCTTCATGACTGCAAACAGTCTTGCTATTTACAAAATAACTCAGTATGCTACATTTGTATAAAAGGTAAATATAGAAAATACTATATACACAATGTGCAAAACAAATGGCATACTAACTATGCATCAAGACATTCCAAAGGGGGTTTATACCAGTATAGTAAAAGTAAAAATATTTCTGATTCCAGCACACAATCCCTTTCAAAGCGTGGCAGAAGTTGTCAACTCTGAGTCAACTCTTTGTATTTGTCCAGTAGATGTCACTAGGACACCATCTGATTCCATACACTGAAATTATTTCAGTATGAAATTACATGATAACACTACATGAGCTATCCAAACATAGAGCAGTGGACCATTCAGATTAGATACTGTTATGTTTTGGCATGTGGTGTCTCTGTTGTTTCACTGTTCTGGCCGTTTCTCAGAACACAAAAAAAAGCAATATGTCAATAAGCTACACAGTGTAGAGATGCACAGTGGAAAATGCATATCGAAGTAATGTACTCATGTGATTTCAAAAGACAAAGACACAAAATTCAGCTGATCTGTACATTGGGAGGAACCCTATCCTAGCAGCCAATAGTAGATCATGTTCAGAGGCTTTTGTAATAAGCAGTAAGGTTGTCAAAAGTATCGATAAACTTGTATGTACAGTATATTAAAAATTTGAAATGGATACAATACTCATTTGCAACAGTATTGATACCAGCAGTGCCTTCTCTTAATGAGAAATCAAACATACTACTGATTTTCCTCTCCCTATCATTGGTGGGTATGTGTTGCTTCAACAAGCTAAAAGTGTTCTGATAGGCTGATGACTAGAGAGCAGGGGTAATTTGCTGTGTAAGTGAGATTTTATCGTCCTAGATTATGTGGTGTCGGAAATGGTATTGAGTATCGTTGATATTTTCCTGGGTCTCAGTATAGAAGTTAGAAATTCTAGTATCGTGACAACACTAAAAAGCATAAAGGCGTTGGCTGGGCCAGTTCACCAGTGTTACTGGCCACTGGGCTGTCCGCTGTCTAGTCCAGAAGTCTAATATCACCTTGATTGCACCTCAAATTAATAAAAATTTCTGAGTTTGTACTTCAAAATTCACATACTGTCATGCCAGACAACTCAGGGCTTTGCCGGAGACATGATCCGTTCCCTTGCGTCTTAGACTTAAGGCTTCCGATATGTTCAGTGTTCCTTCTTGTGTGTGGCGAAAACACAAAAGTGTACTGAATCTTTTTGGAACAAGACACCGATACTCATGCCAGGATGGAGTGATGGGAATTACCTTACAGCACTCAGCGATGTATTGATCCAAAGACAAAGAGGAAACAGAACGATGAGAAGTGAGTAAAACAGTGGTATAAGTTGGGTTTGAATGGCCATCACTGAGTCTACCCAGACTCTGTTCAAGCTGCTTCCACAGTGAGCTAATGGACAGCTCAAGCTGCCAATCCCAGACCCACTTTATGCCCTCCATAGAATCAGACGGCTTAATGGTTTACATACCTCAAAGGCAGGAATGTAGCGAGCTGTACACTGACGCCACTTGATGAGAGCCATACCAAGCTGATTTACACAAGCTCTGGCCAAAAAGCAGTACAGAGCTGCACAATAAACCCCCAACTGCTCAACATGGAAAATAACAGCCCTACGCTCCCTTGCATAAAAAGCATGTTTATCTCATAGTAATAAGGGATCACAGTGAAGTTGCTCAGTCCCAGTTCAACTGCAGTTCATGGGAGTCCAGGAAGTCAGAAGAGAAGACCCCCCCTGGCAAGGGCGTGACTCCCTCTGCAGCCACCGGCATGGTAAGGTCCAGCCAATCCATGTTGTCCAAGTTGGTGTTCTGCAGGTGGAAAGCGGCGGGCGCCGTGTTGTCATTGAAGTCCAACTCCATGGAGTCCATAGGCGAGTGGGGGTGCAGCTGGCAGTGCAGCTCCTCCATCAGCCTGAGCGTCCGTTGCTCCGTGCCGGACACCAGCGCGCCATCCAGCAGGGTGTCCAGCCGGGTGTCTGTGTCCAGGGCAGGCAGGCTGGATGCAGGGTTGAGGGCGGGAGCCGGCAGCTGAGCCACTTGGATCTGGGCTGGGGGGCGGGACAACACAGTGTTGATGGGCAGGGTGGTTACACTGGCCGTGACTGGGAGGAGCTTGTCCCGGCAGGGAGGGTCCTGTCTGATGAAGGGGGCGATCTCTGGAAAAACAAGCACAGGACGGTGAGGGTTCGTTATTCTGTCATTTGAGTCCTGAATGAACAGTGCGAACAAAGGGTCATGCATGCGTATTTCTCACCGCCGCTTTCGATCAGCACATCAAACAGGTCGTCCATATGCTGGCTAGTCGTGGTGGGAACCTGCAGGAAAACAAAAGACCAGTAGAAGCCTGAGTAATAACACTGGCTATTTAAAGGATAGGCTACAGCAATGTGTTTCATTCGCATTATATTTTTTACCTGAACAGCCGTTTGCATGCTGCGGGTCTGTTTGACGGCATCCTCATAGCGGGGCGGGTCCTTACACTTGGACGCGTGGTTTGTGAGTTTTGGCTGTTGCAAGATCAAGGCTGGTTGGCTGGGACGGGGAGACTGGTTGACAGAAGACAACACACTGGTAACACCAAGTACAAACACGTCATATCGGACATAAAGCCCCATCATAGATGCTGCACATATGGATCATCTACCTTGTTTGTGGAGGCTCTTGCAGGGCAGCCGCCCCCTGGGAAGGTGTTGAGCAAACGCTGCGGTGCGTCTTCCTTGGCTTGACTCTGATCTGCTCTGAACTGGAAACCTGAACTTGGGGAGGAGCTCAGTGGGCCGGTCTGTGGAGGAATTGAGAACAGTCAGCATACGTTATCTAACGCTTAGCGCTGGCCGGTGCTCTTGAACACTCTGTCTCTCCTAGAGGCATGGGGTAAGTGGTCCACTGCAACACAGCCACAAACATAAACATGCTTTCTCCTAGCAGTCAGGGCATCGTAGCTGATGAGCGCACTCCTCAGCGTTGAGCTGCGGTTACTGTTGCTAATTCTGGCTGGCTGTCGGGCTTAGAGCCGAGGGCAGACAGGGGGCAGTTGGGGCACCGCCGCCTGCTTGGCTCTCACTCAGCACCTGCTCCCGTAACCCAAGCTTCCACAGGCCCTCTTCTGATGTGATCAGGGCAGGAATTCATCACCCAGCAGAGGCCTGTTATTACCTGGACAACAGCGCAGACACATCAACCAAGGTAGTGTGTCAGAGATGTCAGAGGGAAGCTCCTCACTCAAGAAACACACCGAGAGCCACAAGATCTGTGATTGGGCCAGAGCCATCACAACACATTGCACCAGATGTACAGTATGACGTGCAATGGAAAGTTATGTAACCCGAATGACTCAAAAAACACAAATAGTTATTTATTGTCCTTTTATGGATGTCTGGCTATGTAGGCTATAATGTTTATGTGTATGGCTGGTATTTGGGGGATGGTGGGGGGTGGGGGATTTGATTACGGTTCTTTTTCTGTTGGACCTGAATGTGAAACATCACAATAAAACAAAGACAGACCAAGGCAAAAAGGCAGCAACTGTATTTATTTTGATTGTTGAAGTTGAAAAAAGGTGTTCTCTCTTACCTGTGTCGGGGGCTCAGACTGAGGGGCGCATCTCTGTTGCAATGCTGCTGATGCCTCTATGTTCTGTAGCTGCAGTCCAGGGGTCTGGATGAGGCCTGGGGCTGCATGTAATTTGACAGCATCGTTAGGGACCTGGACAGTGACAGGAAGTGACACAGGCAGGAGGCTCTGCGGGGTTTCAGGCTGTGTGCGACTCCCAGGCAGCAGTCGGTGGCTGATGAGGAAGTGATGAGGAGGAGCTGAGTTTCTCTCATCTGCAGCTTCCTCCTGTTTGACCACCGGCAGCAGACCAGGAGAGCGACAGGACGCTGGGCAGTTTGAGAGGACGCTGTTCTCCTCTTTGACCTGAACGGGAACGGGAGGGCTGAGCCGGGATGGAGACACCCCGCGCTGGACGGGAGCGGGAGGGCTGAGCCGGGATGGAGACTCCCCCTGCTGACTCCTCTTCTCCACCTCCAGCTGCATCTTGAGCTCCTCCACCAGCCGCTGCTCGTGCTCCAGCTTCCTCAGCAGCTCATCGATCTGACGCTGCTTCTCGTGCAGACGCTTGTCCTTCTCCCAGGCCCTGCTCTGCTGGTCCTTCTCCCAGGCCCTGCTCTGCTGGTCCTTCTCCCAGGCCCTGCTCTGCTGGTCCTTCTCCCAGGCCCTGCTCTCCATGGGGCTGTTCTCCTGTGGAGCTGGAGACGGAGCGCCTGGAGGCTTCGGGGGGTCTGCCACACTGCTGCTATCCTCTATGCCCAGACGGGACACCTTGGAGGCTATAGGGGACACAGGGGGTGTTAACTTCATGCTTCCAGACAGTGGGGCCCCTGTGTTGGCTGTCAGCTCCATGGCATTGGCGGGCTGGATGTTAGAGCTCCCCTGATACAGCTTAAGTCTATCTATCAGATCTGTCTTGGTGCCGGACACAGGCAGACTTCTTAGTTTCAGCTCCATTTTCAGCTCAGCAACCTGTAGAGGTAGGGATAAAGTGCTGTTATAAAATACTTCAATTCAACCACATAATGAGAGAGAAAATATTATTTTCTCACAAAATGTAGCTTGGTCTGTTCTGTTGTGCAGCAAGCATGATGATATGCATATAACCAATCTGTTTGCAGACAGCAGGGCAAGGTGTCACCTTCATCTCATCCAGATTGGCGGGTAAATGATCCGGCTTGCGGCTGGTCAGAGTCTGGTTGGGCCGCACAGGGGGAGTACTGGTCAGTGCCACCGCATGTGGAGACAGAGCGTTCCCACTCAGAGCCAGACTGGAACAGCTGGTCTGTCCCTCTGTTCCTGCTCTGTTATAATAGGACCAGAAGAATGAGGGAGTGCAGATGAGAGAGGGACTCTTGAATAGCTCGGACCCATTTTTCACAATCAACAGCTTCTGTGTAGGATGATGTGGGTAGGAAATATAATTTATTTGAGGCAAACAGCGCTGTGGTTAAACAGCTATTTGAATAAGAACTTCACACTGCAAGGGAGCAACGGTTGCACTTCAGGGAGGTTACAGTACAGTAGCTTATGTAATAAACTCGGCACAAAGCTGTCGGCCTGTAGAAATAAGAGTAGAGTTTGTGGTCCAGCTGAACTATATCTGTGTAAAAGCAGTGTTTGTTTGTGGGCCAGCTGAAATATATCTGTGTAAAAGCAGTGTTGGTGTCAGTGAATGTGGCCATACTTTAGTGGGGCAGGCAGGATGGCCTGGTAGTTGTAATGCTGCTGTTGCTGACTCAGGATTTGGAGTTGCAGGAACTGCTGCTGCTGCTGCAGGAGGCGGGCGTAGGCCGAGTCCATGGGCACCTCGCTGAGCTCCTGCTTCTGGTCCGGTGGGATGTACTGATGGTACTTGAGCTTTTTCACCCGCGGCTTGGCCTCTTTGCTCTTTTTGCTGCGGCTTTTATCACCCGGCGTCTTGGGCTGGCTTTGCTGTGGAGCCCGACATAAGGGAGGGGCAGGTAAAACTTCAGAGGCCCATCTGGACGATACGTGATCACTCTGACTGATCCCGGGCCAGCGGTTGTCAGGCAACACGGCCAGTACCAGCACTGTGAGAGACATTTTGCTACTTCGTAACCGCATAGGTGGAACATTGTTCTGACACCCGATGAGAGCGGCAGGAAGAGGAAATGGGGAGCGGAAATGGATGTGATGTGGCTCTTATTGTTTTACCACCTGGAATTACAGGATACACAGGAACATGGCTGACTTGCTCTAGCTATGAAAACATCAATGCAAGCTGGTTGAAAGCAGCACATAACCTCACATTTGTTTCACTCCTTCCCCTACACTGTTCCAAGGAAGGGAGAGATTTCATCTTGTGCTCTGAGGCTACAGGATTATGATAAATGCACAAGTTATTGCTTCACTCCCGTCTCTTGATTTTTCGCTTACATTTTACACAGCCTGACTTTGGAAGGCAAGCCTGTCATTTGACCCTAATTGAAGACTAACTGCGGCTGGCAGTTTGAAGCCCCTGGATTTATGAAACTACTTTAGACCCTGATTGTCCTTTGAATTGCATTTGACTCGGCTGAATGCTGACTTTCACTTCACCCCTAAAACTGAAGGGACTTTCAGGATGACAAAACACATATCCAGTCTCCTCCCCTGACATCCTATCTCTCATCACAGTTCCAAAGGAAGTAGCACCTCCCCTGACATCGTATTTCTCATTACAGTTCCAAAGGAAGTAGCGATAAAAACCACAACCAATAGATCAGAGAGAGAGTCAAGTACCAGAGGTGACTTTCATGTTTGCTGGCTATGAATGTGCAGAGAAATAGCTCAGAGATCAGAGAGCTGTGACTTAACTGTGACAAAATAAACTGCTTCAACAAACTCACCCTTTAAATAATCAGTACTACTAATTTAGTAACACTTTGCAATGTTGTGGTTTATGTAAGCAGCATACAAACCTAGCCTGACGCAAGCCTGAGCCTTCATTCTTCAGCAACCCCTGAGTCAATTGCAGGCATCGGCTGAAATGGTCTCAAGCTACACGTTAGCAATCACAATAAAACTGTACCTACCAATGTTATTATCCAAAAATCGGGAACAAGAGTATCCCCAAATATTGCACAGTTTCCAGTACCGAGCCCTTATTCACATGCCAGAGCCAAAGTTTAAGCTCAAAAACAGCCTTCTTCGGCTGTGTCATTTCAGGTTTCAACTTCTCCACAGCGCCGGATGTGTCGGTTGGGAGCTCAGTGGTTGGGAGGGTGTACTGAACTCTTTACAAATTTGAGCTTAAACTTGATAACGTGTATGTAGCTTGAGACCATTTTAGCCGATGCCTGCAGTTGACTCAGGGGTTGTTGCTACACCGAGACTCAGTCTGAAGAATGAAGGCTGAGCCTCACGTCGAGGCTACATACAAACAACCTATCTCTTAAACAAACTCAAAACTATTTTGTATAGTGTTACATTTTTGAAGCTCACCTTCACAAGAATTGGGCCTGGTGTAGTGAGGGCAACAGTGGCGATTGGCTGAGGTGTGGCTGTCAGTCGGCTGCTCTGCTGCTCATTGGTGGAGACAAGGTTGACTACATCTGATGTGGAGCGGGAGTTAGGTGGGGAGTGCTAAGATAAGCAGAGACAGATAGAAACCACATGAGCCCAGTAAGAAGAAGAGAGCAGCTAGGCCTGTTCATCATCATCCCACGCAGGACAAGAAAGGCACATCAACGGGAAGAAGACTACAGTCAGATAACCAGAGACAGATTACTGGAAAAATACAGTGAGCAAGAAGTGTTCCTATAAATCTTGATGAATATACTTGTTAGTAAACTATGTGTATATGAAGACAGAATGAGCAACACTATTCACTCCATTGGAGTTATTTAGTCTCATATTCAGTCTTAAAATGTTTGGTTTTTTTAAAGTGAAAAATTGTACTGATGGAGTTATTTTGCTTGTTTAGAATGAAGTTTTTACATGTTTCAGAAGAGTCATTATCTTGAAAAGGGCAGAATAAGGTTGATAACCCCACTAGTATCAAGAAAATAACCCTCCATCTCACTCCACTGGCACGTTTGCTTCACTAGTAGATTAAATGACATGTCAAGATGGAGATGTTGTTTGTTGACACTGGCAGTTGACATTTGAAAGTGTGTTGGTTGGAACATGTAGCCGTGCATCTCGTCACACCTGCATGGTGGAGTTCATGTGAGGGGAAGTGGAAGTGACCTCCGTCCTGCCAGACTCCCTCGGGGAGGCGGCGCTGAGGCACTGGGACTCCTGGCTGGCGGGCTGTTCGGGTGACAAGGCATCGCTGCTGTCCTCATCAAAGTTGTACACATCCAGCATCTTAGGGTAGGTCACCTTGTCATCTATGGGGCCAAAAACCGAGCAATTAAAGCTTAGTATTCATTTAAAAGATGAGTAGAAAACCAGGAAGAATTCATTTTTCAAATTTTGAGCACGGTTGACTAATCAGCAATGGAGTGAATTCTGTGTGTGGGTATTCTTTTAAGGCATTTTTGTCAGTGATCTCCAACTGATTCAGGTTTGTTTCAACCTGCATTTTGAAAATTGAGTACTAGACGGACTGTTAGTGTTGACCTCACCCAGTCATTGTCACCTACATCCATCTGGCCCAAAGGTGGGCTACAACAAACTACAAAAAGTATTTCCAAACTCTATTTGACACAGGTCTGGTTCAAGGATGGAATAGTGGTGGTAACTATCTACCAGCGATGGCCTCCTTGACACCGGTGTCCACAGGCAGGATGTTCTTCACCACCAGCTCCAGGGGACCGGGCCGCTGGGCAATCTTCTCGTTGAGGTCATCAGCCAGCCTGGCCCTCTTCAGCTTCATCTGGGTGGCCTGCAGGGAGGGTTCAGCCTGCGTCTCTGATCAACACACAGGAGATAATCAGCTGTGATCCAGTCAGCCACAGTCCACCTCAAAGCTGCTCGCTCAGGGTGAGTCACTGGAGGCTCAGTCAGACCTCACAAATCTCAAACAGAGCTATCTACTCATCTCTTCCTCAAGCAAATACAACAGACAATGGGTATAGGCTGGATGAATATGCTGCTTATTCATTTCCATGGACTCCCTAAAAACACACCATTTCATGCGTCCTGTGTAGTGTGCCTGGTGCGCGATCCCCTCAGCTCGCATTGGATCATCTCGTTACTTTTTCATGACCTTTGACCTTACGACAGCCTTGACCATAACTTCAGTGACACCATGCCTAAGCCCAACCACCTCCTCTGCCGTGAAATGGCGTGTTTTTAGTGAGTCCCATTAATTTCCCTTATCTAGACGCCATTACCAAGAACACACAGTGAGATATTACCTTGTAGGATGTGCATACGGACCAGCTCAGAGCGTTCAGGTCTGCTGCAGAATTTGTGCTTCAAGAAGGTCCCAGTCTGTTGACAGATTGGAAGGTTATTGGGTGCATTATGTAGGTTTAGTTGAAGGAAAGCCTGGTGGACTGCAGTGTTGGTGGGGTTAGCTGTGGTCTTACCCTGGCTCTCTCCAGGCTGCGGATCTGCTCATGAAAGGCAGCAGGGGTTTTCAGAGCTGTGGGAAGAGAAATCAACAACATCCATGAGTCCTACAGTGTATGAGTCAAACATACAACTTACAATATATGATTATTACTTTCGGTGATTTCAGTACATATTTCTACAGTGTCATTTGTTAATGACAACGTTAACATTATTGTATTGCATTGCATAGTATTGTAACAGTGTAAGTGGCTCTGAGGTGGTAATCCACTGATAAAGACACTTGCTTCGGCACAATGAAGCTGCTACTAAGTGACTATTTCTTATGTTGGGATCTTTGTCATTTTTTTTTACTGTCGTTTTTTTTTTTACGAGCGTGACAGAAATAAACGGCAGCTCATGGGAGTCCAACAGGAAGTGTCAGCTTCACTGATTCAAGCAGTGAGACCCATGCCGAGAATGAGTCTTTGATCGTGCAGAATAAACTCATCCTGCCTTTGGCCAGGTCTGGTTCACTGAGTAGTCCACCTCTGCTATGGCAAAGCATTGTTTGCTCTGAGCGCACACTGGCCTGGAGGGCATCTCTGAGGAGTGTGTCAGCGGAGCAAAGCAAAACATTCCTGCTCGTCACCCTAACCTGCCGCATACCTACCGTAAGCCCGTCAGTGTGGGAGAGGCCGAGTGCTTCGGTGGAAAACGGCCAGAGAGCTTTCTGTGCACGACATGCTTGGCCGCCGGCCCACAGAGGAGGTGACTGACCCCAGATACAGGCTCCGTCGCTGACTCATGTGGCCGTGTGGAGCCAGAGAGGAGCTTACAGTCTGGCTGGAGCAGGACTCCCAAGACGGCGCGGGCCGGGCCAGCGAGTTTACCTTTCCAGCTATCAGCACGAGCCTGTCGCTGATTCACCTTATCTCTTTTATTAGATGTGCCGGCCTGTTCATAAAGAGCACTCGGCTGACCGAGGGAAGGTTGGGAATGAGTCATCTGTGTTAAACACTGAGCCATTTTTATCAATGTCTACATGAGCACAATAATATGACTAGTACCATTAGTCTGAGCGCAATGAAACGGCTTGCATGACTCTAGAAAGTGACACTTTTAATAATCCAGTTTACATGTTATATTATTGAGTATTATCTTTTTGAACTTGGTGGCCTTGACAGAACAATGCGAGCTCTGTCGCCAATTACACATGTGCAGCTTGATGACAATTTAAGAAACACATCCTGACTGTTCTCAAATGCAAGTATAATTGGAGTACAGTAAGTCCCTGCACTTACACCTATAGACCAACTAAGAACACTGTAATCACACTAACTTAATTGGAATATGCTGTTTACATGGGTCCTCCTACCTTGGTGTCTTAATCGCATTACAATTACAGTTTTTGTGTGCATGTAAATGTGGCCTTTTCCTCCCCAAACATTGTGAAGAAGTTGCCCCGACCAGAGGAGGTGCTAGTGCTAGTGCTAGATACCCCCAGGCTTCCCACCCACAGACACGGCCAATTGTGTCTGTAGGAATGTCTGACCAAGCCGGAAGTACCGCTGCCGGGAATTGAACCCGGGTCTCTGCGGTGGTAGGCGAGTGCTTTTAGACGCCCACACTACTCAGACACCTGCGAGTGAACCGTGTCCTGCGATGCTCATACTCACGCGGCATGATGCCCTGCTCCACCAGCTGTTCCCGGGTTCGCCTCTGCTGCAAGCGGAGCTGCAGGACTGTGGGAGTGCAGAGAGAACGGAGAGGTCAGAGATCAACTATTATCATTCAGAGCCAAACTCCGCAGAGTCAACCGATAACCCTCTGGCTTTAAAACCGTGAAATCTGCCCAAGTTCGTATGTCCACCTGCTGTCCCCCAAAGGCCCGGACAGTCCCACTCACCAGTGGAGACATTCTACTCACTTCCTGCATGGCTGTAACTCAGGTTCTGAGAGTGCCACATCTTTTACAACTAGTATCTCCATGTGGGATGCAAATGCAGAGTGAATTAAAACCCAGTAACTAGTGCAGAACACACACAGATAAAACTGTGTCCAACAGAGGCACCAACGTGAAGACTATACAGTCACAACAATGAGCGAGACTTGCCATGACGCCATCCGAGAGCTGAGCGACTTGTGTGTCTCTTAGTGCAGCTAAAATACTCCATCTTGCTTTGGAGGGATAAGCAGAGATCAGTTACGTTTATGGAACATCAAAAGACACGGAGAAGTCGAGGCGTGTGCACAGGCCGCACATACAGCGCTCAGATGGTCCGCACTGTTATTTTTCCACCATTATAAACTGTAGTAACATCCCCAGTTTAAACATTGATAAACAAGCGAGCGTGGACATGTTATTTCAGTAGAATAACACAGAGGGAGGAAAAAGGTTCAAGAGGAAGGGTGATGGTGATGGTGACAAATGAGGCAGCGAGTGTGAGGTTACGCCAGGCTCTTATCGTCAGCGCTGCGCCGCGTTCTTAGCGAAGCCAGCTTAGCCAGATCTACTCATTGGCTCCGGGGAACAGTTAGACACACACCACGCACGCACACGCACACGCACACGCACATGCACACGCACACACACACACACACACACACGCACACACACACACACACACGGACACACGCACACACACACACATGTGCGCGTACACACACGCACATACACACACACACACACACACACAGACACACGCACGCACACACACACACGCGCGTGCGTGCGCACACACACACACACGGACACACGCACACACACACAGACCTGCTCAACTCTCCTGGGAAAGGCACTGCGTCTGTACAGGCCTCTCTGTGACTCACTCCAGCAAAAATAAACTGGGCAGCTGTGAGAACAAGGCCTGGGAACCATGAGATTTGGGGGTAGTTATTGGGGAGGGAGGAGGGGAGGGGGGGTCTACAGTCATATGCAGAGCAAAGGGGACTTTCACGAACTTCCACTGGTGGGCAAGGGAGCGCAGAGTCCACTCTCACAGCCTCTGACAGGCCGGGGCAGAGAACATAGTGTGCCTACCCTGCCTGCTTTCTTTCCTATTATATGTCCAGGCCAAGGGGTTAGGCTCAGCCTAAAACAGATCTGAGTAGGAGATTGTAAAAAAACAAACTTGCCATCAGTTTGTTTCAATATTCCTACCCGCTGTGACTAAGACAGAACACCATGGGCAGGGAAATATATGAGGTCCAATAATGCATTAAAACGGGCCTTCCAGCACCACAGGGGAATGCAGAGTTTAATTCGAGCAACACTAGGGCAGTACACCTCACGCCTGGGGTCCTCCCTCGCTCGTGTCATAGTGATGTCATACTGGTGCTTTGAGCGTGAACCCTGGCTAACCTCCCTGTGATGCAAGCCGGCTCCGCTCGCCTGCTCACCAGCAGAGCAGAAACAGAGGTACTCGAGAAACACAGAGCGCAGGCTTTACTGAAACCCCCATCTCCTGATGTCATCTCTAACCCCAGATCCATGTTCCCCTCCAATAATCATCTCTGGAGGTCTCCTGTCAGACGCTTTTGTCTGTTGTCTGTGTGTGTGTGTGTGTGTGTGTGTGTGTGTGTGTGTGTGTGTGTGTGTGTGTGTGTGTGTGTGTGTGTGTGTGTGTGTGTGTGTGTGTGTGTGTGTGTGAGGATCTCCAGACCGTCCTTGCCGTGGTGGTGAGAGCGTACAGCAGGATGGGGCTGACTGTCAACACCACCAAGACAGAAGTGGTCTGCCAATGGAACACCAGCGTCCCACCTACGCTACTTGCCTTCACTGTTGGTAATGAACAACTGTCAATAGTACCATCGTTCAAATATCTGGGGAGCATTCTCTCTGAGGATGGCGGCAACAACATCCAGAGCCGCATTAAACAGGCATTTGGGAGACTTTGGTGCAGTCTACCAAAACAAGAACCTCCATCTCTCCACAAAGGTCGCTGTATACCAAGCGGTCTGTGTCACCACACTCCTTCATAGCTGTGAAGCTTCGGTAACCTACAGTCGCCACATAAAATCTCTGGAGCGCTTCCATATAGGCGGCCTCCAGTGCATACTGGGAACTACCTAGCGTGATCATGTGTCCCACACCGAATACTTAAAACAACTGCAGAAGTATTGAGGCCATGATCACCCAGCGACAACTGCAGTAGCTGGGGCACGTGATTCTGGCTACCCTGCAGAGTGTTATACAGCCTGGGCCAAGTGATGAGGATGCCCCCATGCCGGCTACCCCGCAGAGTGTTATACGGCCAACTACTTCATGGTCTATGCTCAGCTGGAGGGCTAAAGAAGCGCTATAAGGACTAAATAAAGAATGCCTTGAGGAAATGCAAGATCAGCCCCGGGGACCTGGAGGATGTTGCTGCAGACCGCACCATTTGGCGACAACTGTGTACAGATGTGGTTTACACACTGGAGACTGAGAGGACAACCAGAAGACAACAGAAGAGAGCCAGAAGAAAAGCAGCCATCGGCACCACCACAACCACCACCACCACATATACATGCCCCACCTGCAATAGAGCCTGTGGGTCCAGGATAGGACTGTTGAGCCACCAAAGAACCCACCATTAAGAAGTGGACGTCGTCATCGGATCTCGATGGACAACCCAAAGCAAGTGTGCGCGCGCGTGCGTGTGTGGTGGTTTTGGTATGGCTATAGATGCTGTGTCATGGTTTTGGTATGGCTATAGATGCTGTGTCATGGTTTTGGTATGGCTATAGATGCTGTGTCCAGAAAGAACAGAAGTGTGTTTAGAAACAGACTGACACTGGGTTATGTTGACTGGGTTATGTTGACTTTGCTGTTGTAAATACCAATGATTCTAAAAACAGTCCCATTGTAGCAAGGAGACTCAGCCAACTACATGTGGAGACAGTGTGCAATTGCAAACCCCATTAAAATGATGAATTGATTTATGACAAATATAAATTGTGAGTATTTAGATAATACTGTAAATGGCTTTTTCTGGAGCCTTCACATTGTATGCTGATGTGGGGGTGAAATATCTCAATCAAATTTAGATTTAGATTAAATTAAATTAATTTAATTTAGATTAGATACATTTCTAATGGTCAATACATTTCCAAAACTACTGTAATGTGCCCTTTATTGCTTAAAAGGTCTATAAACTCATTAGCTAATTAGTTGTCATTTTATTGCTATTGATAGAGTTGGTTGGAAAAAGACAGGCTCGCTTCAAATGGATCAAACTGCAAACTAGCAAGCATCAAACAATTTAGTCCATGTTTTAAAATGAAACAATATCATTCCTCAGATTATCATGTAGTCATTTTAATAACTACTTTTATCGGCAGGGGTAAAGCATTACATTAACAACTTCAGTTAGATGTCTGAGTAATGCTTGGGAAGCCAAATTGCTGTCAGCTGTTCCATGTAAAGTGAATGGAGGATACATGTATTAACTTCATCATGAATGTTTGGTTAAAAACACTAAATTGGATCATCTATACCTTTCTATCTGTCTAACAACAGTGAGTAAAACACCAAAACGGAGTGATTCATGCACATTTGTTTCCTCCATGATCTTTTGTCCTCCAACATGTATGCCAGCAAACTGGTCTGGATCAAGTCTGTGAGATTTACATTCAGGTCAGCAATAATGAATTGACATTAATGTGAACTCTTGCATGATGTGACTGACGTGGGGGAATTTATTATATTTTGCTACATCTATTAAAAGCAACACTTTGCTGTCTATATTATATATTTTGAGGAGTTAAAACAAAGAGTCCATAAGACTATTTAGACAGGTGTGTGACGATCCTGTCTAATGAAAGGAATCTGTAGCTGATGAATGTTAGCAGGAGGACTAACAACATGCAAATCATGATCAGAATCTTGACCAACCACATTTCTGGATAAGCTTTTCATTTCCCTGTGCTTGTGTCTATACTGAGCATTGCAGGAGTGAATTCAGGTTTACATGATGTGACAGCAAACCCTAATAATTTATTAGCAGAACGCCAATAGAAACATAATACTTACAGAGTTTAACATGTTACTGTGCAGGTTAAGATCCTAACATGTTAGTGTGCAGGTTAACATCCTAACATGTTACTCTGCAGGTTAAGAGGATAAACTAAAGAGTGTGATCTGTAAAATCTCCACTTCTCTCCCACTTCTACTTCAGACACATTTCCTCACACAGGGTTGGTTTAGTCTGCATCAGAAAATGACGCTTGGCACACATCATGGTGATGAGCCTTTACTATTGCCCAGTCATTTCCTGCTGGATCTGTGTCTGCGTCACTGCAACCCCCTGTCAGCGCGAGCAGCATCAGTGAAGATTAGAGAGATTGGAAAACTTTACGCTGACGCACACTGCTGCTGAATCACTTTCAGGAAAAAACAAGAGGAAGCAGACAGCAAAACAACAAAAGACAACACAATGAAATGAGCTCAAGTTAGAGAGGAATGAGAGAGAGAGAGAGCGCACCTGATTTAAATTGACCCCTGCAGATGGCGGGGGTCTCCACATCAAGGCAGGCCATGGAGGACAGAGGTGGTTGGCTTGGCGGCCAGGTCTGGAGTCCCATGGAGCGATAAGGCCGGTGGGGAAACGGGCGGTTAGTAGCAGGAGTTTGGGAGAGAAAAGCCCCTGAGCGGACGACAGACAGCTGGCTGCTCTGAGCTGCACACGCTCCCTCCTCCCCGGCTCTCTGCTGCTGCCTCACTGGAGAGTGTGAGCTCCCAGCCAGCGTCAGCCAGGAGGAGGGAACACAACACTGCCTGGGTTAACCCTCACTGGTTCTCTCTCCCTCTCTCTCTGTCTCTCTTTCTCTCTCTCTCTCTCTCTCTCTCTCTCCCCACAGTGCTGATCAGACAGCAACACAATAGCCCAGGAAACGTTTGTCATTCCTATAACCTCAACTTCTGGCATTAATGTTGATCAATATTTATCATTTGAGTAATTTCAGTCGGCAAGGGACCAAATAATTTTTTGGGTCAACAATAGTGTTGACAGAAACAAGCTGTTGGTAATGTTTAGAGGCCAACTTTCTATGAGAAACAGCGACGTGGCTTTTTCCCCCTCTATATATAAATTGTTGTAGCACTAAATAACAATGACAAGAACAAATACAATTGGCCCTTTGGGGCATGGATGTTTATCTTTAACCAGGTTTCTGATGATTAGCTATGGCTTTTTTGACATTTATTGTGAATATTATTGTTACCCCCAGCCCCCCCCCCCCCCCCCCCCCCACTGTAAAAATACTGACATTGCAGCCAATGTCAACCTGATCTTATCTGTTGTATTTATTCTAAGCAAATCCAACAGGTATGTGAAAAATATGTATTTTATTCAAAGGGGTGACAAGGACAATTAAATGGAAAGGTGGGTAAAACAAATCAAAGAGATGGGACAAAGATGAGCAAATGCAGCAGTGGGTACGAAGCGCTCCCAGTCGATGGGTACAATAGTGGCTAGATGCCATTCTTGACTAAACGCTTTGAGAGGAAGTGAGATCAAAGGAAGTTATGCTAATTGTAGCGGGTGCCATGTGTCTCAGTGGGTCAGAAATGCTGGTGAGAAGAATATGCCAAAGCACGTTCCTTTCCAGAGCAGTGTCTGATCCAGTAACGGTGACGTGAAGTGTTATTCCTCTGAGCAGAGGTAGGCCTACTACAGGATCCTTTTAGTCCTGCAGCCTATGAAGAATGAACTATGAAGCATGTGAGCATGACAGTGTCTGCCGGAGAGAAGAGTGCCACTGCGGTCTGGATTAATGGGGTTCAGACGTGGGATCAAAAACTATGCATGACAAACAGCACGCGGGATAGGAAAAAAGATGGAATCGATGAAGCGAATGGCATCGGCGCAGTCGGGCGCAATGTTTGGTGACAGCTCACCATTGGGATGGTATTTGTTGTGGCAATATCAAGAACTCTGTCACAAGACCACGAAATATGGAATAGTAGTGGGAGTCATCAGGCATGGGGAGAACATCTTTCATCATGTGACCCCATCCATGAACAAAGCAATCTTAAGAGTTCACACTTTACATAAGTCAATTGGTGATGATTCATTTGTCCATGGAAACAAAACAACACATGCTGTGAAGGCTCTACTCATGTCTACACCTCTTTTGTCCTAAACTCAAAAACATCTCTCTCTCTCTCTCTCTCTCTCTCTCTCTCTCTCTCTCACTCGCAGAAGTTTGATGTGTGCACGGGACGCAGATTCACGATCCAGTTGAGAACAATGCTGTCTCATTGTCAATGCAATTAAACATTTTTAGCTCCAGTCTTGAACCACAAGTAGCTTGGAGATGTTTTCCATTCAGAAGAAGAATATATTTCAAAATAGCTATATACTGTTCTGTTAGAAAGGTTCCCGCGCCAATGCCGATTCAAGGCTGGATGGCCACCTCCGGGGGCCTAGTCTGGGCCTCCGGGTCCAGCCAGCTCCGTGGAAACTATTCCTGGATTTATCGAGAATGATGACATCATCACTGATGCCGTCACAATGGAAACCGCAGCAGCAAACAATGACATCATCACCGATGACATCACAATGTGACCTACAACATCATCAAATGTGACGTTTCAATGATGACCAATGATGTATGATGTCGTAACCATCCAGCCGGCAATATGACATCATCAATGCTGACGTGGTATGACATCAGCGGTGATGGAGGGCGGCTTTAGCTCAGGAGGTAGAGCGGGTCGGCCAATGACGCAAGGGTTGGCGGTTCGATCCCCGCTCCCTCCCAGCTGCTGTCGTTGTGTCCTTGGGCAAGACACTTAACCCTCCTTGCTCCCAATGGTGTGTAGGCACCCTGCGTCGGTGTATGAATGGGTGAATGTAGACTATCTACTCATTGTAAAGCGCTTTGGATAAAAGCGCTATATAAATGCAGACCATTTACCATTTACCATTTGATGTCATACGCTGTCATACGTTGAGGCTATATAAACAGCGTATGACAGCACAAGACATGAGTCACGATACGATCGACTCTCCGTCGGCTGATCAAAGGGAACCGACATGCCAAGAAGAGCAAGAAGCCGGGAGCCCATGGACGAATGGTGTGGCGCCACTCTTCTGGGAAGAAGTCCCGGAGAAGACTGGTGTCAACTGGCAGATGCTCTGGGAAGAATCTGGGAAGACACCGCCTTCTCCCCCACACTCTACAGGAGGTGCTGGACAACACATCCAGTGTGGGTCCATCGAGATCCGTTGAAGACGTCCACTTCTTAACGGTGGGTTCTTTGGCGGCTGAACAGTCCTATCCTGGACCCACAGGCTCTATTGCAGGTGGGGCATGTATATGTGGTGGTGGTGGTGGTGGTGGTTGTGGTGGCGCCCATGGCTGCTTTTTCTTCTGGCTCTCTTCTGTTGTCTTCTGGTTGTCCTCTCGGTCTCCACTGTGCAAACCCCATCTGTACACAGTTGTCGCAAAATAGTGCGGTCTGCAGCAACATTCTCCAGGGCTGATCTTCCTCAAGGCATTCTTTATTTGGTCCTTATAGCACTTATTTGGCCCTCCAGCTGAGTGTAGACCATGATGTAGTTGGCCGTATAGAGAGGCAAAGTGGAACGTCACTTCCTGCTTCAGCACTGTACCAGAGATTTTCATCCGCCATTTTTTTCCCATTGACATTTCGTAAAATGCTTATAAAATAGTTTTACTTCATCGAAACCAAACTGTTCAGCTAACGCTATAATCGGGAGAGACCATAGAACATTTCCACTCTGACCAAAACTTAAAAAAAACATTGAAAAAATATTTTCTTTAAACCCGCATTTGTTTTACGTTTTGGTCCCAGTGAAATATTATGCGATCTCTCCTGTTTCTAAATATATCTGTACCGTTTGGTTTGAACCAGTAAAACTATTTTTATAAGCATTTTACGAAATCCGTATGGGAAAATAAATGGCGGCTGAAAATCTCTGGTACAGTGCTGAAGCAGGAAGTAGGCAGTCACTTTGCCTCTCTATAACACTCTGTGGGGTAGCCGGCATGGGGGCATCCTTATCACGTGGCCCAGGCCGTATAACACTCTGCGGGGTAACCAGCATGGGGGCATCCTTATCACATGGCCAAGGCCATGACTCTGGTAGACTCTGCGTCTGAGGCCATTTACACCTGGCGTTAACATGTGTTTTCTGTGATCAGATTGCAATCAGATTGTGTTTTATCACTTGAAATGCCAGGTGTAAACACCCCCAAAACGCATTGAAGATGGATTGCAATCTGATCGGCCAAACCACCTCCGGAGGTGGTCAGGGATGCATTGTGTACACATTGAACACAAGTGTAAAGGCAATGTGTCCTCTCAATCTGGATACAGCAACTGTATGCAGATTGAGAGGACACTCATTTCTGCAATCTGATTGCAATCAGATTGCAATCAGATTGCAGAAAATGCATAACGCCAGGTGTAAATGGAATCAGGCTGAAGTGATAAAATACAATCTGATTGCAATCTGATGGCAGAAAACGCATGTTAACGCCAGGTGTAAATGCCCTCAAAGTCTCCGAAAGGCAGCTGATGCCTGTTTAATGCGGCTCTGGATGTCGTTGTCAATGCCGCCATCCTCAGGATATTTGAATGATGGTACTATTGACAGTTGTTCATTACCAACAGTGAAGGCAGGTAGCGTAGGTGGGAGGCTGGTGTTTTTCTTTATTATCTGAGAGGAAATCACAATGGATCAAACACCAATTTACTAAAGCAGCATTTGATTCATGATGTGATCTCAAACGTACCACAGAAGTACAGTATGAGATAGAGCAGAGTTGTGAACAAATACAGCAACATCAGACCACTCCGCAAAGTATGGATCTGCCCGTGACACTTGCTGAGATGTTCTGATGACATGAAGTGCACCATCTGGGTCCTGCTATTGAGCCAGGCAGTGTTGCTACAGTAATTATACCCACCAGATGTGCCCAAGCATACCTCATTATTATTAAGATTGACATGCCTTGGGGACAGACGGACAGACTGGGGCTCTGGCTCGCTTTGTGAGACCCAAGATACTAAATGAAATTACCGTATATAACAAACACTTTTGGCTGGAGGCCAAATCTTAACTAAGATTAAGGCTAAAAACGGAAATGGTGATACTCAAAGCTACTGGAAAACAGCATATTCTGTGAATAGATAAGAATGCCCTCTTTAGAACAAAGTTCAATTTCAGTAACTGCTTAAAGGAGAACTTCACCGAAAAACAAAGCTGATTTATTTTGCACACGATCTCACACATATCCAAAAACTGTAAACAGTTTTGCAGTCATTCATTTAGTTTGACAGTTATCGAGAGTTGATTTGAGTTAAGTTGTGGACCAGTGATGTCATTTGTGTATGAATGACATCACTGGTCCACAACTGAACTCAAATCAACTCTCAATATCTGTCAAACTAAAAGAATGACTGGAAAACTGTTGACAGTTTTTGGATATGTGTGAGAGCATGTGCATAATAAATCAGTGTTGTTTTTCAGTGAAGCAAGTGTTCCTTTAAGCTGTGATTATGTGCTGGCTTCCAAAGGCAATTCCGATCTAATTCCTCAATTCTCTTCACAAACAAATGGAAAGTTTGTTTTCCGAGTGTCAGAGAAGCCTTGCTCTTAAATGGATGGCATATGCGTAAACCAGTGTGTTTTTCCAGCACTGTTTTGGTTCACTCACCGTCTTTGCGCTCTTTGAGGGGCGGCGGGCTGGAGGCGGGCTGCAGGGAAAACTCTAGCTCCTGGGTGACAGGCGGGTTGGAGGTGGGCTGCAGGGACAGCTCCTCTAGCTCCTGGGTGACAGCCTCACTGCAGGGGCTGAGAAGCGTCAGGCCAATGACCCTGAGACTCAGCCTGGACTCCATGACTGCTCTGGAGGAGGAGCCAGGCAGCCTTGGAGGAGGAGGAGGAGGAGGAGCCAGGCCGCCTTGGGACACCTCTGAAGCACGACCGCTGATTGGCTGTGGAGTAGCTGCAATTCTGTTGGGAGATAGAAATCAGTGTTATTCATACTAGTTCATACAAAATGTTTGTCTAACTAGCGTTGTGTGATGAGGGTCTTGTGGATATGAATCAACTGTACAAGAATGAAGGCTTGCAAAAAAGAGCAAACATTGTCATGTTAATTTAAAGTGGCAAGTCTCGTTTTTTCCCGTAATATTTTGGCAAAACCTTTGGTCATAAGCGGTCATTATTTTGGTGTTTCTGCACTGCACTTCAAAGAGGTCAAAGACAATCAAACCATGTGCCCAGCACTGTGATGTCTTTATCCTTTGAGTTTCGCTATTAAGTTTGAGTTTCTGTAGGTAATTAATTACGTTACGAGTTCTATTTATTCCGAACTGCTGTTGCCCCTGCTGGAAATGTAAAAAAAAACAAAAAAACAACAACTCATCACTAACCTAGATTTTGTGCCAAAATCTCCATCCCCAAACAAATCATTGTGGGGAAGATGCGTTTTATAACAAGTACACTAATCTACGAGGCATAGTCTGACAATGCCCTTGTAGAATGGGGAAGCTTGTGGTTTGAGATAATAAGAACAAGTGTGATCTCTGTTCATAATGATCATTCATTCATTCTTGTGAAATGTTTTAAAAATGTTGTTTTACCATTTGAAAAGCCAGTGATACCTAAACAATCCCGTTAAATAGCTGTTTATTATAGATTCCTCATGCTGAGGAATCTGTCTTGTTTGAAAGCATCTGCAGCACATCATAGTCTTGTCATTCCAAGTTGAGCTTGTCCACTGCCATGTTAGTTTCTGTCATTAGTCATGACATGTGTGCCTGGCGTGTGATTTGCTACGCCTGTGCCCAGAACTTCCCTTCAAGTTTCCTGTTTGAATTTGGATCAGAAGTACTGCGTAGTAAAAGGCTTGAACTGAAAACATTAACATTGCTGCCAACGGTCTGGATTCTGTTTTATCTACTTATTATCAGGTCACTTATCAATCTTTATACACATTTCTACTGTCTAGGAGTCGGACAAATATTTGAAGTTTTAAGGTTTAATGTTATAAAGCAGATGGCACATAAATGGACAGATATATTTACTCTACGAAAACCCACATATGATGTGTCAGCATGTGGGATACATCCCAACAGTGATAAGAGTGTAGTTTCACTTCTCTTTTAACCTCTTAGATGAGTCCTTCCATGACTATATTGATGGCATTACTACACCCTATTATCTATTATGATAATTATAACTACCGGTAGTTTATTTCGTCTTCCTGTGAAAACCCTAGCTAGTGTGACAGTGGAATGAGTCATTTCACCATTTCATTCTGAGCCACCCACGTCTCTTTAATTAGGAGCTCCAGTGGGCGACACCAGCCTCATCTCTCCAGTTTCTAGGGTGTTGTGCTGTTTGAAAGAACCACTGCATCACATGACTCTGGTTGAAGATGCTTTAAAATGATGGGAACTAGCGCCACCCATGGTCTATCGTTTGTCCTGTCCCTGTGTGCTGAATGTTCAACCGAACGCCTAAGGGAATACTGCAACGGTGTCCTCACGCACCCAAACAGACTGAGTTGTTTGCGAGTCCTCGCCCGGGCTGAAACAACCAGCTGAACTCACCAGGTGAGCTAATGTCTCTCATTTGATAGCCCATTCGTATTACATGTTATGGAGTCACTGGTGCTAGTTAACCCCTAGACATGAGCCTTGTTATCGTTATTGATCAATTGCGATGTCATTGCTCGAGTGACATCACTGATGAAATTATCACTGATGACATCAGCACAGATACATCACTTATGACATCACTCACTGATGACATTGTCTCCATAGCCAAGAATACTGCTTGCGCCGCTGATTTTGGCAATGGAGACCGGAGGAGGAGGAGCCAATGGAGGAGCCGCCAATCAAACTGTCAACTGCCTACGTAATGTGAAATCACGTCATCCACTCCATTGTGATTTTGTGGAGCAACATTGTTTGGTGGACCGACCGACAGACTGACCGTCCAACCGAGTGACTTTAGAGCTGCTGTTAAAAATGTATCCACGTCAAACCGAGTGTTCATCTTCAAGTAGATTCTGTATGCCAGGCTTTCTTTTGCATGATTCTGTCTATTTGACATTGAGAAGTACCAATACACAATTTCTTTTTAGAGCAATAATACAAACAATCGAGCCATACCCTCCTGTAACTTCACATCCCCTGTTCATCATCCAGCTACATTAAGTCATATACTAGGACAGTCCTCAGTCACTGAAACAACAATGATTCTTGCATGTTTCCTGTGTGTAGATAAGGCTCAAATTACACTATGTGCTAGAAACAAAAGCCCTTTACCGTGCAGAATGTTTCCTGTTTTCGAATGTTATTTTTATTGATGATGTCATACTTCGTGCTGCAATTAGGCTGCACTGCTGACTGAGCTGTCACATTGTTGTCCTGGTGAGGAAGTGTACAGCAGCCCCGTTGCTGTGATCCTGACAACCTCATTAGAGACTTGACCCTCGGTGCCAAATTAGCCTTCAGAGCCAAAATCCACACTTCTTTTTCCCAGAGAGAGTTTACTTTGAACATCATCTCATTAACATCAAGTCCCATGTGCGGGTTTCAAACCAGTGTAACCACATACTCACTGAATCATTGGAACTCGAGCTTCCTTTTGCTCAAAGTTCAGTCTCAAAGATCAAACTAAACTTTGCAGCAAGTTTATAGCTTCCAGCACATACTGTAAGACGAACAACAGCAAAGGTAGCCAGTGATAACACGCTTGAAAGGACCGTAAGCCGATTCCAAAGCACCACTTACAGGCTCTGAGAAGAACTCTGTCCTGCTCTGATGGTGATGGGCGAGCTGTAATCAAGTTCAGATGCACTGCGAGGGAGTCGTCCACAGCTCCGCAGCGCGCTGCAAAGCCCAGACAGTGTCAAATCCCTTGTGGATTTGCACTGGGGCGGTTCCAGCATGAATCGCATGGGGAGGGTCTGGATAAGACACACGTTTGAAGTAATCTCACCCCAGGTATGCACAGCAGATAGCTCCATCCGCATCTCCAAAGCCTGGTCCTGGACAGTTCTGAGCTTCCATGTCAGACTGAGCAAGACTGATTTGAATTTGGCTGTCAAACTGCTGAGTGTTCACACCGAGATAGATGGTCAGCTGGATCGAACTTTGACATTTGATCGAGAATTTATCAGAGCATCGGGTGGAAGGTGCTGTATGACTGATTGCAGGGTTATAAAACACTGAGATTACAGATTTCTTTTTTTTTTGAGAGGTCTGTGTAGTTGGCTGCCATGGCCTTATCATCAGTAAAGGCATTAGGTATATCAGATAACACCTGGATCGAAGTACTTTCTAAGACGCCCAACCGAGAATCTGGTGCTTTAAGGATCATTGTACTGGTGGGATGCAAGTCAGAGTATATTTATACGCTATATGTTGGCCGGTGCCTGAGCATCAGCCCCTAAAAGTAAGATAAGGATTTCAAAAAGTACATGATTCAAAGGATAAATATGAGCACATTGATGTTAAAAGACGGATATGTTGGAAGAGCTTGCGGTGAAGCTGACACATCATTTTCACAGGGGAGCCTCCAAAACACCCACTACCATCGCATCCTCAGTCCTCATCCCATGAAGCCCTCTGCTCGCCACTCTGCAGCAGCGCTCTGTGCAGCGCTCTGCAGCAGCACTCTGTGCAGCTCTGCAGATGGTGGGAAAGCCAGAGGGAAATCCCTGTAGGCCTCCGAGTTCACTTTGAAGCTGCGCTCCACGCAGCTGCCAGGAGAGGCTAAAAACGGCAGGCCTTTGGCAGCACTGTTCACATTAACATCCATCACTGAAAACAACAACAAAATGCACACACACACACACACACACACACACACACACACACACACGCGCGCGTGCACAGAAACTGTAAAGACGCGCACAGCCGTAGAGTACATGCTGTATACTCACACATGAACTCAACACACATAATGTGTGGTGGTCTGCAAAACCCCTTCACATGGTGGGAATTAAATTAAAAACTCTCCCCAATAACTTTTTGAATGACTGAGATAGCTGTCAGAACCAAAGTTATGAGTATATTAATCTAAAAGTGTCTAAAAGTAAAATGTGAGGAAAAATGGCTTTAAACATTCCACAATGTTGTATTTTCTACAGTGGCATTCCACCAAAACCATAAAAAAATACTTTCCCTTTTGTTTCATGAAAATAATTATTCACCATGATGTACTACAGAGATGAAAGTAACCAAATCACTCAAAATCTCAAAATACCTGCCAAACTCATTTTAAACCTTCTTTGGCTCATTGCCAACAATGTGTAGCAGCGACATGTGAAGGGTTTCTGCAGGTCACCACACATATGATTCGACTGTGTTTGCGCTCATATAGATTAGCTGTAACATGAGCCGGGCAATCAGAGGATGGACATTTCTTTCCACCTCTCAACAGAAGCATAAGGTCGTAACAGTTCAAACAACTGCCTCACCACAATTACCACACTTCTTTTATCTATCTATCTATATGTTTATATCTATAAAAGGGGCAAGTGGGCAATCTGTCTATCTGTTTGTTTCCATTTTTGTCCCACTGATGATGTCACAATCAGTGATGTCATCAGTGACATTATTATTGACCAAAATCATCTTATGATTATGTCATAGGCACTGATGATGTCATAGGCATTGTGACATCATCGGTGATGTCATAGGCACTGATGATGTCATAGGCATTGTGACATCATCAGTGACAGTATTGTCATCAGTGATGCGAAGTTGAGCAATTGTGCGCTGCGCATGCCAATAGAGCAGGTGAGGCCACGCAGCAGCCGAGCTGCGGGCGAGGCCGGCAGCGGCCGCCCTAGTTTTTTACAAGTACAAACAGCCAAACAAGTGTTACCTATGTACTGTGAACAATAAGTTTAATAAGGCCTGTACAATTGTTCATTTGGTGATATAAAATAATCGAATGTCAGGACATTAGAGATATATTTGCATTAAGATCATCACAGATTTTCTCGATTTTGGAAATGGCTGCCAGTCAACTTCCATGGAACCTGACTGTAGCCTACTGATTTTCCAAAACTATGACTAAACTACATATTGGTGCAATGAGGCCAGGATACAACAGAGTTGCGTCAGAGCATCAGATGGCTGCGTTTATTTAAATATGTGTGGTAATTTGCTGAGAAACATCCCACCCATTTCAGTTTTGTTTTATTTCTCATTCTGATTGTATCCCTCAACCATTCTTTAATGGCCACCATGGCCTTGATTGAGTTCAATAAAACCAACTGTATCATTGTGACAGATATGTGTAATGGTACCATGCAACAGATTTTAACTGTTAAATGTGATGGATGGAATGTGATGCATCATAAGTGGGACCAGAAAAAATAAATAAAGCAAGTTAAATGACAGAAATGCAGATTGTCTCCTGCATAGTGAAGACAACTGAGAATTGAGGATTTATCTCCCTGTGTAAGCTTCTGTTGCTGTTTGAAATGTGCCAGCCGGACACTTCTCAGACAGGAAGCGATGACACAGTGAAGTGAACAGAGCAACAAGAGCAAAGAAATATTAAAAGAATTAGGAAAGGAAAATGTTAGTACGTAGGGGGAAGAAATCCACATAAAACAAAACAAACGACCCTGAACCGCATTAACCAGTCATTAACTCCGCACCATAAAGCAGGGAGAGACTGTGCAGCTAAAAATAGCTGCTACTATAAGCCAGAATAAGCAGCTGAAAAGGGGTATAAAAAATAAAAACTTTCCGTTTCTGTCTTGGGGCACAATGGTGTCACCACAATCTGGACAGCATCTAAGACAACAAAATGCTGCAGTTAAGAGTCAAGGGACGGCGACTCCTCCTTCACACTTCCCTTCTAACATTCCCTGATTTCAACAACCGTAACTTTCCCATAAGTCTAATTAACTCTCCAGTGGCCATTACTAAGAGGCTGCTACACGACCCTCCCCTCTTTCCTGGTTGGACCCAGGCAGCACTGCACTTGGCAGGGGGTCGGTTATGAGTCAGTGGTGAAGGAGGAAGGGGGGGGGGGGGGGGACTGTGGGGAGTGACGGACCACAGATAAAAATAGCCTCATGCTTGCTCACTGGCATGCTGAGAGCAATGGTGTGGGTCTGGGAGCCTGGGAGGGAGCAGGCTATCTGTTTTTGTCTAATATCTCTGTGGATGACTGTCCGGCATGGCCAGCCTGCATTAAAATAACAAAAGTGCGCGGGTGTCTGGCTAGTGTAGAGGTAAAAGCACTCGCCTACCAGCGGTTCAATTACCGGCAGCAGTATTTCCGGCTTGGTCAGACATTCCTACACAATCGGCCGTGTCTGCGGGTGGGAAGCCGGTGGGGTATGAGTCCTTGTCACTGCACTAGTGCCTCCTCTGGTCGGTCGGGGCGCCCGTTTGGGGGTGATGGGGAACAGCGTGATCCTCCCACATGCTACGTCCTGCCGATGAAACTCCTCGCTGTCAGGTGAAACGAAGTGGCTGGCGACTACTGCACATGTGTTGGGGGAAGCATGGTGCTAGTCTACAACTCTCCCCAGATCGGCAGAGGGTGCAGCAGCGACTGGGACAGCAGGGGAAATTGGCCAAGTACAATTAGGGAGAAAATGGGGGGTTGGGGGGACTTCAAAAAACAAAAGCAGGAACCTTAAGCTATTAAGACAATCTGTGGTCAAATATAAACACAAAATGGAAAAGCGGTTTTATCCTAGTGATAACAGAGGAACTATTAAGTAACTTTAACAATCATATTAAGGCGGCAAAATACATCAAATGGGTTATTGGAATCGGATAAAAATACTGAAATAATATTGTGCATCCGTCCGTCAGATGCCTACTAGCTTACGTCACTCCATCTGTCTACATCTGAGGGGCGAGGAGGGGGGAAAAGATGGCAAGGACTCGTAAATCCATTCCTGTCTGTAATTTAAGATACCTGAAGAGTTTAGCATTAGAGTTCTTAATGCACTGAGCTCAGTCGTCCCTGGTGGAACACAGTCACATTCCTGCAGCCTTGCTGACTCCGAGGAAAAGCTTCTCACTTTATGTTCATTAAAGCCCTCGCACTGCATTCGATTTCTGTGCTTTTCATCTAATTGACATCAACAGAAACCTGGTCTTAGGGTTTGGCGCCTGCCTGTTGTGATGATGTCATCCAAAAAGCTCCCAGTGGAAAGTTGGAGCTCCTAAAGGTGTAAAGAAAGTTGTTATCCAAAATTACTGGACCAGACCTGCAGAAGCAAAAGTTTATCCCCACTGCTCAAGTACTCTCAATTGACCAAAACACCACAACTCATTTGGTTTGGAAGGTTGGGGAGACTGTCTTGGTGTGCAACTACAAAAGAAGAAGAAAGAATAAGACAAGTGAGTCTAAAATAAATCTTGGTTTTGAGCCTGGACTATCTTCCTTCCTGAACTCTCCTAGAGTCTCCATCAACACGGCTTAGCGGTACGTGTACATTTTCCTGTCCCCAGAAAAGATTGGGAACAACATTTGTTCATTGGAATAACAGGTAACAATAACACTAAATGTGGCCTCCAGCCTGGAGAGAGACGGGCTGAGGGAACACAGTCCAGGCCTCGAGGGACGCATTCAACCCAACACTAAAAACGCCCTGACTCTGAAGCTGCATGTTGTTTTCCAGACAAACACAATACGTTTTAATACAGCCTGTCTACTGAAAACACCACAAATAACCAAATAGCCCGTATGAAAAGAAAAGTCATGTTTGATCATCAAAAGACACTTCTCTTCTCTGGCATTAAAAAAAAGGATTTGATACTGAAGAAAAAGGTTTGTTTATGAGCATTATATCATATCCCATGTACAGCAGCTGTAGTGCAGTAGTTGACTATAAGTGTTTAGTATGGACATCCCTACAATGCTATAGGCCAGTACAGACCTAAGCTGTTTTCCACTACTCTCGTCTAAGCAGCAGATTGCTTCTCTGGAAAGAAAGCTATAATAGAAAGGGGTAGGTTGTAGTACTGGGTCTCAAAAGACTAAAAGCCTACCCACTACCTCCCTCTTTCTGTCTGTCGGACATGTTCCCTCTATTCATCGACTGTCATCTCCCACCAATTGATTGACTTCCTGCCTGCACTATGGGAAACAGTGAAGTCACTCTGATTACAGACATTTCCTTCCTCCATCACTCACAGCAATGCATGGAATGGTTGCAGTATTTACTCAGGCCTGAAGCAGCATAAACTCCAGATCCCACACCCACATCGCATGTGCATCGTAGGCTGCTAGGGTCAGAGGTTCCTGGGAGAGGAATCCTTCTCAATCCACACAGACTACATGGTATTCCTCGGGAAGAGACGTGATAAAGTGAAGTACTCCCATCAGGTCAGATGGGATTTCCAAACTGAACTTTTGTTTCACTTTCAAATTACTGACTGGGATCCCCGACCAGACACGATGCTGGTGTAGCTTTAGCTTATATCAGTGGTTGTCAACGTGGGGTTCGAGGACCACCAGGGGTGCTTGAGGGGAGTCCAAGGGTCTCCAGAAAGTTGATGAACTGTTAAACTTCACCATTATTTCATTTACAAGAAGGTAACACAATGCGGAAGAATTACCGTTTTGATCATTTCTCTGTTATCTCTCTACCTACAATAAAGATAAATTCTGGACAAAATCATAACAATACAAAATATTCTCAGACTGGGTCCAAGAGACAAAATCTCATCAAATGGGGGTCCTTGATATGAAAAGGTTTGAGAAACCCTGCTGTATCTACAGTAGCACCTGAACTCTCTGACGGGTCCCCTCTGGCTTGGGGCCTCCTAAAGCATACTAGTATATTTTTCCTTGTTAAATTAGTTCAAACTATCAAGGAAAATCGCATGCTGTATATTGGACAGTCTCAGATAAACACGCTGGACTTTTTCACACTCCACCAGAGGGGGCATGAACTACCAGCTGTGATTTTTCTGACTACAGTTCTGCTATCTTTGAACATTGGATGGGAGCCCACTGATGCAGGAGGATTCTCCTGCTTTTTGTGATATACAGTATCACCGGTATGCTGACAAGCTACCACACTAGATACTGCAGTAGTAGTGGATCTGAACTAGTGCATTACTTATATAGGAGTGCATAAACATGCTGCTTTCACACATGGAATGTAAATAAATGCAATAATTAACAATTTATTTTAAGCAACACTGTATCCACAACTGATCTACAGTGTATCAGCCACATGTAGGCTACTGTATAAGTGAACAAACGTTTTTGTGCAAATACTGTGCCTACAAGTGTGCAGTTCTGGGGCAGTCCTACTTAGCCTAAATTGATTAGCCTATTTTGTTTCACAGTGTGAAGCCCTATCTCACCTTTAACCGTTAATGGAAAAATACACAATAGCCTCTTTTTCGGGGGCTTTTTGTGTGTGTGTGTGTGTGTGTGTGGGGGGGGGGGGGGGGGGGGGGGGGGGGTTGGGTTACTCACTAAACAACTCACTATTGAAAATGGCTCAGACCTCCAAAAAAGTAGCTTTATATTAAATTGATTTGTCATTAGGACAGTTCTCATTTTATTTAGCGTCCCTTTGTGAAGCCGTTGGGTTCACTCCACTGTTTTACACATTGACAGTAGTTTTACATCACGAACCGGCTTTTGACACTTGATAACGAGTCGTTATCAAGTGTCAAGCGTCACGACTCCGGCGGCGAGCAAGTCTTACCTGATGGCTACACCAGTTATCACAACTTCAGCTCGTCATTTGCGCTCCGTATTCTCCGTATCTTCCAATAATTAATTGATAAACAAACTTCACTCGAAAATGAACTGCTCTTGGGGGAAGATGGCTGCTCAGCGGTTGGACTGCAATGATGTAATTAAAGTTAACCCTTCGTGTTGGCTATAAACGACTCTTCACTCAGGAGGGCGTGGGCGTGTATATACCGGTACTGTATATATATATTTTTTACCTTTGTTGAAAACACGGATAGGATTAGGCTATAGCCTATAACGTTATAAATGACTCGATGTGGCACAAATGATACCAATGACAGATTGTATTATTATTATTATTATTATCATTATCATCATCATCATCATCATCATCATCATTATTATTGTTATTATTATTGTTGTTATTATTATTATTATTATTATTATTATTATTATTATTATTATTATTATTATTATTATTATTATCCCGACAGCTCTGAATATTGCTGCCAAGTGAGAATTCAGCAGAATTTAATCAGCGGGCTAATTATCATTTGGATTACACTGCCATCTAGTGCAGTGATTAGGAATTTGGTGGGTCTTGAGCTCATTGAAATCCTAGAGGTGCGTGTCTGCATTATGTCAATGGTCTGCATAAGCTATCCTCTCTCCAAACAGTGACACAAAGTGGAGAGAAGGAGCCCTCTGCTGCCCAGGATGCACAAGGTGACTGTTGATGCTTAACTTTGTGAGAAATGCAAGTTGTGATGTTTCTGTCTACAGTCCCCCCGCCCCCCCTCTCCAAATGGGAGTCCAAATAAACTCCAATGTTTAAACTGGCATGTCTGGTCAAGTATAGACAATACATTGAAATTATTGTTAATTAATTATTTATTTATTATCAATTAAATTTGCACATGCTAAAATATTGTAGCTATATCAGAATATCCTACATCCTACAACCATCAGACATAGGCCTACTGTACGACCACATCAAAGCCTACAGTTCACCCTAAGGAGGGCCAATGATTTTTGCACGAGGCCCCACCATATGAGACACCTTAGGGATTCTCTGAGCGACAGTCACACAGACACAGATTGCCCACTAGGAGGCTGTATCTGTAGTCCTGGAGCAGTGATTCCCAACCAGGGGTATGTGTAGCCTAGGGGTACTGTAGATTGGGGATTACAATTTCTTTCAAAAATGATTTAAAAAAACAATATTCCAAGTAATTTCATCGGCCCATCTTGGTAAAACTGACAACTTTTTCAAATTGAAAACTGTCAGAATTGTATAAAGGGGAGTCATTCAAATTATTTTCATTTAATAATAACATGTACTGGAGAGGCCTACTAAAAGTTTGATATAAGTTTAATGGGACACATTTAGGAGAACCATCGACATGCATGAGTGAGGGAGCACTATTTGCATGGCAAAACAGCTCAAGGGTACATAAACACAAACAATGTTGGGCACCACTGGCCATGAAGGATTGATTTAGAGACTACAGAACAGGGGGTGCTCAGTGTGGTTGTTGATGTGAGTTTATCTCACTGTTCATTAAAAAACAACTGGTAAATCCAGATTTATTTGGGCATGGCTAAAGTCAAGTGCTGTGGTCAAAGTTTGGCTTTAGAGCATTTTTTGTGTTTTTTTACCCCCCCAAAGCCCTCAAACGTCAAACAAGCATCCACAAAACAGTTGGAAGCCCTTTCACTGAAAACTGGTTTAAAACACATTCAGAATACATAATACTTGTTCAGTTTGCGGATTAAAACCGTATATCTCCTTTCAGGTATTGATTTAAATGTATAACATGTGAAATGGGTGAAACAGTGTCAATTTATGGGGTTACGAGGATGACAAAATATAATCTCGGACTATAGCATTTATTGGACAAGTGGCAGACTGGACAGTGTTGCTTTGAGGTGAGGACCAGATGCTACAGTTGTGACAGACACAAGGGGGCAGTGAAGTCTTTATGAGTAGGAGTGTTGTCACTTGGCTCCACTGAATCTGGGAAGTTAAAATTAAATCTAAAGTGTTGTTTCATTAACACTGAATAACATATTTTCAGTCCATATGCCCCTCATCATCTTTGTCTCAATTATAGAACCAAGCATGAAGAGTGTGATAATATTAGTCAGTGAGTTTTTCCCTGGAGGAGGATCATGGAGTGTATCCAGCACGACTCTGTGGGATGTGTTCTGAAATGTCCAGCCGTGCTCATATAACGGGTGCTGAGGTGTCCATGTTGAGAATAACTATTTAAATTTCTATTAAACACAATGGAAACTATGTTATCACTTTGCTCATTTCGATCTATATCATCTTTGTGTAGTGTGATCTGGAACTATTACAGGATGAAAACGTACACAAAGTACGTTTGAGTCAGCCTAACACCTAGTATTGAGGGATTGAGGGATTTTACAAACTAGAGGATGTCAGTTATGCTCATTTGCTGCTTTACTTGCTGCAAATACCTTAATATAACTGGCAAGAAAAATGCTTATTACAGTAATTGGCAACTTCTGATTATGCAAATAATAATTAAATCCATTTCCCCATCACTGGTGTAACTTTCAACTTTCAACAAGGTGCATGTTATTATCATGCACCTTGTTGTGCCCCATTTGCATGCAAGTCTGTTCAACATGATTCCCTATTTGCTTTTTCCACCTTTTATCAGAATAAATTTGGAACAAGAATTTTGCTGCTGATATGTCTTGTAAGTTACAAGTTACAAGTTGTAACATACGGGAAATGCCACATTCCATTTTCATCGGATGGTCTGAGCACCTACAAAAACATGTTATTTTAATACATGACTTACTGTAAGTGTAACTGATATTTCAAGTCAATTTTCCATGGCAATAACCATTAGCCTCATTCAATATCAATTTGGTAACTGACACCTCAGGATGTCAGACACAGTATAATTTAGTTTCAAAAGTCATCAACCAATAGAAAGTATCTTGCTCTGTGGCTTATCTCAAAAATAGCCTAAGTTGAACTCGTAATGAAGGGAGTGACTTGATCAGTGTTCTGCACTATACAAATAAACTGAACTTGACTTACACTGGAATTAAATGTCAAGTCAACTTTAGAGGGAAGATATTGTGATCATTTGGCAAAGATTCTCGAGCCACCAAGGATTCTGAAGAGGAGAAGCATGATATTTGTTTTAAAAAGACGAGGATGGAAATGGAAAAGCCTATTTTTCTATCTAGCCCCTCCTCCATATGTCATTCAGTTTATAGTTATTCATTCGTTTTTTCACAATAAAAGACACACAAACTGAAATTGCACAAACAACTGTGTGTGTTCAAGAGGTTTTTGGCTGGTTACAGCCATAGATATCTTTGGTTACAGGTGTTTCCTTGCTGTATGTGTATTTGTATCTTTACTTTTAGACAATGGCAGACTATGATTTGTGCTATCTGATAATGTGTCACTTTGAGATAGAGATTAGTTAGAGATTTACAGCCCAGACAATGTTACATAGCTTACGGGGTCCGTTAGCGCCAACTGTTGCATCGGGCTGCATACTAACTTAAAGGTTGTGTAAATCTCAGTGAAAATCAGAGAGACAAAGAGAGAGAGAGAGAGAGAGAGAGAGAGAGAGAGAGAGAGAAAGAGAGACAGAGAGAGAGAGAAGACACAGAGAGAGAGAAAGAGAGACAGTAATCTCTGCTGTTGGATGTGAACATTTAATGCTCACTAACTGCTGAACACAGAATTTAATCCATGGAATCTAATACATACTAAAAGGTATACAATTTGAAAAAATATTGATTGTGAGTCAGTGGTGGGGAATAAGTGAGATAAATGCCAATAAGACAGCATACTTTATGATCATTAGTATATTTTACTTGTATGTCATTTGAGTGCAATGGCAAATAGATATGTATGTGCTGTCAATAGAAACCTACATGAAAATGCTACTTTTGGACCAGATTTATAGCTGTGATACCTGCAGTTGTCAGTTTCAATTTAACTCCAACAAACCACTTGAGCAATAAAGCTGAGAAAATATTGGGCAATAAAGGCAGGGAGATATATGACTTGGGGAAAGTAAATTTGCAGAGCCAAAGAAAAACGAGCAAAATAAATGTCCATCTTTGCTGTGGTGAAATATCGCTGTAGAAACTGCTTGAGGTGTTGGTTAAAGGTATAGCCTCAGCAAGTGGGGCATCGGTAAGAATGAGGACTCAGAGGAACCAAATGCAAGGGTTTTATTTCAAGCAAATCCCTTTGTAGATGGATAATCATCAGACAGGTGTAGACCAATAACAGATGGTAGATGCAGATGATTTTACCTAAACACAAAAAGGTATTAACAAAGGTTTCAAACAAACAAGGGAAAACTTCAACTGTAAAGTAATAATACATCTAATTCAAATATACAAAGGAAATGACTAACTATAACAAGACTTACTGGCAATGATGCATCTGCACATTGGTGACCATCAAGGGAAGGACAACGCAGCCTCCTCCACTGCTGTCTGGAGCCTACTGAGCCTCACCCAATCAGCCGTCCTTTATTGAGCCCAGGTGTGGCCCAATCAGGGCCCCAGGTGTGACTGATCAGGTGAGGCTGAGCTGGTGGGGGGATTTTGTACAGCCGCCCCTCAAATATAGCATTATATTTGATAAATAAACTCAGGTCAGGGTCCAGAAAATCCAGGGTTAGCTGTAGGAGGAAAGGCTGCCATACATCAGCCAAGGGAGATGGGCGTCCCGCCGCCCCATGAAAACAAATTTTGGGTTCACAAGCTCCAGGTCAGGCAGGATGGCTGAAAGGCACCACGGAGGGCGTCCAGGGGGAAGGTCAGAAGGGTGGTGCAACCCTGGACGATGGCCCAGACGCTGATGACACAGGTAGCAGCACCCTTCCGGAGGCCGACCTGGATGCTGGTGGTGGAATGGTGCCACGGTAGGTCGGCGCCGAGGGATGGGTGCCAAGGGAGCGGATGGAGGTGCGGGGGCCACCCGAGCAGGAGGTCTAGGGGGCACTGGGGCTAGAGCCGGGGGGGCCACCGGTGCAGGGGGCACTGGGACTGGTGCCAGGGGGGCCACCAGGGATGGCGGTGCGGGGGGCACCGGAACTGACGGTGCGGGGGGCACCAGAGCTGACGGTGCGGGGGGCACCGGTACTGGCAGTGCGGGGGGCACTGGGACTGGAGCCAGAGGGCCCACTGGGACTGGCGGTGCGGGGGGCACCGGAACTGGCAGTGCGGGGGGCACTGGGACTGGAGCCAGGGGGGCCACCGGAACTGGCAGTGCGGGGGGCACTGGGACTGGAGCCAGGGGGGCCACCGGGACTGGCGGTGCGGGGGGCACCGGGACTGGCAGTGCAGGGGGCACTGGGACTAGAGCCAGGGGGGCCACCGGGACTGGCGGTGCGGGGGGCACCAGGACTGGCGGTGCGGGGGGCACCGGAACTGACGGTGCGGGGGGCACGGGTACTGGCAGTGCGGGGGGCACTGGGACTGGAGCCAGAGGGCCCACTGGGACTGGCGGTGCGGGGGGCACCGGAACTGGCAGTGCGGGGGGCACTGGGACTGGAGCCAGGGGGGCCACCGGAACTGGCAGTGCGGGGGGCACTGGGACTGGAGCCAGGGGGGCCACCGGGACTGGCGGTGCGGGGGGCACCGGGACTGGCAGTGCAGGGGGCACTGGGACTAGAGCCAGGGGGGCCACCGGGACTGGCGGTGCGGGGGGCACCAGGACTGGCGGTGCGGGGGGCACCGGAACTGACGGTGCGGGGGGCACGGGTACTGGCAGTGCGGGGGGCACTGGGACTGGAGCCAGAGGGCCCACTGGGACTGGCGGTGCGGGGGGCACCGGAACTGGCAGTGCGGGGGGCACTGGGACTGGAGCCAGGGGGGCCACCGGGACTGGCGGTGCGGGGGGCACCGGGACTCGCAGTGCAGGGGGCACTGGGACTAGAGCCAGGGGGGCCACCGGGGCTGGCGGTGCGGGGGGCACCAGGACTGGCGGTGCGGGGGGCACCAGAACTGACGGTGCGGGGGGCACCGGGACTGGCAGTGCGGGGGGCACTGGGACTAGAGCCAGGGGGGCCACCGGGACTGGCGGTGCGGGGGGCACTGGGACTGAAGCCAGGGGGGCCAACGGGACTGGCGGTGCGGGGGGCACCGGAACTGGCAGTGCGGGGGGCACTGGGACTGAAGCCAGGGGGGCCAACCGGACTGGCGGTGCGGGGGGCACCAAGACTGACGGTGCGGGGGGCACCGGGACTGGCAGTGCGGGGGGCACTGGGACTGGCAGTGCGGGGGGCACCGGAACTGGCAGTGCGGGGGGCACTGGGACTGGAGCCAGGGGGGCCAACCGGACTGGCGGTGCGGGGGGCACCGGAACTGGCAGTGCGGGGGGCACCGGAACTGGCAGTGCGGGGGGCACTGGGACTGGAGCCAGGGGGGCCACCGGGACTGGCGGTGCAGGGCGCACCTGAGGCTGAGGAGGTGCAGGGAGCACCTGAGGCTGAGGAGGCGCCTGGAACAGCTGAGGCGGAGGAGGTGGCGCAGGGAGCACCTGAGGCTGAGGAGGCGCCTGGAACAGCTGAGGCGGAGGAGGTGGCGCAGGGAGCACCTGAGGCTGAGGAGGTGCAGGGAGCACCTGAGGCTGAGGAGGTGCCTGGAACAGCTGAGGCGGAGGAGGTGGCGCAGGGAGCACCTGAGGCTGAGGAGGCGCCTGGAACAGCTGAGGCGGAGAAGGTGGCGCAGGGAGCACCTGAGGCTGAGGAGGTGCAGGGAGCACCTGAGGCTGAGGAGGCGCAGGGAACACCTGAGGCAGAGGAGGTGCAGGGAACACCTGAGGCAGAGGAGGTGCCTGGAACAGCTGAGGCGGAGGAGGTGGCGCAGGGAGCACCTGAGGCTGAGGAGGTGCAGGGAGCACCTGAGGCTGAGGAGGTGCCTGGAACAGCTGAGGCGGAGGAGGTGGCGCAGGGAGCACCTGAGGCTGAGGAGGTGCCTGGAACAGCTGAGGTAGAGGAGGCACCTGGAACACCTGAGGCAGAGGAGGTGCAGGGAACACATGAGGTGGAGGAGGTGTAGGGAACACCTGAGCCAGAGGAGGTGCAGGAAACACCCGAGGCAGAGGAGGTGCAGGGGCCGCTCCTCTTCGGTACACACTCTGCTCTATCGTGTCAAGCCTCCTGCTAACCTGCATCAACAGGTGTCTATGGTGCTCACTAAGTTGATATGGTGCAGGTTGGCTAGGCTGTCTCCCAGGTGTATGCCCGACCACATGGCAATTACACTGTGTTGGGGGATGGGGTTGGAAGGTTTGTGCTACTGAAGTAGAGTAGAAGGCTGGATAATATCCATATTGTTGATGGTATCCAGGTGCCCACCTTGGTCCCTCTGCTGGTTGCTGGTTCCTCTGGTCCATTCCCACTTGCTGAGGCCTATCCGGCTCGAAGGACCATGTAGAAACTGCTTGAGGTGTTGGTTAAAGGTATAGCCTCAGCAAGTGGGGCATCGGTAAGAATGAGGACTCAGAGGAACCAAATGCAAGGGTTTTATTTCAAGCAAATCCCTTTGTAGATGGATAATCATCAGACAGGTGTAGACCAATAACAGATGGTAGATGCAGATGATTTTACCTAAACACAAAAAGGTATTAACAAAGGTTTCAAACAAACAAGGGAAAACTTCAACTGTAAAGTAATAATACATCTAATTCAAATATACAAAGGAAATGACTAACTATAACAAGACTTACTGGCAATGATGCATCTGCACATTGGTGACCATCAAGGGAAGGACAACGCAGCCTCCTCCACTGCTGTCTGGAGCCTACTGAGCCTCACCCAATCAGCCGTCCTTTATTGAGCCCAGGTGTGGCCCAATCAGGGCCCCAGGTGTGACTGATCAGGTGAGGCTGAGCTGGTGGGGGGATTTTGTACAATCGCTATGACAGGAACAAAAGCACAATTTGTCGGAAACGTAAATTGGAAAGTCTCCTAGCCCTGAGACAAATTGGGTTGCTTGATCACATTGTTGAAACAATGTCACAATCCAGGCTTTGAAATGTAGTGGCGTGCAGCGATACAGCTCATTAATTAAAACATGATCAAGTGTTGTTCAGGAATCAGGATTCATGGAAGAACGATTTGCAAAAGGAGTGACAATTTGTATGTGATCCGGATTAAACCTGCATTTCCATTGAGTGAGAGAAAAGTGGAGACCAAGGAGAGTGGCACCCAAACACTACTTTTAAACAGTAGGGATGGACTCCATACATATTGTAAATTAATTTTGTCTGTGTCAAAGCACATACAGGAAACCAGTTCAATGTGTGTTAGTAAAGTCACTGTCTTGAGTCCAACTTGAGCAGTCCCCAGTGTTCGAGTCTGAGTCCAAGTCCGAGCCACCAAAGAAGAGTCTGAGTTGAGTCCCCATTACCTGAGTCCGAGTCCAGAGTTACTGAACATGAGCGTGAATCTGCATGTAGGTGTAAGGAACACACGTGCCTGCCCTTGCACGAAATTGAATAATGTCACAGTATTAATATAGCTATCAATATCTTATGCCAAATTCTTCGTGCCTATTAAACAAGTGCAAACCTTTTAGACCACGGAACCACTTTTCCCTCGTGCCCCCCCCCCCCCCCATGCTCCCCGCCAAATACCACCATATCTCCCTAGCCACTAATCCTACCCACCCCTCGAATCCTGACTCTCTACCACCTTCCCATCCCTAGCTACGGCCCTTTAGTGAGAGTGACTGTCCTGACTTTTCCATCTTATGACCCCGGCGGGGCCTCTGGCCCAGCGCCGTGGTAAAAACAATTAACAAGTCAGAGTCTGAGTCTCCACCTTCCGAGTCCGAATGCATAAATGCAAGTCCAAGTCGAGTAACAACTCCTGAAAATGAGTCCAGGACTCGGACTCGGACTCGAGTCAAGTCCTACTCGACGACAGCACTGGTCTTAATGCAGTTGTTTGCAGTTGGTCATAGATGACGAGACCTTGAGTAAGCCAGCCAGCCAAGTGTCTGCTCTGTGTGTGTGTGTGTGTGTGTGTGTGTGTGTGTGTACACGTGCGTGCATGCACACTTGTGCCAAATTCTCCCAGAGTGCATGTTAGGGAGATCAGCTTTGCTCCAGTAAAATGTGTGGGCTGAAAATAGGCCTGATCGAAGAATAGTGTTTCATATTACATTGCACAGGAGACCCAAGCCTTCCCATGCAGCTCAAACTTTCACTGATGTCCTCTTTAGCTCCGTAGACTGAGGTCTCCTCTCCTGAATATCATGCAACAGGACAGAAATGAAGGTCACATCATCATCACCATCACCACACTGCATGATGCACACCAGCTTCAACTACTGGGTAAAAGCCAAAGTTAGTGAAATGTGCACATTTCCTCTCCAAACATACATTAATGGTGGACATTTGCCTATGTGTTATCAGTTTGTTTTTAATTAATTTACTTATGGACTATGAAGCCCTTTGTGAGTTTATATTCTTCGCTAAATATTAGGTCACAATATACATAATAGGTGATAAATAATATCATAATATGATACTCTCATCTTGGTCTCAGAATAACAAGATGTTTGTTCTTTCCTTTGTTTTCTCTTCGTATTAAAATACGAATATGATTTGAGTATGACTTTGCTTTTAATGCTTGTGCTGGAAAGCCATACTATAAATAATCAAAAAAGCCCAGCAGCACAGTGAACACAGTAATGGGCATTTTAGTAGGCTGCCTCACCTGGGAGCAAACTGGACCAACGTTCCAACATTACTGTCACAGTTAAGTCACAATTGGCTGGGATGCATGCCAAGCTGGCAGACCACTTCTGGATATCTCTGCTGTGGCAGGTCCACAGTTCTTCCCCTCCAAGCAGCTAATATTCCCAGCATTATAACCCTCCCCCCGCCACAGTCCCCCGTCTCCAAGTCGCTCACACATATGCTCCACAAATTCACTGTCTCCAGCAAGACTGCTTTAGAAAGGTGAAATGAATCCTCCTTGACATTTTGAAAAGAAGCATCTCCAAGCGCCATTCTGGCAATGGACTAAAACCTATCTACAATAAAACAAGTGACTAGTCTGTAGATATGTTAGCTGTACTGAACTGTCAGCAGCAACTGTCAGCAGTGGGAGGGGAAAAGTTTCCAAGCTTTGAAGTCAAACTATTATTGTAATCAAATGAATGACTTGCCTCCGTGGTATTATAAATCTACTCCAATTGTGTCAGCAAAATATGACAATGCTACAACACAATAATTTTTAATAGCTACAGTACAACACTGCAACTTTGTGAATTGTGAGACTGGTTGATCTTTGATCCTTGGGCAGGCTTTCAGCATCAAAGAGACAGAATACAAAGTGTGATGGCTCCCTCGCTGCATGCAGACAGCCTGCAGTGGCTAGACACGCTTCTCCTCCCAATGGCTCGGCTCGGCGCTTCATTACCTCCTGTAAAGCTCACTCACTTAGAGGAGACGTGAACTCTCATCCTGCTGTAATGAGCCTGCTGTCCCACCAGAGACCTGCGTGCCGGCAGGAAGCAGGCCAACCCGGAGCTTGTCAGACACCCTGTTGCTCTGCAGCTGACTGGGAATGTGAACGCAGCCTCTGGTGGCTGTCTGAATGGGCTGCGTTAAGTGTCTACTGACATGCATCGTCGGCTCCACTGCTCTCTGCGGCGTGTGCTGACCTTAAGTTCAAGTTCAAGTTCAAGTGTAAAGTTTCACCAAAGAAAAGCAAGAGTTTTCATTTAGGGTTTCTTCCTGACTTGGTCCAGGGCTGATTTCTTGTTGGATGCTCTTGTTGTTTCTATAGCAAAAGAGGAGGCTGATCGAGTTCACTTTGCTTACTTTGCTCCTGTTGTTGTTTGTTTGTTTTTCCTCTCTCTATCTCACTCGTATCTATACAGTCATTCTCCAGATACCTGGAGTGGTGCAAGACTTTCCACACTGGCCGCTGCCTTACTTTGCTTTTTGTGTTTATATTTATATTTTGTGTAATACAAGGCCTACAGTAATATTGAAATAATACAATACAATACAATACAATACAATACAATACAGTTTTATTTAGTTCTAACTTACAGGGCGAATTTAGACATGATGATTGAGAAGTGTTCAAAGAATATGTTCTGACTGCTTGGAGAACTGTGCTGCTCTCGAGTTAATTAGGCCCCATTGTTATTTTGAGATGTATGCAGATGTTTTTGTTGTTGTTTTTTGCATTTTCACCTTTATTAGATAGGACAGTAGACAGACAGGAAAGGTAGGGAGGTAATAGGTTAGGTCAGTGGTTCTCAATCTGTGGTACGGGTACCACTGGTGGTACGCAGGGCTCCCTCCCTCTCATACGGTAATATGGTGGTCATTTCTGAGGTGGTACTTGGTGTAAAAAGGTTGAGAATCACTGGGTTAGGTAATAGACAATAAGAAAGAGGAGCCAAAAGAACAGTGGCACATTCCTAAAATAACCATCTGAATAAAAACATAAAAAATGTCTAACTCTAATAGATTCTACTTACATATACATACCCCAAACAGCTGCTTTAAACTCGCTAAGACGAGTAAGCAGTTTCTTAAGCTTCAAGTCTTTCTTCTGGCTATTCCATACAGAAGCCTGCCAAAGATTGTGAAATATTTCTTACCCATCTCTGACTCAGCCCACCACCACATTTCTGAGTAATATAAATACATTAATATTAGGATGGAAATAAAGACACATGAGTGACTGTACTTTTGAGTTCACTTCAGGCGAGTTCAACTGTCTCCACCATTTGAGTACATTCACAAATTCCCATTTCTCATGGGCTTCCTCATCACACTCAAAAGACATTTTGATCATTCAAGATTCAAGATTCATTTTAATAGCCATAGTGAGTAATCATATATAAATGAGGAATTTGACTTTGTGCAGTATGCAGCGCAGCGATCACATCAATAGCAGAAGATGAATAAAAAAACAAAAAACAAAACTCAAATTATAAAATATAAAGTGCAAAGTCATGATTCGTGGGGGCTTTCTTCTCAATGAAGAGGCGGATGGCAGTTGGGTAGAAGCTGTCCCTGTGATGGAAGGTTCTGGTACTGCTAGACATCAGTCTTCTGCCATGGGGGAGGAGGAGGACCCTGAAGAGTTTATGGGTGGGAGGGGTCGGCCATCATTTTCTGAGACTGCTTTAGCATCCTGGCAGTGTGTAGGTCCTGAATGGATGGCAGGATGCACCTGACCACCAGAATGGTGGATGATGCTGCAGTCTGGAGCTGTCCTTGCGGGCAGCAGCAGCATAAAAGACGGTGATGGAGGAGGTGAGGATGGACTCGACGGTGATGGTGTAGACGACAAGTGCCAAAAGGAAGGAAGTCTGTGGACCATCTGCAGATGGACTCAGGCACTCCCAGGGAGAGGTTGTGCAGTATGGCCTGGATGATTGTGTCGAAGGCCGTCATGACCCTCTCATTTGAAAGCTCATGTATTTGGGCCTTGCAGCTTTTGCTGTGAGATGAAAAAAGTGCTTAATACATGCACACGCGTACACAAATGCGCACGCGCACGCACGCACGCACACACACACACACACACACACACACACACACACACACACACACACACACACACACACACACACACACACACAGAAAAATCCTTGAACCTCTGTGAGTATAGCAATCTGGCTCTGACTAAACTTAAACTAAACCATAGCCTTTTGTCTGTTGTCTACTGTCTGATCATTGAAGGACACTGCTTTCTACAACTTATTTTTCATCTGCAGGAAATATCAATTTAATATCACACCATTGCAGTAGCAGGTCATGAACCACTGTGCACAATACACTGAGCTGTCAGGCTCCTCACGTATGGTCATCCAGGCTATTTTTTAATCTGTTACCATGACAACATTTCTCTGCACTCCTCTGTTTTCTGATTGTGTAGCAAATGAACAGGAAGACACAGGGGAAAATGTCAGACAGCAAGGGAACATTGATGAACAACCAGTCACTACAGACTGGCCTACTTTGTCCACAAAACTTGAACTGATGTGTGTTGATTCAAAAGGCCTTCAAATGATGCTTCTCCAATGGTTAATCAAAATACAACCGAAATCTATTGATATTGGAAACATAGATCCATAGTTGACAGCATGAGAGAAGAATTAGCCTCTGTGTTCAACAGGGATTAGAAACACAACAGAGTTTACACAGAGTTGAGTAATTTAGCACTAGATCCAATAATTGAAATTGGTCCCATCTGGTCTCAAAGACTGCTTGTAATATTGCACTGGTGCATTTTCAGTAGAGATCCAGTCTAACTAACTAAGGGGAGCAGCAAATAATCATGCACACTCATTTCTTTAAGATCCCTGTGAGATATTATACAGTCATTGAACAGTCTGTCTCCATCTCAAAGGAGATCATCACTGTCTTCCTGCATTAATAAAAGCAATCACATGGTGTGCATTCCAGGTCTGGTTTCAATGGTGCCACCAACCCCTGAAATGTCTCAGAGTTCTGGACTGTGGGCGCTGCCAGACAAACCACATCCATTATTACAAAGTGAGGAGTCTAAAAGGTCAACTCACACAAACAGCAGAAAGCAGGGGAGCTTTTGGAAGACTGGAGTATTACAAAAAAGAAAAGTAGTTTAGCAAAGGGAAAATACCAAGCCAAGAGGATTAGCAACACAGACTCCAAAGAGAGAAATATGGGCACAAGGAGGACCCATTGATGAATGTGCCTGTCTAGATAAGGCCCTCACACCTGGTGGGAGGCAGAGGCCTCATAAAGCAGAATTAGTTTTCAATCGTTTTTAATACTCCAGCTTCTCCCAGAGCTGTGAAGGCTTGCTGTGATAAAAACAGCACATTATACATGTTTGGGATGTCATCCAGGTGGCTTCGGGCACTCTGAACCATCTTAAATCATCTGGAAAAGAAAACTCATCCAGAACAAACCAAGAATATTATTATTTTCTTTCTTTCTTTCTTTCTTTAATGTTGAATGTGTGGGATTTTGGTAGAATAATACCCTTTGATGGATTTACGAATGGAATAATGTACCTGTGACCATTTTCTGAGCTAGACTTTTCACCTTTTTTGAAGTCCCCTTTCATGTTGAGGCAACGGCCCAACGCAACCCAACACGAGCTGGCCAAGAGGGGGATTGCCGAGCGGACGGTCGTACCAGAGGGTCCGGGACCAGACCGGGTGCAGGGTGGAAGACACCTGTTACATACAGGTCTCTGTACATATCAACTAACTTGTCATACAAATGAAATGAATATAACTTTAATGGTAGTTAAATTCGTTTTTATTTTCAGGAAAATGTGATTTCAAGGCTCAATAGTAACACTACACTGAAAGACATTCAAAATGTCATGTCATAATGATATTGTTGTTGTGGATTATGAAAACTGCTTTCCATTTCTAATAGTTCTTCAGTTTGGTTGCCAACAAAGCTGCTATCAGGGCTCTTCAGTACATCTCAAGGGAATTTGATTGTGCATGGTGGATTCTAATTCAGAAAACATGCCCACAGCATTGAATGAGTGGTTATCTGTGGCATGGCATTAGAGTCCAATGGACCTTCAGACAACAACAAAAAACAAACACAAACGTGAATTCACAATATCTGCGAACAGAATTTCCTTTCTGTGGACCAACCAACAGAGTGCCCCTGCTGGCCCCAGCTAAAAAATATCACTTACAATGGTGCACCTTCCACTTGTCCTGTCCAAACTAAAAGCCTTTATATACTCAATCCTACAAAACCCTCTAAAATTAAAAACTAGACAGCATAATTGGATCTCCTTGGTTATTCCAGTACCTCCTGTATGACCGAAGTAGTGAGGTATCCATACCAAATTTCAAGCTGAGAGGTCGTCATATCTGTATTACCTGATCAGCCCGTGACGTCAGACATGACATCAGTTGTCCTCCGCTATATATACTGTAGCAAGGATTCTACATCACCCCAAACTCTGGGCAGCAGCCGGCATCGCGGCTGTTCATTCCCCTGAAACCATCCTCTGAAGCCGTCATTTCACCCCACCCACCTCCCCAGTCCACCACCAACGGGTCTTGACTCCTGGAGAATCCCGGGGGGGTGGGGGGAGCGCCATCTTGCAATGGAGTCATACGCCAAAGTACTTGCCATGCACGCCACTTGCTAAATAAAGTCTCTTGTTAAACCTTTCCGACCGGTCTCTCATGATTGAAATATGAAATCAAGCATAGTGGCAATCTGCTAGTGCATTCAAAGAGCACTGACTGAAAATGAGGAGATTCATTTTAGGTTGGGGGTGTACTGTACTTAAAGATGGCATGGCCGCATTTTGGGGGCCAACAGTCAGGAGTAAAAGCTCACAGTTTTGACTCAGTATACCTTAATAAACGCTGATCAGATTCAGCACCTACGGTCTGAGAACTCTTCCCTCTGAGCGAATGGAGCAGAGATATGAAGGCATCATGCACTGGTTTGATTCCTGGATGCCTGGATTCAATGTTGCAGGTTGATAGTGTCAAGATAACAATCTGGCCTCAGCTGTGGAAGCCCCAGTGGACAATCAAAAAGTGGCCTTGCCTAGAAAATGACATAATGTTGTGCCTTTAAATGTGGGGACCAACTCTGATTTACTCTCAGACAATTTGGCCACCTGACCAAAACTGACTATGGCAGCAAACAGCCAAATGACTGATATTGAAAGTGACAAAGGCATCATGGCAGAAGTCTATAGTCCTAAGCCCTACCAAAGGTGGAAACAATATGAAATCTCCTACTCAAGTAGTACTGTTACTTTGATAAAACTCGACTTAAAAGCTACAATATGTAACAAAAAATATAAATAAATAAATAAATAAATAAATAAATAAATAAATAAATAAATAAATAAATAAATAAATAAATAAATAAATAAATAAATAAATAAATAAATAAATACATAAATGTATTACACACTGAGTCTGTGATCCTGTTTGTATATCCCTAAATTCCCTGACTGTTGACCTGAAAAAGACTTTTCAATTATGTACAGTAGAGCTGCAACGATTAGTCCATTAATCGATTAGTCGATTGACAGAAATTTAATCTGCGATTCAATTTTTTTGAATAATTGATTAATCTTAATAAAAAAATATTAAAATTATCTCATTCCAGCTTCTTAAATGTGAAAATGTTCTGGTTTCTTTAGACTTCTATGTCAGTAAACTGCGTATCTTTGAGTTGTGGACTCTAGTCAGGACAAAATTAGACATTTAAGAATGTCATCTTGGGATGTGGGGAAAAATCATTATTTTTCACCATTTTGGGACATTTTATAGACCAAATGACTAATCGATTAGTTGAAAAAATAATCAACAGATCAATCGATAATGAAAATAATCGTTAGTTGCAGCCCTAATGTACAGGACATTGGAGAGTGTATAATTTAGAGAGAATTTAGAGTGTGTCATATGGTTGTGACCTTTGGTGAGGTCAGTAGTCATAGTGCAGTGAAGCCATACTTATGCAGAAAGCAGCAAGAAAAGAAAGAACAGCAAAGCAAAACATGCAGCAGATAGACCTGCTGCTTTATTTGATTGCAGATAGTCTGCTTTCGCTTCTTCAATGCCTGTGGTGGCTTCATGGATGCTGGTTATCAGCCTCAGGCTAGATATCTGTTGAGCTTGTTGTTTGGAGGTTCTAGTGGGGAGCAGCTACTGGTATGATACCTCATCAAGATGAGTGACAAGTGTTATGGCGGGAAGTTGAGCAACCGTGTGGGCAACTTAACTGCAAGTGCACAGCAGCCTATAGAATGAGGAAAACTCTGTCTGTCTGTCTGTCTGTCTGTCTGTCTGTCTGTCCCTCTGCATCCATTTATCTATTTTATATTTTTATGTATTTTATATAGAATTCTCCTCACATCTACTTGTGGACAATATGCTCACCTTCACATAAATTATGGAAACCTCTGACCATACTGGAGATCTTGTTCTTTCATGTTAGTAATATAAAATTAAAGGGCTCTGAACAAACCTGTGGAATCACTGCCAAGTCGATGGCTAACAGCTGAACAAAGGCTTAGCCATGAACTTTGTCTCCTCAAAAGATCACAGCCTCTACCAGAACAGAACTGACTGACACCATAGTACTTGAGAAGTCCTTTCCTAAAAGATGGATAATTTATATTGGTTTAATAATCATGGGAAAGGCAAAAGACCCTCTAAATGTATGGTTGGTCTCCCCTGTGTTGTCTGTTTTTTTGGCATAGAGTCCCTAGACTAGGCCCCTAGGTTACAAATGTGCAATGTGGATTGCTACAATGGAGAAGAAAATAGCCTAGAATTAGGGCCGAAAGTTCAATTCACACCCATGAAAAGCAGGCTGAACCAAACAAAGTGATGTGTGTATGTATCTAATCTCTCCTCCACCCCATTTCAGCACCGCGGACAGCACCGCACGGCCCTATAACATGCATGAAACACATCTGTTTATCTCTCCTCCATCCCATTTCAGCAAAGCGGACAGCGCCGCACAGCCCTATGAAACGCATCTGTTTCTGTCTGTCTGACATGCCAGCAACAGAAAAATAAACCAGCTAAATTCTCTTACCATTCCTCAGTAGAGTTGCAGCCTCCTCGGATGTCTCTACTGTGTTTTTCCTTTTTCTTTTTAGAAAGCCACGTTCTGATATCCATCCTGTGCTTTTTGGTTTAGCTGAAAACAAAAGTTTAACCGGGCGTGCAGCTCTCTCTGGCATGCTCCGTCTGTGTCGGTTGGTCAGTTTGTTTGTTTGTTTTTTTAAATCACATGATCACGACAACATGCAGTGAGGCTCAAATCTAATAAATACATCTCTGACAACCAACTGACAGCAAATAGCGCTTCCATGCCAATTCTGAAACAACAGAGCTATGTTTATAGAAGGTACATTAACTTAAACTGATCAAACTTTAAGTGGGGGGGCAGAAAATTGAACTGAGGGTGCAAAGCCCCATGGCGCCGGCCCCGCCCTCTAAGCATGTCCCATTGTTATTGTGTTGAAAGGACATGTTTGCCCTCCGGGTGGTGAACTGAAGCTACATAAAGCTTTACAGTGAAGTCAGTGGCCTGTGTGTGTGTGTGTGTGTGTGTGTGTGTGTGTGTGTGTGTGTGTGTGTGTGTGTGTGTGTGTGTGTGTGTGTGTGTGTGTGTGTGTGTGTGTGTGTGTGTGTGTGTGTGTGTGTGTGTGTGTGTGTGTGAAAGACAGAAAATAGATGATAGATGTACGAGATGATACTATATGGTTAAAAAACTGTTTGCGCTCAACTAAAGCCAGGACTCCATTCACCTTTTTCACTTCCTACCCAATTTTGTGCAGGAAGCAACACAGGTGCAAGCAAAACATTAATGAGGGTTTCCAACTTCCAATCCATGTAGGTGATCCGAGCCGGGGCCCAAATGAGTGAATTGGGTGGGAAGTGAAATAGGTTAATTGTCTCTCAGACTTTTCCCAGTTCCTTATGTTAGCTTGCACCACACCGTTGAAATTATAATTATTATTCTTTAAATACAAACAAAACTGTTGTTTTGGCTCCTACAATAAATGGGAGTTTACGGAAGTTCTACCAAGAGACGGAACTAGTTACGTCATCACATTCAATTATCCAATAACAGCCTGCCATTCGTCCAAGCGGTCTGGTTAAAAGGAGTGCCCCTCCTACCTGTCTATTGCTCTTGTCTCCTATGCATTGCAGCATCAAAGCATGTCAGACTCACCAGCTCCAGGTCGGATGACCCACCGACGTCGCTCCGCCGCAGCTCAAGGCTCTCCTCTCCTGTCGACTTCTCCACTTGGTCTGTCTTCCAAGTCAGACCAGCTCTGATCGGTCTGGGCATACGTGAGTCAGTCTTGAGCTTGATTCCCCTCAAGCATTCAGTCGCTGTTTTCCTCATTCACAATTGTAGCGAGCCCAAATCGTGGGTAGCTATCGCTAAACGCTAATGTTTCATCACGCTGCAGAGAAGCGCTCATTCATGTTGGGTGTGTAATCTTAGAGCAGTCTGTTCGAGTTAAACTCACATTCAACACTGCACCAGCAGACTACACTTCCCAAACATGCAGCAGCAAAATGGCCGCTCATTACCACGAGATTGAGTGCACCTGGAACAAGCCACTCACTCACCAGCTGACTCACTCAGTCAGTCAAGTCAGGCAACCAGAAGCACAGAAGGCAGAAGCACCCAGAAGCACCAAAAACCTCTACTCAGTTTCATTCTCGAGACTCCAATGGTCGGTGATTATGGGTTACATTTTGGTTTACATTCCTGTTGCTGCTTAAATGTCGGACGAAATGCTGATTAATTTATTGGGTAAATTGTTTAAAATTCAATTGGAGGAACCATCGTATTGCATTGCAGCACTGATTCATGTTGGGTTTGCATCTTTAAATTCATATTGTGGTTTATAGTTACGAAAGTCCAATCAGGATAATCAAATTTGCCCGTGTCTAATCGGGTCCCGAGTCCTATCGGGGATCATCAAACATGCATGTAGTATCGAACAAACATTTGTCCAACATGTCTCTGTAGTCCCAGGTTCAAGCCAACAAGCAAATCCATTTGCTGCGGCTGCATTTAATGTGCAATCCCAGAGCAATCTGTTCCGGCTAACAGTGGCCGCTTCCCTCCCGTGTGCAATCGGGGATCATCAAAACATGCACGTAGTATCAAACAAACATTTGTCCTTGGTTTCAGTCAAACGTACGGCACTACTCCTGCACTCATTTCAGGCCGGGGCCAACAAGCAACGGTATATGTTGCTGCGGCCGCATTTTCTCCCGGTTCCAATCGGGTTTAACAACATGCCTCAGTAGTCCCAGTTTCAGCCAACAAGCAAGTCCATGTTGCTGCGGCTGTGTAGTCCCAGTTCAGCCAACAAGCAAATCCATTTGCTGCGGCAGTTCTAGCCTACAAGCAAATCCATTTTGCTGCGGCAGTTCTGACCAACAAGCAAATCCATTTGCTGCGGCTGTGTAGTCCCAGTTCAGCCAACAAGCAAATCCATTTGCTGCGGCAGTTCTAGCCTACAAGCAAATCCATTTTGCTGCGGCAGTTCTGACCAACAAGCGAATCCATTTGCTGCGGCTGTGTAGTCCCAGTTCAGCCAACAAGCAAATCCATTTGCTGCGGCAGTTCTAGCCTACAAGCAAATCCATTTTGCTGCGGCAGTTCTGACCAACAAGCAAATCCATTTGCTGCGGCTGTGTAGTCCCAGTTCAGCCAACAAGCAAGTCCATGTTGCTGCGGCTGTGTAGTCCCAGTTCAGCCAACAAGCAAATCCATTTGCTGCGGCAGTTCTAGCCTACAAGCAAATCCATTTTGCTGCGGCAGTTCTGACCAACAAGCAAATCCATTTGCTGCGGCTGTGTAGTCCCAGTTCAGCCAACAAGCAAATCCATTTGCTGCGGCAGTTCTAGCCTACAAGCAAATCCATTTTGCTGCGGCAGTTCTGACCAACAAGCAAATCCATTTGCTGCGGCTGTGTAGTCTCAGTTTCCAGTCTACAAGCAAATTCAGCCAACAAGCAAATCAATTTTGCTGCGGCAGTTCTAGCCAACAAGCAAATCCATTTTACGGCGGCTGTAGTATCAACCTCTAGCCAACAAGCAACTCGGTCCATGTTGCTGCGGCTGCATTCCTCTCCCGGTTCCAATCGAGTTTAACAACATGCTCTGTAGTCCTAGTTTTCAGCCAACTTTTCTTTTTCATAACATGTTTCCTCTCCTATGCATCCAATCTATTGGTCCAATTCTAGTCATTTAGATAAAGTATAACCCTTGTAAACTTTCCGGTCTATGCTAAGTAGTGCGCAAGCTTCTCAGTTAGCCACCGACTTCCATGCTATACTGCGCATGCGCGTGGCTGGTTTAGCGTTGCCAAAGAGTGTATAGCAAAGCAAGATGCGACACATTCGGTCGGTCTTCCGCTGCATGCTTTCAGGCAAAAGTAATAAATTTAGATCCATTAAGCCTAGTGCCAGAGTAGCAGTCCTCCAAACTCCTTGCTTTGGCTAATCCAGGGCTGCCAGATGCAAAGTTCCCTCACGCAGAAGCGAGGTATTCCAACTTTTAACACGGATTTCTTTCAAAACACCGCAGCTTGCATTTCCGGGTGACGTGATTACCCAGAGACCAGAGCAGCACCAAGCATGATGGGAAATGTAGTTCATTGCTTTACTTCAGCATTCACAAGGCACATGTTAAATGCAGTATGATGTGGATCATTGTTCCTTTGCATTGCACCGTAACACGGGCATCACGTTTCAGATTTTGCTGTTTATCTGTCATTAATGTGATAACAATTATCCTTGCAGGTATTGTATTATATTTCCTTACAGCAAGCAGCTCATAGGCTACATTCTCAGTGAATCACATCACTTTTGCAAGTTCATTTTCTAAATTTGCATTCTAAAATTGTGCGTTATCTTGCCTCAGCAGTTTATAATGTCATTAATGTTTCTAACTAACCCAAAACTTTTTCCAGGTTTAACCAATATATATATATATGGGTTCGGGGGTGTTTTTGTTTAGAATTCTGGCCAGAATTTCACATCTGAGACCAAACTGCTAGATATTCTACAATCTTCATCAATTTCACAAGGTGCCCTCTATGGGTTCAAACCTGCTTTTGCGGGGCCTCAATTAAATGGATTTTGGTACATTGTTACGTTACGGTGGTTTTACACGTGGTGTTCTTCAATGTGAATCGTATATCGGCTTCGTTTTATGCATTAAAAAGCAACGTGAGCCGTTCGGGTGTTTGGATAATGTAATGCAGCAGGGGTAGTCAGCTATTGTGGCTAATGCAGCAGCTAACATTACTTTTCATGGCGGTAAAATGCCACTGAATGACCAAATTGTATAACTTTTAACCATTTCGAATATCATTGTTCCCATAAGGGCCACCAGCATTGGTTAGTTGTCTATAACGTGACTATATTTATAACAGGCTCCGGACGGAATCAGGTCTGATCAGTCAAAGAGGAGAAATGTTTTAATTATGCTGTTTAATATATTTTAGGACCCCAGGAAGACTAGCTTTCACTATTGTGATAGCTAATGGGGATCCAATAAAACAATAAACAATAAAACAATGATCATCCTAGTGGTCCCCCTCTGGTTCAAGCCAAAATGGCACCAGGGCAGTTGTTTAAAGCATAAAGAGTGTCATATCTTGCCTTCATATTCTTGTCTGCAGCCAGCTTTAGCAGCTGGCGTTAATTCACATTGAGAAGCTCACATGCTAATGGCTTCACGATGTGAATCATTGTAGAGGTTCTTTCACTCAATTCATTAATAAACCAGCTTCAGCAGCTGGCATTCAGGCATGTAATCCTCATATGCCACATCAAATTGTTGTATGGTTTATTCTTTACTTAAATGGTGTTCTTTCTTTTTCAGAAAGCAGGCCGAATCAGTAATCTGGGTGAACGCTCTCTTCAAAAGAAGAGATCACTGATGTGGCTCCATCAGTGGTTTTTGGGGGGTATTTTTAGAGGTGAATGGCGCAGAAAAGTGGCACCACGAGTTCCCCACTTCCTCCCAGTAGGGAATCGATCTTCCTCTACAAGATTCACTCTGGTATGGCAAATGTATACGAAACTACAGTCTCGATCATAAACAAAAGGTGCTCCTCCCAGTCCACCGTGGCTTTAAGGTGCAGTGCAGTATCACACGGGTTTCTGTCAGGCATAACTGGTCAGGTCAGCAGAGCTCATTCCCCGGTCACAGTGCAGTAGATTCAGCAGAGCACATCCCTGGTCACAGCACAGTGGCTTCAGCAAAGCATATCCCCGGTCACAGCACAGTGGCTTCAGCAAAGCATATCCCTGGTCACAGCACAGTGGCTTCAGCAAAGCATATTCCCGGTTACAGCACAGTGGCTTCAGCAAAGCATATCCCCGGTCACAGCACAGTGGCTTCAGCAAAGCATATCCCCGGGCACAGCACAGTGGCTTCAGCAAAGCATATCCAGGTCACAGCACAGTGGCTTCAGCAAAGCTTATCCCCGGTCACACCACAGTGGCTTCAGCAAAGCTATCCCCGGTCACAGCACAGTGGCTCCAGCACTCCTCCCCGGTCACAGCACAGTGGCTTCAGCAAAGCATATCCCCGGTCACAGCCAGTGGCTTCAGCAGAGCATCACCTTGCCTCATCCAAACAGTACACGAGAGTCGCCATTGTTCCTGCCTCAATTCAGAGCTTTCCAGGGCGAATCCAGTTTTCCAGTTCCTTATCACTCATCACATTTTCTGTTGCCAGTGCTCCCCTTGTCTGTCTCTGTCGTCATAGTGTGTGTCTGTTGAATCTAGCAAACTGCAACCCCCGGCATCCTAGGCCTAACTTCACCCGCTGTTTTGACCCTTCTTTCCCTAGGCAATGCTCTAACCCTTCGGTTTGCCTACTTCTCAAAGGTTCAAGGCGCACCTACTCTTCCATCACCCTGGAGATCCTGCTCCTCTCGGTCTCGTTTCCTCTAACCATGTACCCCCTTTCCCCAGGTCTTCCTCAAACACCTGGTTCTCTCACTTGCCCTCCCTGCTGAAACACTGTGGGCTTCCTCCCCACTGTTACTCTTCTTACTCCCTAAGAATAGGATCAGCAACCATATCCATCATGCAGGGGTACCGGGATCCCAAACTCCTGGGAAGGCGGTCCTCTGGCACTCATGCCTCTCACGTGAGGCCTGATCCTACCTCCGGCCTCAAGGCCCAGAAATCCATGACTCTTAAAAGGTAAAATTCATAATCATAATTCGACTTGCAATTACTGCCGATCTAATCCATGGCTTTTTAAAAGGTAAAATCCATCGTTAAACTTCATTTGCAATTACTGGTGGTCTGGGGTGGCCTGTTCACTCCATGCATTGTACATTAATCTCACTCTCATTTCTGTCTACTAAAGTAGCCTGTGTCCACTTAACTATCAGGCTCACATCAGCACTGCCCTGGTAAGTCCATAATTACATTTCTCTAAGTCTTGTCAAATTACTTTTGGGGAGGGTTCCGACGCCCCTGCCAATCCATGGCAGGTCCGCCGTCACGTGGCTGATCATCCGTCACGTGGCCGATTCCCGGTCACGTGGCTGATCCCCCTTTTGGCCAAGGAGCTCTCCGCCAAAGACAATCTTACATTCAATAAATCTTGTTAAATCTTACATTCAATAAATATTGTTAAAGCTTGGTCGGCGTTGTGTAGTCTCTTAAGGTAGAAATGGGAGTTTACGGAAGTTCTACCAAGAGACGGAACTAGTTACGTCATCACATTCAATTATCCAATAACAGCCTGCCATTCGTCCAAGCGGTCTGGTTAAAAGGAGTGCCCCTCCTACCTGTCTATTGCTCTTGTCTCCTATGCATTGCAGCATCAACCCACCACCTCCCCGGCTTCCACCCCAGTACCACCAGGTGAAGGCTCCTTTCCTAGAGGGGGAGGGTTCCGACGCCCCTGCCAATCCATGGCAGGTCCGCCGTCACGTGGCTGATCATCCGTCACGTGGCCGATTCCCGGTCACGTGGCTGATCCCCCTTTTGGCCAAGGAGCTCTCCGCCAAAGACAATCTTACATTCAATAAATCTTGTTAAATCTTACATTCAATAAATATTGTTAAAGCTTGGTCGGCGTTGTGTAGTCTCTTAAGGTAGAACTATAATTATCCTTTAATTAACTGATTCAGAATGTTGCTCCAAGCTGTTTAGCTTTACTTTTTCAATCCATGATAAATCTCACACATCAGTTTTAATTACATGTTTACAAAAATAGCAAATAAAAGAAATCGGAAAATAAACTATTTTCTATCTTTAGCAGGAAGACGGTAACTTTGTCTTACAGCCACAATACTCACATCTTCGTCCCACAAACTCTCCACCCTTTGTCTCATGTTGAAACAATGAGTATTTAATAGAGTATCAATAGAAGAAAAGAAGCCACAGACATGAGTAAGTAAAATCTGAAGGTCATGTATTTGTTTGTGTCTCACTTTGAAGTCGAGAGCCGGCAGCTGCTGTGAGTAGAGGCCGTGACATTGACGTGGCATGGCGTATAAAAGGCTCTCTGTGTAACACTTACTGCTTTGTATTGCTCAGCTGCTCCACATCCTTCTTCATAGAAATTGTCATGATATAAATCCTGCAGAACCACAAACATTTTGTCGAAACTATACTGTGGTAATAGATTTGATTTAGCATTGATTTTTCACAACTTGAATTATATGTACTATTTGTTTTGATGTCTGAACATGACACTTAACTACAGTGTATTCATATACTGTAATAGCAGATTATGAAGACCTTGTATAACGGAATAGCCTTTGTCATGGCTTGTCTTCCTACTTTAAGGTTCCCAAACACAGGAATAGCCATGACACAGCAATGAGCAGAGTGATATTTCAGAATGGGAAGTTTCGGCATGCTAAGAGCAAGTCCTCCCCAGAGTGATATTTGCTTCTGTCAGACAAACCCTAATGACTCTAATTTAAACCCTAATGACTCTAATTCTGGCGATTCTCGTGTTTTTACTCGAACTGAAGGATTATGTGGTTGTCTTTGGGGTTATAATGCTGCTGCTGATCTTTGTTCAAAACCTCATGGTGTTATGTTGCAGATAGCACACAGATGATGCACACTACACACAGCACACAGACTCCACACTGGATTTGGTCAGAAGCTGGACATAATGGTGCTACTTTGAGAGAATTACTAGGCGGGTATTCTGGTTATTTTGGGAGTCATACGTGTAAACATGGTAAAATGTTGAGGAACAAATGCAAATTTGTCTTTACAAAAACATAATCTCTGGACTTCTAACGTGCTTCATTCATCATATAATGTAAATTATCCTTTGGAAATTTGAGTCCCTTCACCTGCTGAGCCACACTGATGTGAAGATGACAATCAAAAAGACAGATAAAAATAGACCCATCATCAACAGGGTTAGGTTAGACCAGACTGGAAAAGACAAAGATAGCAGATGCTAATAGAGGCACTTTAAATGTCAAAACTGTCATGGAAAAAAAATGCACGAGAGATTATGCTGAAACACACTTCACTCTATACTGAATTTTTGATGACAAAAATATTCACTGTATTGCTCCATGTTACTGCATATTCAGTCCATTTAAATGGTTCAATAGCTCTTTAGCCAACAGTACAAGAGTGTGGTTGTATAGGGCATACACCTCCTGTTTTGCATAATAATGGAGTTTTAATGACAATTTAATAATATGATTTAATCTAGGATTGTAGAACTACCTGCTCAGGCAATGTAGTGAAGCAGCCCACTATAATATGTTCAGTGATGATTATCTCAGTTAGGCTATATTTGCATTCAATAGGCCTGTTTGACTAAAACAAGACTTGAAAGAGTTAGGAATGTAATCACTTAAGCTGAAACTGTTTTGAGTGCAATTGCATTTTTCCACCAATGCTCCACTTAAACTCCTTTTAGAAAATAAGTATGACAGGAGAAATTAGTTGAGTTGGACTTCATGCGAGACAACTACCGTACTTTAGACAAAAACACTCACAAATGTACAGTGATACCCGTGACTTCTTATTTGAATACTTTTGGTCTAAAAGGTAGATTGTTTTACGTTTTTAACCCGTTATTACCAATGGTAATCATGTATTTGGTAATCAATCCTAATATCAGACAGACAGATGCAGAAGCAGATGCAGAAGCACATTGGAACAGCTCCATTGAGTTTCGTATCAAGTCTGAACCAATCAGTTTGACAGTTGCATTACTCAAACATTGCAGGAAGATACTACATTAAAATTCCCCATGTGGGGCCATTTAATTAGGCTTCCTCCCTGTCAGAACAGAATGATAGCACTCTCGTCTCCCCCACCTGCTCCCACCCACAGCAAACCTGTGCCACAAAAACTCTGGCGAGAGACGCACACCACCTGCGAGAGTCCTGCAATAAAGTGTCTTATGACACAAACAGTGAATCTATGCGTGTTCATGTTTGATTATTACTACAGGTTCTGTGTCTCAGGGCAGTCCTGCAGCAATTCTATCTTTTCACCTGTTCCTGTTCCTTAATGAATCACTCTAGACTATTGCTACAAGCAAGACACAGCATGTGCAGGCTACTTTTTTGTTATGTTGCAATCCCAAACCAAGCACCTGACCTGTTACAAAAACAAACAGATGTGTGAGTGCCTCGACACAAATTCTTCTGAAGAACAAAATGTATAAGGCAATAACATTTTTGGAACTGATGAATTGCAAAACAATACGGTAAATGAGATCCTCTTGGCACCTTGTATTACTATCAGGAAGTGTAAAGAGCACCCCTGCAGGTCACCTAAGGGAGCCAGATTTTTGAATTAAGTAATTAGGGCCGACTAAATGGGCAAAAATGGCAAATTAGTGGCCAAAATGACTCAAGACAGGTTCAGCACCATGGAGAGCTCCAGAGTGGAGGAGCCCACAGGTCAGTGAAGTGCACTATGAAAACCCTCTGAGAGAGAGGAGAGGCTGCATGCTAACTCTGCCTGACTAAATGGCCATTCACACAGGGACGGGTATTCCGCTAGTTCTGAGAAAAAAAGTCAGAATTCTCAGATTAAAGTCATGGCTCATGGATGTGCCCAGACTGAGGCCAGATCATTAAACAGCAGTGCTGTAGCTGCCCAGGCTGGGTGAGTGATGTTACAAGTGTTACATGCCCAGATGGCTTTTTATTGAGCATGTGCGCTGCTTTACAAAAACAAGAGAATTCTCTTGCTACATACCAGTCCCATATATTTGGTCTCCAACCTGCACCATGCTCTTTAAAGGGGCAAGTGGGCTCTTTAAAGGGGCAAGTGGGCAATCTCTGTTTTCTGTTTAAATTTGTATCCTACTGATGATGTCATAGGCACTGATGATGTCATAGGCATTGTGACATCATCAATGATGTCACTCGAGCAATTGTGGTTTTTGGTTACACTCGGGCAATTGTGACATCACTGATGATGTCATAGACATTGAGACATCATTGTGATGTCATCAGTGAGTGGTGTCATCAGCGCATGCCAATAGGGCAGGTGAGGCCACGCAGCAGCCGAGCTGTGGGCGAGGCCGGGCAGCGGCCGAGCTGCGTATGCCAGGGCCATTCTGGCGTACCTTGTTGGTTCCCCTCCCAGTCTCCCCCACTTCACCGGCTCCCAGACGCAGCTCGCGTGCTACGTGGGCTCACATACACAGCTCGCACGCTACGTGGCCTCGCTTGCTCAACTGGCAGTTCATCAATTGTGCGCCATGCCGCCACTCACTCTGAGATTATTATTATTTTACTTAACACTTCTAAAAACATGGCGAATCACCAACAGAATTTCAAGGGGTGCCAATACCACTGACTGGCACTATATTGAGAATGCCATCTGGTGTAGAGTAAAAACAGCAACAAAACTATAATCTGTTGCTAACACTTGGCCGTCATTCATTATATTTATGCTTTGCAATGTACCATTTAAATTAAATGTCACCATCTGGAATTCACCAGGTCCTGCAGGCAAGCTACATCAGCCCTGAGGCACAGAGACATCATGGGGCAAGTCCAGCAGGGAAGAGGAGGCCTTGGCCTGGCAGCAAGCGGGCCAACTTGGCACAAGGCCACAACATCAGAGTGGAGGAAAGTGATGGTCGAGGAGGTGCGCCGACAGGAGTCAGCAAGAAGTGCGAAGGCTGTCTCCCTTGCTAAACAGGGGCAATGGATGGATGCGGTGAGAAGGCATGGAGAGTAGAAAGACCAGCTGGAGGGATCTATGGGAAATCAAAGCAAGCAGGATCAGTTTTATCATCAGAGCTACGTATGATGTGCTTCCATCACCAAAGAATCTTCATCAGTGGTACAGCGAGGATCCAGCCTGTGCTCTCTGTACAACACCAGCGACTCTCAAACACATCATGTCAGCTTGTAAGATCAGCCTCACGCAAGGCCACCACACTATGTCCTCAAGAGCCTGGGGGGGGGGGGGGACCAACTCCTTGCCCCCAAGAGCAACAAACACCCTGAAGCTAATTTTTCCACCGGAGATTGCTTCCACCAATCTAAGGCCAGAACTGGTACTCTGGTTTACATCATAGAGCTCACAGTCCCATGGGAAGACTCAGTGGTGGAGGCTTATGAGCGTAAGAAGCTATGCTACTCAGAGCTGGCAGCAGATCAAAACAGCGTGGCTGGAACACGTAAATCTATTCATTTGAAGTGGAATGAAGAGGATTTGTAGCTTCTTCTACCATCAGACTGCTAACGAGCTAGGAATCCGCGGACAGGCTCTACGCCAGACCATCAGATCCCTCTCAGCGGCGGCTGAAAGAAGCAGCCAGTGGATATGGCTCAAGCGGAAGGACGCTTGCTGGGCTCCAAAAACATCAACACAACATCAAGAGATCAGGAAGACAGGGCGGGGGTGGTGGTTCTGGGACGCCAGAATCCACCGTTGAGCCCTCTGGAGGTGTAGTGGGCCAATCAACAAAACATTGAAGATGGAGGGTGCCCACCTGAGAACCCCCACCTGTCTGCCACTCCCAACAAGGCAAATCTCAAGTAAGTGCTCACCATCTATTGGCACAAGGGATAAGGTTAACACCACATCATGTGTTTATGACTGTCCCTATCTCTATCTCAAGCTGCAGTGTATCACTTTAAAGAAACGTTATTGTCCTTTGGGATTGTGTGAACTATTTATAGGGAAGGAGAAATGTGAATCGACAAGACAAGCAAATACTCCCATGACAGCCAATTGTAACTAAAGTAGCCTCCCATGGCTAAGATGATTCACCATCAAACAGAAAACAGTGAGATTTCTCAAGTGGCAGATGGCAAGCCTCATTTCACTAAGCATAAATCATTTTAGATAAAAGCAAGGTTTCTCTAAAAATAAATTCCCAACCAGCTTTCTGCATATCCATGCTTGTCAAGGCCCATTCATCACCTATTCCTGGTTATAAATGACTTAAGGAATGTCCTTTGTTATACAGTTGGCACACGGGATAAGGAAAGATTTAAACAAAACATTTGTATTTGTATACTTTATTATCCCCGTGGGGAAATGTATCCTCTGCATTTGGTACCTGCCTAGAACCTAGGAGGAGCCGCAGTACAGAGCCCATTTGATGCTGAACTTGGGAATTTTGCACTTTGGGCCCCAAGTGACAGTGAGACACAACTGCTGTTTGAAGGACTTTGAAATCATGTCAAATGAGGTCAGTATAGAAAACTGCACTCTTGTAACCTAAATGTCTTCCTCCTAGTGGCTGGTACATGTAGTGCCTGGGTTGAGATGGTGAAAAACAAGACTAGGCAAGCCGGCTCTGGACTGCTGCCGCTGTAGCACCCGGAACGGAGTGGCCAGAAACGTCTCAGGGGCGTACTGACTGACTGACTCCCCTTCTGCTGCTGCGTTCACACATGCATGTTTCAATGAAGGGGAGTCAGTCAGTCAGTAAGCTCCTGAGACGTTTCTTGGCACTCACTTGCTGCAGTTTAGGAGACCGTTTTGTATTTCACTTTTCTAGTAAAGTTTCAATTCACCTTCAGACCTTCAGACTGTGAGCTCTTTACTGTCATTTTCAAATATGCTGAAGCCTCAGGACCTTTCTGATTAACCAAACTGTTGTAATTTTTCCCTCAGTGACTCAACACACAAATTCTTTCCTCTTCCTTCCTTTTCTCCTGGAACACCACACACACACACACACACACACACACACACACACACACACACACACACACACACACACACACACACACACAATCATCATGTCGCTCATTATGACACCAACCTAATGTATGATTCTGTTCTCTCCATCAAGACTATTTTAATTATTTAGTTATGTCATGCTTCTTATTATTCAACCATTCGAGCAGCTTACATGCATCGGCACTAGGGCTGTCAAAAGTATTGATAGTATCGATAAGTATCAATACAAAAAAATTGAAACGGATACAATATCCATTTGCAACAGGTACTGATAGTATCGATACAGGAAGTAGCAATATTACAATTTTGAAATGGATACAATAGCCTACTCATTTGCATTTTTTATCAATACCAGCAGTACTGTCTCTTCATGAAAAATCAAACATATTTTTGATTTTTGCCTCCCTATCATGGGGAGGGGGGTACCTGTTGCTTCAACAAGCTAAGTGTTCTGATAGGCTGATGACTAGAGCAGGGGTAATCTGCTGTCTAAGTGCAAAGTTTTTAATTAGTTTTATCTGCCCTAGATTATAGAGAAGCATGCATCTGTCCATCCAACCGTCTTCCTTTATGTTTAGGCCTCTTGATGTATTGTCATTATTTCAAAAATGGTATCGAGTACAGATATTTTCCTGGGTATCGTATCGAAGTTATAAATTATAGTATCGTGACATCCCTAATCGGCACTAGACTTGTGCTACGAGTACACCTATCCAGCACAGAGCAGATCATGTCATGCACATAAACTAGAGACCAACGAGACCTGCAGGATAGTGACAAGGTGCAGTAAAACAACTCCAGTACCCTGCCTTTACGCTCTCACAGGCATCGCTCCCCCTGACATCCGGACGGCAGTCATTGCAAAAGTCGAGCGCACAGAGCAAGCCAACGAAAACCGGCACCCACTCCATGAGCACTTTGCTGCCCATAAACGGCTCAGCTCCAGGAGCAGTTTGTTGGACGCCAGTGTAGAGACCAGCCCAGTTGATGCCAGGAGGATCAGTGAATGTCTCAACCAGTGGAACAGCCTTGGCAGCCATGCATGGAGAGAGGTATCATCCCAAATGAATGCCTCGCTCCCGGCCATGACCAGCCTTGGGCTGTCAGGAAAACTCGCAAGCGCCTGCGTGTCGTTGAGGGACGCTGCAGGGTGTCCATGAAGAAATGGAAAATAACAACCTCGGATGCATGTGTGTGTGGCGACCCCCAAACCATGGAACATGTCATGAGATGGAGCTCCGCTCCACAATGTTCCAGAGATGGCCTGTGCCAACTATAGGAAAGATCTGATACAGATGATGAAGGCTGGACACGAGGAAGAATATTCAAATATTTTCCTGTCATTGTTGTGCTGTTTTTTGTTTTTTTACAGATCCCCCCTTTTCTCCCCAAATGTGCTTGGCCAATTCCCTGTGCTGTCCTGGTCATTGCTCCACCCCCTCTGCCGATCTGAGGAGAGTTGTAGACATGCACATGCTTCCTCCGATACATGTGCAGTCGCTGGCCGCTTCTTTTCACCTGACAGTGAAGAGTTTCACCGGCAGTACGTAATGCGTAGGCGGATCATGCTATTCCCCATTGCTCGATCACGCCCATTTTCGAACTCGACCTTCATTTTCACTTTCAACTAGGCACCTGTAAAGTTGTGTGACTGCATCTTGCACGGTTTGATGCTATCACCACGCCGACAACATCGGTCCACAGACAGAGAGACAGACAGACAGAAACACCTGGCAAAGTACCCAAAACCGCCTCTGAGGTAGTTCCCGCGGCTACAATAGGTGTCCTCAGGCTCACAAAAACAATCTGGATTAGGTGCCAAGAATCTAAAAATATGTTTTAACTGGGAGTCTATGCACGAGGTTAAAATGTAGGCTACCCATTTTTGTGCACAGCCAGATAAACCCTGCTCAAACCCAAATAGCCTCTCTGTAGACCAAGAACACAGTTATGCTTCTATGTTGTCAGTATTATATATATATATATATATATATATATATATATATATATATATATATATATATATATATATATATATATATATATATATATATATATATATATATATATATATATATACTGTATATATATATATATTGTAACAAAGTGAGTATTTGTCCAAGGAACTGGAGACTTGAAGTTGGTACAGGCTTTTTATTCTTGTCTTCACAATATAGCTCCTAGCAGCTAGCTTCGCTGCTAGCTCTGCAACCACCCGGTCAGCTCGCCCACATGGCCTGACTGACTCCCGGCCCCCGGCCGCTGGTCCTATATACCCCCTTCCCCCTAGGAACACACCCACACACATTAGTTCCTAGGTGCAATCTAGACACTTCTATTGCACATCACATTACAGGTAATACTTGGATTACCTGAAACGCTACAATATACATGTATATATGATGACAAATAAGACATTTCCTGTTTTGCATCGAAACAAGTGCAATTATTTAACTTTAAACATATTTTAATTTGATTTAAATTACTCAGGTTTTGTAGTGTATATGCTACAGGCTCAGAAATGACATAATGAACAGTGAACTCTCTCTCTCTCTCTCACTCACACACACACACACACTCTCTCTCTCTCGCTCTACACGCACACACACGCACACGCACACGCACGCACGCACGCGCACGCACACACACACACACACACACACACACACACACACACACACACACCGGGGTCTTCTCCACTTTTTGTTTTCTTTGTCATTCTCAGAAACCCTGCAGTAGCCTGCCTGATACAGACAGCCAGCGGCACCGCTCAGTGCCCTTCATAACTCTTTAGGAGAGGCTACCCGTCGGTGGACTCTGCTCAGCTGTAGCCTAGTTTCACCAAAGAGAGAGGGGGGAAAGGGAACGGAAAAAAGGTAAGAAGATGCGCACTATCCATGGAAGTTGCAGTGATTAAAAACAGTCCAGTTACTTTTTACGCATGGCATGGCTGTGTCTCGTCTCTTTAGAAGATGCGTCCGGGCTTGTGAGCGCTTGTTAGGGCGACAAGAGCGGGGTAAAAAGTGAGCATCATGCGGGGCACGGAGCTGCTGCTCGGCTACTTTCTGGTCAAAGTTCTGGTGTGCGACGCGGGAGGGGAGCCGGGCCAGACCCTCGACGGCTACATGGTCGGCTTTAACGACTCAAAGGAATGGGACAACGGCGTCACCGAGAGCCCGCAGACGGAGGACAGGTGTCAGGGCTACTACGACGTGATGGGCCAGTGGGACCCGCCGTTCGTGTGCATCACGGGCAGCTACCTGTTCTGCTGCGGCACCTGTGGCTTCAGGTTCTGCTGCGCCTTCAAGAGCTCTCGGCTGGACCAGAGCAACTGCAAGAACTACGACTCCCCGCCGTGGATGATGACGGGCAGACCCCCGGGACCGCCCAAACAGGTAGAGGTCGCGCTGGACACGGACAAGGACAAATCCAACCTAATCGTGTACATCATCTGCGGGGTCGTGGCTATCATGGCACTGGTGGGGATTTTCACCAAGCTTGGTCTAGAGAAGGCGCACCGCCCAAACAGAGAGAATATGTCAAGGTAGGCCAGATTTCCCCGTGGTGCCAATTATCCTATTTTGAGTTGATCAATGTTGATGGGAGTGTTGTTATCTAGAGCTCATTGATATGGCTCTGGATCATAACTATCTAAAAATGCAAAACTAACTTGGGCTTTAATAGCCTACAGGCACAGTGTTTATTTAGTTATAGCCTAGTTTTTGAAAAAGTAATGTAGTTCATTGCACTCAAAGTAGGCTATGTTGTGAAAAAATGTATCAACCTGGAATTTCATACAGCAGGCATGCCTGTCAGTGTCAGCATGAACACACGCACACGCATGCACGCGCGCGCGCACACACACACACACACACACACACACACACACACACACACACACACACACACACACACACACACACACACAGTTACTGACAGCTGTTTCGGGCTGGACTGAATACACCAGTTTCTATAATGAATAGACTATTTATTGTCTTCTCTTTTTAGTTCTGGGGCACATAGGCTACTTAGCCGAGTAACCTAGTTTCCATCTTTGAAAATGAAAAACAGAGTGAAAAATGTCTCATTTTCAGGCACTCCTCTCAATAATAAGGTTTGAATAATGCATTATTTCAGTAAGGTGGGAATGATGTGTCGAGTCTAGTCATTTGGATGAGATGGACTCTGATGGAGGATTGAATAATGAATTTGATACAGAAGATATTACTGTAGCCTGGGTGGTTCTTCATCTGAATCTGAGCGCCAACACCTGTGACACCAGCTCACCACAAAATGCCTGGAAAGACACTTGCACCACATGGCCATTGGAACACATACGTTTAGGTTGGACAAAGAAAAAAATATGAAAGTTACCAGTTCACCTGACAGTGTCTGTCACTGAAGATGACAAATGAAGATGATAAATATCAGGGTTATTTAGGTGCACGATGTTGGTGGCCATGAAATGTGAGATTATGTTCATTCATTCAGTTGCAGTGATGGAAAAAGTATCATATTAGGATATTTAAGACACTGTACAACACTTTATAAATTTGACCAGAACCTGTATCTACTTTATTTAGGATTGTTTCATGCATAGGTGTCATTTACACTGGGGAGTGGGGACGGTGATGGTGACATGTCCACCATCACCGTGTGTGTGTGTGTGTGTGTGTGTGGGGGGGGGGGGGGGGGGGGGGGGAAGGACTTGCACTTCTAGAGGTTAAAATCTGTTGACCAGTTGTACTCATCACTTTATGACATGTTTTCATTGGTGTTGTTGTTATTATTATTATTTGTATTATTGTTGCTGTTGTTATCGGTGTTGCTATTATTATTATTATTATTATTAAACAGTTCAGAGCATAATTCAAGTGTTCTGAAGCCAAAATATTACTGTACTGTGAGTCCAATCGATTTACACCATTATTTAGTCTTGACTAAAGTGCATTGTTGCTTTCCTGTATGCACTCGTCACATGCTGACATGGGTTATGCCTTAGAGTTGTATACAGTAATTTACAGCAATGAAAGAAGACCTCTCTGAGAATGTACTTTGTCTCTCCAGGGCTCTTGCCCAAGTGATCCGCCATCCTACCCAGAGCGATGACATTGGAATGCAACGGCAGCACTATGAGCACCTACACGCCAGCAGGGCAACGCTCAACAGTCTCTGTAAGTATTGTGTCAGTCAATGCAATGATGGGGTGTGTGAACAGTCCCATTTACGATATGACACCCTCAGCGCACAGCGCCAGCGGTACACTATTCCCATGGTATATACAGAAGGTGTCATTCTCACACGCACTACTAGACGCACAGAAGATGCTAGCACCATCACTAAGAGGGGGCGATGAAGTGACACTAAATAGGAGGGTATTTGGTTTTTGTTGCCAGGTGTCCAAAATAAACAACCACTTTCCTGCCAAATTTTCCTTACTGCTCGTCCTCTTCATGCTCCTCTGTCTTCGCTGTTTGCGATTTGACAGGTGATCCTCACGGCAGCGCCTCAAAAGTTGAGCTACTTTCAATACTTTCCGACTTTATGAAAAAAACAGTGCTCTGCCAGGCCGCCAAGCGCTATCAGGCGTGTCCTTCCATTATGCATGGAGTTCAAAGCGTTTCTCTCTAGCGGCGCGTCTACATCCCCTAAGATAACTAATTAATTAATGTGATCAACATGATGAAAGGCAATGCTGAAGTCAAGTAGGACTAGCATAGAACATTCATGGTGCTGTCAGCGATTTCCCCAGTTTGACTGGATTCTTAGGTTTCGTTCTTCAAAAATCAGTGAGCAGTGCCCCTCCCATTTGTGTATGCGCACAGAGGGACGCCTCTTTGTGGAGTTCTGCCTTCTGATTGGACAACGTGGGTGGGTGACCCAGAATAAACTTTCTCTGCTGTTTACAGAGGAGAGGCACTGTTTAACATCAGTTACAGCACCTTTAAGGAGTAGTAGTAGCCTAGTAGGGAGGCAGCTGTGAAACCCAAAGGCTTGTTCAACGCACATTTATTTGCCTTTCCTGAATTAGCTGTTCCAGATAAGAGGGGAAGTGGTGGTGGGGGGGGGGGGGGGGGGGGAGTGGTGGTGGGAAAAGTCCATTCCAGAAATCCTGTGGGCCGCTAAAAGCAATTAGTTATGTCCTCAGCAATCACTTAACATAGTGTGGTAATTATCATGAGCAACCTCAGAGCTTCCTTTCATAGCTACTGTAATACTTACTGTAACGGCCGCACAACATCTCTGTCTGTCTCTCTCTTACACACACTCATCAACACCGCCACATGCACTCCCCCCAAACACACCTATGCACACATGCACTCCCCCAAACACACCTATGCACACATGCACTCCCCCAAACACACCTATGCACACATGCACTCCCCCAAACACACCTATGCACACATGCACTCCCCCCCAAACACACCTATGCACACATGCACTCCCCCAAACACACCTATGCACACATGCACTTCCCCAAACACACCTATGCACACATGCACTCCCTCCCAAACACACCTATGCACACATGCACTCCCCCCCAAACACACCTATGCACACATGCACTCCCCCAAACACACCTATGCACACATGCACTCCCCCCCAAACACACCTATGCACACATGCACTCCCCCAAACACACCTATGTACACATGCACTCCCCCAAACACACCTATGCACACATGCACTCCCCCCCAAACACACCTATGCACACATGCACTCCCCCCCAAACACACCTATGCACACATGCACTCCCCCAAACACACCTATGCACACATGCACTCCCCCCCAAACACACCTATGCACACATGAACTCCCCCAAACACACCTATGCACACATGCACTCCCCCAAACACACCTATGCACACATGCACTCCCCCAAACACACCTATGCACACATGCACTCCCCCCCAAACACACCTATGCACACATGCACTCCCCCAAACACACCTATGCACACATGCACTCCCCCAAACACACCTATGCACACATGCACTCCCTCCCAAACACACCTATGCACACATGCACTCCCCCAAACACACCTATGCACACATGCACTCCCCCAAACACACCTATGCACACATGCACTCCCCCAAACACACCTATGCACACATGCACTCCCCCCCAAACACACCTATGCACACATGCACTCCCCCCCAAACACACCTATGCACACATGCACTCCCCCAAACACACCTATGCACACATGCACTCCCCCAAACACACCTATGCACACATGCACTCCCCCCCAAACACACCTATGCACACATGCACTCCCCCAAACACACCTACACACACATGCACTCCCCCAAACACACCTATGCACACATGCACTCCCCCCCAAACACACCTATGCACACATGCACTCCCCCAAACACACCTATGCACACATGCACTCCCCCAAACACACCTATGCACACATGCACTCCCCCAAACACACCTATGCACACATGCACTCCCCCAAACACACCTATGCACACATGCACTCCCCCAAACACACCTACACACACATGCACTCCCCCAAACACACCTATGCACACATGCACTCCCCCAAACACACCTATGCACACATGCACTCCCCCAAACACACCTATGCACACATGCACTCCCCCCCAAACACACCTATGCACACATGCACTCCCCCAAACACACCTATGCACACATGCACTCCCCCAAACACACCTATGCACACATGCACTCCCCCAAACACACCTATGCACACATGCACTCCCCCAAACACACCTATGCACACATGCACTCCCCCAAACACACCTATGCACACATGCACTCCCCCCCAAACACACCTATGCACACATGCACTCCCCCAAACACACCTATGCACACATGCACTCCCCCAAACACACCTATGCACACATGCACTCCCCCAAACACACCTATGCACACATACACTCCCCCAAACACACCTATGCACACATGCACTCCCCCAAACACACCTATGCACACATGCACTCCCCCCCAAACACACCTATGCACACATGCACTCCCCCAAACACACCTATGCACACATGCACTCCCTCCCAAACACACCTATGCACACATGCACTCCCCCTTACACACCTATGCACACATGCACTCCCCCCCAAACACACCTATGCACACATGCACTCCCCCAAACACACCTATGTACACATGCACTCCCCCAAACACACCTACACACACATGCACTCCCCCCCAAACACACCTATGCACACATGCACTCCCCCAAACACACCTATGCACACATGCACTCCCCCAAACACACCTATGCACACATGCACTCCCCCAAACACACCTATGAACACATGCACTCCCCCAAACACACCTACACACACATGCACTCCCCCAAACACACCTATGCACACATGCACTCCCCCAAACACACCTATGCACACATGCACTCCCCCAAACACACCTATGCACACATGCACTCCCCCAAACACACCTATGCACACATGCACTCCCCCCCAAACACACCTATGCACACATGCACTCCCCCAAACACACCTATGCACACATGCACTCCCCCAAACACACCTATGCACACATGCACTCCCCCCCAAACACACCTATGCACACATGCACTCCCCCAAACACACCTATGCACACATGCACTCCCCCAAACACACCTATGCACACATACACTCCCCCAAACACACCTATGCACACATGCACTCCCCCAAACACACCTATGCACACATGCACTCCCCCCCAAACACACCTATGCACACATGCACTCCCCCAAACACACCTATGCACACATGCACTCCCTCCCAAACACACCTATGCACACATGCACTCCCCCTTACACACCTATGCACACATGCACTCCCCCCCAAACACACCTATGCACACATGCACTCCCCCAAACACACCTATGTACACATGCACTCCCCCAAACACACCTACACACACATGCACTCCCCCCCAAACACACCTATGCACACATGCACTCCCCCAAACACACCTATGCACACATGCACTCCCCCAAACACACCTATGCACACATGCACTCCCCCAAACACACCTATGAACACATGCACTCCCCCAAACACACCTACACACACATGCACTCCCCCAAACACACCTATGCACACATGCACTCCCCCAAACACACCTATGCACACATGCACTCCCCCAAACACACGCAGAGAGTAAAGAGTGGTTTTACTAATGTAAATCTGCTTGCTGCACTGATACCAAACTGTAGTCGTTGAATGCCCCCCTATGCGCATGTGTGCGGATGCACGCACGCACGCACGTGCACACACACACACACACACACACACACACACACACACACACACACACACACACACACACACACACACACACACACACACACACACACACACACACACACACACACACACACGCTTGGTGCCTTCCTCTTAGAGTTTGCCCTGTAATCCAAAGGTTGTTTGGACAGAACTGCTAACATTAATTGCATTTTGTTTGTTTGTTGATGATGCAGTGTATATGAGAGCAACCTTCTCTCCACTCCTCCTTTGTTTTGTAATCTAAAATTAATTATTCCGGTTTCTTTAAATTGTTGCTGCAAACTGTGGTCTTCCACTATGGCTGCCCAACCCGGTTTCATGGCAGTTTGTGTTGGCAGTCGTCGTGTAATCTATTGCGTCGTGTACATGGACACATTTTATTAAATTTTTCTTGAGGGGTCAAAGTCAGCATGATCACATATTTACACAATCACATTTTTAATCAATCTGAGAACCCAGAGTCTATTTTTATTTGAAAAATAAACTGGGACAGCCTTACCTTTTTTCGCGGCTTCCTGTACACCTCTCCTGCCACCGTCACTTCCTTTTCCGCTTCCGTGCTCCACTGTTTACAGTCTGAAAAGCAACTACTTATCAATACTACTACAACAACTACACCTCCGGTAATTTTCCACTGTTGTTGTGAGACGAGTTAACATCTTCTATGCAGTGTGTTTTTGCATTAATGTTATTAGCGAATAGCCGAAACGGACGCGGAAAAGGAAGTGACGGTGGCAGGAGAGGTGCGCTGTACTGGAAGCCGGGAAAAAAGGTAGGGCTGTCCCAGAGTCTATTTATCTTTCAAATAAAAATAGACTCTGGGTTCCCAGATTGCATTCAAATGGGCTGGCAGGACCTGCGGTAGTATCCTCGCTTTGCAACTTCCTTGTCATGAGGGAGCCATTTCTAGCCTCACAGAGCCCAGTTTTTTCCTGTGGTGTGCCGTTTTTAACCCCTAGCCAAACCCTAACCTTAACCAAGTTGTTGTACTCTCCTAAGCATTACGAGGAAACACGGCAGGGTTGTCAACCAGGAAACGGTGTCACGCGATCGGGCCAGACCCGCTCGTCCCGGAGGGGGGAGTCAGTGGTCGGCAGGCAGGGCAAGAGTCGGTGGTCTGAGAGTAAAGTAACCAGGAAGAGCCAGCGTCGATTCGCGCATACCTTAGGTTGTGTTCACGGAAAAAAGAGAGAGAAAAAAAAGGCAAAATCATGTCCAGGAACACGAATGTATAGATTACAGTTTCGTGACTGCCAACCATAGGCGGATTATGACATGAAGGGCCCCTGGGCCTGGATGCATAAAATACCTCCCACCCCCCCCCCCCCCCCCCACCCAGCGCACATACGCAGAATTAAGGCCAGAATAATAACTAAGATGTACATTCACCTGCATCTCAACAGGATTCACAGCACAGCCACCTAAACACTCAAAGCCAATGGCACAATAACAAAATAAATTCACTTATATCTCAATTGAATAACACAGGATTTACAGCGCAGGCACACTCAATTAAAGTCAAAAGAACAATAACCCTCTAATACATAAACATACTGTATGGAGCATTTTGTCAAGAAATAAAAGGCTGGGGCCCTAAGGGGTCATTTGGTTCCAGGCCTGGGCAAGATATGCGGTGGCCCTGCAAAGAGGTCTAGGTTATGGACCCCCTGAGCTCTTGGGCCCAATAGGCCCGTTTGGTAGAACACGTTTAAAAATAAATACGACCTCATGTTGTGCCACTCAGGTTTACACACTGACTCCGAAACTTTTGCCCATCATTAAAGTTTTCAGAGCAGGTTCAATTTTCTGCGTTTTTTCCTCATCAGTCAAAAACCTTTTGCGAGCTGTTTGACCTGTCTGTGTCTCTGTTTGGGGGAGAGACAGAGGAGCGGCCGAGTCCCGCTCGGCTGGAGTCCAGTCTGAGCGGCTCGCTCCACCTCACTGGCCCCTCTCTGCTTCCTCTCCCCCGGGAGCGATGCTGCAGCACCCGGCCACAGCGCACCACAGCTGGCTTGGCGAGCTGAAGCCTGAAGGTGAGCATTGATGGAGCCCTGTGTCCAGTATGATATGGTAACCATTCCCCGACCTGCTGCCAGTGCCAGCTGCCTTCTCCAGTCCACATCACCGCTGCTGCAGATCAGCCGCTGCTGCCTGTCAGTCATGTTGCAATCTGGATACAGGAGAGGATGTATTCGTTTTGCGAATAGAACGACGAACATAAGAATAAAACGCATCGGACTCAGTGTGCAAGGGTTCTGTGCGTTACACACAAAAAATGGATGACGGATTAAAAAAACGCATACAAAACAAACGGACTCTGTGTGTAAAGTTCTTTACAGTACGTATAAATGCAATGCTGCAACTACTCTACCAAACCCAACAAAGGAAAGGTGAAGTGTTTTGAGAGCTAGATATCGAGTACCATCATGCTGTTTTTATTATATTATAAAAGAAATATCCCCAACAAATGAAATTATTTTCACCCCCTAAATTCAATTAAGGTGAAGCCTCGGGGCTATGGCAGGCAATCATTTATCATTGTAAAATCAGACAGGTCTCTGTCCTACAGTACAGCGCCTCCTCATTACCAACCAGCTAACCTGTTGACACCTAAAGCAGATCTTCAGTCTGTCCTACAGTACAGTGCCTCCTCATTACCAACCAGCTAACCTGTTGACACCTAAAGCAGATCTTCAGTGGGCGCCACTGCATGCTTTCATACACCTAGTATGGCATTTAATATTGGAATTCAATTAATAATTTAATTAAATTAGGCTTATTTCCCATTATGAAATATGGCTGGACTTCGATCAATTTACCTTCAGAGGTGCAAAGAGTACTGACAAGTCCTACTCAAGTACAAGTACAGTATTGGTACTTTAGTGAAAATTAACTCTTAAAAGCACTCAAAGTAAAAGCACTAGTCCAGCAAATTACTATCACACTTTCAGAGAAAGATCACATTTAGTAGCTGCTGTAGATTTCAATACAGTATAATACTTGCATTCGCCATGTGAGTGACATTATAGGCTCACAGTAAATTTATCCCCAATGCCATCACTAAGGCCTACCATATAACTGTTGATATATGCACACAAAAGGAGGCACACCCAAGAAGATCTGCGATTGCATGACTCATTCCTCCCAGTTGATGGTCCATGAGTGAAATAATTCCTCTTTTCAACAAGGTCAGCTCCAGAACACATATGCATTTTCTGAGAAGTGGCAGCATGGATATATTGTCCACTATTGATGGTGGATAGACAATTACTGTAGCACTCAAACTGCCACACGTCAGACAGCAACAATGATTGCTTAACCCAACGGCTCATGGCAGATGAACGCCCACCAAGAGCCAGGTCTGCTCAAGGTTTTTCCACTGTTAAAGGGCTCTTTTTCCTTCCCGCCATCACCAAGTGCTGCTCTTGATGGGAAACTGTTTCAATTGACACATGACCTGCAGTAAAATCACCGCTGTGAGAATTGTTTCAAATGTTGGGTCTAAAATAAAGAGCCCGGTCTTCTACCTGCTCTATTTGTAAAACGCCTTGAGATAACTCTTTTTCGTAATTTTAGGGGGAAGGCCATCTGGCCTTCGTCATTGCAATTTGTTTTAGGGCACAAGGCCACATGCCAGGGCAGAAAGGCCATTGCTCTATTGACATCATGAAGAGCGATTGTTCTGAAATGTGTGTTAAAATGAACCAATGACACATCCTTTGCATAGGGCAGGCTACATTAACCTGAGGCCACTGACACTTTTAAAGCAACTGAGCAGTAGCAGGCTGGTAGCAGGGCACTGCCAATGTGGCCTTAGGGATCTCAGGACATCACGGCCAGAGGGAGGGGCAACAGAGGCCATGGGTTCCATGTAATTCCCACCCTGTTTGGCGCTATATAAATATAAAAATGGATTGATTGATTGATTGATTGATTTAGAAATGTGTAAAAAGGTTGACATTTTATTCAATATCAATATGATTTGATATGATATTGAATTTATACATTCCTTACAGAAAGGAATACTCCTGGGCACCATGGGCTGTGTGACTCTACACCAAACTACGCCTTGCGTAGTACAGTATGTACAGTATGTGAGGGATTCAGTTAAATCAAGTCGGCAACATCACAGCGGAATTGTTTGTTTTGTTTTTGTTTTTTTCTTCTTGACAGGCAGCAAGAGGTGAGGTGATGCTTTGCCACAGGGCTCAGTCCTGTGCCTGTTCTCCAGCTGTGCCTGGTAGTGGCAGGTGTGACTACGGCAGGGCTATAATGGACGATGTGAAGTCAACCATATCGTGGTGCCTAGCAGTGAATGAAATGTTCCAGAGGGAGCTCTTGTTCGGATCTGCCGCCTGTCAAAGATAACACAAATCTGTCAAGAGCTGCAAGCAGCTCCCGTTTCTCTTCAAGATGTCCATGAGTTGGATTTTCTCTGTTTGCTTCGATACTTTGGCTATCAATATGAACATGGTCCTGCACTACTGGTCATGTCAATGGGCCAATTGTGGAAGCGTGGCCTCTTTTTGGTCGAGTCATTTCCTATAAAAATACAATTTTAAAATCAGGGAAAACGGGAGTTGGAACTATTTGAGGCACAGAGGTTTCAGTGTTGCTCTTATCACGTCTGATTGAGCTCACAAGTGAGCTGAATTAATATAATCAGTCCAGTGAGTCATCATGATGCACTGACGTTCCTGCGTGGCATCCCTGTCCAAGGTGCTGACTCCCCGAACAGAGCCAAACCAAACTAAGCCTAACTGCAACACATGGTGACAGTCCATTTCCTCACTAAATTCAACCAATAATATGACATCCGCAGCTGCCAATCAATCTGCAAGCAACTGTCATTCTCCGGCAGGGCGGTGCTGACACAGAGCTAACGTTAACTAGCTATGATTTTTCTCCGGGGGGAAAAGGCTCAAATATCTACGGCTTCACTCCCAGGACAAAAGCTTGACCAAATATGCACACATGAACAGATCTTATTCAAAAGCTTACCAATGCTTTTTGTGGATAATATGCTGCATGGCCAATTTGACTTGATAATAATTTCTGTGGCTGACGGTTATCTGCTGACTTCTCATTGGCTCTTCACCTACCGTAATATCATTGAACTGTGTCCTACATTGGGCAACAACTCTCCTCGGATCAGAATAGATATAAATAGATCATTCTATTCATGATGTGTCACTCCTCAACATTCAGGTCAAACAGAGCAACAAACACAGCAACTAATTTAGAGGTAGACAGGCTAAAATAATACACACAGAAATATATAGAGGTCATATTACACACACAAACACAAAGAATGTAAACAATCTTAGTATTGCATTATAAGATTTAGAGCAGTATGGTACGCAACCTTGCCCTACTCAGGAGCCCTCCAAAAATAGATCTTTGCAAGAGCCACCATCTAAAAGAGCCACCATCTAAAAAAAAGTCCCTTTCCTCCCTTTATTTTGTTATTAATTTATTTTAAGTAGGACTTAAAAGAGCCACAACTACCCGGGCCATAAAAGAGCCGCATGTGGCACTAGAGCCTGAGTATCACTGATTTAGAGCAACACTCACATGTAAACCTGAAATGTTATTGTGGTGTCCTATATTCACTCGTGGTGATTCTGCATGTCCCGATGAAGGACATCAGTTCTCTCTAGGGAGAAGCTCTGCTCCAGACTGTTCTTTCATCACCAAATTTGGCATGTTTTTTGTTTTTTTTATCTAATTTTTTAAAAGTCAGTAGGTAGTCAGCTCCTCAGCAAAGAAGCAATCTCTAGGTCACATGAGAGACAGAGGAGATAAGGATTTAGCAAGCTTTAAACATTGTATGTGCACAAAAACTTTACTTAAATTAATTCAGGTAGATTTTCCTAATTAATTCCTGGTTAATTTGTGTATTTTATCAAAATGTTTGATACATGAAATTAATAAATACATAGTCAGGCGTCAGTCTATATCAATTCAACTATAAATAAGTGATAATGTGCACATACTGTATAGTAGTGTGATAGTGAAAAGGAGAGAATCAAATATTTTCATCAATAACTTGAAACTAGCCTGCCTGTAAATAAGAGCGTCCTTCTCCTTGTAGCATTTATTTTGGGGAATACAGCTCCCGAAATACTCTCTTAAATCTTTTATGAGTTCTAGGGAGGTGTCTGTGTCTGGAGTGTTAACCTGCTTCTTTCCCGCAACAACTTTAACCTTATACGTTTCCAGAAATGAACTTTCTTCCACTGGCTGACAAAAAGCGATGACTTTGACAATAGTACAAGCACAAATGACACGCAGAGTCGACACAATGTAACAGATAAACAATAAGGAGGGCGCTCAAGTAGCCTACCTACAGTACAGTACACCAGCCCCTCAATTCTACATCGTTTTTGGGACACCAGATGTCACTGTCCTCTTTCATCTATTGGAGTGCAATCTATTTCTATCTTACATGTTATTGGAAGGAATTTGAGAGAATACAGATCCAGCAAAAAGATGATGACAAATAACACGTGATAGTGTTGGTGGATGGGTCAAAGGTTACTTATTAAGTTAGCATACTTTTCCATTTCTTCAGTACTACTGTTGAAGGGACCTTCAGGAACTAGTTTCTCACAAACACTAAAGCCTTAATGAGGGTTTTTGAAGAGGGATCCATTCATTGTTTTTGCTTTGAACAAGTTGTCATATGTAAATGTGAAACATACTGTATGTGGTCTCTTTCTCAGCAGTAATGAGACTAAAAACCTTAAAAATACAGGAGCGCCAATTAACAATTCCGTGGACCATCGGCCACCTTGAATGACCCCCAAATGTTTGCCTGACTCATTCCAACACACTTGACCTAGTAATCTCTGTTCTTGAGGTGTGGAGTCGTGAAACTGTTGAAGTTGTCTTCTGCATCTTTTCATGAGACAGCATCGATCATTACATAGTCCTTTCCAAATTAATTAGCACAGTAATGAAGTTTCGCACTGACCGGTGGGGAATAAGGTCCCAATTAACCTAATTTCTGTATTAATGATCTGTTTTTATCATTCTAGACCAAATTTAAAAGTCTGTAAACTGTAATCATTAACAGTTGCAGTCCCTTTGAAGTTTGTTGGTGGTTGTCAAATACTTGATTCACACCTGACCTCTGACTAATTTCTTACTACCATCCTCCAGTATCATCTCATTAATTACACTGCTAAATCAAATACACACCATACTTTTCTATTGAAATAATTTTTACCCTTTCTTTAAAGACTTGTATAAGAGTTTCTTTCTCTCTCTGCTTCTTTCTTGAATTTTAACACACGATTATTTTATCACTTGGTCACTAGTTGTGAATGATAATATCCCTTGTTTCATTGTTTCCTCTGGCCTTTCACAAAACGTCAATTGATAGTTGCATGGGAACACAATGATAAGTGACAGGTGGGACAGTGGACCAGATTAACCCTGCAGAATGTTAAGCACAGAGTTACAGGGCCCCTGGTATGAATGGGACTGTCAAACTACAGTCTGACTTACTTTATTACATTGGAGTTGAAACGTTTACCAAACCAATACCCCAACTACTGGGAGTGATCAGCTTCAGTCAATATTTGAATTACAACTCTTTACACACACACACACACACACACACACACACACACACACACACACACACACACACACACACACACACACACACACAGTATATATATATATATATATATATATATATATATATATATATATATATATATATATATATATATATACATACATGCACACACCCAACAGTCCTCAGACTGCCACCTGTGAGTTGGTACATTCCACTAACCACCTCCAATTGAAGCAGTAGTAGATGCTACTCTGAACATCTGTTTGTCATGCCAGCAGGCACGGGGCCAGTCTATTTGCTGTGCAGCGGGCCAGTCTATTTGCTGTGCACCCCTCAATTGACCAGATGTCTGTAGGATTTGTACAGTCTTACAGAGAGCACTCATGACTCTCCAGCTGGGTCTCCCAGAAAGGCGTACTTCTGAGAAAATGATGCAACCAAGTTGATGAAACAATTACCGGGTATTCTAAATTCTATCATGTATTATTCTAAATTCTATATCATGTATTAATGCATACATTTTCACATTACCTACCTATGGGTAAAGTTAATATGTTTTTACAGTACAACACCCATCTGCAGTTTCTGTACATACTGTAGTATGTATATTGTATTATGTCTCCATATTGCCTTACTTTTCCTCATCTCTTATATATTTGACTTGTATCATCAATTGTTTTCATACAAATTATGCATATGGCTTGTATATTTTCAAGTCGTGCATGTACATATCTTTCATAATTTATCTTAATTAAAGGAAAATATCAGATAAAAATTTGTGGTTACATACAATCATGTGTAAAAATAAGCACAATTTACTTCACTGATAGCCATCACCTCATTCATGTGGGTGTAAAACGTCACCGTTGTTTAATGATACTGTACCTTTACCCCATGAATATCAGATTCAGGTTACAGTCTGCACACAAACCTCTCATGTTGCTAATACTTGAGGCTAGTGGCATCACGTGCTTGCACTTCCAAAGTGCTCTGGGAAAATACAATACCTCAACATTAGCAATAATGGTTTTCTATTTCCTCTCCTTCAGACAGCAACCAGATGAACAACGCGGGAGCAGGATCCACTTTGATAACACAGCCGTACCCTGCTCTGGGACAGATCACCAGCCCCTATGATCAACCGCAGCCTGGCAAAGACCTCAACCAGTATGCCTCGCTCAAGGCTGTGGGTAAGACAGCATTTATAGTGAATCATAATAATGAAAAACAATAATGAATACATTGCATCCTCTGTAAATAAAAGTGTAACTAGTCAGCGTGCCCTGTATCAAATTAGGAACAGAAAAATATCAAAGTATAACTGAGTGCACTGGAAATATTCTGACCTATACAGTGCACAGTAGTTTGACATCTACTCTGAGAAAACATGAGGACAGGTAAATCAAGGTAGTTTTTAAATGAGCTTCTGAAATGTTTCTTGAAAAGTGGCATGTACAGTACTGTAATCGCGCTAAAAATGACCTGATTAGATGTCGGCTAATTAACACGATTCACCTCTCTTGTCTCAACTGGAGAAAAACCCATGATTTGCTATAGTAAAATGTCCTGCCAGCTGTAATTATCATTGAGCTTCATCGCCTCCCTCTCTCTCTGTCCTAGCATTCAAATGGTGAAAGACGGTACTTATCCGGCACTGGCTGTTTGAAGGAGTTTTTCCACTCATCACTTTCATTCTCATCTACTTCAGCTGCACTAAGACAACCGTTTACGCATGTCTCTCAGCAGGTGTTGTTAGATATGTAATAGACTACTTGCACAACTCCACTACTTCCTGAAATGAGTAGGGCATAGTGGTTTCCTGTCCTACACTATTGGATGAACTGATTAATGTCAGGTGTGCCTGACTGCTGCAGTCACAACAACAGTGATCAGGCACACCTGACATTAATCAGTTCATCCAATAGTGTAGGACAGGAAACCAAGATGCCCTACTCATTTCAGGAAGTAGTGGAGTTGTGCAACTAGTCTATTCAAAATCACACTTCCTTTTCCTGTAGATAGGATCATATTCGTTTTGGATCTCCATGAAATACTGCATCCAGATGACAGACATCCATAGTCCATCAATGTCCACTGAGCTGAGTTCATTTAGAAATGTTTCTTGTTCTTCTCATGCGATAATCTTTTAGTAAGCAGTCAGTTCCTAGACGAGTAACATTTGAAAGAAAGCCTCCAAAACAAATTATAGACATGATCATAGAAGGGCACTGGGAGAGTGAAGACCTCTGCCAAAGCCAGTACTCCAGTCTTCTATGATATGCAAATGTGCAGCACGAATCTGCTCCAAAACATGATGGGTTCTTCCTTGGCCCATGCTACACACTTCCCACCAAGTTTCATGAAAATCTAGCCAGTCGTTTTTTCCGTAATCCTTCTGACAAACAAGCAGCACCGAATACATAACCTCCTAGGCGGAGGTAACAATAGTAATCAAAATGATCCCCTGTGCTAAACAATACTGCTCAGTGACTTGGTGCTCAGTCATGCGTTTACAACCCCTTGCCTAAAATTGAAAACACATTAGAATTCAAAATATTTAAGTCCAAAGCATGGATGGGAGACAAGCAGGTACGTACAATCAAAACACAAATGAGTTTGGGGGGAGGTGGTGGGGTCCAACTGCAACTACACTATACAAGGTGAGCCTTGTGAGCTACTGGGGGTCCGTCCGTAATCTGCCAGCATCATCGTGGGTTATATTGAAGTATCTGGTGCTAATTCAAAGTCTCTATTCCAGGACCATGACTTGTGATCCACAGCACAGATACAGCCTGCTGCTGATGAAGAGAACACAGGAAAGGTCATCTGGACGACATTTCATTTAAAAACTAGAACGACCGCAACGCGGACTTATGCCTCCGCCATTAGTTCATTCTGGAGTCCAAATCGCCATTTGAGGCAAATTGGAAGAGATTCCGTCAAGGCGCTCCTGTGATGTTGCGTTACAGAGCTTGGAAATTGGGTGTGTGAGAGGTCACAGTGACCTTGAACTTTGACTACCAAAATGTAATCAGTTCATCCTTGAGTCCAAGTCGATGTTTGAGACAAGTTTGATTAAATTCCGTCAAGGCATTCCTGAGATATCGCGTTAACAAGCTTGAAAATGGCGTTGGAGAGCTCACCTTGACCTTTGACATCTGACCACCAAAATCTAATCAGTTCATCCTTGACTCCAAGTCGATGTTTGAGACAAGTTTGATTAAATTCCGTCAAGGCATTCCTGAGATATCGCGTTAACAAGCTTGAAAATGGCGTTCGAGAGGTCACAGTGACCTTGACCTTTGACCTTTGACCACCAAAATCTAATCAGATCATCCTTGAGTTTAAGTCGATGTTTGAGTCAAATTTGATGAAATTCCGTCCAGGCGTTCCTCAGATATCGCGTTAACAAGCTTGAAAATGGCGTTCGAGAGGTCAAAGTGACCTTGACCTTTGACCTTTGACCACTAAAATCTAATCAGATCATCCTTGAGTCTAAGTCGATGTTTGAGGCAAATTTGATGAAATTCCGTCCAGGCGTTCCTCAGATATCGCGTTAACAAGCTTGAAAATGGCGTTCGAGAGGTCACAGTGACCTTGACCTTTGACCTTTGACCACCAAAATCTAATCAGATCATCCTTGAGTCTAAGTCGATGTTTGAGGCAAATTTGATGAAATTCCATCCAGGCGTTCCTCAGATATCGCGTTAACAAGCTTGAAAATGGCGTTCGAGAGGTCACAGTGACCTTGACCTTTGACCTTTGACCACCAAAATCTAATCAGATCATCCTTGAGTCTAAGTCGATGTTTGAGGCAAATTTGATGAAATTCCGTCCAGGCGTTCCTCAGATATCGCGTTAACAAACATCGTACGGACGGACAGACAGCCGTACGGACGGACGTACGTACGTACGGACGGACAACCCGGATCCATAATGCCTCCGGCCTGGCTATCGCCGGCGGAGGCATAAAAAAAGAAATGTTAGACGAAAATTGAAAGAACTAATGCTGGAGCTTCATGTGCTCAGGCTAAATTAGTGCTGAATATTGTTTCCATACACTGTCGGCACTGATTGGAGATATTCAATCACACCAGGGTGGTGGTTACAAGCTAATTATGGAAGATAATTATGGCCAGACAAGACAAACACTTCATTGAGTTCCCAATGTTCCATTAAAATAGGATCATATGCTTAGATATCAAAAATATTCAGTATAACTGAAGTAAAAAAAATTGTCTTATGGTGACATAACGCCATATTTTTTATATAATGTATATATATATTTTTATATTTTGCCTTCTGGCTCAGCTCTCTTTTTGTCACAATGTAGTGGTAGAGCGAAAGCAATACTGCTCCCCCAGCGCATCTCCCACTCCATTGTCCCCTCACTCGAGAACAAGACCCCGAGATACTTGAACTCCTTCACTTCGGGTAAGGACTCATTCCCTACATGGAGTAAACAATCCACTGGTTTCTTGCTGAGAACCACGGCCTCAGATCTAGAGGTGCTGATCCTTATCCCAGCCGCTTCACACTCAGCTGCGAACCGATCCAATCTGTACTGAAGGTCCCAGACCGATGATGCCATCAGGACCACATCATCAACAAAAAGCAGCGATGTCCATGAATATCAAATGGCATGGCATTGCCAATAGGCGCCGATGACATCACAATTGCTCAAGTGACATCGCTGATGTCGTTCTCACCGATCACAATTGCTCTGTGCATAAATGATGTCAATGACATCGGATGACATCAGAGCCAGTGACATCATCAGTGATGTCATAAATCATTCTCTACACAGCCATTGTGACATCAGGGATCTCACTGATGACATTACTCATTGATGATGTCATCAGGAAGACATCACAATTGCTCAAGTGACATCCCCGATGACTTCATTACCGATGACTCATCGGTGATATGAAATCACTATAGCAGTGACCTGACCGCCAGGCCGAGCTGTCTAGAACTGTATGACATCATCGGCGACCTGACCACATTCTTTCTTTTCTTCATGGGGACATAGAACTGTATGACCTCATCGGTGACCTGGCCTCTTTCTTTCTTTCTTTGTGGGGACATACAGACGGACAGAGATAAGGACAGACCCTGGTATAGATGCCTCCTAGAGGCCACGCCGTAAAAATAATAGCCACATCAGTTGACAATTAGTAATTGGTATTGTACTATTGAAACTTGAAAGTTCATTCATTTATATGGGTCATTCTCAGAATATTGACTGGTGGTTAAGTGTTCAATCCAATAATAGATGTTTGAGCATCAAAAAGTATATTTTTAGCCGCCTCTCCACCTCTGTTTTTCAAACACACAATGGGCACAATGTAGTCGTTAGTGATGGGGAAATGTTACAGAATCATCATGCTGTTTATCTGTGTATCTGTGTATCTTGTAGCGGAGAAAGCTAACGACAACTTCTACACCACCCGGCGGCATGCAGTAGAGATGACAACCAAGGGAAGCCTTCCCATGGAGCCTATGGATATGGAGCCAGAGCCCAGTAATCCTTACAGCCCACCCAGAGAGCGCTCTGTGACATCTGCAAAGAGCAATCCTTACAGCCCTGCCAGAGAGCGCTCTGCAAAGCAGAATGGACACAAGCTCAAAAGCAGCAAGAGGCCCAGCTCACAGTCACTGGTTTATGGCTCCAGCTTCAGCCCAGGGGTGCTGAGATCCTGGGAGAGCAAGGACGCGCTGGTGCTCCGGCAGACCTATGGCCTAAAGAAACACTGCCCCCTAGAGAAGGAGCTGCACACCACTTCCTATATGCCTCCACAACCATACTTTGTCACCAACAGCAAGACAGAAGTGACTGTATGAGGGCTCTTCTCACTGCCAGGCTTCATGGAGAGTGGAGTGAAATGAGAGGAGAGGAAGCCATGCGTTAGGGGCTATAAGAAGACAGTAACTGTTGCCTGTGGGTGGTGGTGTTGGGAAGAATCAGTATGGCTTGTAGTGTGTGAGCTTGTGCATGTAATAAGTAGTGTTTAAGACACCCACAAAAGGTGGAGCGTAACCACACTCTGATACAATAACACACACATCCAAGGAAAGTCACAGTGATGAATATGTTGCAATCAATATTCATATAATCCAACTTCTAAACAAAAAAAAGCCTCAAGTGGTAATCTTATGGATGTTAAGATAATGAAGCTGATAGTTATGTGATGAGAGAAATTGAAACTGTAAAAATGACATTCAATATTTACTGAGGTATTGAAGGATCTGAAAAGGACAGTATCTATGTAGTTTATACTAAAACCACATTATCCAAATGAGGAAACCTTCCTTATGTGTTTATCTAATTGTTTGATTAAGCTTGGATTAATTGGGTATAGACAAAGCGCTTCCTCAGACAATTTGCAGATGCTGTGGAGAATGTCTTGGCACTGTTTGCACTGTACAGAGTAGAAATAAATGTTCCCATTCAGTCTTACGTGCTGGGTCAAGTACAGTGTCTGAAATTACCTTTTTTGGCTTATCTGCCCAGCGGCTGCTAAACTAAAAAAGATATGACCTAGTCCTACCGAGATTTCTTTTATGCATTTTTCATAGAAACATGTCAGCCTACCCATTGTTAATACTATTGCATGTAGAATCAGGTACTGGGGAAAAAACATTCAATAGAGATGAGAACAGGTTTTCCTCACAACTGTAACTTATCGATGATTCAGTTAAATCTTCATTAAGTGCAACAGAATGATCAAAGACCTTACATCTTTTCAAATGTTCTGACACTATTGTCTGTGACCCCTATTGATGTATCTGACTAATTTTCCTGGCATTTGGTGCTTGGCGGGTGTTAATTTCAAAAGTATGAATCAGCTGAAAATGTAACCAACCTGCACACTTCAAGTGATGGATATTTCATTTAGGAGGGAAACATTTAAAATCCATTCAAACCAAGTCACTGCCAATATATATCCTACTGATAGGTCTATGATCACTAGGAGAAGCGTAGCTGCAGAGTATAGAACCAATGTTGTGCTGATGTAATAGTGCCTCTCATCAGTACCAGCATGCATGTGATTATCCTAGATTAGAGATGACATGGAGGAGTTGAAGCCCCAGTATTAAAACAATGGTTTTACTAAGGTGAAAACTCTCATTCTTATTCATGAAACCATTGGCCTGGAGCTTTGCAACAACTCTCTTATATTTTACAAGTTTGAGTATTTTTAAGTGTTTTTAAAGTTTGAGTGTTTTTCTTAATAGCAAATGTCAAATTGATTGTATCTTCAACCGACCGATATTTCAGTTTGGCAGAGCATTTTAGATTTTAGCGCACAATATTCCACAGAGGATCATGAATGATCAACTACCAATACTGGCTGCTTTGGGAACCTGTAGTCAGCAAAATTCATTTTCGTTTTGAAAACAATACAAACAAAATAATACTAACACACATGTACAAATATATAATAGTAGATGTTGGAAGGCTTACCTATTGTTTGTATTCTGTATCCTGGAACACACATTTTAAAAAGTAATGTTGCCTGGTTGCAAAACTCAATATAAGCAGGGAAGAAAGTGTAATGGCTCAATCAATAATTTTGTTCCCACAAACTTTTCAAGTTGGAAATCAACTTTTCAACCAATGAAATCCCAATTCTTCCTATAACACAAATGTCTATCACTACACAAACATATGTGCAAATGAAATGCATACAGCCATCTCTGGAGTTACAATATAGTCATGCTGTTCTTTCCACTTTTTATTTATGTTGATTGGCCCTAGCAAGATATCACATGGCAATATGATATTAGATTAATAATTACAAAACTTTTTTGTAAAGCACCCCTGGGCTGTAACCTTTTCTTACACATTTTCCTATCCCAGTTCATGCATTGGACCAAAACACATTAGCACTTAATGACACATTGTAATTCATGCCACTTAGCAATTTCTTTCTCCTGATTTTTCTCCCATTTTCTCCCCAGTTGTACTTGGCCCATTTCTCCGCTGTCCCAGTCGTTGCTCCACCCCCTCTGTTGATCTGGGGAGAGCCGTAGACTAGCACATGCTTCTTAGTAGTCATGCCACTGTGTATTTCCAGCAGGCAGCTGAGGACAAAGTTGCACAAAAAAAAGACATGAAGTGGGAAGTGATAGTGTTGAATGTTAGATTGTTTTGTGTCTTCTCAAGTCCAAAAAATATATAAAAAGGAAATAAATTATACCAAGTATAATGGTGCAGATTGTTATAATTGGATTAGCTCTTGTCTCACAGACTTACAAACTGTATTCACTATTTTACAAAATGTGTATATCCAGTGCACAGAATTGTCCTTTTACATGATTAACCCACTATTTAAATATTTATTTCACAATTGCATGAAATTTGCTACTGCTGAGGTTTAACACAGATTCTTTCATTTAAGCAAACATTGTGAATCACTACTATTCACTGTTCTTCTTTTGTGGATGCTGATTTGGATGTGTGTGTGTGTGTGTGTGTGTGTGTGTGTGTGTGTGTGTGTGTGTGTGTGTGTGTGTGTGTGTGTGTGTGTGTGTGTGTGTGTGTGTGTGTGTGTGTCAAAGATACTGAAACCTATGTTATTATTAAGGTATCCTATATTTACACATTAAGATGTACTGTAATACTGCAAATCAAATGTCTATAGTACCTGTTTGTATTGCAAAATCCAGTAGTTGGCAACACAACCACTTGCCTGGGAGATTGTTGGGGTGAAAGGTGATTGACGTGCTATGAAGTGCTGCATAGAAGATCTATAGAAATACTTTGTATTGCTAGAGATGAATACATTTGTGTTTTGGTCAGGTTCCAATGAAAGCTTCCCATGACATATATAGTAGTACACTGGCAATCATCTCTTTGTGTCAGGCTTTACTCATGATCAGAATATGCATCTGAATACTTGCTATACTGAATATTGCTATGTCTCTATGTGCAATACAAAGTTACTTTGGTTCAAGATGCCCCATAGAGTATATTCATTATCTCTATGTTTATATATTTCAGATCTTCCAGTTATCCGGAAAAGTCACTGAACTAGTTTTCCATACATGCTATGTGCAGTAAAAGTATAATCTCCATTTCGCTAGTGTCCTGCAAAAACCTCCAAAATGTCACTTTTCCAGCAATTATAAATTGTACTTAATTACAATTGTACTGAATTCATTGTAGTTTCAAGTTGGTTAAGTCCAAGGGTCATGAAAGATTTTCTGCAGGATACTGGTCACTGATGGATGATGTTATTTTCATGTATCTAATATACATTTGATATATACCATTTGAAGATTAATACTAGTGTAAAGCAACCTGTCATTGGTTTTAAGTGACATTGAGCAACTGTAGCTCAGCATAAGACAATATCAGTGAACTTCATTTAACATTCCAACTGACGTGATCAGGCTATTTAACCTCTTCCTATCAATAAAGCTATTACAGCTTTTGGCATTTTGTAATTGGTTTGTTCAATTGATTTAACACACTTTCATATTAACAAAAACAAAAGAAACAATTGCCTGAGATCATTCAAAACAATAATGGGCCTAGTATGCCAACAAGACATATGGAAGCAAATTTATTTATATACATACTAAATTGGCATGCCCTAAAAAGAAAAAGGGGTTCTTCAGAGGTTAGTTGTCTGTAATGGCGGTAGCATTTTTCTTGTTCAATGAAACCTTTTTTTGTCTGTTTAATAACAGTTCTAGCTTGTTCTATGGGCTGTCCCCCTGACCCTGCCCCACATGGTACACAACAGTAGGGAAAGCATGGATAGCCGTTGATTGCAGCCAAAGCGCCTCTTTCATACAATACTACGATTGGACCCTTTTTTTTTTTTTAGAGTGCGAGCCACTTGTAAAAGGTAAAGTGTCATTATATTAGCATTAAATTATTCTAATAACTTCATCTCTTTTCCAGATTTTCTCAGAGGAGGAATGCCCCTTATTGTCCTTGATAGTGTGTATTATGGTCGGTATGGAAGATGATATCCCCCTTGTTAGCAATGACCAAAAGGCATCCCCCTTGTTAACCTGCCCTGCCGCTCAGCTGCTATAAGTCGAGGTAAAGTTGTGTTTTTGAATAAGCTTTATTAGATGCTTGGGAAAATTCTGAAATGTGCTGTGGCGCGTCTGGTGGAAGCATCTCTCAGAGGGCTTTACAGAGAATAAGTCTAGCTAAGCACCATCAATAAACAGGATTGAACAATCTTATATTAGAGAGAGGGGTGGTAGAGAATAGGGGGGAGAAGGTGGGAGAGAGAGAGAGGGGTTCCAGCACTTGATGACCATGACCTTCCCCAGATCATAATCCGCTGCCATGCAAATTTTCAGGCCAATCCGACATGGTGTGTGTGTGTGAGGTGGTTCCCAGGACTTTACAACCTGCCCATGACCTTCCCTGGATCATAACCCACCACCATGCAAATGTCCAACCCAATCCGACCTAGGTGTGGGTGTGAGGGATTTTCCAGGCGGTTCCAGGACTGTACGACCTTCGCCGGGTCATAAACACCACCATACTGGATTTTACTGTACTTTTCTTTTAACAGGTGCTTTTAATAACATCTAGGGACGGGCATTGCAAATTAGCACTAGGCTATAAATGCTGTGATATCAGATGGACAGGACATCAGATGTTTTAGTAAACGTTATATGTACATGTATCTGGCCCTACACACACACACAAATGCAAATTTTCAGCCCAATCCAACCTGTGGTGTGGGCGTGAGGTGGTTTCCAAGACTTTCCAGGTGGTTCCCGGACTGTCGAACCTGCCCAGAAGCTTCCCCAAGATCATAACCCACCGCCATGCAAATTTTCAGCCCAATCCGCCCTGGGGTGTGGACGTGAGGTGTTTTCCAGGACGTTCCAGGAATATGTAACCTGCCCAGGACCTTTGCCTTGTTCACTGCAGCTTTACTATAGCAGGATCTGTATTCTGTATCTTTTGAAGTGGGTGTCCCTCTCATGTGAAGTGTTCAATACAAGCTTATCTGTCAAGGCCTAGATAAATAAAGGACTTGAATCGATCCAGCCAAGTGCTAATGCCTTGTGGGCTCAGTTCAACTCCATGGAGAGTCTAAGGTTATTATTATGTGTATGCATTTCAATCATGAGAGACCGGTCGGTAAGGTTTAGCAAGATACTTTATTTAGCAAATGGCATGCATGGCAAGTACTTTGGCATATGACTCCATTGTAAGGTGGCGCTCCTCTTGAGGCGTGAGGAGGGCATCTGTATGGGCTAGGATAGAGAATCCCCCCCCCCCCCCCCCGTGGGGGATTCTTCAGGAGTCAAGACTCGTTGCTGGTGGACTGGGGAGGTGGGTGGGGTGAAACAACAGCTTTGGAGGATGGCTTCAGGAGGAACGAGCAGCCGTGATGCCAACTGCTGCTATGATCCACCAGAGTGGGGGTGATGTAGAACCCTCGCTATATATACCAGGAAGAACTGACGTCACAACTGATGTCATACTGGATGCGATGAACTGACGACAACTGACGTCATGCCCAACTTGACTGACGTCACGGGCTGATCAGGTAACGTGAATATGGCGGCCTTCCTGATTGAAATTTGGTCAGAAACCTCATTTGGTAATACAGCATTGCCTTGACAATTACAGTGTTCACTGATCTTTTCATAGCCATTCTATTTTGCAATGTAGCTCTTTCTTACCTGTTTAAATTGGCCCCTATAATAACGATAGAACCTCAAATATGATATTTGCACACATTTTCCTGGTTGCTAGAATTCCTTTATGTTCTGCACACATTTTATGTAGGATTAATTCAAGGATACGTATAAGTACGGATCAGGATAATCATCGATGGTATGTTTGGATCACTTTTTTTCACTCTACTTTCACACTGTTTAAGAGCATTCAAACCATTTTGATCATGTTACTGCAGAATATTTTTGTTTACAGCGACAATCAGAAATGCAGTTTTAATAATAAGCCTCTGGGAGCATATAGTCATTTTCTTGACAATGCCAAGAGACATTCTTGTTAAAATTAGCAAAAGATGTTTCTTACTACTGGGGTGGTTCCCTCTGGAATTTAAATCAGCACAATAACCTAATTCAGTCAGACGGAATGGCATGGCTCTGTCCTGGTGTGTGTAAAAGGAGGATTACTGTATGGGATGACACTGAATTTTCACTTCGACTAATACAATATAACACCCAATCAATGGAGAGAGCAAAAAACAGCTGAAGCCAAGATTATATTGTATTTTATTTATTATTATTATTTATTTATTTTTCATATCTGCACTGGAGTAATGAATAGTATCTCTAAAGTTTTCGTTCAAAGAATCCTTTGGGAGTTGACAACTCACACCAGCTCATGTTCATGATCATTTTCTTTGGTGAAAGCTTCTGTACTCTGGATTTAGTTCCTACTCCCCTCTCTAACTAAATAACATTATTCCTGTGGCACAAATAAGTGGATGGTTTTAATGTAATAGTGTAACTTTCTATATACAATTAGCTTAGTCTCAAAATACCAAGGCTATCTTTCTCTTCTTATCAATCTTTAAGTATAAAATCAGAGAGGTGAAGAGACATACAGACAGCAGCAAAGCAGGTGCGAAGAGAAGAGGTCCCCCAATGGTTTTTACTCCCTGGCCCAGTGGCCCCCACATGGTTTATCAGTGCTGTTGTGGTGTACATGTGCTCACTCATGCAGAGCTCGCATCTGATCCGGACCAAGATGAAGGTTCTGCTCCATTTACTGAAGATGCGTCCCTTACATTTGCCATCTCTTAGTGTTCTATCATTTCGTTAGATCCTCCAGTAGTTTGTCGTAGTTCACCCAATGACAAACAACTGTCCAAATATCTTCAACATAAGACATGCAGATATATTGTTTTTCATTTTGGGGAGGAAACCTGAGTTCAAATGAATAACAAAGTGTCTCTGTAAAAGGATTGCAGTGGTCCAGGAAGAGATGAGTAGATAAATCACCTGTCAAAGCACTTTGAACTCATCAAGGGGGAGGCTATAAATCAGCTGGACAGGTAGAGCTGGAGGAATGAGACTCTCAGCACAGAGGCGTTGTCCATGGTCCTGAAAACTGTGCCAATCCTGTATCTGAGAGCTACATGGTAGGGTACAGGTTTGCATTAGTTGGGACATTCCTAATGCTTTCACTAGACCCCTGGACTGGGCTGTGACTTGTGAAACAGCATTATAATATATACAGGACACTATAAACTCTAAAAAGACTAAATTCTACGAAGAGAGAGGATCGGATGGAATTGTCCCTTGTGCTATTAAAATACACTGAACAAAAACCACAATGCAACAAGCAACAATATGAAAGATTTTACAGCGACAGAACATCGGAGGACAGCAGCAGGACACCCAATTATAGTGGTGGAAAGGCCCTTAGCCCATGAAAATAACTTTCATCCCGAAACATGGATGCACCCGATATACTGTACAACGTGAATGTGCCCAACACATACACATTCTTAAATTCAGCCATCAAAAACAAATCTCTGTGAATTTATATTTTCCGTCCCGGGAGGCTAATTACCGAGTCTCCTGGACAATCTGGGAGGGTTGGCAACCCTATCTGGACCATTTGGCAGTGTGAACACAAATGAACCAAGGGACAAATGCATTTTTATATAACTTTAAACCCTGAATTAGAACAAACCAAACAAGCTACATGTGTGAAAATGCCCTATATAAATTATTCTTTCCAATGCAGTACATACCAGTACATATCTGTGAGACCAAGGCTTCATATTCATCCATTCAGTTTTCACACCTTCATAATTTAGTTATTGGTAATGGAGAATATTTTACTGGGTGAGCGTGATCAAGATATTAAGAAAAATAAAGAGTGATGGGGGTCCAATGTCCTGGTGTGAACGCTTGCTACTGCAAATGCTGTACATTTTACCACTTCTCTCAAATATTCACTGATTTACTGTACTGAGCAAACTCCCGTACTTCCTAAATACTGTAAAAAAAAAAAGAAAATCGGCAAAATATTAGAATACATCAATGGTCATAACTCTGACCGTATTGCAATCAAGCTACACGGTGGAAGAGGGAGAAATGAGCTTCACATAAAGAGGCACCAGCAGGGCCAGAAGAGGCTGTCAATGCTCCAAATGAGTCTAAGAAAAGGTCATCATCTGTTATCTGGGGATGGAGACTGTTTTCTGGGGTGAAAATGTATTATTTATTTTTCTTTGCACATTTAGGGGCCCTTTACACGAGGACAGTTTCTGGAAGAAACGACACAATAGCGTTTCCTTCACACCTTTTCCTTCACACCTTCTCCCTGTTTACATGAGCGCTGTTGAGTTTTTTAAAATGCCGTAATGTACATGCCAGGTCGCTAGGTGGCAGTGTGATCACCTTATTCTTTGCCCATACAAGGACGCTTCTGCATGACGTAATTTCGTAATCGTCTTTCCGGTTTTAAACGCGGAAGTAGAGTACGCTTTCCGCAGTCATTTAGACTTGCCAAAAAGCTTTTTTCAAGCTAAAAAAACCCCCAAACTGTTTTAAAGTTTTAATATTTGTCGGGTGATAATGTAACATATATGTGACCAGTTTATCAGAATAACGCCTATTAGAAATCTTTAACGAGCAGCGAGGACCGGGAGCGCTGAGTGTGCTATCTGTCAAACCCTACTGTAGGCTACTGGCAGTGAGAAAACACTGTCGACGTGCTTTTGTATCTAACGTTAAATGCCGACCGGGTACAGCCATCGGCTCCTCGCAGCAGTAACGTTCTGAACATGTAACTGAAGTTGGCCGCAGTGTAGCTTAATTCTGAATGTTGCCAAACTTCATTCATACTGACGTTTTATTTGGTTGCCAACTCGCGCACGGCTATGGCGTAATCGCGTGTGTCGCGTGTGCAGGCACGTCAGAGTTTCTGAAATGTGCCGTTCCAAAGCGATTACATGGAGCCCTCAGCGGGAAGCGTCTCAAACAATTCCACTCTGGAGGGTGGTTTTAAAATGTGTCGTTTCCTAAGCGCAAATTCGCCGTCGCCGCACTAACGATAAAATAATTCCCCGTCACCATAGGAAACCGTCCTCGTGTAAAGTGCCCCTTAAACTCCTTCACAGAATAGACTGAAAGGACTATAAAGTTGTATGGGAATTATAGTTTCACAATAAGTTGACATAATTATGATTCACATTATTCAGTGGCCCCCACAAAACCTTGGTGATTGCATCTTTTCAAATTAAAGTTTATATTTTGGTTTAAATGTTCTTGTTTTCAGTTTTTGATTTCTTCCTACCCATTTTTTTTACACCCTCTGTGAGGAGATCACACTGATGCCTCTAATAGAGATGTCACAAACGGAAAGAGATAAAGAGGTCCACAGGGAGTTCTCTTCTGCAGCTCAAGGAGAGTTGGAAGAAAATAAGGTCACTTGGGGGGGGGGGGGGGGATTCTTCAACAGTCCATCTATCTGGTTGTGTGTGTGTGTGTGTGTGTGTGTGTGTGTGTGTGTGTGTGTGTGTGTGTGTGTGTGTGTGTTAGAGAAAAAAAGAGTCCGGTAAAACTGTCAGCACTCACAGATAAAGTTTCAACAAGTCTTTAATCCGCACAGCCACAGTACAACAAAGAGACACGTTTCAACCTGTGGCTTTCCTCAGTGTGAGTCACGCTGATTTGACCCCCCCCCCCCATCTTTATTTTTTGTTTTTGCTCCATATTATTAGTTTTTTATTTATTAATTTTTGTTTCAGATTAATAGAATATGAAATTACATCTGATATGATAAGGACACTATTTCTTCCTCTGTGTCAAAAATCCCTATTAAATAGCTCAATGAAGTCGGAATATCCCTATCTAGGCCAACATTCTCCTATGGCCATTTTAATTCCCAACTCTCATTTCCTATGGGCCTTTGGATCCCACCATCAGCCATCAGTAGACGTGATTAAGCTTCCATAAGCTGTCCGTACATCTTATCGCTGTCATAACATGACATGTCTCCGTCAGTCAGTCCCTTAGAGGCTACTGCTGTGAAATGTATACTGAGGGTTGTTGCTGCATGGGAGGAATAGCAAATATGGAAGATGAGAGGGAATGTGAATGTAAAATGACTTGATACAACTGCTGCAGAGAGGGAAGGCACTACCAAGGGTTGTTCAACAGCTGAAGCTGGAGATTGTGAAATGAGTCAGACTGAGAAATGTTTGATAGATAATGCAGGCAGACATTGTGAAGAGCAGAACTATTAGTTTGACCACCAGTGAATCGTGAATGATGGCAGAAAGTGAGCTGATGACAAGTGAAATCAACTGTGGCTTAATAAGACTCTTTGCAACAGTGTTTTTCAAATAGTTGGGTAACATTCGGATCATAGAAAAATTGGTGACTTCAAAAAAACTGAAAACTCTCTAAACTCATACATTATACCCTTAGACAGGGGTAGATTTTGTTTAGCAGTGTTGTAGTCAAGACCGCCTCAGTCAAGAACAAGACAAGAACAAGACCCAACCAAGACCAAGCCGTATAACATTTTGTGGGCGTTCCCACACAGACTATCTATTGCAACATGTTAGTAGATCCGGGCCCAATACTTTTTATGTTGAAGACCAAGACAAGAGAGAGACTGAAAAGTACTAGACCAAGATCAAGATTGAGACCGCTTGTAATATACAATCGTAAATGTTAACACCAGGCCATCCTATCTAGCTCTAAACATCATGAGAAATTCAATTGGCACATTCGGGGCACCCTGGTGGCTCACTGTAGAGCGCATACCACAAAGACTTAGTCCTTCCCGCAGATTTGAATCCGACCTGTGGCCCTTTGCCGCATATCAGCCCCTCTCTCTTTCTGTATCCTCACGTTTCCTCAAAGTGGAGTACTGTAAGAGATACTGGATGACCGAATGAACAAACGGATGGACAGAGATTGATTCATAGTAACCCCACCTGAATTCAGTGTGAGGGACACATTGTGAAACAGTGCCACCACACTCTGTATGGGCTAAAACAAAATCTGATCATAGAAGGTATTAATTCCATTCCAGCTCCATTCTCTTGTCAGTCACCTGATTCAATTTATTGAATGATTGCAGCCATTCAAGTCTCACAATTTCTCTCTTTGTGTCTCTGTCTCTTTGTGCTTGCTGACTGGCTGGACCTCTTTATCTCACTTCTTTCTTTCATATCCATTCTGGAAGTGGTCTTTCACCTTTGCTTTGCCAACCTCTCAAACAGCATCAAAAGACTGCTTTAGTTACAAAGTCACATCATACATACAACCTCTCAAACAGCATCAAAAGACTGCTTTAGGTACAAAGTCACATCATACAACCTCTCAAACAGCATCAAAAGACTGCTTTAGTTACAAAGTCACATCATACAACCTCTCAAACAGCATCAAAAGACTGCTTTAGTTACAAAGTCACATCATACAACCTCTCAAACAGCATCAAAAGACTGCTTTAGTTACAAAGTCACATCATACAACCTCTCAAACAGCATCAAAAGACTGCTTTAGTTACAAAGTCACATCATACAACCTCTCAAACAGCATCAAAAGACTGCTTTAGTTACAAAGTCACATCATACAACCTCTCAAACAGCATCAAAAGACTGCTTTAGTTACAAAGTCACATCATACAACCTCTCAAACAGCATCAAAAGACTGCTTTAGTTACAAAGTCACATCATACAACCTCTCAAACAGCATCAAAAGACTGCTTTAGTTACAAAGTCACATCATACAACCTCTTAAACAGCATCAAAAGACTGCTTTAGTAACAAAGTCACATCATACAACCTCTCAAACAGCATCAAAAGACTGCTTTAGTTACAAAATCACATCATACAACCTCTCAAACAGCATCAAAAGACTGCTTTAGTTACAAAGTCACATCATACAACCTCTCAAACAGCATCAAAAGACTGCTTTAGTTACAAAGTCACATCATACAACCTCTCAAACAGCATCAAAAGACTGCTTTAGTTACAAAGTCACATCATACACTGACCAATACAAAGAGTTGAGCTTCTGTTTCTCTTATCTTACCTCTGGCCTAGTACATTACTTCCACACAAAATAACCATCTTGCGGTATGCCTCTGTCAACAAGTCAAGTTAGAACGGCTTGTGTGAAGGGACAAGAACTGACATTACAGACTCACAATAAAACCTTGCCAAAGTTATAAATGTGTGGTACAATCCCTGTCGAGGAAAAGGAACTACAAAGTATTTCCCTCATCCCACAGGCACAGTGTGTTTTTTTTTATTGACCTACACTTCTATCCACATTTATTCTCCTAAATATTAGTCTCCCCTAAATCTGGAGCAGGAGCCCCGGGATCACAAAACACACAACCACTTTTATCACCTTGCAATGCCACACATTTGTATCTATTTATTTATTACTATTTATTTTTCTTTTTCTAGTAAATATCTCAAATAGTTTTGAGGAGGTGGGTATATTTCTTGTTTTATAAATATTCATGGAGTATAATGAGACTAGTTCTCAGGAACAAGTGTTCAAAATGGGGGGCAGGGTGTTGCCCTCACTGTTTTCCTAATCTTAAATTGTATCCTTTATGAGGACATATAAGATGACAGTAAATGTATTTATTTATTAGCTATAAAACAAAGGGAGATCTGTCTGTGTGCAAAAAAAATAGATAGCTCTGCAGAGGAATACAAAGATTGCTACTGTAATGTTTGAAAATCAGACTGAGGGGCACTGACTTGCAAAGTAAAACCCCTGGCTGTTGCCCTAGATAATTAATGTCCTTCTCCATCAGAAGGAGAACTCACTGTTCAGTATGAAATGGATATGGGGAAAGAACTGACATACAGTAGATAAAACTATAGGCAAAACATTGACAGACCATAGTCATGGAGGAAGACATGGATAATGTATGATATTACATTTGGTGTATGGATTATCATACAGTGATATAGGCTTAGCTAAATTTAGACATAATCCATAATGGGTATTGCTCAAGTATATCCATAGACCTCTACATCCACATTATTATACACTTGCTGATTGTCACTGTCTTTCAATTTAATTTATAGATCCCTGTCAAGTTTGCGATGATGACCTCAAAAATGTATACTGTAGTTAGTATATTTATGACAACATAAAGGAAGTTAAAATGGAAAATCCTCTCATTAACCGTGAGTGATACTGTACTGATGTAAAATATTAGCTTGTTAATCTAGAAGTCTCTGCATACAAAGATTTTTGTATCTCCTCTACCTCTACATTGGATTAAATCATAATACTTAAAACACCAACAGTATGGTGATGCAAGATAGTATGTAAAACTGTGAAGGAGGAAGGGCTAAGTTGGGTTTGTGGTTAAGATTAGCCACCCCCTAGGCAACCACACAAAATATATCATGTGATCACAGAGATAGGGGTTAGGAAGAGTAATTAATTCTCCTGAATATGAGAGAATATGGAGAAGGTGGTAAGAGAGTCAAGTCAAGAAATTAGATTTTGCTATGTCAAGTGATTTAATTGTGGTAAATATGTCATGAATTTTGTATGTTAATGAAGGTGGATTAGCAGAAGTACTGGAACTTTGCTCCTGTTGTATCCGTCCAATCAGAGCCTCCCACTGTGAAAATCAACAGCTTGTAGTTGTTACACACTGCGTCATCCAGTGTGGTGGTAAATTAGTGTAGTTTACTTTCCTCTAAAGATATATGGCTTGGTCTACGGACTGTAATTTACGATCTATACATCCACCTCCTATCTATAGAGTCTATAGATAGGAGGTGGATGTATAGATCGTAAATTACAGTGCGGAGACCAAACCATCTGTCAACAATATGGTGCTGTCCGGGGTTAGCGAATAAGGTCTATAGTATAGACCTTATTCGCTAACCCCGGACAGCGCCATATGGCAGCTGACAACTATAGTAACGGCCTTATTGTCGTTTCTGTTCCATTACAAAATAGCGATAGTGATGAGGGCAATAAAAACCCCAGAGTTGTTGTTTGTATGCTGCCGTTAATGCTTGTAATAATAAACAAAAGAAAAAACGAGGTGAACAGACTTTGCTGTGAGGAGCTGTCAGAAAGTTTCACCTGTCTCTCCTAACTATCCACACATCTCCTGTGCTGCTGACGTATCCTCTGTCTCGCTCCCTTCACATCTGTGGACGGTAGAGATAGAAACAAACCACGGGGACTTTATTGCTGTCATTACTACAGCCGTGTGTAACGCAGGTCACCATCCGAACACAATTGGAATGATACAGGTAACGCTAACGGCGGCTAGCTTAACGCTGCTCTTACATAGGCTGTCACTTAAGAGCTGCTGCGTTATGTCGAGAACATGGCGGCGGTGGGCGTGCCCGTACGTGAGTGACGTCAATCGAATAAGGTCTATTGTAGTTGCTTCTTGTATACCAGTGCTCAATGTTCAACACTCATAATTAAACTTGAATGTATAAACCATACCATGTCCTATTTTGTTAGTGAAACACATCGAAATACTGAATAATGAAGAGGGGTATTGGAATCAAGGTGCCAGGATTCATGAGAAGACACCAGTATAAAGCTTGCTCCTAAAGAAAGTTCCCTCAGGATGGAAGAACAAATTGCTCCATCAATCATAAATGTCCATCCATCTATTCATCCAGCACCTACCCACAGACACACATGCATAGCGCCACTTACTGAGAGTTGTTGTCATAGCTGTCAACCAAGTGGCTCATTGTAGTGACAGAATGCTCCAGAGTGTCACTGGGCGTGATCCTCTGGTCAGTGTCCATTTTAGCAGCCTTAAAATGACCACGTCCGCACATTCTGTCTTCTGTCGCGTCTGGGTAGAGCTGGATTTGGAAACAAAATCAATGGCAGTTCAGTCAAATCCACTTCTCATGGAAACGGGAGCAAAGGAGGACGATTAATTCTTAATTTGTACAAATAAGGGCCACCTTCCCCTACCAGGTCATCCAGACAATTGAAGATGCAGCCCTACTGTCTTTGGAATAGATGTCTGTATCGTTCTTATACTAATTTTTCTAAAACGCTTTTGTCTAAAACATGGAATACAACAGTGGTTTCAATATACCCCTTTTCCTGATTTCTGAATCCAAGTACCCCCTTTAGCTGACTACAACATTTTGCTTAGAAAACTGCAAAACAAAACTATAGCATATGATGCAATGAATGAATGACCGACCTTTTGCAAGTGCAAGAGTTGCAATTAGTGCCTCCTGAGCAGATTTATTTTAACATTTCATTTATTTTCATGATTTATTGTTACATTTTTCCATTCCCCCTTTCTCTAAAGTACCCCCTGTAGTACCTCCACATACCCCTTAGGGGTAGGGGTATGCACACCCCAGAATTGGGAACAACTGGAATACAAGATACTTCAGGAATGCATATTTTCTCTCTAGCTAGGATCAAGACAGGAGTGTGTTACAAGAAACATACAGGATTGGTTTTGCCAGATAGATTTCTGTCCGTTGGGCTGCTTTGGAACATCAACATGGTGGTGCGTGTTATGCTCCAGACGTGGTGGATGGAGTCTGCATCCCTGCTGAAAAAGAAAGAGCTGGTTACCTACTGCATGATCCTCTGTGCCTGGTGAGCAGTAGGTACAAAGGTAGAAATAAAGATCACGTCATAGTTGAAAAATAACAAGAGCTTTTTTCATGTGATAATGAGTGCATAAGTATGAGTATTAGATATTTATCTCAAAGATATTTGTCTCAATGTTGCCATTTCTTGGTAATAGAATTACCAAAGCCATAATAGTCTATACCTGCTGGATGATGGGTCTTATCTGCTGTAGCGACAGAAGCTCCGAATCTCTCTCCATCATCAAGTAAAAAAGATGGTGGAGAAACATTTCAAAGCTGACAGGCACATCCTTGAAGCATGTGGCATTCATACCTCTGCAAACACGCTGCATTTATTTGGGCCAAGCTGACTATCTAAAGAGTCAGCAAGCCTCAGAGGCTGAGATCCTCTGGGTGTGTTGCTCACAAGCACAAGTAGGACACTAAGATTTAGGTGCAATTAGTGGCTGGACACTGAATGTGTATGTCCAAGCCTGCCTTCACAGAGGTCAGGGTAAAGGAAAAAGGGAAGGGGGTGTCAATGGAGAATCCAGATAAATAATGAAAGTGATTACAATACTGCCTCTGTATGGTTTACTTCCTGGCTGAATAATGAGTTGTGTTCAGCACTGAGCATGTAGGTAGATGAATAAAGTAGTAAATTAGAGTAGGTAGATCTCTCGGTCTCATATAAGACCGGAGCATCAAATGTAAACTATGCTAATTTACCAATGAACTGGAATGCCAATATGTAACGACTAAAGCTGCAAACGATGCACCTTAACTGGGGCAGTAGGTCAGTCTTTGTATGGAATCATGTAAACGTTCTATCTGTGTTGGGTAGTTTTACACAACTCTGATAACTAAGACAAAGTGTGTCAACTAAAAATGACACTACTGTAGCGTACTAAAAAAAAAGAGTATCCATGGCCTCCAACCTAAACCTCCTGTATTGGCCTTGGTCTCTAGCCTAGTTTGTCTGCTACACAGCTTTAGAACACTTTCTCAATTTAGAACACTTGCTATTCGTTACCAGTCTTGGACATTATATCTGCTATGATGCCCTTCAAGCGTTATCACCTGACCAGGAGGGAAGTCCATGCTCAATTATCTTTGTTATCTGCCTCTGACTTAAGCCAATGCACTTTAGCCCCGCCCCCGAGACCCTCTTAGAGTCTAAGCCCTTCGACTCCAGGCCATTTGATGAACTGTGCCCATTGATTCCCACAGCAAATTAGTCAAATACAACATCATCACCTGATCAGAGCTGTCCATTCTCTAATGGAGAGAGTGAGGTTGGGAAAGTTATTGTGGCAGGTATAGAGACAGAGGGAGTCCACATTAAAGGATAAGGCTGGTGTTTTTCTAATGCATTTCTTACCATCAACAAATCCTAAAAATAACAAAATCAACAATGCCAGAACCACGGCATGGCTCTTTGACATGTGACCACCAGGATGTATCCCGTTAATCCAGCTTCCCACCTGCAGATACAGCAGACACTGCCTGTATGGACGCAACATGGGGCATGAACCTACGAGCCTCATGTTGGTAGGCAGGGAATATCGCCAAACTACTAGCTGGAAAATGTCCCCATACAGACCAAACAGGATGTGACAGACAGGCAGCAGTGCATGGCTAACTGACAGAACCAAAGGACTTAATTGGGTCATCAGCTGCAATGATTTTCTCTGGTCACAATGATCACAATCAATTAAGAGTATTGTGGCTGGGTTCCGGTGCCTTCCAGATGTCAAGACAAAGCCGATGGTTTGTCTCTCCCCATGGACTGCTGTGGCTGTGAGTTGACTGGGAGCTGAGAGCGGTTATTATTAGCCACTGCAGGGGTGTGGAGGGTCTTTGGCGGTCAAAAGGGCTGTTGGTGCCAGGGTGCAGAGCAGCTCACAGCCACCAGGGTGCAGAGCAGCTCACAACCACCATCAAGTCAATGGGTGAAAGGCCACTGATTGTGTGCATGAGATCAATTTTGTACCAGCCTGTTTGAAATTTGGCTCTATCAACGAAGACATGATTCACTTGGTTTTGTTAAAATAACTGTGAGGGGATTACAGCCAAACAATCAGCCAGTGGGTGGCAGTGTTGATTGTAAATGACTGAGCATGCTGACATTCAAAAGACAGGCAAGTAAATGGGGTTTTAAGGCTTTCAAATGGAACCGATTCAACCTGTTTGCTACTTTGCTTGGCTGGGGACGCTGGATTGTTCTCACTTTACAACTGTGCAGCGACAAGCAAAACAATGTAGTTCAATTAAACCCCTTCAGACAGATTGCTTATGTGTGGGCCTTGTTAAAGTCATCACTTTGGCTCCCATGGCTGTTTCCACTGCTGTGCACAACTGCTATAACATACTCATAGACACGCAACACATTACGACACTATGCATGTCCAAACGCCCAGTGCACCAGCACAGAAAGTTGCTGTTGGTTGTAAAGCTCTTTGCCAGTCAAATATTTCAGTCTGAGTTTAATGCATTCAGCTGCTGGCTTTGATGTACTTCACATGGGATTGAGTGTGACTGTGGAGTCTACTGGTGTGTTTGTCTGTCCACAGTAAACACATGTTATGGGTAGTAGTGCCTTGATGGATCCTTTGAAGCACTTATGTATCACACAGGGCTTTATGTCTAACACGGTGATGGTGAAAGTTCCTGGCATGGTCCCCAAGGTGAAATGGACTACAATGGCTCTAATCCAGCAGTGTGTATTTAACCCATGAAAAGCAAAAGTCTAATATATCTAATTACGGTATATATTATATTATAATCTAATTATAGTCTATACGAGGGATCAGCTGAGCAGCATTTTGGTAAACAAACCGCAGCTATGTTGTTCACATTTAAAAACTGCGACAGTTCACACAACTTTAACACGACATGCATTATACATCATCAGACTCTTGAGCTACTTCTGCTCTCACTCAGAATGTCAAAATCTGGTCCAGTACAATAGTACAGTAATACTAATGTGATACTCAATTGAAAGGGAAATTCTACTTTTGCTTACCCCCTTCCACAGGGGGACAGGCTCAGATAGCCTAAACTGGGTAGCCTACTACTCTAATGTCTCTGTTTTATTATTGTAACAAGGGCATTCTTAAATAGGTCAAGTGTAGAATTTTATGCACGTTATTGCTGCAATGTTACCTATCCAGGTTGATTCGGTAAACCACATGTCAACATAACAATAACAATTTAGGTAACTTCAATAATAATAGTAACAATAACAACAACAACAACAACAATGTTGATCCCATAGAGCAGTGGTTCCCAAACTGGGGTACGCGGACCCCTAGGGGTACGTGGAGGTACTACAGGGGGTACTTGAGAGAAAGGGGAAAATGGAAAAATGTAAGAATAAATCATGAAAATAAACAAAAAGTTAAAATAAATCTGCTCAGGAGCCACTAATTGCAACCATTTCACTCAATTTCCTATTTTGCAATGTTATACACTTCATTCATTGCCATTATAAGCTATAGTTTTCTCTTACAGTTTTCTAAGCAAAATGTTGTAGTCGGCTAAAGGGGGTACTTGGATTCAGAAATCAGGGAAAGGGGGTACTGAAGCCAATAAAGTTTGGGTCCCACTGCCATAGAGAAATTCTATTTTTGCTTGCCCTGGTTCAGAGGAGGTCAGACAGAACACACACCTGCTGGTAGGGATTGTTTCAATGATACTTGACCAGGCTGGATGCCTGCCAATACAGCGGCTTCTACCCTGCTGCTCTGAGCACCCTGCTGCCCTAGATGGTAAGAAAAGAATAGAGTCAAAGGGAGATACAGGTTTGAGCCTGACATAACCTAATCACTTTGTAAACTGTACGTCACTATTGTGCTCTAATCACAATCATGCTCCAACTGGTTCTGAATGTTTAGCTATCCACTATCCTTGTATCCTTGGTAGCTGAGCATGAAACTGAAGTGCCATGTTGGTGTGGTGAATTTAGATAATTACATTATCCGTGGATCAAAACAACACTTCTGTTCTAAAATCATTGCAAATCTCTGAAATGGCAGTAACACACCATTGTAACGAAAAAGAACACAAATGTTGAAAAAATCGTTTTAATCAATAATGCTGTAATTTTATTTTTACACTAAGAAATAAGGTCCTTTGTCCTACAGCAGCTAAACAAGGTGGTTGCTAAGCAACGCACACCAGTGCATTTCTAAATGATCTGGTGTACAGTCTCAGGTGTGAGCTTATCTGGCATTTTGCAACAGCTCAATGTGACTCAGCCAATCAGAATTGAGGACAGTAGGGATGCACGATATAGATTTTTTCAGCCGATACGATAACCGATAATTACCTGCTTCTCATGGCCGATACGATCACATTTTTGTATTTTAAAATCAAGTTCCTAATAACCTGTCAAATGCTCACTTATTCTTTCTAGTAAAGTAGATCAAAAAACTTCACAAACATACTTTGGCTTTTATAGAGCATTTTGCCTCAGAATCCACAATAAATGCTTTGACATAATCTGTCCAATCAGACATGTCAATGCATTATATACATGTTATTACTAGTAAAGTGCATCAGTAGACATGTCAATGCATTATATACATGTTATTACTAGTAAAGTGCATCAGTAGTCGTTATAGTGATAGTATAATAGTTGGTTATTAGTAGTAAAGTGCAGTCAATACAAAAATAAAGGCTTTTATAGAACCTTAAAGCCTGTTTAGTCTGCAGATAAAACATAATGAAACAAAGCCTAGTAGACTGGCCCCTATGGCATTTTATGTTTACAAGAGTTTTCCTTGTAAGCAACTCATTTTGTATAAATATTATTATAGCCGATATATATCGGCTATATATACCGTAGCTATACCGATAATAGCCGATAAAGATCAATTTCCCATTATCGGACGATAATTGATCGATATATATCGTCCATCCTATCCATTTCATAACAGTTTTACAAAAATGAGGATCTGTGTGTTTTTAATTACCGTATGTATAAGACTTGCATGTCTGTGTCATGCGGTTACAGTAGTGATTCCCATTGTACTTCCATGTCACAATTTCCCCCCAGAATGCTGCAGAGATCTGATTAAAACCAAACTAGAGATGAGTGGATTGTTGCACACTTGGAAGTCTTTAATACACTAGATGTGTTACATTGGGGAGGAGAGTTTTAGAACTCAACAGTGATCAATATTTCACAGGCTAATGTTACAGCAGGCACTAGTCAGCAGTGTTGAGATTTGTTCACTATGTGCATGGGCTAAGTGGAGAGCGCAAAGTAAACAGTGTCAACACGAGGCAAACAGAGAGAGCCCGAAGGGAGAAACGTGCTGATGAGTGAGTCCCAGGCAAAAGCTGTTGAAGGAAGTGAGGATAGTTGTGAAGTCAAGTAATAAAGCTTAACTATTCTGAAATCTAATTATGTCTAAAACAAAGGATAAGCAACAGGTGTCTCTAACAAAGTCATGCCTAACAAAGAGCACACAAGCCACCCTCAGGACTATTATGCATAGATGCTGAACGGGCCTATTACAGTATGTACCGTTGAAGTCGTAAAGGATGCAGGGAGTTTGCATTGGGCTTCCTTTGCATTATACGATATTTCAAGAATTCCCTGACTTCCCCTGACATGGTGGGGTTTCAACACTGCCAGCATGCATCCTTCCAATTTGACTGACATAATGCCTTTCAGGCCTCCTCATTGCTGCTGAGGAAGCACAGGATTTTCCCGGTGTTATTTGAGGAATCTCTCCCTCCTGAAGCCAGGCAGAGCCCAGTCAAACATCTCCAGCCACGGCAGCCGGCTCTCTGCCACTCACCACTCACAGTAAGCCCACAGCAGCTGGCTCTCTGCCACTCACCATTATGAAGATTCCTCTCCTGCCCTCACACTAAGCCCACAGCAGCTGACAAACAGGGAAACCTTTGTGTCTGCTCGAGTGCAGGGGAATGAGCCAATTAGAGGGGTTTGTCTGGGGAGCAGCAATTATGAAACAAATCACTGTGCCAGCCATTCAGTATGGCACTTTTTTCTTTTCTTTTTTACTGGAATAGTAATAAAACCGAACCGCCAGTGTTTTATTTTCTTTGTTTCTAAAATGATTTGTGTAATATTACAACAAATGTGAACAGCCCAACACCCTTTCAATATTAAGATATTGCATTCTTTATTGGACAGCCTAAAGATATTTTCATCAAGACATATTAATAGTGTTAGAAAACACACTGAATGATCTATGTTAAGAAAGGTACTCTAGCCCATGATCAACAGGAAAATTACTATTGTTTCCTAGACTAGAGGCATTAGAGAATCCTTTGCAGACAAAGGACACAGTTTCACTAACTTGTTATGGCTGGTTGTGACAACAGATCAGCAGTGCCCTCTACTGGCAAGAGAAGAAAATGAGAATTATTAAGGTTCCTCAGTCTCTACTACAAATGTTCTGTAACCTCTATAAAACACCCCCACAGTAGATACCTGTACAGTAATGGCCGGGTGATATAAGGTCATTCTTGCACAGTCAAATGGGAGGAGATACTTCGTAGCAGAATGAGTGAACACACATGGTCCCATCCCAATCTGCCATGAATAAAATATTTTACTTGCAAATAGCTTTGTTTGGTTTTGTTTAGGTAAGGGGCTGAGATAAATGTAATTAATGTGTGCCTACATTTTATTTCTAGAAATGTAAGTGTAAAAAGTAATGATTTTTAATGTCTAATTAATGTGTAATTGTCCCTTTATACATTAGATGATCATCAATCGCCATAATTCAATGCGACAGTTCCTGTTTCCCTTGATTAGTGTAAAGTTATTTAATATTATAAAATACATGTATGTCACTACTGAGAAATATCTTGTCATAATCAAAACATATATAAGAGCATCATGCCTGAATGACAAATTCTTCTCTGATGCATTTCTCAATAAGTATTCAACATAAACCTCTGGCTGTTTAGGCAGGCAAGGTATGTACTCATCAGAGAAGAAACTGTATGAAAATTCCATACGAATAGTGACCAAAATGATCATGGTTATCAGTATTATCACGGTATTGTTAAAATTAGCTGAAAATGTTCAAAAACCACATATACCCTACCCTCACAGAAATCATTTCATCAAGGCTGCACGCATGTGTCTGGGAGACTGTTGCCAACTTTGGTTGACAGTATTTACGGTGTTTTTCAAAGCGCTGTAATCACGGTAACACGGTTTTAATGATAATGTGAAACGGTACGGTTATCGTCAGGAATTTTATCACAGTTTATCATTAAAACCGGTTATCATTTCATCCCAAACTACCATGCATCACATCCCCCCAAAAAACGAGATCAGAATTGATTGCTAGATGTTAAAAACTTGGACGCATTGTGATTCTTGCATCAACGAGTCAATCACTGAAATTCATGTGCAAGGACACAGGTTTATCGAATTTGGTTGTCCTTTAGAGCATGACCAGTTCATGGTTGTCTAAAAGAACCCAGATACCAAGAAAAAGAGTCAACAGAAAGTTAGTCATTACAGTTATAGACGTGATTCGGAAATGAACCTCTGGAACTGACCCCTATCCTGCATATTAGATAAGGAAATCAAATAAAACATCCATTATAGTCCACATTAAGTCTCTAACACACAAGTCTAAGAAGGCCTGCTGATTTTATTCAAATAAAACAATGGGTGAAACAAGGGGGACGGTGGGGATTAAAATGTTTGTTGCCAAGACCCTAAAATCAACAGCAATGCTACCCTCATTGTATCCTGCCAAAGACTGTATTGTAAACCAGTAAACCATTAACAGCATAGAAAAAGAAATATAATTTCAGCCACAGATGGGGTCCAGTGCACTGGGTTCATGTTATCTCTTTACCATAGTACTGTATCAGTTAAAATCTACAGTAAATGCACTCGGTGACTGGACCCTGACTTTAGTAAACAGCAAAGGCCACTTACAGTAGGCAGGTTCCCTCATTAGCCTTTAAAATACAGCATGTAAGCTAGATGAAGAACAAATTCAAGTCCATACTTCTCATGGTAAGTAGCCTAAGAGACAACTTACAGAGGCTAATGCTATGATGGGTTTGCCTTCATCTTTATGGTTGATTACTGCTCACTTAATGATAAGGGATAACATGTTATTAAAGTATTCACTGATAAAACCTGTTATGAAACATTGGTACATTATACTTACAACTTCCAGTGTCTTTTTTTAGGAAAAGAAAGTTCAATGCACCTAAACTTACTGGCAACAATCAACAGAAGTCAAATGGAAATTAACGGGTTAATTGTACAAATTCATTGGGTCATTGGGGAAGAAAAAAACGTTTGGGGCTTGGCAGTCTGTCCATTCTGCATACAAACAGTTGCACAGAGGTCGGCCGTTCAGTATTTCACTGCCTGTCAGACCACTCAGATTTAAGGTAAGATAATACAATGTAATTTAGGTCCTCGGGCATCCAAATCATTTAAAGCAATGCAAAATTACAATAATTTGATGACACTAAAAGTGAGGCATCATATACATTTCTAATAACCTGCTGCTCTTTACCACCTGATCTGAGTCTCAAAGAAGGCCAGGAGTGAATTTGCATGTTATGTTTTGATTCTTAATACAGCTTGATACTCCCCCCACAGCTGTTATGCACACCATTGTGCTGTTGGTGTTGTGGGTCCTGGGAACATCACTGGTGTTGCCAGACCCTGACACAGCTGGAGAGAAGGTGGCCGAAGAGCCCATTCCGTGTTCCAGTGGATGCACCTGTCTGCATGACGACTACAGCTTGGAGCTCAATGTGTACTGCAGCGCTCGGAACTTCACGCAAGTCCCGACGGACATGCCGCAGTCCACGCATTCCCTCTGGCTGGATGCTAACCTGTTCACCTCCCTAGCAGCAGCCTCGTTTAAGGATCTTACCAACTTGGCCTTTTTGAATCTACAGAGTGGCCAACTGGTGACACTTGACCCTCAGGTTTTCAAAGGGCTTCGGTCGCTAGCGGACATCCACCTTGAGCGAAATCGCCTCCGGGCGTTGCCAGGTGCAATTTTCCAGAACACACCTAACCTTGCCTCGCTTAATCTGCACAACAACCAGCTCTCTCGTATTGAGGAAAGGCTGTTTGCGGGCCTCTCACATATGTGGTTTCTCAACCTGGGGTGGAACTCGCTTTCAGTCTTACCTGAAGCAGCTTTCCATGACCTGAGCGGGCTACGGGATCTGGTTCTGGCAGGGAACAGGCTTGCTTACTTACAGCCGCAGCTCTTCCAAAGTCTCACTGAGCTTACGGAATTGGATCTGACCGGAAATTACCTCAAGGTCATCAAAGCCAACGTCTTCGTGAAACTCCCAAAACTAAAAAAGCTTTACCTGGCCCAGAACCAGATTGTGACAGTGGTACCCAGAGCCTTTGTAGGCATGAAGTCCCTCAGATGGCTGGATCTCACAAACAACAGACTGACTGCTCTGCATGATGAGACGTTCCTGGGTCTCCACAGTCTTCACGTGCTGCGCCTTTCCAACAACTCCATCGCTGGAATTAGGCCCAGGACCTTCCGCGATCTGCAGTACTTAGAAGAGCTGCGTCTCAGCTACAACAAGATCCGAGCCCTGGGGGAGAGGATCTTTGAAGGGCTCGGTCACCTGGAGATGCTCGAGCTAGAGCACAATCAGGTGCAAGAGGCACAAGTGGGTAGCTTCACGGGCCTCTCTCACGTGGCTGTCATCAACCTGTCTGGAAGCTGTTTCCACGGTCTACCGGACCAAGTCTTCAAAGGCTTGCCAAAGCTGCACAGCCTTCATCTGGACAGAGGCTGTCTAACCAAGGTCACGACCCAAGCTTTCATCGGACTCTCTGGTCTACGGCGGCTGTTCTTGCAACACAACAACATCTCTGTGGTGGAACAGCACAGCTTTGTGGACCTGGTGGGCCTGTTGGGGCTAGACATGAGTTTCAACAAGCTGGAGGTTCTCACAAACAACGCATTATCTGGCCTCAAGAATCTGGAGTACTTGCTATTGTCCAACAATGTTTTTCGACAATTCTTGCAGAATGGTACAACGCTGCTACTGCCCAGGCTCCGCTACCTTGACCTGAGAGATAATGCTTTGACTAGCATTCTCCCTGACTTCCCAGAGAGTATGGAGAAACTGCTGCTGCCCGGGAACCAGTGGAGATGTGATTGCAGTGCCCTTCCCCTCAGAAATTACAGCTTGAGGAATCCATTGGTGATCCCTCGGCGAGTGGAGACCCATGCAGAAGGCGAGGAGCCTGACACTACCTTCACCATCTACAACAACATTACATGCAGCAGCCCACCAAGCCTAGCTGGTCAAGACCTACGGGATATTGACAGTGAACACTTCCTTAGCTGCTGAATGGACAAGTTACAGACATGGCCACATAATCGGTTTGTTAGAGTAGAAAGTGTTTTTGAATGGTCAATATTATCAACAACTTAAATTCAATTTATGATCTCTACAGTAGCTTGAAAACCGTTACATTTCTGCATGATTGGGGTACTGTGAGTGGGTTTTAGTGTGCATTCAATGTGATTCATGGCCTAATTTCACGTACATCTTTAACAGACAATCAAATGGCGCCATCGTAAGGCTTGACAAAATTCTAAGACAACTTTACACTGAAGAGACCAACACTTCTTTGCTTCAACTTTTTCAAATTATGCTCAAAAGGTGAATGCATTAGTTATAAGGAAATGTGACTTATTATTTCTGCAGGAAAGGGGCCATATATAGCCTAATACAATATAATTTTACTTTGGACCCAATCTTCAAGAAACATTTTGAGTTAACTCAGTTTATACTGACATATAAATATGGAAAATGTGAGCATTATTTCACTTAATTTGAATGTTAACTTTAAGCCATTTAGGCAGCTGGATTCGCACAGCGTCGGATTAAAAAGTTATGCAACTGGGCTGGATGGATTATGATCTGCCAAAATGGAAAAAGTTTGGAAAAGTTACATGGGGGGGATCTATACAGCTCTGTGTCACTCAAAACTGTCTTATTGGATAGTGTGTGTGTGTGTGTGTGTGTGTGTGTGTGTGTGTGTGTGTGTGTGTGTGTGTGTGTGTGTGTGTGTGTGTGTGTGTGTGTGTGTGTGTGCGCGCGCGCGCGTGCATTAAACCCTTTGTTTGGTGACTTTAAATTCAGTAGGCCTACTGTTGTCAAATCACCAAAGTCCAATAAATTCACTAAACAAATGTTTGCCTCATTTTTTATACAGAAAACACACAAACAAACAAACAAACAAACAAACAAACAAACAAACAAACAAACAAACAAAAGGTTTCGTGCAGCCACATTGTTAAAGACCCCCTTCACTCAAAAATGTTTTTCTATGAGCTTCACTTTGCAGAATGATGTCTGTGCATAGTTTGACGCTACTTTTGACTGTTGACGGGCGTCAGTCAGGTGTCACCTAATGTGAATGTCAAATTCAGAATACTTACAGGCCCCTGGAAATCTGCACGGTATGAATGGTGAATCTAGCAGTCCGATACAGGTGGTCTGCCTTGAAGCTAATTTACTTATTTTCCTCTTGGGCCTTGTTGTGCGAGCTGCCATGTTTGTAACCTCGCGTATGGTAGGACTCATACCGAAAATTTCACCCATTGACCCAATCCTAAATATTTCCGCCATGCAATCTATCTATCTCCATTTAAATTTGCGATCAATCCGATTTTCACGCCACTATACAGCCCAAATGCCATAATAAGCATGCAGAAAGCAGGAAATTCCGTGTTATATGGACTGAGCAAAGTTGTTCATATGACGCTCATTATGACATAATTTCCGACAGCACTTGAAGGCAGCAGTATTGACAAAGCACACGTGCGGCACCAGAAGTGTTTTGTTGCCAGCTTCCCATGGTAACCAAAGACAGTGTGAACTCGCCTGAGCTAACTAGCTGTTAACCAACTTTATATAACTTGTGTCTTTTGCAAACTTGCTCCTGCTGACTTGGTGACATGGATTTGAATCCTTCGTCGCACTGGAATGCACTTTTGGAAAGTGTAAAACCATTTATACCGTCAATCGACTCCGATTCATCTGTAAGATTCGTATTGTTCCTCTAGCTATGTAACGCTATGTGGTAGCTACTGTAACTGCCGACAACAGCATAGTCGACAATTAACTTAATAACTAACCAGCTAATGCTAACATCAATTAATGCTAACGTTACGCCTTGTTTATACAGTCCGAGAATGAAGATAATATAACCATATTTCAAAGACCAGCAGTCGTTTCCTCGAAGATTCACATACAGGAGAACTTGTCTCTTTCACTGGAAGATGCTGAAACAGAGGTCAGTCGATTTTTAGTTTCATGACTAATTGAGTAGTCAATTGACATCATAAACGAATCAGGAACACAAATGATGGTCACTAACGCTAGTTTGGTGTGTGTGTGTGTGTGTGTGTGTGTGTGTGTGTGTGTGTGTGTGTGTGTGTGTGTGTGTTCTCTTGATCAGGAGACCTCATGCCACCAGGGTGTGACGTTTGAAGATGAAGCCATGGAAAGCACTGCTGTAGCCCAGCGGGGCACACTGCACTCCTCTGCTGATGTTGGGGTAATTGGTTGTATTAGCTGGCAGCCACACACAAGGAGAATAAACAACTATGTAGTGGGTCACAACCCGGGCCGTTGTGAGTGGGTCGCAGATGTGTTCATGAAAAAAAAAGTGGTTCTACTCCTTGAGGATGCCAGCATCCGAAAGGAAGAGTGAAGATACTGGTAGGCTATATGAAACTAGAAGAGTCAGACCTAAGGCATATATTGGTAAGAACCAGGTCATGCCAGCTTGTCAGGAAGGGGGCTAAATAACGCTCAAAATTTAGACTAAATTTTGGCAAGGGAAAAATTGTTATGGCCATTTTCAAAGGGGTTCTTGACCCCTCACCTCAGGAAACTAGAGACCTAGTCCATTCAGAAAGGAGCATCACCAGTTGTATAAAATGTCTGCCTTTTTATCTAACTAGGCATCTTGTGCGCTACGCGTGCTCGAGTCCTAGACTCACCCGCTGCGTGGGCTCACCCACCCTCCAGCTCGCCAAGCTGTACTGGCCCTGAAGCTCGCATGCACAGCTCGGCCTCTGGCCCATGGAGCTTGCTTTTTCTCAGCAGTAGTCATAGCCCTTTTCTCGGGTTTCGTTTTGGTTTATTTGGCTTGTTTAAAGCATAGCCATAAAAAATAAAATTGGGTCACAAATGTGGGTCATGAAGCTAGTTGAGAACCACTGCTAGAGGCCCCATGTTGCAGCAAACATGCCAACATGTATGTACTTCTGTGCCCTTTCCTTTCCTTTGCTTTCCTTGCTTCTTTTCTTTTCCTTACACCCATTGCAGACTGATGCTTACAAGAACAACATAATGGAGTTCAGAGGAACCAAACTGAATGCCTCTGTAAAAACACATTTGAGCAACAGAAAATCTGACGAGGGTTTCCCCATTCTTTCATTTTCGGTGAGTTTCCAGTTTGGGGAAAACCATTAGGAAACATTACTCCACCATTATTGAATATGCATGTTTGATGCAGGTGAATGCTTACCAAATATGTGTTGCACTTTTCTCATTCAATAAAATACTGCTTTTGCGATGTACATAAAATCAGCTGCTTGACCAATGGGATTTGGATGATATCCTCCAAACTGTCAAAGAGGATGGGCCGTCTGTGCGGGGATGCGTGGTGGATGAGCCTGCAAAAGCACATGCAGGTAAGTAAAGTTGTTGAGTGTGTGTGTGTGTGTGTGTGTGTGTGTGTGTGTGTGTGTGTGTGTGTGTGTGTGTGTGTGTGTGTGTGTGAATTAATGTACTAGCTTGTGTTAGAAATTCAAAATCAACCCTTATTTCACTCATAGAGCCAGAGGGTGACAATGAAAGGGCCCAGGACGATATCATGGAGAGGCTAGTTGCTTACTGCAAGCACCAGTCATCTGAGGCTGACTGCAAGCACCAGTCATCTGAGGCTGACTGCAAGCACCAGTCATCTGAGGCTGGATCAAAGCATGTGTCTCAGTCAGAGCCTGTGTCTCAGTCAGAGCCTCTGCAAAGTCCCACCTATATCAAGTAAGTTAAAATAACTAATAAAGTTCTGTGAGCGTAATGGTCAAAATGCAATAATCACTGCATTTTGTGTATCACGCAGAAAGAATAGTGCATGGAGCAAAGCATTGGAAAGGACAGCAGCAGAGTTGCAGCTGAGCCACCAGGAATGCACCACTGTGCATATTGACCTGCGTTGCCCTGGTCCTTCAATAAAAACACCAAGAACATGCCCCAGAGTTTCATCAGAATCCAAGACCGTAGCCAAACATAGCTCTGTCCAGGAAACACCACCTGCAAAGAAACACAATCTTAGAGTGCAGCCTGGATCAGGGACGGGGGACAGGTAAATATTTCCTCCATTAGAAATATTAGTCGCACTTCAGTCTAATACATTCTATTTCAGGTCATATTGTCATTTTGCTCTCCTCCTAGGGAAGTAACTGGCAAGAGTGTGTTACTTCGGAAATTAAGAGAGATGAATGGAAACAAACGTTCCATTAAGCCTCAACTGAAAGACAAGCTTCCCCAACCTTTACTTCCTACACGTAGACATGATAAGTCGCTACCTCTGTTGGTAGAGAACCAGTCTTCACCTGTACTGTCAGAGTCCAAAAAGCCAGAGATGAAACACCCACCTTTCCCTCAGCAATGTACATGCAAAGAACCAAAGCAGCAGAGGTATGGTTTCTCAAATTATTTATTTTAGCCAGTTCCACAACCTTGGCATTAAACACGCATCTTAACAATGCATTTGGTAGTTACCCACCACAGAAACAGCAAGTTAAGCAGACACTGCAACCAGAACAACACAGGAAAATTCTCAGGGAACTGGAAAGACATTGCCCAATCAAATCTGCCAATGACAAGCAGCCAGCTGCTGAGAAGACTGACGTTCTTTATGATGCTGTAAGATAAGTGCAACAAAAGACAGCAAGAAATGAACACAGTTTTTACAAGATGTCTACTTGCATTGAGTTTGTCCTTTGTTTTTTCAGGAAGCTTCTCACCTACAGTCAATCAATAACCTACCAGCAGATATTGAAAATAAGAGATGTGTGCTACTGACTGTCGATCTACACAGCCCCGGTGTGGTTGTAGGCAACAGTCATGGAAAAGCACACAATCTGGTTTCAGCTGTAACCAAATCACACATATACAATGCTTTAGTGGCTTGGTTTCTGTCTCTGGTTAGTGAATGATTTCTTCTCCTTTCTGCCCATGCATTCCACTGAGTTATTTGTGACACAGAGTTGAAACCACAGCATAATGAGGTGACCGGTCTGCATGTGCTAGGTCGGCCCGGGCCCCCGGTCTGGTGAACACAAGGCCGGTGCACAGGTCCCATTCTGGGTTGCCGGACTTCAGCAGCTGTGGAGGGAGGATGGACTGGCGTTGCATGTGTTAGCAGTATCTCATGGAGGAAGCCCTCAACACTGTTATAAATCAAGGCCAAGGGTGAATGACAAAATAAATAACAGCTTAGTATTTAGACTTCACCATGTCTGATGATCTGAGCACTGACGCTGCGCTTCTTTTGTTTTTTTTCATAGAAATGGCGTATGGATACCCGCAACACATTCTATCAGCGTGTGTGCTGGTTCCTCTCTCACACCACACTCAGTGACACAGCCCACTGGCTACCTCAGCTCAAAGTCTTGCTGGTCCGGCAAGCCTACGCCCCAGCCATCCACCTGCCTCCATCCTGTTTAAATTGTTTTATCTCCGTCAGCTCCGACAAAAACGTTTGTTACTAGTATTATAGACACCGAAGCTACATTTCTAAGCACTCAGATGGTTGTGTGTTCTGTTGACTATACTTTGTTCCCTTGGCTTTGTGTTTCAGGTAATAGATAGGACATTTGGTCTCAGTCCAGGCTTTTACTGGCAGACTGTTGAAACTCAGGAGCCTATTTGTCAGAGGAGAGAGGCTATGGTCACTCAACAGCTGCACATAGAGGTGAGGCCATTGTCCTTGAAGAGTGCTTTTCAAGAGTTCCTTTCAAATAGTTGTTCTTCTGATCCCACAAAGCAGTGGGTCACAGTCATGGCCAGTACATAATGTGAACTGAATTGATGTTACTTGTCACGGTTGTAGGTAGCAGTTGCTCTGAGGTACAAATCCTTCTTCCTACAGCCCCTTGTAACTCACCACACCCTCCAGCTCCTTCTCGATTCAGGACTTGATGTGTGTGGCCTGCGCCTCCTCTATCCGCCACAGGGGTCACCGAGCAACAGTGGCGGTAAAACATAACTAAATCCTACAGAGCCGTGTGTACTTGGTTAACTTATTACTAGGTTAACAACTTCCCCATTGTCTCATAGGGGGTGTACCTGAGATCCAGAGACAGCCTGTCCTTGCCCTGGCTGTTCGGGGGCCTTCTGCCCACTCAGTGTGGCAGGATCTAACTGGTCCCTCAGATCCTCTCCTGGCCAAAGAGACAAACCCAGCATCCATCAACGCTCTCCACTGCAGAAGCAAAGACGTTCCACTCGTCTCCTCCCCTCACCTGGCCAAGCAAGTGCACAGGGAAGTGTGCTTGTGGTTTTCAGGAAGACTTCAAGGAGGAAACTCACAGGATCACAGCCAACCTCTGAATAATAGGTTTGTTGTCAGAATCAGATAAATCAAGCCTTATTGTAATAACTGGGGATAACCTGAAACAGTTTTTTGCATATTTTGAAAATAATAATAATCATAATAATAATGCAAAATATTATGCTAGATTTCCTAACAAAAATGTAATTGTGCTTGCTGTCCTCGTCACGTCATGCCCCCTTGCAATGCCCCTGCCCTCGACCCCACCCTTTGATCCAGTATAAATGCAGCCCCAATTGTCAATGTGTAGCTAGGACATCTCTAGTTGGTTGAAAGGGTGTAGTAACTGGTTGCTAGAGTGTTTCCGGCTGGTCGCTAGGCGGAAAATGGCGGAAAATCTAGTTAGGTGGAAATGGGCGGGACCTATATCATTAGATGCGTAAGGACCCAAGGAATCCAGGGAAAAAGGAACTTTGTTTGTCGACCCTACGGTTCAAAAGTTATCGACAAAAACATAAAGAGGGCTGTTATAGCGCCACCATCAGGTCAAATTGGTGTAATTTTTTCACCCATACTAAAAGGCCCCTCTGTGAACCTGCCTACCAAATTTGGTAGCTCTAGTGGTATGGTTTCTGAGCTACAGCTAATTAAATGCAAGATTTTGCCAGATTTTTCGAAACCCCATTCAAGTCAATGGGGGAAAAATGGCGCTTAATCGCGAATAGTGCCCAGACCGCTTGACGAAGCCCTTAGCAAAGTCATAGCAACTCCTTCATCAATGAGCTGCACATTTTGAGGTATGGCATGTCTATGTGGTGAAAACCATTGATGGAGCCTCAGTGTGTGGACCTTATCTTTTCTTTTTCTTTTTTGTGTCTATGTGGTGTGAAAAGTGTGGCAGTTATTACGTCCCAAAATTTTGGCAGATGGAAAAAATATTAGTTTTATATTTGCTTTCAGCAAGCACAATCATTTAAAAAAAATCTGAAATAATAATAATGCTATGGAGGTTATGTGAAATTGATTTATTTTTGCTGTATCCACATTTTACCTAGTCAGAGTCATTTACAGTCAGAGATGTAGTCCATAATGAAACTAAGCACTTCAACAGGACATTCTCCAACTCGACAAGTGAAATCCAAGAGACATGGATCTGTATTTGGTACATGCTGGAAAATGTCAGCAGTTAAAGAGTTATGTGACCAAATATCAACATTAGATGACTGTAGTTTACTTTAAGTTAATTTTCTACCAATGCTTATGCCCAAATGGAGCAACAAATCACAACCGTTATCATTTTCCTGGCACGGAATAACATGAAAGCAAATAGTCAGAATCAATAGCTGACAGTCTGTGTATTTGCCTCATGGTAGTCTTTTGATATGGCTATACAGCATACAGCCTTGATGAATACAGTCTATCTGGTTGAAACACTGGTACTAATCAGGAAAAAATAGATTCTGTATTGGAGTTAAGAATGTGCAGCATGTCCAATTGAAGTCTGGAAGATGTCACACAGTTAGCAGGCACCTCACAAAAAAACAGCATCACATGACCATCCGAGTGCTTTAGCCTGTAACTCGGTGTCACCTACTAGATTATAGCCCTTTTATGATATTGACACAGATTCTTTATTATTATAATGTGATGATCAATCATTTTCAAACAATAACAAATATCCTGTGTATCATGTAGCGTCGTACCTGCAGGGGGTGGAGTGGAAGGCAGCCTGCCCAATGTAACCAGGTCATCTGCTTTTTTGTGTGCCACCACAAAAGGTAACACAACAGTGGAAAATAAAACACAAAAAATAAAACCAAATGTAGGTGTGTCCACATTTGGTTTTCACATAAGTAGAGCTGTTAAACCCTGTCCTCCCTGTCTCCCCATTAGCTGACATGCTGCTGGTGGTGTCGCCTGTCGTGGCTCCGTGTTGCTACAGCCAGGTGCTGGCTGTGTGCACCCGCAGAGGCTTCAGTCTTATGGGGCTACAGAGGCTGGAGCTCCACAGCAAGTGGGCCAATACCCTGGGACTCAGCAGCCATCAGGTGCAATGAGAGGAGCCTCTACCATCCTCTCTGCAGCTTTCATCAGAACAATATTTGACAGAATAGAAGTAGATGTTTGACTGGTTTGTAGCGAGTGAATGTCTTCTTCTTCTTCTTCTTCTTCTTCTTCTTCTTCTTCTTCGTCTTCTTCTTATATTATTAGTATTGTGCTTGCTGAAAGCAAGGCACAATCTATAAAGTCCCCCATACTTATTATTGGCACGTTAGCCCACATTTAAAAAAAATCTTGCATTAAATAGCTGTATCTCAGAAACCAGAGTGACCTAACTTGGTGGTAGGAAGGTTCACAGATAGGCCTTTTACTATCCATGAAAAAATTACACCAATTGATTGACCTGGTGGTGGCGCTATAACAGCAGATTTGAACTTTCAGATTTTCCCGGAAGGCAGAGGAAGCAGATTTCAGTCAGGGAGAAATCTGGGGAGAAATAAATTGTTATTTTATTTTGAAGGGTGGGAGGAAGTGCTGATTCATTGTAATTATGTCCAACCTTATTTCTTGTATGGACACTTGACACTGGACTTGACGCACGCACGCTATAGTAGAAATCAGACAACTCTAATCCGCTGATCTCAGCACATGCAAAAATGTACTGGGAACAGGAATCAGGTGATATTTGGCCAGAGAAATCCAGTTTAGAGGGCAGCTCAGAGCAAGAGAATTGCATGCTGGGTCGAGAATCGCTGGGGTGAGAAATGGTGTATTTGAACAATATTTGAGTCCCTGGTTACTCTTAGGCTGTTTCAAACCCAAAAGCACAGCTTCAGCACCTCTGTGTAAAATACTACATCACCCCTATGATCAGGGAACAGTTAGAAATGCAGGTAGAACCGCCATTTCATTGATGCTGTTTACACAAAATGCTGCCTTCAAATGCACTGGGAATTTGGGGAGCATCCCTTGTGTTCTGTGCTTGACTGTCCGTGTCTGCCTGTGATCGCAAAGCTGCAGGAGCTCATGATTGAATGATGCTACAGTAGAAAGAAGCATTTATACTACATCAAAGGATATGGTCACAGGCAGGGGCATTGCAAGGGAGGCGGGGCATGGCGAGGACAGCAAACACAATTACATTTTCGTTAGGAAATTTAGCATACTAGTTATTATCATAATTATTATTATTATTTTAGATGTGAGGGTAGATGATTTGGTTCTTAGACTCAGGTTGCTGATGGGCCCTTTGGAGAATTTGTTCAAGTAGGTGCTGCAGTTCAAGAAGCTGAATAAGCTGAGATAGTGAATATTAATTGTATTTCCAGCTGTGGGTAGAGGGGGGACACACCACAACTTAAATGAATGTAAAGCAAACTGATTCCCCTCCCCTCTTTTCCTTCTTTATTCCTTACTACTTGTGTGTTTACCCCAGATACTTGTTTTCTGCAATCCTCCCACTGGAACCCTGGATCAGGAGGAGGTGCAGCTTTCCTCTCACTGTCTGATCTTACTACTGAGAAGGGAGAATGGCCTGCGCCACTGTGCAAGTCTGCCAGCAGGTAGCAAAGTCCATATATAGCATAATTAATCTCCTGAAACTATATGAAAAGTATGCATTTGAAAGTAGCAAACCATGGGCAAATGCATAAAAATACTTCTAGTTGTCTAGAAACCGCAGGTAGATAATGTAGAAAAACATTTCTTTCTTATGAAAGTAACCTTGGCTGGTGGTCGTGTCATTTTAGCCCTGATCAGGGAGTTTGAGGCACAGAAGCTACTGGGTTGCGTCCACTCCAGGCTTAATGCTGTTGACGCAGTGGAGCCAAGCTGCTGTTTCCACATCGTGCCCTACAGTGACAGCCTGCCCAATGCATTTGGTAAGCACTGTCCAGTCAAAATCAGTGAAAATTCTAGTAGACGCTCCTCTCCCTGTTGCCTGGTCATGTTTCTCATCCCGTTTTCCTTTTCAGTTAAGTGTATGTGGGCCATCCCAGACCCTTCTGGTGTGGTCCTCTCCCGTCAAAAGTGTCAATCTAAGCCTGAGATGGAACAGGTGGTGATCTTTACCCTGTGTGGGAAGGATATGAGACAGGGACTGAGCCTCCTACACAGACTGCTGACAGGGGGACCGGAAGGTGGGTGAAGTTCACAAGTATTTCTCAGAACACAGCCTGTCCTGTGGTGTGGGAGGTGGTGGTAAAACAGAAGTGTAGCAACAGTTCAAACTAAACACAGCAAAGAACCCAGAAGCTTGACCATTGTGTGATGTCAGCTAAATGCAATGCATATAAGGAGATGATTTACGGAGTTGTGTGAAAATTTGCGGCTAAGATGTGATTCATAGTTACATTTTCACTGAGACCATTTTACTTGATTTTATTAGTGAGATAGTATTTAGTAAAAAACATATATGATTTTTTTTTTTTACCAAAACACGTGCCTCACCTGGCAGAGCATGTACCACAAAGGCTTAGTCCTTCGCATGGCCGACCCGGGTTCGAATCCGACCCCTGGTCCCTTGCTGCATGTCAACCCCTCTCTCTCTCCCCACCTTTCCTGTCTGCCTACTGTCCTATCAAATAAAGACAAAATGCCCCCAAAAAATAATCTAACTTACTAAATCTTGACTTACCTTGCCATCCCAGACTTGACTAATATATCAGGTGATGTAGGGCACGCTGGATACGAGCTGCTCGGCTTGAAGTGGCTGCCTGCGCTGACTCGAGCGCAGGCCCAAGAGCTGAGTCCGTACGAGGTGGGAGAGCGGCTGTGGCACGGCAGCCTGGTCAGCCTGATGTCCTCCCCGGCCCTCTGCTGTGCTCTCAGACGGGCGGATGCTTTCGCTTTGCTGTCGAAACTCCTACCACATGGTTACCCCGGCAACTTAAGCATCCTGATGTCACCCACCCCTGAAGTGGCCCTCCGACAAGCCTCCGTCTTCTTCAATGAGGGAGAGATGATTCCAGGTAAATTCAAAGAGCATTGCATAGAACACGCAACTCTCTCAAGAGATGCTCCAATTAGAATTGTTTGAGCCTAGCCTATATTAATCACCACTTTACATGAGGAAATTAATTTAGATGTATGAATATCATCTTCACTACAGAATGCTTCTGAACTTTTCCTGAAAAAAAGCATGTTTCTTTCTTTCACTTGGGAAGATATTTCTTGTTGGGCAATTGAAACTGAAGAATTTATACCGTAAATAGGTACTTTTGATTGATGTGTTACTAAAACTACAGCCGTCGATCCTGTGGGTGGAGCTTATATTTCAAGTCAGTGTAGTCATTGGAGACAATGTAGCCAGTGCAGTGCACTGCTCGGTGGCTAATAAAAGATTTAAATGGATCATGTTTTATGCTTTGTAAAAATAAATTCAAGTATCTGAATACATTAATCCCATCGTTCTCTCCTCTGCAGATCATAGTGCGCGCCCATTGCTGAAATCCCTGCCAAGAACCTGCAACACAACTGGTGTGTATTGCCGATCACAAGGGTCACAAGGATCACAATCCTTCATGGAAAGTCATTTGAACAGCTGTCATATTAGACTTGTTTAATATTGATTCCAGTAGCAAATGAATTTCAACGCATTGCAGTTACACACCTAACTAGAGTAAGTATCCATCACTTAACCATTGTCCTTATATTGTAGATTCTCTGAGGGAGTCCCTATTGAGCTGCAAGGAGCAAGGTGAGTTCAGATGCTTCCGTTTGCACACAGATGCTTCTGTTTGCACACCATGGTTTACACACATACACGATTCTGGATAATAGCGCATATCCTGGCTAAATATCCCCATATAATATATGGGGATATTTAGCCATTATGTCCATTCCATAAAAATAAAAATAAAAAACATAACATACATATCGTGTATAAAAAAAGATGATTCTAACAGAAAACAAGAGCTGTTGGATTGCTTTTGATTACAGTGGCTACAGCTGGTTTTAACTTGTGAATGCTCAAAGGTCATGGGCAGGCCATCATTGCAGATATTTTTTCAGATGTGTAATTACATATTTTAAAGATTGGTTTGGTACTGATTTGAAACATAATAGTTGCGGGAAAATAGAGTGAATGGGCATATTTCAGGAGATAATCAAATTATGTTAGCTTTACACCATACTGTAAGATTTGGTGTAATTGTTTGGCTTTCAAAACATGGATTGGCTTAATCAACAAAAATACATTATTTTAGTAAAGGAGTTTGTTTTCCAGGGATATGAATTTGTAAATGCTACTGTAACTGTGAACTGCGCCAAGACATGAATGTAATTTAATATTTGAGGATCCTGAATACAGAGGTGTTGTCAGTTATCCTGCAGCAGAACCAATCAAACTTTGTGTTCAGATCCACAGACGCTGCTCACTCTGTGCCTGTTCAAGCCCAGAGTCTGGAATCATCCTCTGGCAAAAATACTAAGTCAAGTCCAGCTGAGTGGTTTCGCTTTGGTGGGCCTGCGTGTGCTGACTCTGGACAACACCACTGCTGCATCACTGGTCTCTACAGAAAACGTAATGTGTGAAAACATCTGTAGAAACGGAACAAATAGCTTTCCATTGATGCAATTGTAAGCTTTAGTAATCCAGATTTCCCCCCCTCTCCGTCTGTTGTGCAGGACCCCTCAGACTTTGAAGCCCATGTGCAGTATCTGTGCTCGGGCCCCTCCTTGGCGCTCTGCCTCCAGGGGGAGAATGCTGTGAAGAGACTGCTGGATGTGCTCGGACCTGAGGAGCAGGACCAGGCCTGTGCTGAGGACCAGTTTCTGTGGAGGGCCTGTTATGGTGCAAGTCATTCACACAGTGCCATCTACGGTCAGTGTCCTCAATCCCATACTGCTACACATTCAGTTCAGAGACCAATCATAATCTCAACAACAGAATGGCTTGCTATGTTTATCATATTATATTATGTCAGTAACCAATGTTGTAGGATCAGGATCATATGAGAGAGCAATTCAGGATGTGAAGAGGCTTTTCCCTGAGGGACTATGCTGCACTGAGACCAATACAATGAGACAAGAGCAGGTAGAGTATCTGTCATACAGGGCTGCAGATGATAACACTTCTTCAAACTATGTGTGTGCATGGCCTATATTTTCAATTCATGAAATACATTACATTTGTTTTTTGTTGTTGCTATATTTCAGATACTCAGTATGTGCTCAGACCCTTTAGCTTCTCTGGCACGTGAACAGAGCAACACACTGGCTCCAGCATCAATATCACCCCCAGTGGCATCAGGACTAAATGGAGGTTTGTACTATTTATCTTATTGGTTTTACTTTAATGAAAGTAATTTCATGACCTACTTTGAAATTAGACAAGGCCTGTCTGCGTACAACTACTTCTGAGAGTACAGAAACACACCTTTTCAATCAGAATTCTGCCCCTGCTTGTAGTAATCAGTTAACTGATCTCTTTGCTTCTCCTGGTTTTACTTGTGTATATTTACTTCCGTAGAGCAAACAGACAGTAGGCTATGTGTGTGTGTTGGTAAGCAACAATACCATTGAGAACCTTGTGAGCTGCACCAACAGCATGTTTGCGCCCCCGTGTTACCTCCGGCTTGGTCGGGCGTCCATACAGGCACAATTGGCTGTGTCTGTGGGTGGGAAGACGGATTAGGGGTATGTGTCCTGGTCAATGCACTAGCACCTCCTCTGGTCGATTGGGGCGCCTGTTCGGGGCGGAAGGGAACTGGTGGGAATAACGTGATCCTCCCACGTGTTAGGTCCTGCCGGTGAAGCTCCCCACTGTCAGGTGAAAAGAAGCGGCTGTGTCAGACTCAGAGGAAGCATGGTGCTAGTCTACGGCTCTCCCCAGATTGGCAGAGGGTGGAGCAGCGACCGGGGCAGCACGGGGAAATTGGCGAAGTACAATTAGGAGAACATGGCTATTATGTTGCTGTCTCTTTTTTTAACCCTGTCCACTTGCTGCTGTAGCACTGAAATTTCCCCTTGTGGGACGAATAAAGGATTATCTTATGTTATGGGGGGAAAAGAACCTTGTGAGCTGCATCACTGTTGTATCCATAATCACAGTGAAGCACATCCTCTTGGTACTCACTTGAAAATTTACAAATTAAACACTGCTCAATCTTTGATAAAGATTCAGCCTGGGGCAAAATGAGGCCTTTAAATTATTGACTAATTTACTGGCACATTGGCAAGGATTCTTCTGGACTAAATGTTGACATTTGTTATGACGCAGCTGCAGATGACCTTTGTAAAAGGCTGAAAAAACACCCTGGCTCTTTTGGTTGTTTGTTAGTAGCAGGGTCCTGCCAGACAACCTGCCTGCTGCTACCCTCAAATGTTCTTCAGCACAGCCAAGTGCCATCCCACCTGGACCTGCTGCAGCAGCTGCTGAGGTCAGACCGCCATCTGGTGGCAGGGAGGCTGAGTCTACTGGATGATGAGCAGAGGCAACATATCACAGAGACACTGGCAGTGCCATCAAAGAGAAATGGGAAGGTGAGCATTACACGTGTGAAACAGGTTGCTTACATTAAGTACACTCCATCTTCTTGCAGATACAGTAAATGCCTATGCATGCCTGGTCTGTTGTGTCCTTTTAAGATGGCTCCCCTTCACACGGGCCCGTGCCTCGTTGTTGCTCTACAAGGGGATGACATTGTGACCCGATTTGACTGGATCCTTCAATGGTAAGGAAACAAGCTAGTCAAGGAATGCATTAAGGCTATCTGTATATCTGTATGACAATTTTTCTTATGGCTTTACTTCTACACAACAGCATTTACATGCGGAGGTCAGACCTGAAAAAAGTGGGTGAAATGATCACCTACCCAAGCAGTGAGAAAGAGGTGATTATCTGAATGCATGATTACGTTTTTGTCTCAAGATCTATGTTTTGTTTTTAAAGGGGTTAAAACAAAATAGTCTCTTCAGCTACTATTTGAAATCCAAGCTTCTGCAATGTTGCTATAGGCTTTGTTGTATTGTTCAGTGTTTTTTCAGTTGGGGTATTAAATATTTATTTTGTTATTCATAAACAAGGCACCTTTGACCTATTTCGTTTTGTCCACTCCTCCAGGCCATGCAGCTGATATGCTACCTATTTGATGTCTTGTCTCCTGAGAGCCATCATGCCATTGTGCCGCAGGAATCAAACTTGCAACCTTCTTAATACATATTGCATTATGTTCACATTGTTTCTGTTCTTCAAGGCACTAATCCAAATGTTTTTTTTAATGAAACAAAAGGCTAATACTCTGTAGAGAGTCTTACCCATTTGCTTTTCTCCGGTGTCTGCTTGACTTTAAAAGAGCATGCAATATTAGCTTGTGTTTGAGACAAAATGACTCCACACATTTCAGATGAAAAATTATTTTAATTCGCAAGATGATAAAAAATAATTTTGTGATTTCTGTAAACCATTGCATAACTGTAGTGTGACATTTTAATAAGTGTTAACAAACTAGTAATACACTACAGCACATTATGCAGTACACAATTCTTAATGTAGGAAAAAATTGAAATCTAGGATTCTAAGAGACTTGCAGCTAGTTTTGTGTTCGTAACAAAAAATATCAATATACCAACTGAATATTTTCTACAATTACCAGGAGATAATGTCCTACATATCCATACAGCTCATCACAAAATAAGGGACAGGTTTATTTATAAATAAATGTCTAAATCCACTGACATCAAGGTAAATAAATCTGTGAAATGCAGTTTCCTCAAATTTAACACGTTCTCAATTAAATCATTATATTATCCTGAGAAAAATACATTTCCTTCCTTACCCATTCCTCATTATGCTGATGCATACAGAAACTTGAAAACTTGCATGTTTTAGTTCTTGTAAATTTTATTGAATAGCAATTCACAACTAGATGCTACATCATAATGAATTAAACTCTCCATAATATTCCAGTGACCTATTCATTGAATATCTAATTTAGAACAATACATTCAATATTTCAGGGCTTCAATGTTAAAATAACATTTCTACTGAAATTATCTACGGTATATGGAACTGGTTCCACATTCAGATTATTTTATTTATTTTTTTGACAACACTTGTTGTACTTGTATTTTTACTAAATTTGAACAGCTCCATACATCATACTCATACATGTACAAGATTGCATAAATCTTCAGGCTCCATTTCATAATATTAAAAACAAAAGACAACACAACAACTAACAATAATGCAAAATAGATTAAACTATTTGAATGCAGAGCATAATGATACATGTATTACAGTTCATTTACAAGAGTCTCCCTATTTGGTGCTTTTCTTTACAAATAATTGATTTTTTTGGTGCCAATAAATGACTAATTGAGATCAGAAGAAATTGTTTAGTCAATGGTAGGTATTGCTTTTTTTCTTTTTTAATTGAATGGCAAATACAGACTGAGATAGCAGATGATCAATTATAAACGTTGCTTCATCCACCTGCATGTCCTTACTCCTTCAGCTCAAGTGGCCTGAATGTGGAGGCAATGACATTTCTATAACACTTCATGGTCCACAAAAATATTCTAAGGCACTGGAATTTTGATTCTAATTAGGTATTCGTCATATTTTGTAATTTGTAGACTGGAAGAGTAAACAGTCTGGGAGGAATATTCCCTTGATACCAACCAGAATGGTGTAATTTAATCATAAAGGCACAGATGTACTTGAAAGTTTAATTGGTCCATTATAGATAGATTTAACAAATGTAACAAAGTGTAAGCTACGCTTACCAGGTGGAAGTCCATCTGATTACTCATTAGAAAAGTTAGGGCCACTAGAGATGTGAGGGCCAACAACAAACTACCTTAACAAACAACTCAATTTCAATTATGTCTGTATCTGCCATTGATGCTCGTCACAATCATTTGTCCCTTGTAATTTTACATAAAACAAAGTAATTTTGACTATGACTAAGAAATTGAAATTTCATCATAAAGTAAAACCATTGAGCAAACAGTCAAATGAAAAGAAAGCACCTTACAGTCATTGTAGGCCTATCTTGACAGCATATAGTGCACAACCATCAATATTCCAAAATGATTGAAATTATGTAGTTAAACAAAATCAACAAGAAGAAAAAACAACTTCGGAATAGTACTATAGTGAAGTTTATATGGCCACTTCAGAAACAAAAATGTCATTCATCTCTAACTCCTTCACTGTCGACAACACTCATTTCAACTGACACCGAATCCTTGTTTACGGCCAGCCTGTGCGAGCCAATATTGCACAAACCTGAAATAAACATGAATGTATACTTAACACAAAATCAAATATACAAATACACATTTAGTAAGGATTCAACCCATGCATTTTTGATCATTTGTGTATCAACTCACTACAGCTAACTTGTAAGTTAGAAAAAAAGAAGATGCCATTAATTATTGTTAATGAACATGTTTATCTATTTAAGGTACTAGGTGGTTTTTGTCAAATTAGGTGTCTTAACTGATGAAATAATACAAATGAATTATGAAATGTACCGGCAATACAAAGGAAATAACAACAGTACAGGTCTTTGGTAAAACTGCAAAATGGGCTTTAAGTCCATTAATGTTGTAAGCAAAAGCCATTGGCATAGTTCTGTCATTTACTCACTAAGAGAATATCCACCCTGAAACAGAATTCAAGTCATACATGATACAAGACATTTCTTTGAAGTCAAGACACAAAACAAAGAGCTGCTCCATTGACAATCAATTTCAGATGCAATTTGTGGATTCACAATGTTTGTCTGATCTTGTACATTCCAAATAAGCTCACCCATTTACTGTCAATGCAGCAACTCTTGATTGTGTCTCTTGATGTCATCCTTGGCTCTCTGTCTTGGCATTTCTAGACTTTGGACAAGAAGTAATGCTGTTTGCAAATCTACACTGATCTGCCCAAAATCTTAATAATACTTATAGTGTGAATTCTGCTGAAGGGTAAATTTTCCCTTTTAGAATACATACAGTATTTGGACAGTTACTAGACCACTTTGGTTCATTTTTGAATTTCACACTAGACATAATGAATTTAGTTGGCTTCACAGGCAAACTCAAATAGACCAAAAGACCCTGTGATATTATCAGTAAAGAGGAAATTATTCAGCTGTGCCACACTGCAATTCAGTGGATGGGCGGTGGGGGGGATAAATGCAAAACACATTTACCTTCAACCAATTGAAAAGAAATTGGGACATTCTACAGTACAGGTCTGTGACATCATTCTAAGTGATTTACAAAAGTACCAAAATTTGACTTAAACAGATTTAGAAAATAATTCAATCAAACAAGGTTTAGTCGAGTTAGATGCAGAAGACTGATTATTTCATGGTTTCTGAAATCTGAGCTGTGTATGCACAACAACATTCAAACATCTACATGTTTAACAAGAAACTAGATTAATACCTTTTCCAGTAGCAGCAAAGCTCGCAGAAGTGAAGTTAATAAGCCTTTAGTACAGTAAAAACAAGTCAATATGTTCTGGCAGTGTGACAGTGCGAACTGATTTTTTTTTTTTTTTTTTGCTGGTTAACATATCGCATAATATGACATGCAATACCAGAAGTGTTTAGCCTGCCTTTTATGCCATAAGATAAACACGAAGAAGCTAAATACCATAATCTTTCTTGAAGATATTGTTTTCCTCTGAGTTGCTTAATTGCCATTTATGTGAATGTAAACAATGCATTTTCCCATATTTGTAAGTAGCAAAAGGTGTACCTGGAGATACGTGGTTTTCTATTGAACTTAGAACAATAATTAAAAGAAAAATAATTTTGTTTTACACAGTAGAAGGTCATTTCAATTAGATTAACCTATGCACAATACACTGTCGTAATTGAAAACCCAACTTACATGTTAACCACAGAATCCTTCATTCATTGTAGGATTATGTATGATGATAAAACTAAATTACTGAACTTTGTTGCTATCCAAAACCATAAGAGTGAATACTATGTTTGCATACTCCAAAAGTTAAACTGAAAAACTTAATTTTAAAGACTGAAGCTGCACCAAAAGAGCACCACTGCCAAGAAATGGTGGAGGGATTAATTCTGAAGGATGAAGTCAGGACATAGGCGCTGACAAAATTTGTTTTCATGTAATTATGATCTGTAGAAATACTTTAAATGGGATTGGGCCAAAATACACTATGGCATATATACAGTATATATATTTATATATACAGTATACACACATACAGTATGTGAACGCTTCTGCAAACTTAAATTCGACAGTCGACACATTTAGCAGACAATTGTGCACAAGCTGTAACTACTTGTGTTTGCTCTGACAGTCCTACACATAGCTTTTCATCTAAGGCAAGGCACTTGAGAGTGAGAGGCCGATATGTTCTAGACAAGGTCAAGAGGCTAGATTCCTACAAAGTTCACCATTTCAGGCATTAGCAAATACAATACATGCTCCTCTAACGGCTAGGCTATATAAATCTCTAAACAACAAAACTAACTGATTGAATAACTGCCTTAACATTTAGCATGTGCCTTACTGATATTACAGCTGCTGGTTTTATGCCTAAAATGCATTTTAAATTTGCACTTATTTGATTGAAATTTTATAAATTTAACTATGAAAGTAGAAACTATGAAGTACTTTTCTATGAAAGCTAACTAATATATAGAACCATACCATGGATTTAACAATAGGAAACATTAACTATTCAAATTATGTTTCACAGTACACACAAAAGCTTCAGACATTAGCTTATATAGAAAACCAAAGTATAAATCTAAAAAAAAGAGAAAAAAAAACTACAAAGCAGCTTAAAGCAAATTTCTATATACCCTTTAACAAAGTCCCAGGTCAACAAAGTGCTTTAATAAGAAATCAAATTTCTTCAGAAAATTGGTCATAACTGATGTTTGACTGGTTGGTTAAAAGAATTAAGCATGATATTTGGGGTTTAAAAATAATGAGCTTTAGTTAAAGAGGAATAGTGCAAAATTTCCGCATTTGTGTATTGATTTATTTTTATATAATTTCCTAGGTTAGTTTGGTGTGTATTATTGACCTTTCACTACTGAGGTACAGATGCATGTCTGGTTGAGCACTAGAGGTCTTTTGGAAGTGAGTATTTGGACAAGCATTCTACACATTTGCATGTTCAGTTTCTCCTGGAAATGGATCAGCTCAGTCACAATTTGGCTGCTTGGATCTCTGGTTTTTAGCATTGAATATTTGTTCACAAATACTAATTGAACAGTCATAGGCTATATGGATAATGTGTGGTTTACAAGTATTCCCCTTTAAATAAAGAACAATCACCTTTGAGTTTTGCCCATTTTATGTTTCACATCGCCACCGGACTAGTTTGTGATGAATTTGATAATTTACTGGCAGTACTTTTTGAAGATTATACAGCGACTTCCATGCACATTCCATGCAGGTCCCACATTTTGAATGTTTGGCATCGCCTGTGGTGCTAAACTAAAAAGTCAGGGACAGCTACAGAACAGCACCCCTGGATATTTTAATAAGGTAAAAAAAAAAAAAGCTTGATTTCTTTGACATCCTTTTCCACTCCCAAACTAACTGAGCAAATGATACAAAGACCGAGAGTATGTGAGATAAAGATGCGTTTTAAATATTACAAATATTTTAAAACTATAAAAATGCAGCAAAAATAATCTCTGTTTTCAGCAACGGTGGATTATGAAAGTTAAAGATAATTCTTTCCATCTCCAAATATGCTGATGTGTGATGCGATAGATTTACACGCGCGCGTGTGCACACACACATACGCATGCGTGTGCGCAGCTGCATCTATGTGCTAAACATTTCTGTGTGAAGCAAGTACAAGGGGGTTTAAGTTTGGACTGAAATGCCTTTAAGGCTTTATCAAAAACAAATTCAGATCAGTTATTTCTATAATTGTGCATTCAGCTGTGTTAACAAAACAAAATTTAAATAAAATACAATGTCATCGCTGTAACACTAAAGATTGGAAGATTTTTCTTTTCCTGATCCCCCCCATTTTCTCCCCAATTGTACTTGGCCAATTTCCCCCCCTGCTGCCCTATTGGCTGCCCTGGTCGCTGCTCCACCCTCTGCCGATCTGGGGAGAGCCGAGACTAGCACCATGCTTCCTCTGACACATGCGCAGTTGCCAGCCGCTTCTTTTCACCCGACAGGGGGAGCTTCACTGGCTGGATGTAGCATGTGGGAGGATCACACTATTCCCACTAGTTCCCTTCCGTTCCGACCAGGCGCCCCGACCGACCAGAGGAGGCACTAGTGCACCCCCCCCCCCCCCCCAATCCGGCTTCCCACCCTCAGGCACAGCCAATCCTGCCTGTATGGCCACCCGACAAAGCCGGAGGTAACACGGGGGTGCGAACCTGCGACCCTCGTGTTGGTAGGCAGGGAATCTACTGCTATAGTACTCGGATGCCCCAAGACTGGAAGATTTGTATCTAAAATACACGATTTACAATTTTACATGTACTGCAAGAGAAACTTGTCAGGCTGGCAATGCATGTTTGCATTTCGTTGAGTGTCTGAATCATAATGAAGATTTGAGATACAATTGAGAATATGAGGTCGATCAAAAGAGCACTGCAAGGTGACATGATGTTCATCATGATGTTCATTCGTTAAAATGAGCAAAAACTATGATTGAATCCCCTTTGACACAATACAATTCATAATAGTGCTTGTTTTACCAGTCAAACATCATTTATTTAACTCTAAATTATTAATTCAATCACTATATGAAACACAAATTGCTATTAGGAAAACGTAGCATAAATGTATTAGTAGTTTCCAAAGGGCTAATTCTTTAAATAGTACCTTGAATAATTTGTACATCACCACTTCAATATTTTTGTTCTACAGTAGGGACATTCTGTTTTACTAGGTGCACAGTTCTCACATAGAACATAATGTTGGCAAGGCTGCAGAACAATGCAACGATCATGCTTTTGGCAAACTATACATTTCTTTGACTGAAGCTGATATATTACCTGTAGGGGGCAGAAGAGAATGAGTATCAGCTGCAACTTAGGAAAACAGAGTTCATGCAGACTTTTCAAATGAGCATGCTAGAGTGGTAGCCTGATAAACGGTTTTAATTATGCAGATGCTACAAATGAAATGCTATGTGTGATCTAGTCTTTCTTACCCCGTCGATAAGGTCAAGGTCATTACGCAGGTGACTCTGGATGGAGTGGAGCTTAGACAGGGGGAGCTGGTCCAGCTCTCCGTAGCTGCGTAATAGGGGTGTTCCAGGGGTGCGGCAAAGCACATCAAAGTCCCCTTGGAGCTCTTTCAGCTTGCGTTCCGTCTCCTCCCACTTCTGTTCTGCCAATTGCCGTTCGGCCTCAGCTGATTTTGCTTGTTCCTTTGCTTGGCGAGCATCTTTCTGGCAAGCTTCACAAGCCTGGAACAAAGTGGAATCCGGCGATGTAAAAAAAAACACTTGCGACCGTTGAAAATGAAAAGATATTGTGTTACACTGGGACAGACACGTAATGTTGTGTGAAATGAAGAGGATACTGACTTGTTTGACCTGGTGCCAGGCCTCCTCCCACTGTTTGATCTTTCTCTTGGCCTCGTCCAGCTCTCGAAACAGACGGGCCATATCAGCACTGCTGGCTGTTGATGTTACGCCGCTGAACACTGGAGATGGACTGGGGGAAAAGCTGCCACTTACAAAGTCCCATATGCTGCTCGCTCCTCCGTTCAAGCCTAGGTAGATGATGCAAGAAGATCACAAGACCAAGCACACAGAGTTAGTAGTGGCTCTATGCAGAAATGGTAAGGATACTTTTTAGAACAAGTTCAGATTGTCACAAGTCTGTCGAATGATAAACTGAAACTTATTTTAATCCATAGTTTTGAGAAACTGGGTACAGCCTCCTTTCAGTTTTATTTTCTCCTCAATTTATTCATTGGGAAATGCACTATATACATATACGGTATACATACATATATATATATATATATATATATATACTGTATATATATATATATATATATATATATATATATATATATATATATATATATATATATATAAGCAATATAGCATGAGAGCCAGTGTGTTGTGGCAAATATATCCCGCTGATCAGTTGTTATCCCACGAGGACGCAGGCCGAGTGGGATAACTGCTGAGCAGCGGGATATATGCCACAACACACGCTATTTTATAAAACGGTTTCCAAGTATGATAATATAAATATAATAATAATACTATAAGTCCGACTGGCATGGTATTCTGATAGAGTCAGTTGAAACACTACTGTAAGGCGGGACCTCTAGCAAGAAGATAGACGTGCGGGTGATTTGATTGGATCGTTCTGGAGACTGAAGTTGACATTGGCCAATCCTGGCGCTTGCTGAGAAGCGGAGAGCTTTTTGCAAAGCCCGACACCAGAGCCGTATGCAGACACCAACTAACGTTACGTCTTATTTAGAAATGCGGGGTTAAGAGTGAGGGCGCGCGAGAGAGGGGTTAAGACATTAGCCCGCGTCTATTCTTGTACAAAACATAATTTTCTGCGAAGTATTAGTAAAGTTATAAGCGAAGATCGATTCACAAGGATCTGACAGCTGTCTCCGCCATTTGTTTTTTCTACACTGTCATTTGAGGTAACCAAAGCCTTTTAGTAAGAGTTGCCATGGCAACTCAATAACCCATGGCCATGGGTTATTGGAGTGGGTTATTGGATTTATACAATGGCTGTGAACCAATCAGATTGCTTGATTTGAGAGTGCCGTTTTATAAATATATATATATATACAGTATATACATACATATATATATATATATATAGATGTACATACACACACATTATTTAGATATTCTTATCTACGCTGTCATCTACCTGTCCAACCGCGCCTACGCCCACCTTGACAACCCGGCTAGCACTGTGAGAGTCACGTTCTTCGACTTCTCCAGTGCTTTCAACACCATCAGGCCGGCTCTACTGGATGAGAAGATGACAGCGATGCGGGTGGAAGCCCCCCTGGTGTCCTGGATTGTGGACTACCTGTCTGGCAGACCACAGTATGTGCGCTTGCAAAACTGTGTGTCAGACAGAGTGGTCAGCAATAGGAGAGCACCACAGGGGACGGTCTTCTCTCCCTTCTTCTTCACCATCTACACCACAGACTTCACCTACCACACAGAGTCTTGCCACCTTCAGAAGTTCTCTGACGACTCTGCGATAGTTGGATGTATCAAAGATGGCGATGAAGAAGAGTATCGGGCTGTGGTGGCTAACTTTGTCACATGGTGTGAGCAAAACCACCTGCAGCTCAACATGACAAAGACAAAGGAGCTGGTGGTGGACCTGAGGAGGGTCAAGGCACCGGTGACCCCTGTTTCAATCCACGGGGTCAGTGTGGACATAGTGGAGGAGTACAAGTACCTTGGAGTGTACATTGACAATAAACTGGACTGGGCTAAGAACTCTGATGCACTCTACAAGAAGGGGCAAAGCCGTCTCTACTTCCTGAGACGGCTGAGGTCTTTCAACGTCTGCCGGACCATGCTGAGGATGTTCTAAGAGTCGGTGGTGGCCAGTGCCTTCCTGTATGCTATAGTGTGCTGGGGCAGCAGGCTGAAGGCAGCGGACGCCAACAGACTCAACAACAAACTGATCCGTAAGGCCAGGGACATTGTGGGGCTGGAGCTGGGCTCTCTGACAGCGGTGTCAGAGAAGAGAACGCTGACCAGGCTACGCTCCATCATGAACAATGACTCTCACCCACTCCACGGCGTGCTGGTCAAACACAGGAGCACGTTCAGTGAGAGGCTGATCCCACCCAGATGCAACACAGAGAGGCACAGGAAATCATTCCTGCCTGTGGCCATTGGACTCTTTAACGCCTCACTAAGAAGAGCACCTCGGAGACACTCAGTCTCCCTGAGACTGAGTCAGCCGATAGGTTAACTGTGCCTTAGCTACGCCACATGCAATGTGCAAGTTGATTTAGTATAATTCCAGTGTGCAATAACTGCAATTTGACACGTACTGTACATTCTACTTTATTCTATTTTATTTTATTTTACTCTATTGCATTTTACTGCATTTTATTTTATTGTATTGACTGTTTTACGTTTAGGGAGATACTGTGTGATACTGTGTTATGTTATGTTGTGTTATTTGGATATTTCATGCCTGAGTGCGAGCAGCTGTAACTTGTCCCAATTTCCCCCCGGGGATCATTAAAGTCTTTCTGATTCTGATTATTGAGATATTTCCGAGTAGTTTTTTTTTTTCCAAATCTACTTTAATGCTTTCCAGTTCACTTGAAGCTAAATGTCTGATGCTGTCAACTTACCCAGAGAGTTCTGGGAAGAGGAATTAGCTGTTCCCAGGAGGCCGTGCTCTTGCTTGGCTAACAGGGCTGAAGGTTGATTTGGCTGCGAGACCATCGCAGACAGCAGGGACTGGGACAGGGAGCTGAGAGGGGAGGTGGAGAGCGACGAGGAGGAATTCAATGAGGAGGATCTTGCAAGGGAGCCAGGGATGTTAACCGGGGCAGATCCAGCTAGCACCCTTTGACCTACAAGCAGAAAGGAAAGTGTTGTTACTCTTTTTATAATATAAACATTGGTTAGGCTACTTCTGAAAAAGTCAAACAAGCAATTGTACAACCTAGGTGTCCTTACTTGCCAATCCTACGCTGTTGTCTTGCTCCTCTAACTCCTTATCAAGAGATGCAACATTAATGTCACTAAAGTTCAGGTCAAGAGCAGATCCTGTGAAGACAACAAAACATTGGACTGAGATTTGACAACAGAATACAGAACGGTGGATGTCAGGGTTCAACACATCAAAGTTGACCCCATTTAGTGGCCTTTGTGTCCACTCACCTATAACAGACTCCACTGTATTGCTCCCTGGATAGAAAGGGGTGGCTTTTGCATTCATTGTTGATAAGGTGGTGGGTGAGGAACTATCTGAGCCAATACTAGAGGCCAAGCTGGATGTTATACTGGAGGTAATGCTTGATGCCAGAGGGTTCACCAGAGAGAATATAGTATTTTGAGTCTAAAAGGGAAGAACACAAAGCTGTTACTGTTAGTTTTCTCAATTACAGTTTGAGTCAACTAGGAAGACATCTGAGGCCCTTTACCAGTCATAAAATATGAGTCAAGACAGACAGGTCAGCTATTAACAGCCATCAACATATAAACAATCTATGACCTGGCTAGTGCGTATGGCAAATCTCCCTCATAGCTTGGTCAAGAAGTGCAGCGTCTGTGTGATATTGCAATATTGACCGTCTATAGACACACGAAGTAACCTATATCAACACAAACCTGTTTGTCTTGGTCCATCAATTTCTGATCCATCAGCCCCTTATTCTTGATCTGAAAGCAATTTAATAACACAAAACAGTACATTTCAATGACAAAAATCTCAGGCACTTGAAATTAATCTAAATACAGATTAACCTTTATCTACTAAAGTAATGTTTACACTATATTTAGCCAGGGCTAACAGCCTTTTAGGAACCCTTTTACATGTACACATTCCAAATAGGGAGAATTCAGTCCAGAGCTGGCTAATCCGCTCTGGGTTCATCACCACATGAGTGGTCCTTCACTGGACCACCTGGAAGAGGCTGGACAGTAGCTCAATTAACATTAGGGCAATTCTTAATGTAGAGCTAATGACCGCCTTGGCCAAATGTGCAGTATGAAAATCACTTAGTAGTCTGACCCCAAGATTGTACCTCTCAGAATGTATAAAAATACAAATATTATCATAAATATCACTCCAGAAATACACACCAAATGAGAAATATTAGGAAGTTCAAAGGCAAAAGCAGCCCCCCCAGGCATGATACACTCAATACCGTTTAGCCCTGGCATATTTGTTGAAGAACCCACTTCAAATGTATTATCGAGTGCCACCTCAAACATCTCTCCAATTTCATTATGAATCAGAGGCATGTGCTGTTGGTGGGGAAAAAAGCTACATCTGCACTATTTGTGAATATTCTACTGAAATGTGTTTTGTTGAGCAGCGAGGAAAATACTAACAAATAGCCTAACAACTATGGCCCGGAATTAGAAAAACAAGGCTTTAGCATGAAGTTTCTGTCATGAAATGGAAAACAATAAGACTAATAATGACAAATAATGAAACAATGAGTCAAAATGAATGAGCAGGATACAGTGAGTGCCAAGCCCTTCAGTCTGTGTACCTGATCCTCACGTTCAAAGCCCGGAGCTTTAGGATAGTTAGACGTCAGAGATGAGACACCGGATGTGGCCGACTCTGAACATAAACTACCATTAGTTAAGGATTTGGTCTTGCTGATGGTTCCCACTGGGGATAACAAAGTGTTGCTTCCTGAGCTTGGTGTTACAGTTGGGCTATTAGAACATGAGACCTGAGGAAGAGAAGTGCACATGATCTTAATAAAAATGATGATGATCAAAAATAAGTAAATAAAATAAATCCATAATTCTGAGTAGAGTACGAAAAGTGAGGACTGCTAGAATGATATATATTGATATCTACATCAGATTGGAAAATAATTAAATAATAATAATAATAAACACCGGACTGATCGTTTAAGCATCCTCTTCACTTTTCCACTCTCTCTTTGAGACACAAGCTGCCTCTGTTGTCTAAAAACTAACTCAGTGATGAAATGTAAAGCAGCAAAAAAAGTAGTAATAATGACACATCGAGATGTGAAAAAGGAAATAGGGAAAATGACTAAATGTGAAATAAGGTCGACAGATAAATGGCTGGCTTGCATCCTACTGAGGGATTTCAGGGAAGAAATTCTGTTGAATTGACACTTAGGTTAGTTACTCTACAAAAGTAGACATTTCTTGAGCTTGACAAGTCAAAAGTCAACAAAGATTTTGACAAATTCTTGGACAATGTCATACTCTTGCAAGCAAGCAAACACACTAAAAGCCAGTTTTGATATCAGACAGAGGATAGATGTACTGTATCAACAGAGGTCTGAAAACATACACTTCCTACTTGGCCGTTGCTACTGGTTGCGCTGGTCGTGGAGTTCCCTCCACTGTTCCACTCACTGACTGGACACTCTGAATAGTGCTGGGAGCCCAGCTGGGACTGTGAGCCTGACTGTATCGCTGTCAGCAATGAGCTCATGGTCTCTTCTGTAGAGGGAATTCCTGAAAGGATTCAAACAAACATTCACATGCTCCATAAACAAGTAGCACATTAGATGACTATTTTAGACAGTACTTGGTATTGACGGATCATTAGATGACTATTTTAGACAGCACTTGACTTGACAGATTGCCACTTACTTTCTACATGTGCAAATGCACAAAACGGTCCTCTGGGGCAGAATCCAGTTTGCCTCATGTCATTGCATTTGGTAGATTTGTAGATCTTAAAAAAGAAGAAGAAGAATGAATCACAAGCAATCAGATACAGAGTTGGCAATTCTTCTAGTCTTATAGCTAGTTTACACTACAAGATATTTTCCCAGATTTTACACAGGATTTCCCGTTGGGCACAGTCTGTTTTTGTATACACTAGTCTGCAGTTGTTGTGCCAGTCGGCATCCAAATCTGTTAGTGTATGATGGGTACAGATTTCTAATCGTCAAAGTGTAAACTGCCTCTAAACTATCTCATCTATAGTGGCCACCATTGTTGTTATTACTCCTTGGCGCACTTGACAACAGGAAACAGCTTGACAACGGCATTAGTCCCGCCTGCTGTTTATTGACACTGACTGGCTAATGGTTATTCCCCCTTGGCGCTGACTGGCTTATGGTTTTTTCACCTGAGGAAATGGCTGTTGCATGTCACAATGCAAGACCAGAAGCAGCCAAAAGGATTCAAAGGTCTGGACCCAGGCAATGCTAGCCTGGCAGTGAACAACTTCAGGGGAAGGGAGATCAGTCTACCTGAGCCATTCCCAACCTCTAGGCCGGGGCCCACTGGTGGGCCGCATAGGTATTGCAAGTGGGCCTGCCAAATAATTTGCAAAGTAATTTATTACAATCTTCTTCTTTTTTTATTATTATTATGTATGAGAATGTGTTTCTCTATTGTTGAATGATACCGTTATTTAATGCGTAATCAATTATTAGTTAATTAGCCTATTACAGACAGCCCCTCACTTTTAGATTCTGGTTTCTGTGTGGTGCTGATGGACAGCTCCTTTCATCGTTAAAATAAAAAGTGCTCTAAGAACACATTATTTGGGCTCTGTACTGTTTATGGTCGGATGTGGGCCGCAAGCATTTTTGAGATTTTCAAGTGGGCCTTGGAAACTGTTGGTCTACCTTAGCCTGGGTAAACCCAGCCTCCACATGACCTCTATCTATGTGCTATCAGTCACAAGTCTTGTGACTGATAGCACATACATAGATAGAGGTCACGTGGAGGCTGGGTTTACCCAGGCTAGGTCTACCTATCAAACAACTGAATGTGATTGTTTTGGGGCCTGGATTCAATCAATATGCTTCAATGATTTATATATGGTTAATATTTTGAAGTGAACCTTTTTGTTTGATACAGGGGGGATAATAAAATTAATACATTAATATTTGTACAATACATCCATAATACACTGAAATATTGAAAAACTGAAATCTGTGAAAGATTATTTGACCATATGACACCAACATGTAAAAAACAGTTCTGCTGTATATACCCAGTGTGTGTGTGTGTGTGTGTGTGTGTGGGAGGGGGAGAACCTGCTTCACTCACCTCTGGGTGAAACTGCTGTTCGGTGCGAGAGTGACAATACTGACAGCTGTCCCCGCTGTCACACTTGGAGGGCTCGCCCCACTCGTCCCCATGCTTCACATTAGGGCACGGTGTGGACCTGTGAGGCAGAGTCAGACTGTCTTCAGCACACTGCGGCTACACTTAGCACCACTTGTTATTTTCATTTAAATGGGGTCATGTCTCACCTGTACTTGAACTTTCGGGGGTTTCGTCTTCGGTCTCTACTGTTATGGTAGTGGGGGCAGGCGTACCCTTGTCTGCATAGTCTTGGGGGCTTAGTACACTGATCCGTTTTATAGTTGGCTAAAACAAAATTGGTATCTGCAAGGAATGCATCAAGTATTAATGCCACTTTTCCTTGCACCACTTTATAGGCAGGTGGATAATTACGGTTATTGTAAACTTGGTTTTCAATACATTTTCCTAGTCTTTTGCCATCGTGACAATTGAATGTGTTCAAAATGTACAATACACACTCAGAGGGGCCAACATCACCTCTAGCAGTTGAACCCAAAAAGCGATTTGAAGCATCCTTTCAACACAGCAACACACAACACTGCAATGGGACCTGCCTAGATCCAATCTCCAATTATCTATTGCCTGAAACTTCCACATTTTGCAGCATTAGATGTTATTTTATGTTTATGCTTTTTTTATATTATTATTCTGGGAAAAAGTGTATGAGCAAAACTAAAAAAGTATCAAATGGACTATTATCATAGCCATTTAAAGATTGGAACTGCAGTGTGAGTGTTACTGTGCTGTCACACTTTTTGGGGTCCAACTGTTGGAGCTGACTTTGGTCCTCTTGAGTGTGTTTTGGAGAGCAATGATCCCAGAGAACAAAAAGTTCAAGAGTGAAGTGATGAAATGTTTTATCATCAATCATCATGACATCAAAAACTAGGAAAATACAGCCCAGGTTGAAAAACAAACCAAAACACAGAATTATGCTTTAATTCCTGTTGTGGGGCCCTAAAGTATCCGTTTCTCACCCTGCCACCGGGGGTCTTCCGTCAGAGTCTTCTCTATCATAGCTTGGCTGGCCAAAACACCAGGCTGCAGATCAGGAATACCTTCCCCAGATCCCAACTGTCCGTTTTGGAGGGCCTCTTGTGCTTGGATCTCTCTGTGCACACAAGAATAGTTTAGTCTCATGCAAAATTCCTCCAAAAACAAAACAAACAGAAAAACAGTGATGAACGACTTTCGTGATCTAGAATACAGAGCTAGAGTCATCAGATAATATCTTTCGTGATCTAGAATACAGAGCTAGAGTCATCAGATAATATCTTTGGTTGGATTCCTTTGGATAGCAAGTCGGTTCATGAGAGCTCCAAAAACTCCTTTGAAAGAACCTGCAAGAACAAACGTTATTGATCCCTGAAGGAGAAATGTCTCTTTTCACTTGCACCACTCCACGGGGGAGGCGAGAGGGCAGGCAGGGTCATCTGTGACTCAGAGCAGAGCTGGAAGAGATTCACTGTCGTGCTCAAGGAAACGTCATACTTCATGCTCACTGTCACAGAGCCTTGAAGCTGCTCCTGCTTTATAAGGACAGACTCCCTAATTGGCTCCCCTATGATTGATTTGGCATGAAATTTGATGTGCATGCTCTAAAATAGCAGTGTGTTAACCTGGTTTTATGTATACAACTTTTGAGGCCATGACCAATTTCCCCAGGGGGACAATAAATTGTATTATTGTATTTGTATTGTATTGTCATTGCACAAACCATATGGTATTAAGCTTAACTGAAACTAATTACAACTATCAATAATACATTGTGAAATACAGAGACAATACTAAAGCAAATCTCTATGTGTAGAAGATACAGAGTCAGTCCATGAAGATCACTGCCTGACTGGTAAAATGATGGGGGGTGGGGAGAAACAAACAAACAAACAAACAAAAACACTAAGACACTCTCAGCAAACATTCAGCAAATTTCATAAGATGCAGCAGACAGATACCAAGATAAATGACGCCCCCTATTGGTCTATTTGAAGGAAAGATAACTTTTCATCTTGATGATAAGTGATCAGCTTGTTCACCAGCAGTTGTTCAACAGGTATTCTAGTCAGAGGAATCGAGGTGCACTCGACAGTCGACAAGGACATTTTACAGCATTTTTTATTCTAGTTAATTTGGGAGAAAATGTTTTGCGACTCCGACGAGGAGGCTGCAGGGCCATCATGAAAATTAATGAATTAAAAGCTCCAACATATTCTTGCCATTGAGCGCCACCCCATTAATCTGAATAGACATTCTGAGTAAGAATCACACACCAAATGATCTGAGAGCGGTAACGGCAGCCTTAGTAGCAATATTATATGTATTCTGTTTACATTGCATCTAAATTGGCTGAACTGTTCATGTTCCTGTGTGGCTTGTCCTGAGTGAAAAGTTTGGCAGCGAGAAGAGAGGCTAATATTTGCTTTGTATGTCACCTGATATCGTAGACGGGGGGTCGGAGATCATGTGGCCCATGAGCAAAAGCACAGTGTAGGCCATTCTTCACACAATGCCCTCGAGCATCTGTCTCATGGATACAAGTGCCAGTCTTGTAATAGCGTAGATGGTACTTGCGCTCTGTGTCACCAGTGGTCCGGTGTAAATAAGGACAGCTAAAGGGACAAAGACACAACAGAAACATTTATCAAAACAATTCTACAATAATAAAATTATTTGGCAAATGGCAATACAGTGCAACATCCTCCGTTATCCAAAACAAAAACAAAATCAAAATTAACCAAATGGCTGTAATGAACGAAATATGCAGAGAGAGAGAAAACATTATTTTATATTATTTGCATGAACCTGGCTGCTGCAAGTTAAAGAAAGCACTGTTGGCTTGGCTACACACCTTTTTGAATCATGTTTCATATTTTGTATTTTATATAATGTTTGTCTAGTCATTTCCATGTTTTTCAGTCATCTAAACATTGTATACTGATTCAAATAATGTCCATTCAGAGGGGTTAGTGGGTATTTCAGTGAGGTTCTACATAGATTATATGTTGATGGGTCAGAATAGGAGGACCATGGTGAAAAGGCTTTTTATAGATAAAGTCTCATATGTGTAATAGTGCTCAATGTGAAATGTGAAAGGTCATTGTTCAGTATAATTACGGGTGTAGGACTGTAATACCAAGTGTCATGACAAGTCTGAAACAGCCAAACAATGCATTATGAAGCAAACAATGCTTTTAAATAAAGAGGAAATTCTGATAGTTGCAAACATTTTCACTCATGAACAAGATTCTACTGTGAATTCAGTGGCAACACCTCAAGAAATGTATAGCTAATAAGCCTCTTGAATACATAAAAAATGCCCTTTGTTGAGTAGCAACAGTTGCTATAGCAACACCCGCTCATACGAAAATAGCTGCCATTGGCAGGGGAGGAACGGGAAGCGTTCCATTGGTTCATCCTCCATTTCAATTATAACAATAAGAGTATATGATGGAATATCTAATAGAAACAGATTGCTAAAAGGAAATAAAATATTTATAAATGACTGCAATTTTCACATCCGTTTAGGGATGAGACAACAGGGCACAAGTTCTAGTTCACATAATCAGTCTAGGCACACTTATGAAACAACATTAATTATTAAACGACAGCAAAGGCCAAAATATACTAGCAAAATAAAGAAACAAAAGTAATTTCAGTCATTTCAGGATGTTGGACCCTTAAGCCAGCAGGACAGCTTCACTGTGCCATGATGGACTGAAGTAGTCTGACCTCTGTTAAAGGGATGCAACCCCATCCTACATGTGAAATCGCTTCACCTGGGCCCTTACTAACCTAAACTTTCTTGGCGGTCATGTGGTTACAGACATATGAAAAGGTTAGTGGCAACAGTGGATGGTTTAAACCAGTGATACTCAACTTGCGGGCCGGGGCCAGATGCGGCCCACGATAGGGTGCAGAGTGGCCCCCCGACCATTTTCTAATTCACAATGAAAACTAATGTTAAATAAAGTTTGACTGAGCTCCAGGTAAATTGTCAAATACCGCCATCTGCTCGCCACTCAGCCACTTAACCAACTATCGTGAGTGCACAAAATTGTCAGACTAAACTCCAGCTGACACCCCCAAAAACCTACAATCCCCAACAGAAAAATGTATATTAATCTGTGTTTATTAAGTGGCCCCTAACCTCCTGTCATTTTACAAAAGTGGCCCTGGCAAAGCAAGTCGAGTATCCCTGAACTTTCAAGTGTAGTCATGCCAACCAGGAGGTGTAGCCATGACAACGAGGTATAATAATTATATTATACTCTCCAGCGTTTTACTAGAAACATTATAGACCACTACTGAGAATAATACCAACAGTCCAGTCCTACTCACCGCTGCTATAAAACAATTAGAGGAATGTATTAACACACAATCAAAGAGTAACTACTGTGTGTCAAACAGTGAACAACATGGCGAGTAAACACTTGCACATGTGTCTTGGAGAACTGATTTAAATGAATTCAGCACTGTTTCTTTGCTACTTCAATCTTCATGTCAAACACGTTTGCATTGCATTAGTATTCTGACAATCTAGTAATCTGACAGCAGCAGCATCAACAAACGGGCATGGTCAGGAAGCAGGAGGATATGGGTAATTGAAACCCGCACTTACTCGTCTCCATCTGGGCAAATGCCTGTAGTCTCGTCGTATTTCGTGCAATAAACATCGGGACTGTAGTTAAAAGTTCCGTCTCTTCTCCTGATCGGCCGTCTTCGCCGCTGGTTGAGAAAATGCCAATGGAAGCACGTAAAGGGTCTGTGCTGCGTGCACTTGTGCTGGAGGAACAACGGGCACTGCTCTGTCCTGAACTCCTTCAAGTAGCTGGAATAATGAGGGGAAACAAAAACGTAGCATTACATTAGGCACCAGCTTCGTATTATTACACTAAAGTTACCAGGTAAGTCGCGGGCAAAGACAAAAGTTTAGCGATATCGATGTTTCGTGTTGTACTGCTAGTGGTGTAGCCTACAAAATGCCTTGGGTCACCAACGTTGTCTGGCTATTACCAGAAAGAATACGCTTACATTTCTACGTAACACTGGTTGAATCAGCCAGAGCGTACGTCAACAAATGTGCGTAGCAAGAAGGAACTAGGCCGAGCTATTTACAAGCGGACTGGTTAGCGAGTTCCTGGCTAATCATTTAGCAAGGCAAGTTAACGGTATAATATTTAGTAAAATATCCAAAACAAGTATTCAACTATATGAAACAATTATAAATAATTCCAATGACGGCTAGATTGTCAATTTAAGCCTTCCGCACCACCATCATGATTGATATCGTTAGCGTGCAATCGCTATTGCTAATGTAGGTAGTCACAAAGCCAGGAAAAGCACCATGTTTTTATCGCAGAGAGAGAGGAGTTACGGAATGCACGAATTGCAAATGCACATAGCTGCATGTTCAAAATGAAAACATTCGGCAATAGACGATTTCGTTGTTTATTGCGAAAGCTTTACTCACGTATAGTGGGTTGGTTTCTCTGTTTGAGGAGAAGCATTGGCCGCCGTTTTCGAAACCGACGGCATTTTCAGTCAAAACAATGGAATGCGCATGCGCGTGTATCTGTTGCTCGCATGCACGTCTTCCACTTCCACGCCGTTCCACGCCACCGCACAGCAGCAACACGGTCACTACGGTGAAGAGTGGCAAGGGCGCCCCTGCTGGCTGGCTCTGTCACTTTGGTTAATTCCTGAGACAATCCACACATTAATTTTTCATATTGACAAATAATTAAGCAATACACCACGATATATTTTTGTTTTAATCGTCAGTAAGGTAGTACACTAAAACCCAATTGTGTTTTTAGCACCCCAGAACTATATAACCAATACAGGGCGATTATTATTATTATGGACATGGAGTTATATTAAAATAGCCTGGCTAAAGCAAAAACAATCCAATATTTCTGCTATATGATTGGAAGAGCTGAACACAGTATACAAAGTTAGACAGATGGCATGTAAGCCTATCTGCATTTTTATATTGTCTTCTATAAACATTATTTGTCTCCTCAACAACACTGATGAGTCATTTTACTTCAATGTTTACTAGTATACACACAGGGGATTTTTGAATGTTCAGGACTACAATTACACTACCAGCTCACATCTCTACTTGCAGTTGGAATTTTACACCACGAGCAGTGTTGCTAAGTGGACAATATTGAATTATCGTACCTGAGGGTCAAAATTATCGTTTTTGGAGGTAAATTATCATACGCGAGCTTCTTGCGTCTTCCGCCACTTATTATTTTATTTTTTTTTCCAAATGTATTTTTATTAGATTTGACTGAAAGCTGTACAGTACAGCATTACCTCTGCACTGCACCCCTCCCTCCCTGTGATGTAGAAACCAGAACAAAGCCTTATAGAGAGCCAAAGTCATGCCCACCCACGGTTTAGACATAGGCTACGCACCAAGAGATTCCATCCGCCATCCCTTTTCCCATCTACATTAATAAAATGCACATAAAAATGGTTTTACTTACTTGTTCAAAGCAAGCGACTCAACTATATTTTGAATCACGAGAGACCACAGAACATTTCACTCGGACCAAAACAATACGTTTCCCCCCACATTTTTTGTAAAATACCAAAAAAACATACGTTTTGATCTGAGTGAAATGCTCAATGGTCTCTGGTGATTCCAAACAGCCGAATCGCCTGGTTTGACCAAGCAAAACTCTATAAGCATTTTACAAAATGTAGACGGAAAAAACAAGGGCGGACCAAACCTCCCGTGCGTATGCCTAAAACGGAAGTTGTCATGACTTCGGCTCTCTACTCCTGAGCGGCAGCACCTGCTAACATGAACTATATGACAGGTCAGAACAGCAGCCTGAATAAGCCTCTGGCCCCCTGGAGGGTGGTGTTAGTCTAAAAGCCTCCTCTCCTCTACTGAGCTGTTCTTGTGTCTCTGTGTCCCTCCCTCCCCTCTGTCCTCCTATACGAAAAGAGTGTGTGATGGTCGTGTTGTCCGGCCGATGGGAGCATCGCCGCGGCGAGGCAAACGTCCTGGTTTGTTCGTCTCAGTCGTCGTCCACTGTGGGTGTGATGGTCACGCCCCTCCTGATCTGGCCCCAGCCAATCAGACGCCAGTGTTTCTCCACTCGGCGACTCAGAGCGATCTTCTCTCCCACCTCTGTGCAGACCGGGTTGGTGAGGACGATCTTGGCCTGATCGGCCTCGACGGCACTGACGCGGCCGCCCGTCGACAGCGAGCCGATGTTCACCATCAGCACTTCATTCTTTGACAGCTTCTGGACCTTGGCGGCCTTCTTGTCTCCCTCTGTGCGGACTCCCAGCAGCCTCCTAAGCAGGAAGTAGGAGATCATGAGCTCGGTGAAGATCTCCGGCAGTGCTCCCACGGCTCCCAGCACCTGACCCACCATACGATAAGCTCTGCACAGCGCCGGGTCGATCTTAGTGCCCACACCGATAAGGCCTCCGGGGGCAGCGTACTGCAGGTCGTTGTGCTCGGCGAACAGAGACACGATCTTGGAGAAGATGGGTTTGCACATCAGCTTTCCTTTGTGGTCCTTGGACACGATGCCTGGACGCACCTCCAGCTCCTGACCCACCTTCAGCACGCCCTTCAGGATGCTGCCTCCTGCCACTCCTCCTTTCAGGTCGTCCACTTCACAGCCAGGCTTGTTCACGTCAAATGATCGGATGATGATGAGCCTGGGCTCAGAGATGAAGTCTCTGATGGGCTCTGGGATCTTCTTGACGATGTACTCACACACCACCTCGATGTTGTATTTCAGCTGGGCCGAGATGGGAATGATGGGAGCGCCCTCTACCACCGTGCCCTGTACGAAGGCGAGGATCTGTTCGTACTGCTCTTTGGCCTGGCTCTCCTTCACCAGGTCGATCTTGTTCTGCAGGATCAGGATGTGCTTGAGCTTCATGATCTCGATGGCAGCCAGATGCTCCGACGTCTGGGGCTGAGGACACGACTCGTTACCCACAATTAGCAAGACGGCTGCGTCCATGACGGTGGCTCCGTTCAACATGGTGGCCATCAAAATGTCGTGACCGGGACAGTCCACAAATGACACGTGTCTGACCAGTTTGAAGTTGCCCTTGGTGCCAGGGATGTCTGTGGGGAACTCATCAGGAGTGCTGCTGCCACACGACCTGTAGAACTCCGGCCTGGGACAGCTGGGGTCGTCCAGCAGCTTGTACACCTTAGCGTTGGCATAGCCAAGCTTGATGGTAATGTTCCTCTCCAGCTCATTCTTGAACCTGACAGTGTGCACGCCAGAGATGGCCTTCACCACTGTGGACTTTCCATGGGCCACATGACCGATGGTTCCAATATTGATGGTGGCCTGTCTGCTGATGATCTCTGGAGAGAGCCAGTTCAGTGTAGAGACATCCAGAGTACTAAGATCTTGTTTAGACAGATGAGGCTGTCCAAGCGTTGTACCAGACTCGTCACCCGCCATCTTGAACGAAAAAGGGAATGGAGGAGGCCGCACGGATGATGTAATGATGATGATGATCTTATTGTAAATCACGCAGTTTATAAAATGAATAGAAGCTGCTGCGCTCTTAAGCAGACTGTTACACTCCCTGAGGTTAAATGTCTTCACTCAATGTCTTCCGCCACTTATGACATCATAATTGCTCGAGTGACATCACTGATGACACCACAATTGCTCGAGTGACATCACTGATGACATCACAATTGCTCATGTGACATCACTGATGTCATCACAATTCGGATTTATCACATCACTGATGATGTCACAAACAGACAGGCAAAATCGTGACTAACCACTGATTAAATATTATTATATAAAAGTGGGCTCTATTTGTCTGTCTATCTGTTTGTTTGTTTGTTTGTTTGTTTGTTTGTTTGTTTGTTTCAATTTTTGTCCCACATTGGATGCGGGTGACCTGACAGAGCTGGATTTTTTTCAGTGATGTTGTCATCAGTGATGATGTCATTTGGTCACTCGAGCAATTGTGATGTCATCAGTGAGTGATGTCATCAGTGATGCGAAGTTGGGCAAATGCCAATAGAGCAGGCAAGGCCACGCAGCAGCCAAGCTGCGGGCAAGCCTAGGAATTGACTAGTGGTTTTTTAAATCACAACACAACATTCAACTTTCCATTTTAAATGAGGTGCTTTTTACTTTTAAAGTACATTTTACAGATGTAAAGAAGGGAGTCCCGCACACCGTCCAAACTTGCAATTAGGAATTTATTCTGTGACGTTTCGGTCACCGACCTTTTTCAAACAAATGGTTACAGACATGATGAAGCCGCTTAAATAAGGAGTGGCTGTTCTGTTACAGCCAATCAGAACTCCACACGTGAAGACGGGCTTGCAGCTCTGTCACAAGACAATCATTTCTAAAAGACATAGACACTGAATTATATATAGAAAAATAATTAGGAAGTCTATGTTCATACATATTTGAATAGATAAACAATGGATAAACTAAACAATGGATAAAGTGAAGCTCATTTTAGGCACTAAATAGGGACAAATATCATAATAACTATTAAGATCTGACCAGACTGTCTCCAATTAGGTCTAAAGCAGCATGGTGCTTGCAGTAATAGGTTATAAAAGTTAAAGAATGCCTACCTCAGATAGCCTATATTTATAAATGAGCTTCACAATACTTTATCCATTGTTTAGTTTATCCTTTGTTTATCTATTCAAATATGTATGAACATAGACTTCCTAATTATTTTTCTATATATAATTCAGTGTCTATGTCTTTTAGAAATGATTGTCTTGTGACAGAGCTGCAAGCCCGTCTTCACGTGTGGAGTTCTGATTGGCTGTAACAGAACAGCCACTCCTTATTTAAGCGGCTTCATCATGTCTGTAACCATTTGTTTGAAAAGGGTCGGTGACCGAAATGTCACAGAATAAATTCCTAATTGCAAGTTTGGACGGTGTGCGGGACTCCCTTCTTTACAATTGATGGACAATTATGTTCCTGTCCGACGCACCTGCCCAAAAAAGAGATGAGCGGAGCTCTCCTTCTAAAGTACATTTTACACCAGTAAATACTTCCACTGACGTAAAGGAGCAGCAAAAATAATAATACTACTTCAGTAGGAAATTCCAGCACTACCACAGAACTACAATTATTTTGTCCTAGGTGACATGAATGCATGATTGGCTGTAAAGACATTGTGAGAAGAAGAAGAATGTATAAACAGACAGACATAGGATCCATATTAGTATATTGATTACAACTAAGTGTCACAAAATGATCAAACTATCATACATTATGGGAATTTGGGTATTATTGATCATACAGAGGGCGAAATTATCATACAAATATGATAATTATCGTACACCTGGCAACACTGACCACGAGTGTATTGATAGTGTTATAGTCAAGTGTACTGAGTGTGTCTGTTGCTTTATCGCCACCCTGTGGAGTTCCCAGGACAAAGAGGCAGGCAAAGTGCAGTGTTGACCTCCTCAATCAATGTATAAAAGGAAATGTCTTCTGGTTTGGGAAATGATATGGGATCTACTCATGTAACCTGCGTTGGGTATTTCTCTGCAGCTGGGAATCGAACTTGCAACCTCCGGCATGGGAGGTGGACACTAACGAGGAAGCTAAAACGCATGGCCTCTAGCATCTGTCACTAGAGCATCTCTTGAGGTCTCGGGGAGTGAGAATAACTCACTGTACAGCACTACCTGCTGGCCACTGTTACACTTGGTTAATGGCAGATATGTTTATTACTGTATGATAAAATCTCAAACTTCTGCAGCTATTTCTTTTTGATGGCCTACCAGAGGACACACATGTTACCCCTACGTACATCTCTGTTTTCTATCCATTTAAACTCCAATATTCATTCACCCCCCCCCCCCCCCCCAAAACAACAACAACAACAAAAACAAACGGGAACCAAATTAAAAGTGTTTTTGTGGATTTGAAAATGTGTGCTTATGTTTTTGGCCAAGTTAACAATCAAGTTTAATATTGTGATACATTCCATGTCCTTGATATCAAGAATCCATTGGCAATGTATTGATTTGCCGATTTGCCAATCTCAAGATTAAATTCCTGCTTTCTTGCAGGACGTTTTTCTTTCCTACTGTATATCTGGGAAGCTAATCTACTTTCAGCTCTTTTTTTCCCTGTAAGGGATTTTAATTTACAAATGCAATTATAAGTCCAATTCATTATTCAGCCCCTGCGGTCCACAGCGTGCACTGCCTTGGAATTATGCATAAGCCCTGGACTATAGTGGCAATTACTTTGACATGTCCCACCCCCACTCAGTGTACAGGTTGGCGTTGCTAATGTCCAGTGCTGCTCTTATGTAAGTTTGTTTGTACTCACCATTTTCATGCATGATGCAGCAATATTTTTGCTTGCACTGTTTCTGCATATTTTATATGCAGTTCTGACAGATTGCACTATTGTAAATACATAAAAAAAAATCAACCAGAATCCAAGTATTTTGTTCACATGATTTGTTATTTTTTGTGACCTTGAATAATTACCTTTCAAGCTAGAAACCAGCGAACAATAACTAATCTGTGATGTCATCAACAGGCAAAACCTGGACCTGCTCCACTGAAAAGGAAATTGTAAATGGAATTTGAGGAATATTTGGTTGAGCTTCGATGTCCAGATGTGCTGCATTGTCAGGTTAACAGGTATGAGCCTGAAAATAGCCCATGTGCTTCACAGAATAAACAGCCCTAGATCATATGAATCACTTAAAGATTAACTGTTTCTAATCTATTATTAAGTGCGACCAGCCTTTTGTAAATGTAAACAACAAGGGGAAAAGTTGCACCCTTTTCCTTTCTATGACGTCTGTTACCACAAACCTTTAACCTTACTCAGTAGCCGCAGCTGTACACACAGTCCACTGTCAACCTCTTCTCAGCGCCTTTGCGTGTGTGTCTACTACAGTATGCATGTGTGTGGCTGATCTTATGGGGTTAACCTTGGCGGTTCTTGGCTCCAAGCATCTAGGTGTTGTTTGTTTATATACCAATGAACATGACAGTCCTCATTGCATTATTGCGCGCCCGACTTCCTGTCTGGGTGCCCTCCGTTGCTTTACTCCAGTCACAATCGATGTGCTGTTTACACAAGAGCTGTTACGCACATGATTGTGAAAGACAAAAGTATGAACGGTAAAAACATGTGCAGTGCTTTCCTGCACAATGAGCATATACACAAATCCTTGTAAAAAATCTTGTACTTGAAACATTGTGCAAAAGAGAGCCTTTGGTATCATGATGCACTACGACAAGTTTGACATTTTTGCAGACCTCCCATAAACAATCCTCAAAGCTGGTTTCCCATGCAGGCTGCTGGATTGTAACAGCTGGAATAACAGTTTGTGGTTTGGACTCCTGCTTTTCCCACTCAGGCCCGTTATCTCTTGTTGCCTCATCTACAAATACAGCTCAGGCCCACCACAGTCCGGCCAGAAACAAGTTTCATATGTTGATAGAGAATCTCTATTCTAGGTGTGATATACTGTATTTTCCTATGCTCTCAATGAAAAAGCTTCCTGATTCAGTGCTAAATCATCTTTAACATCTCTCTTTAACATTCCTTAGTTTTTGTAAAAACATAAATAAGAATGTGAATAATGCTGTAGATTCAATATAGTGTATATGACCATGAATTTTCCAAAACAAACACAATTTTATAATGTTTGCTCTGACAAAGAGGCTGTAAAACTTTATGACAGGTTACACGAACCTCTGTTAACAAGCCTCTGGTACTATTCAAAACTCTCACATTTTTAAACTGCTTCTGTGTAGCCTGGTAATCTGCATCGCATTAACCTGCGATCAGTCTGTTAATGAGCCTCTTTGTACTGTCAAAACCATTTTAGCAAATACAAGACATGATTAAGTGATGGCCTTTAGGATCAGAGACAGCCTGCTATAAAATGTGTCATTGTTAGAGATGAGCATCAGATATGGATAGCGTAAATGTCCTACTGCAATACAGGAGTCCTGTTTCAATATACAGAACCATTTCAAGAAATGTACAACATTATTGTCACAATCTTGTTCAATCTTGTTCCATCTTGAAATATCTGACCACTAGGTCCATTCACTCTTCACTTGCTTTTTCATAGACATCTCCATACACCAGGTTGAATGCGGGTTGGATAAAAACTCATGCTGCAATAAAATTGCCTGGTCATCTAAAAATAAAAAAAGATTGATATGTTTCGTAAAATTTGCGCTGCCAAAAGGATTCCAGATATTCAATTGGGGTTCAATATGTCTGGGAGCTGCACACCATCCTCAAATCTATACTGCTGAGAAGAGGAATTGAAGATGGGGTGGGGGGAGGTCATATTTCTTAGCAGGAAAGCTGGAATTAAAAGAGCGTATTGTCCATTCCATAATTTCTCTAACTAGGCTACAACCTATTATGTCAGATTAACAGAATATGAAATACTGAATTGATTTTCACCAGTGAGGAAGTTTTGCCCAGAGGAAACAAAGGGTGAATAACTCAAAACTAGAATCTGAATCTGAAATTCATACCCTTACAAAAAAAAAGAAAAAAAAAGAGATACGTTCTAAAGGGAAAAAGTTCCAACAAAGAAATTAAATACATTCTAATGCACAAATTCCCCAAATCGTGAATAAATGCATTCTGAAAATCTTTTTTGTATCACAATATGCAAAAGGTCAAGTACTGTAGTGAGAATAGCAACTGTGTTTTGTCTGTTCATGTATTTGACAACTCAACCACTGAGTGCATTCTAACCACCACTAAATGTTTGATTCTAGCCTTTGTGCTGATTGAATAAATAGTTTGAGTTGAATCAGTTTGAAATAATAGAAAGTGAAATACAAAGCATGCCCGGTGAACAGCAACACCACAGCCGCCTTCTTTGTATTGACTTCTCATTATTTCATTGTGCATCACTCAGACATGGATTCTCAGTGGGTGGAACTGCTCCCATGAGATTGCATTTGCTCAATTATAGTAGTTTGTACAACATTAAGATTTATCAGTGTGGATGATATATTCACTGGAGGTTAAGCAAAAGCTAATAACATGAGCTTTAATTGGAAATCTGTCAGTAAATTTAAGAACTCAACTTTCCTCCGGTGTTGGTCATGGCTGTCCATTAGTTTATGTTAGAGACTGGTAAGACTGAAGCAGCTCCATGCTGCCTAAATTGAATGATGTGTTTACCCAGTCTCGTCTCCTCCTAGCAAAACAACACCTGCCTCTTTGCTCGACCATCATGCTAACAGGAACTGACAACTGGGGTAATACACTGTGGGTCACGGTCGTGATATGCCAAATCATTCACACACATTTGCCAGACTTGAAATATTCAGCTCTGACATCGCATATTGAAAATCAAGCCCGTAAAGATGCTGTATAAGTGATTCTGGAGGAAGGATTGAGTCAACACAGTTCTCATTTCCAAGTCGCCAAATACTGACGCTTTGGGTTGGTGATACGGTCCAGAACGCCAACCAAAAGTGTCACTATTTGACTACTTGGGAATGAGAACTGTGTTGACTCAATCCTCTTTGTGGAGTTCTCTCTCACCCCATTTACACCTGGTTTTTGAATGCGACCTGTATCCAGATAACTTATCCGGATACAGGACGCGTTTAAAAAACAGGTGTAAATGGGGTGTAAGACCCCGTTCACACCTGGTATTTAAACGGCCCAGTTCTGATCTTTGGACTCCAATCTCAGTTCAAGTCCGAACACACCCAATTCACATTGAGATCTGATCGCCTCTGGCCACCTTCGGAGGTGGCCTGACGCGAAAGTGAAAGTGAAGGGTACAGCGATGGTAGCCACTCAATAACACATGTACAAAACAGTTACGTTTAATTGCTGATGTGGCTCTGTACAGTAAGAAACACATTTGCAGTCGTTAATTCATCACTAAATTCATATTCCTAGAAAAGGGTGAGCATTTGTTTGCATGGTTTACTATAGAGTACATCCCCCTGAAATGCAATGCTGCTATCTTTACATTAAAAAAGTACAAAGCAGTGCCACAGTAATATCTGTGATGGGGTCAAGGAGAAGCAAGTTGCTGGTACTTGACGTGTCCTCTAGTTTGTTCCCTAACTGTGACGTCTGTGAATTGTCCTGCAGTTTTATGTCACTTTGCTGCTTTGATACATTAGATCAAAGCAATCATTTTGGGATGGGTGGTCATTGCGGTTTCAGTGGGGCTGGCGAACAGGTGGGACTTTCTTGAGAACTTTTCTTAATTAGTCTTAATATTTTGTATTATACAAGCTACATTTGGGTATCAACTGAAATGATCCTAAATGAGTAGCATGATGAGATTTCAAGTGACACAAACTTTCCCTCTCTTTGCAGTTTTAGTAAGTAGCCTAAATAAGTTTAAGTTATCCCAAATACCCAGTAGAGGCTTGTTCTGGAAGATTTGTTGTGTCGATCACCCAATGTAAAATATGTTTTCAATATTGTATAACTTCCACAAAGGCAGTTCTCTTGGATACTAATAACCTTAGACTCCCTTCTCTGTTAGGTAGCTTTGCCCATTGGCTGTACCCCCAAGGCAGATGCTGACATTTAGCCTCTCAGCAGCATTTCATGTACTGTAGCTTGTATTGCCACCCAGCCCACTTTTTGAAACATAACACAGCAAAATACACTTAACAAAAGTGATGCAAACATGAAAGTCTCTCTACAAAAACTTTTGTCAGCGAACTATGCCAAGCTCAAAGTTGCAATTTGTTTTAATTTAAAACAAAAAATATAATGAAGTAAGTTTTACAGTGCAAATTTTGTATCTACTACTGAGGCATGTATCAAGTCATTTCCAACCTTCTTTGCATGTACATTCTTATTTTTCTCAGAAAGTAAGCAGGCACTGTTGGAAATCCCAGTGGGCACAGCTATCAGACAAAGCTAAGTAACGCTTAAAGAAAGCTGAGGTAAATTCACACAGGGTGGCAATGTCACTTTGATATGACAACTTAGCTTACTTTGTGGACTGAGCACTGGACCCCTGGCTGCTCTGCATTCAAACCTCGATGAAATTGTCAATTTCACTGCAATTGTCACACCTCTGACACTTCACTTCTCACAGCGATGTGCAAATCAAGGGTGTGGTGGCAGAAGCGGTTGAGTACAGACCAGCTGGCCTTCTGCTTAATGAAGAGACGCAGCTTGTCCCTGAAGGTTTCCCCCAGGAAGCTGTAGATGATAGGGTTGAGGCAGCTGTTGGAGAAGGCTGCCAGGTTGACGATGTGACCTGTGAGCGGGTAGTCGTGATACAGGGTGATAGCAGTTCGCTGTGCCGGGTCCGCCGTACCTTGGAGCAGCTGGATGCTGATGAAGACGTTCTCCGGCAGCCAGCAGATGAAGAACACCAGGACCACCACCACGATCATGCGCAGGGCCTTCTGACGCCGTGGCCACAGTCCACGGTGCTTCTGGGCCTTCATGAGGATGCGCACGATCAGGGAGTAGCATAGGCCGATGACGGAGAAGGGCACCAAAAAGCCAATGGTTACCTCCAGCCACTGGATCTCAAAGACATTGGCGAAGCAGAAGTGCACCTCCCCCCTGTGCTGTGTCTGCACAATGGTGAAGGGCAGCAGAGTGGCTAAGATGGAGGCCATCCAGATGAGGCCGCAGCTGAGCTTGGCGTGCTGCATGGTCCTCAGGGGGCTGCTGCTCATAGAGCCGGCCAAGGCGACGTAGCGGTCAAAGCTCATCCATGTAAGAAAGAAGATGCTGCTGTACATGTTGACCTGCAGGAAAAGGGACATGAAGGTACATAAGACGGCATAATCGTAATACTTCTCGTTCAGATTGAAGACCTCAATGAGGGAATCGGCCACCAAGATGAGGTCGGCTACAGCCAGGTTGACAAAGTACAGGTCGGGGATGGTCATCTTCTCTCGGTGGTTCAGGTTGACCACCAGGATCAAGATGTTGCCAATAAATCCGATGGGAAAGAGGAGGATGGTGTAGAGGCAGGACAGGAAGAGGCCGATGACGTAATATTGGTATTTGTCCGAGTTTTCGCTCAAATCCGTAGCGTTGTAGTCATATGAAGTGTTCAGTTGTTCTGTACTGTTTACATATATCCAAACCAAAGAGGTTGTCTGCACTTCCATACTGACTGTGGTTGGACTGTCTTGAATCATAGGCCACATATAGGTCACCTGTAGTTGCTACATTGTTTAATTGTGTCAGTTCCCAATGTTGCTGATCAAAAGGGTGACTCATCTATGCTGCGTTTGCATGCTGACAAAAGTCAGGTCATTCGAGTGAAGAGTTTACTGTTTGTTTGACCCCATGTTGATATCAAGGTTCATCTGCCAATGGATGGCAGACACAACACAGCAGCTCCTCCATGTCTTAAAATAGCCTTGTCCTCTTATCTAATTAGACTCACATCATCCAGACTGCCAAACCTGGCAACCTGAGATTAGGGACTTCTTCCTCCTTTTTTGAGTAGTTTGCTTTTCACAGGTTCTGATTCCAGTGCTGCTTTGTCTCTTCAAGTCCATGTGCATCTTTATTCAGCAGAACCTCAGCCAGTGACGGTCCTGCTGTGACACCCGAGCTGTGAAGTGGAGAGGAGAGAAGAATCATTACATGAAAAAAAGAATTAGGTGGGCAGCCTCGGACCAAAAACAATCTGCAATGTGCATCCAAATGAGAAGAATACATATGAGGTACATGTTTCACTTATCATCATTTACAGTGTTTTGTTCAAGATGAGAATTGAGAATGACATGATTCTATCTTTGTGAGAGTGGTTTCAGAAGGGTCTAAAATAGATTGCTGTCCACCAAGTAAGTACATTAAAATTCAAGCTTCAGACTTAAACAGATGCATTGAAAGCCTCCTTTGAAATCCTCAGCCAATCCGAGGTCAGTCTAACCGGCTTGTCCGGAATTGATGGCTATTAATTAGTCTGATGTGAAAAAGAAGAAGAAAGAAAATAATTAAAGGAACAGTTCACCCCAAAAATGAAAATTCAGTCATCATCTACTCCCCCTCATGCCAGTTGAAACACAGGTGAAGTTTGTCCATATAACACACAGGGAGGTTGCCAGCACAACCTGAGAGAAAACCAGTACAACTGAAGTCAATGGTGACTGTTTTTTCTCTGGAGTTGTGCTGGCAACCTCCATGTGTGTTATATGGACAAACTTCACCTGTGTCTCACCTTGCATGAGGGTAAGTACTATTATGACAGAATTTTCATTTTTGGGTGAACTGTTCCTTTAACATTTAACAAAACCTCTGTGTTGATGGTTCCAGTCAATGGACATCACCCTCAGCTTTTCTGATACATCAATGAATATCTGAGATGAGATAAAGTCTCTGTTGTACATTAATTGCATATGCATATTCTTATAATAACTACTCTTTATTTCGCGTAACTTTTTTTTAAATCTCATTTGACATAATATAACAGATGGACAGACTTTACTTGTGAAAGACTGATCTGTTTCGGCGAAGGTAACCATGACCTTTAGCAAACAGTCACAGCCCTCAAGCTATTACTTTCACCAGAGGAAACCCTCCGACATATTAATGCCTCTCTATTAGCATCAGTCTTCATAGCAGTAATTCACTAATACAGCTTGTAGTTTGCACATGGTATAAAAATGCGATAAATCAATGTATAAGCCAGTGATCTTACAGGGTGAAAATGCTGCCATATTATGAAAAGTTTTGCCAGTCCAGAGAAGACATGACACTTCTGGTAAACAAATGTTAATCTGCAGCTTTAACAAACTTCAAAAGACACATTGAAGACTTATGAACAATAGATTCTACAATGTTACAAAGCAATGTCTCATATTTTTCTGATTTTGATTATATGCTCCAATAACCCCCCCCCCCCCCACCCCCTTTGCCATAATGGTCAATAAATATCACAGGAAGAGTATAGTATCTAGCTTTTTCCACTTTAATTTTCAGGGAGAGTCAACAAGAAGCAGAAAAGTCGACAAAAATGACAGCAATGACCTAAACCACTTTTTGATAGATTTAGCCTGATATGGAAGGGCCCAATCAATCTAAGAATTATCAAAACTCTTTCAACTACAGTCAGGTATCCCTGTTATTGAAAGATTTATATAGAGAAAAACTCTTGTCACCAAAATCTTGAGCTGCCATCAATTCTATAAACTTTTAGTCCAGTCTATTTGATACCTGAAAGTTATCTTTAATAAAGGTTATTTTTTGTCTTTGATCAACATCTTTTTGTTGTTGTTGTTGTTGTTGTTGTTGTTGTTGTTGTTGTTGTTGTTGTTGTTGTTGTTGTTGTTGTTGTTGTTGTTGTTGTTGTTGTTGTTGTTTTTTGCCAACAATAATGGGACCTCAAAAGCTCTCATTAAGAAAATGGGCTCAGCCACTCATCAGAAATGTAATGGGGCAAGATAAAGACAGATCAATTACACATCAACATCTGAATTTACAAAACATGAGGAAATAGCCCATCTACTGTATACCAAAATGTAATGGACAGTAGATCAACGTGGTCAAATAGATAAATATACATATTATAATATAGCCTTAATATATCTCCTATAATTTTAATCAGCTTCATTAGTGGCATGAAATATCTTTCTTCAACACTACCTGATGTTTGCATCTCTTTTTTGACCAAAGCATCAGAGTTCCCACTTCCCACTTCCCACTAAGTCTAAGTTCAGTTCCTACCCTTGATCACCTTACGTAAAGCACTTAACCATATCCAGCAACTGTGACAAAGATGCAGTGACCAAAAGTAACACTTACTTTTTAGATTTGGGGGTTTGTTGCCCAGCGTGCTGCTCCAGTGCAGAAGTCAGAGGAGAGCCACAGATCAGTAAATCCCATGTCCAGCAGAGGCTTCTCTCCTGCACCACCTGCTGTTTGGCCCAACCCAGGGAGAGGAGAGGAGTGGAGGGAAGAGGAGGGGAGAGGAGAGGAGAGGAGGGAAGAGGAGGGGAGAGAAGAGGAGAGGAGAGGAGGGAAGAGGAGGGGAGAGGAGAGGAGAGGAGGGAATTGAGACAGAAAGATGCGAGACAGGCAAGAGAAGATCTGAGAGAGAGATGAACCCACTGACTCTTTTCTGTTTTGTGTTCCGCCTTGGTGACTCCAGGTGTATGGCCCCGCTGAACAGACAGGATCTGAATCGCTTGACTGATTATCTTAACTCTGCAAATAAATACGGCGTGGAGGTTGCCTTGATCAGGCCGCATTGTCATGGAAACCACCTCTTACAGTATATATATTTTTTGCAATATTTGTTCACCTGGGCTGTCCAGCTACAGTATTAGTGTTAGGGTGCTCTAAACATGCAGCTTATCACTGTTCTTAGTTATTCTCATAGATATGAGCAGACCTCATGCTTTATGTTTAGTTTTGAGCATTTAACATTTTACTGTTTTGACTTGATGCATGATCCCAATAAAAATGGATCAATATGTACGTCCTCCTCTAAACCACTATGATGTTCAGGAGCAGCCTTCGCTGTCGATAAGGGTGGAGACTGAACAGGCCCTGTGCTCCAAGGCAAAGGGTAGCATTAACATCCTCTGGACTAATTTGCATTATGTATCCCAACTGTGACTATGGAGACCGATTCAAAGTGGTGCTGGGTAGAGTAGTGTCTCTTTGATTCAAAGTGGTGCTGGGTAGTGTAGTGTCTCTTTGATTCAAAGTGGTGCTGGGTAGTGTAGTGCCTCTTTGAAAGCCAGGCTGCATTAGCTGCAGACATCACCATCGGCTCCTATATCATTTTGCAGCAGCTACAGATTCTTTTCCCCATGTGTTTCTGTCAGCCTGGCATCCTAAATGAGATGGATTCCCAATGCACACAGAGCTTGTCACAGTCAAACACAGAGAATTGTGTATTTACATTGCTTTGCATAATGTATACAGCATGTAGATCATCTCATCATGCTATTGGTTTATCACCGAAACTAGACATGATGATCATGATTGGTAGATGGAGAAAAAGTGCTATATTCCCCTTATAGCCACCAGTAAATCAATTAAATCAATTATAGTAAATGCTGTCAGTGAGGCAAATTTGATGGTCCCCTCTTGAAAACAAACTTGTCAGTCTCATACAGTAAGTCTTTCTGTTTTGGGAATGATTGATGACAATACAAAAATATATATATATAAAACATATATTAATAATAAAAGTGTGAAGGAGCATCTGCTGGCTCCCGGTGTTGAAGGTGGCAGACAAGGTGAGGAGGAAGAGGACTGAAGAGAGAGACGAAGCTGTAGCAGCGTGGATGACTTTGCTGACAGTAAGGAGGATAATCTGGTCTCCATTGGGGGGCAGTCAGGGCATTATCAGTTTTGACATCAGATGGGTCGAGCGTTAGCTTCTTCAAGGAGAAGTGGAGTAGGCCTAACCCTAGGTCAGAACTGAAAGAGCTATGGAGATTCTGTCAACTTTTCTTCTCACAATTGGAGACAAAAGGGGACATATGGAGGTTGTTGACAAGAAAGGAGACAGCAGAGAATAGTCTGGGGGTTAGAGGCAGAGAAAGATGAGAGAAGGCTATTCAACAAGCCAGATTCATGCTGTTTTCTCTCACAGCCAAAACCTAGTTTGGTCGCATGATTTCACACATGTGGAAAGTGGGGATGCAGGCCAGGGGCAGGTCGACAGGACAGGGTACAGAGAATGTCAAGGAGAGAAGGGAGGAGAGACGTGACAGTTTCTCAAGTAGGCCTATGTAGCCTACTCGAGCAGAGGACCTCCACTGGTTGTAATCACACTTATATCAGTTGCAGGCAGATACTTTATAATACCACTTGGTGGAGCCCAGTGGAGAGCAGACTTGCTACAAACCATGTCCTCCTGTAAATTTAGCTCAAGGATGTGTCACGGACCCCCCCCCCCCCCCCCCAAAGCGTAGAATATGCAGCAGTTTCAATGAATTGATTGATTGATTTTTAAAGCATTGGAACACCTCTTAATTAAAGGCTAATAGGCTATTGAGGTCAAGTAAACAGTGGGCTTCCTCTGGAAAATTCCCCTGCTTTAATGAGGACCAATGTGGTAAAGTCCAGTACAAGTCACTTAACTGTCCTCAAACAGGGTTTCACTACCTACTATTTTAGAAAGGGAATAAGAGTTTATATGACAGACAGTCATGAGGTAGAGAAAGACACTTGTGCTGACATGACAGTATAGCTCAGATCACCAATATAGCTTCTTACTGCAGTGGCTGTTGCATATTTGACAAAGTGATGTGAGTAAAACGTGTTATATCTGCTAGAAGAAATAGTGAGACATGAGTTACTACAAAATTAGTAATTCATTGTGAATGATTAGATTAGATTAGATTAGCCATTATTGTCTCCCTTAGGATAAATTTGTCTTGGGCATTCGAGAGAGCATACAGTAGGTGGTGCCGTAGCACACATACACACACACAGTGCATGTACAATCAAACTACAATTAACATTCAGTACCAATATCCCTATACATCAAAAACATTCACACCAGGAATATGACCAAATGTTGCACAAGTGCCCTAAAAGAATGTTGCCACTCACCCCAAGAAATAGGTTTGATGATCAAATGAAAAGTTAAATATTGCACAATGCCCTACCAATATATTGCATAATAAACTGGAATGTTAGGTATTGTGTCCTGTTTTGTGTCTTTATCTATTGAATGTTTTCAGCTGAACCCACCAGCATACCGCACCACTTAAGAGACTGTATAGATTGGTCTAATGTCTCTTATGACTTCTATGTGAATATCCATGCAATTACATGTTATTCATTCACAATTTAATTTGTGAAATGACCAACAACTAGATTCATTTGCCAAGTGTTGTGGGTGATAATGCACTCCCCTTTTATGACCACTGGGTGGCTCACTGGCATAAGTAATGATTCACTTTTTGGTGGCAGAAGTAGATGAAGGAAAGAAGATCTGGACAGGAAGAAGATAAATGAGCCACATACTGTAGCCTACATAATGAGGACAGTTTCTGAGACGATTATCTGTATCAGTATGTATCAACTAATGAGAGTGCTGAATTCTGTGTGCTTTGTTGCTTTTGCAAACAAGGCACGCATGCACGCGCACACACACACACACACACCATATGCCTTGGCTTATCGTGTAACTTTGAAGTTTTGCTTCCTGGATGATTTAATGTGAAGTTATCTATATTAGCTCATATTTGGAAAAACTAATTTCTGTAAACGATAAGAATTGTATCATGTCATAACCAATAGTGCCAACTGGTGTGAAACCAAATTTTGACTGACACAGTGGCCTGTCTGTCTTTACTTTTTCATTAACAAAAATAAAGGAGGGGGAGGATATAAAACATTCACTCTGGTCTTGTTTTTTTATTCTAAATGCATGTGAAGGCATCATTTGCATAATTGTTCTGTTGTTGTCTTTGTACAGTGTGGTATGCCATCGCAGCAAAAAAACAACAAGGATCAGCCTGACATCTAATGAACAAGACAACATTAACAGCATCCAAGTGTTATTAATGGGAAGCTGTGGGATTTGTCTGCTTGTGGTTGGGGGAGTGAAAGTGGGAGGTCTAGAACAGTCACACACTCTCATCTGCCTTCACTTAACAGTCTGATGTGCTGCTGGCTCCACACAACATCTCCCAGAGCCCACAACCACAATCTCTGAATGGAACATCCTGCACAGTCCAGCTCCTCTCCGGTGCTTCCAGGCCCATGTTTGATATTTAGCTGATGCGTGGTTTTTTATTGTTAGTGTATTTTTTGATGCCTTTGTGGAGGAGAGGTAACTAAAGAACACGCATGGCGAGGGGAGGAAGGGGCGGATTGTATTTCAGGCATCTGTTCTGGTCCGCTTGCCTCCCCAGAGCTAAAATGACAAGGTGGGGGCGAAGGTTGAAGGCTCCCTCCTGAAGCCTCTGCTCTGCTCTGTACGGTTCATTATGTTCTTAAGCTCTTCACGGATGTCAAGGACAGCAGGCTCTGCCAGAGCTGAAATCCACTCATGTAGCCTTGCTGCTCTCCTCACCGATCACATCAATATGTCCTATGAGACAGGACTTTTCTACAAACAACTGTACAGTATGTCCAAAGGTTTTGTATCTCTGACATTTTTAACAACCAGATTTTCTCATTTGTTGTTCTGTTATTCATTCTCCCTCAGTTCCTCATGCCACCCACTCTCCAGTGAATCTCTTGCCCGGTTTACTGTAATTGCTTCCTTCTACCTACCTACTTACATGATCAATCTATGGTTACGGGAATATTTGTTAGGGCACTTGGGAGCCGACCCCTACACTTCTTAGTATTTGTTGCTTCAAGGATTTAGGATTTTATTCTACTGTTACACTCATTGCAAGATGCTCTGGATAAGAGCATCTGGATAAGATGCCTAATGCTAAATGTAACCCACTTGATTGTTCTTCTATAATGAGAAAAAAGAAAGGAAGAAAGAAAGAAAGAAAGAAAGAAAGAAAGACATTCCATAGCCCAATTTAACCTGCATTAGGTTTTGTGTGAAGTCTGGTTGACAGCCAAATTCAACATTTTAAACCACAAACCAAATGTTCTGACTACATAGGTGGTCTGATGTTTGATGCTGCATGTAAGACGTTGACCCTCATACTTTTGGTCTGGCCAATACTAGGAGAAAAACAGCATTAAAACTAATGTAGCACATTACTAAAACTATGCTGGTTCAGCTTTAACTGCCCCATTCCCCGACAGTTGCTTGTACAATCGAGAGCCTTTCCTCTTGAAACCTGCAATTTGAAAAGTGCATAAATAACATCTTGTATTGTTAATCTACACAACACTGGCTTTCCAACACATTTTGAATTTTGATTTAATGTGTTGTGTAGTTGCCCCCACAGCTGGGTATTGAACCAGGAACCTCCGGCATGGGAGCCGGACGCTCTAGCATCTGTCGCTAGAGCGTCTCTTGAGGCAGAGAGTGACAGAGACAGAGAGTGAGCTTTACTTACTGCACAGCACTACCCACTGTTACACTAGCATTGTATTGTGGTCGCTGATAATCTTGCTGTCCAGGTGTAGCTGAGACTGCGGCTAAGTGATCAAAACTGTCCATACAGTAGAGAGGGGCGACTATTGGAGATAGAAAATGCCGCTTCAAGGGCTTCCACGCCCTTGAAGCGGCATACCAAGTCTCAAAATCTTCTGAAGATTATAATAAGATATTAAAGCTAAAATATTAATATTACTGCATCCTGGGTGGCCAAATAAATACTCTCCGTTTAAAACTAAGACAGAAGCAATTTGAATTGGGAGATAAGCCCGAGCGGCTCTTGGCGCGGCAGCTCAAGGGTGCCCAGGCCTCTAGGTCACCCTGCTGACCAATCCTAAAGAGATAAATGACCGCTTCAAGGAGTTTTACAGTGAACTCTAAGTGTGATGCCACTCAATCTGATTTGAACTTTTTCAACCCTCTTGAAACACCCAAACTGCCAAAGAGGACTTGGATTCAGATTTCACATTGGAAGAAATAACTTCTGCCATTAAGTCATTTTCATCAGGCAAAGCAGCCGGACCAGATGGATTCGGTGCCGAATTTTACAAGAAATTCTGCAACATTCTCGCTCCACTCCTCCTCAGAATGATATCTAGCTCTATGAAGGACAAAGTCTTGCCTAGAACACTGTATGAAGCTAATATTTCTCTAATCTTAAAAAAGGGGAGGGAGGATGTAGACCCGGCCAGCTATAGACCCATAGCGCTCCAGAATTTTGACAGAAAGGTACATTTCTGTCAAAATAAACATTTGTCATCCATCATTCATCATGACCAGACAGGGTTCATCCCGAATAGGTTCTCATTCTCCAACGTCAGTCGCCTCCTCAGACGCCTCCTCAACATATAAGGCCACTCAGGTTGAGTGTCCTTATATGTTCGAGTCACTGCACAGATTCGAGTTTGGTGATTCATTTATATCCTGGATAAAGCTCATATACTGTATGCTAGTCCAACATGTTCAGTTATAACCAATGGTGACAAATAAACCAGGTTTCCATTACTTCGTTCGGTCCAGCAGGGTTGCCCTCTCTCGCCGGCCCTCTTCGCCGTCGCGCTCGGGCCCCTTGCTCTAAAAATACGTAGTCAGCCGAATCTTGCAGGCCTGAAGGTCGGAGGCATTGAGACACATATCAGTTTGTATGCCGACGATGTAATATTATACCTACATAATTCAGAGAAATCGATCCCCCCTCTTCTAGATTGAATCACCTCCTTCGGTAAGCTGTCCGGATACACAATTAACTGGACAAAGAGTGACTTTATGCCTCTCTCTTCACCCATGGTTTTCTGGAAAATCTCCCATTTAAATTGGCAAAGGACCGCCTCACCTATCTTGGCTTGACCATACCCAGAGATCCTAAACTAATATTTAAGTTAAATTTTCGAGATTTTGTTTCAAGACTTAAACAATGTATAGAAAACTGGAAAATCCTGCCTCTGTCCATGATTGGCCATATAAATTCAGTTAAGATGGTTTCACTTACCAGGTTCCTCTATCTGTGTCAAAATCTTCCCATCTTCCTTACATCGGCTTTTTTCAAAGAACTGGACTCAATAATTATGTCTTACAAATATTTGACTGGTACTCTAAGGCCTACAAAATAACCCTGCAGTCGGAGGCAGAACTCGCCATCTTCGGCTGCTCGGAGTCCTCTCTGAACTTCCCTACAACGGTGCAACAATCTCTGACACTGGGGACAACTGTCGCCAAAAGACTAATCCTGAAGGAATGGAAGCTCTCCTCTTCACCTTCTTTTCAAGTATGGCTGATGGACATGGTTTCTGTTATACAGATGGAGAGACTCAGGTTCTCAAAATTATTAGTGAGCAGTGACTAAGGTTAGGGGTGACGGACAGCTTGCCCGGTTGGTTTCCTGTGGACCCCTTGGGTGGGATCCTATGCATAATATTCCTCACAAGCACATATGCACCTTTTGCAGCTGGTAGCACTACGTTAACAATGCCAAATGTCAATGATGTATGTTTTTTTTCTTTTCCTGTGTCTGAGCCTGTTTTGTTCGTTTATTGTTCTATTAAGAAATTGGGAAAAAAAGTCCATACAGTGAGTAATTAAATGAATGTCATGACGTTTTGTCAAAAAATCTGTTTGATCTACATACTGGTATTTACCCGTGAGAGGATTGGCTATAGTTTAACCTCAGTGTGAAGTATTCACTGTGCTGTAGTGCTTGATGCTGATGATTTTGAGATCATGTCAAACCCTCCAATAAAATGACATCAATGCCCAATGGGAAGCTGATCAATAGCTTATTCAAGAGGTGGGTGTACTCCTTCAAGTGTATAGTGTCTAAGCAGAGTGTAGCCTGTCTGTCCTCATCACTCAACAGCTATACTTCAGAAATAAGCGATTGAAATACAGTGTGTGGGTGTATATTTTAGTAAGTGGACTGATTGATGACATGCTTTCACAGTTAATGGCGTGTGTTCTTTGTGTCATTTGCTTGAGCTAACTCTAACAGAGTCAAGTCGAGGCCCCATGTATCTCCAGTCCTCAGAGGGGAACTGCAACCATGGCAACCATGTTCAATTCAGCCCATTATCATATCATTTCCAGATGTAGTACATATAATTCAAGACCTCTTACTCCAACTGGGGCTGTACCATTTGGTTCTGCATTTAAGGACCCTAAAGCGCTGTTGTATACACATGCTATTGTGCAATGCAAGCACAGGACTGACTGTAAGAAATTAACAATATAGTGACAACAACTCATGCATCATGATTACTGTTGCCTGCAGCACTCTAGGCCTGTCTGTCTGTAGTGGTACATCCATTTGGTTGAGCTTAAATTCCATCCTGTCTAAAGTAATTACAAAGTTAAACTGAATCTGCCTCGAGTTGGAGGGATCTGTTGGAAAATAAAGTCTGCCAAGTGTCTCATGGCGTGATCCTCTGTCTATCACTTCATCATCCCAAGCCCGCTTTACAGTTCAGATTGTGCTTTTTTTTCATTCAGCACATACTTCAAATCACTCGCACAGCTCTCAATGTACAGCTTTGTTACCACATCTACCCAGACGACACATTGTTTGCATTGAGAATGGCATCGGTATTGGACCGCAGACCCACAGAAGACACAACAATCCCCAGAATGCCTGGAATGCTGCCATTTCCCTGCGTCTGAGTGGCGTCTTTCGAGGGATGAGCCACAAGCAATCTGCTGTTCCTCACGCCCACTGTCACTGGACCTCAGGATCACACAGAATAACATCCACATACAAGTGTCTTGAACTGGAGCCCATGGGTTTGGAGCGTCAAAGAGCTACTGTAGAATACAAGATTATCATTAGTTTACAGTATGTATGTATAATTGTGCATAAAAGCAAAACATGTTGATTTATTCAGTCTAGGTTCAGGTGAAAGTGAAGGTTGTGGATTCTTATGAGCCTCTTCTTCATGGCTACACAAGGTTACCGTAAATGCTTTCTCAGAGGAGTTTTTGTTAGATTGGCATTGGCATTAGTACTTGTGCACGTCAATAGCGACTTAAATTATTTTTCTCTCAAAGTTGCGTACCAGTTGATTCACATGGGGTTTTTCTATTACTGTTCTAAAGACTAAGTGAATGCATTTGCTTATGACTTTGAGACAAATTGTTTCTATTGCCATTGAATTGAATGACTATTGTCAAGAAGCACTCAACAATTTCATCAGAAACAAAAACGTGCAAATCTTTTGAATTGCTAAATCCATGCAATTGTGAGTCTACACAATTATGTTTGCATGCAAGCAGTCAATCAATTAATACAAACAAAGACAAAGGATTAACACAGTCCATCAGTCCATGGACATTTTGGAGAGCAAAGCACCAAATCTGTCACCTCAAATACATACAAGTTTGACACCCATCATACAAAATAGGCAATCTTCCATGGACTCCCTATAGTGTATCTGACATTGGCTATATATATATATATATATATATATATATATATATATATATATAGTAATTTTTAGAGGCTAAATATTAAATATATACCGGATTTCTTCGAGGTATGCAAAAGAAAGGGAAACAGAAGTGGCAATACCCATGTTAGTTTATTGTTTAATCAGTCTTTGACTTAGGTGACAGTAGAGAAGATTACTTACACAGTATCTAAATATATCTCTCAGAAAATAATACTGTACTTTTGAAAGGGCATGGTATCTTCCTGTAAATCTCTAACATACAATATATACACATTATTATACATATACACTTGTATACACACACTCACAAAAGCATCACATCTCAAAGTGGATTCGTCTGGACGAGGTTTTGCCGTTCATGCATGTGAATACATTCGACACAGGTGCATTTCAGGGTGTTTTCACACTTGGTCCATTCCGGCCGTTCAAGTGAACTCAGTGATTAGTCGGCTTTTTTGCACTCGCGTGAGACTCCAAACAAATTCATACCCTTCTGCAACTATTGAGTCCACTTGGCAACGTTGTTCATTCGCCAATTGTGCTCACCACCATGCATTCTGTCTGTTTGTGCTCACCACCATGCATTCTCAGTCTGTTTGTGGGGATCGCAAATTCGATTTGTTTGTTTTTGAAATGAAAGCAGAATTGACATGTGGTAGTGGTAAATATCTTGTGGAAATAAAACATTGCATAAAACACATGTTGAGTATCCAATAGTGCCTTCTCTTGAGACAATGATTTAATAACGTCTCTGTGAAGATGAATGGGCTCCAATAACAATCAAATAACCAAGCGTTTAAAAGGTCAAACCATGGAAACAGTGCATAATTAGCCTATAAGATTAAGCATGATGAGCCTGATCGAATTCAAGAGTGCCAGTGGGTAGTCCAGCTTCAACCTTATATCTTTATATTATTTCCGTTTTCATGTGATGAAGCAAAATTGCTATCCATGAATTATAAGGAAAGGACATGTAGGCATGGACAAAAAGAAGATTAATGTGGATTCGAGTTAAAGTGAATTTTCTCTTTATGCTCTTCTTTTGGGTTCATTTTAAAAGGACCAATTTTGTACATTTAAAAATGGCTTTATGTGAAAAAATCCTAAAAGTTGTTTTAAACTGAAGCTGATTTCTTATGAAGAAAATGCAACAATTCAATACCTATTAATTATTCCAGAGTATTATTCTGCAAAAATAACTATTATGCACTGACAGTATATAGTTTATTCGAGGTTAAAAATGGACACTGCGAGTAAATGTTGCTCAAACTACCCCCATAAGACTGACATGGTTCAAATCACTTATTTGACCATGATGTACTAATCTTTGCCTTCCAAACCCAAAAGAACAGCAAGCATTAGGACTTTGATCTGAGTTTAAATAATGATTAACTCTGTGATGACACATAGGAATCTTCTCTGATGCTTTTGTTGACCTTCAAAATTAATGTCTCATTGGGCAGCAAATGCACACTGTAAACACAGCCACATTAAGTACCGTAATAAAGAGTACTTCCCACTGCACGGTCTATAGATACACCTAATGAGGTGGGGCTAAGCAGGGACACTTTGAATATCCAAATCAAACTATAATTGTCTCTTTGTTCAAACAAATTGCCAATTAATGTGTTTTACATGTATGTAGCATTTTTTTGTCAGCTTGACCTTAACTTTGAAGACATCTGGCAAGACCAGCAAAGCTAGCAGTCTTTCTTAATTATAGCTATTTCTTCACATTTTACGATGACGGCCAAGTATTCTTGTGCAAATATACCAAAGATACTGGTGGGCCAACATGAACATAAAATTGTTTATTTTAAATGCACCAACTGTCAAAAATATGATATACAGTATCTGGGCTTCGTATTAATCTAGTCTGTGAGCAGGGCATGACCCCTTCCATTTCTCTTCAGGTAAACGCCCGGCCTGCTGGGTGTATCTATTTATGTGATGATTGATAAACTGGCCCTCTCATTTAAAGCAAAAACAACAACAAATATCTTGCACGACTTGCAGTATTATGCGGTAATGCAAGAATAGACCTCATAAGAACATGTTTTTTTCTTTTTCTTTTAATTGATCACTATCAAAATGCCTCAATCATTTTTTAGCTAATATTCAAATTCTAGGCAAGAAAGTGAAGCAGCTTTGCCGATAACGTGCAGATGACCTCGAGGCCTCATGCATCTGGGTCAAACACATTGTTTGCAGGTGCTTGGCAGGCGAGCCCTTCATACTTCTGTGAAGGCTTTTGACAGTCAGTCAGGCTACATCTTTTTTCCACTGGACAAAACCTCACAACCGCTCATGAGTGCTCATACAATTTTGGGAATGTACACGTGTGCCATCTTTCTCTCTGTGTGACCCCATGTGGACTTCACTGACCCTCTGTGAGGCTCTGCACGCATAATTCCTGTAGAAGCATAAATATAGCTTAACAAATCACATTCTTGGCCAAGGCAACTGCCTCTCAGCACAAAATAATTAGGTGATTTTAACTGCTTATACTTAACAGGTTATGTGATTTCATCAGAGATCACAACAAGAGGTAAGCTGGTTATGTCTGAACCCTGAATACAAGCTTTCTTAGCAATTAATATCATTCTGTGTGATTTCAAAGTGGTGTGAAAATAATTATTTTACTGTACGATTCGCTTAGCTTAAATGCAAAAGCATTCTCTATATTCCTGTGAGTGGATTTAAATATTGAAAGTCAGGGTCTGGGGAAGTGAAATGAGTGTGTGACAAGACAAAACCTCTACAATCCAGGTCCTACTTCTAGCTATAAAATAGTACTACTGGCATGGAGAAGGAAAATATCCTTTGAAACTAATGGACCGTTTTTCATGACGGCCTAAAGTAACAGGCCATTAATATTCTACTTCTCCTTTAAACTGTGCATAATCCTAATGCTCATTCTGACAAAGAGGAATCACTCTGAATGCAGGGGAGGAAAAATTCAGCTCTAAGATGCAAAAAGGTAAAATTGTTTTCCCAGTCTAGTGATCAAGTGTCTTAGTGGAGAGCTTCACTCTATGACAAACAATTGACTCAATGGCAAAAAAAACAGCACTTAGTGGTTCTTACTTGGTTTGTCCTCTCACTGCAGAACTAGAGAGATCAGATCAAGTTCTGGAAGGTGACAGGAAATTCCACAGTTAGCTATGTAGCTCTTAACACAGTCCAGAGCAGCGAGGGAGCCCAGCTTGATACTGGCCCTGTGGTGCTGAGATAAGTGGCGGCTAGGCCGGGAGGCGGCACGGGGGAGGGGGTCCCAGGGGTGGATCTCACGTCACCACTTGCTGCACTGTGGAGCGTTCATGAGGGCAGGACTGCTCGCTGCAGTGCAGCCTCCTGAGCAGCCGCTGGAGCTTGTGGGAGAAGTTCTTGTTCATCTGCCTGTACATGAGAGGCATGGCAAAGCTGCTGGAGAAGGCCAGCAGCTCAGACACGCATCTCAAGAAATAGTAGGTAGTGAAGCGATGTCTATTGCTATGGTTCCCTGGTGCACCGGCTATGGTGTGTACCAACAGAGTCATGTAGTACGGCGTCCACAGCACAAACTGCACACAGACGGAGGCGAGCAGCAGCCTGTGGATAGACGGGTCCAAGCGAGCCGAGTCCTGGTCCAGAGGGGTGGACTCTTTCCTGATGCGCAAGATGAGCACAAAGGCATAAAGGACGGCCACTGCCGGAACCACGTAGCCGATGAACATCATGATGGCGTCCGCCGCCTCCTTGTTCTGCATCTTGGAGCACTCGATGATCTTGGTGGAGACGTGGTTGCACACGTAGAAGAGCAGCGAGGAGAAGCTGGTGAGCACAGCGCCGCCCCAGATGAACCCGCACACGTGTTTGGTGTTGTACACGCTCGACATGTACGTGCGAGGCAGCGCCCGCTCTATATAGTAGTCCAGACTGAGCAGCGTGGTGGAATACATGATGACCAGGGAGGAGATGTTGAAGAGGATGAGCAGGGTGATGTAGATCTCGTTGTTGTACTCCCACACGGGCCAGCGGGTGAAGCTGGGGCCCAGCAGCTCCACAGGCGCCACCAGGTTGAGCACCAGGCCGGCGATGGCCATGTTGACGAAGTAGACGTCGGGCATGGTCATGGACACCTTGTTGGAGAGGTTGACCGCCACCAGCAGCGCATTGTAGCAGAGCCCCACAGGGAAGCACACCATGAGGTAGACGAGGGAGAAGACGGACAGGATGAGACCAAAGTCCTGGCAGAGCCGGTGGTCCGCGCTGGCGTCCGTCTCGTTGTAAACCATGCAGCTCCACATCGCTAGGCTCCCACACACGGCAGCACCCTCAGTGGCTCGGCTGCAGGCAGAGAACGTGGAGAAAGTTAATTACAGCACCTTACTGCAGGGGTTCCCAAACTTAAGAATGCCAGGGCCCACTTTGAAATCTGAAAATCTTCACCGAACCCTTTAGTCACAACTCTGATCAGCACACGCGACTAAGATGATGTATTTCCCTATATATTTTTATTTCAAAAACAGAGCATGTGAACTTGGGCATACAGAAAATTAATAATCCATCCACATACACAACATTTCTGCAAAATACCCAAAAGCCAGAATAATTGTGATTATTTGAAAGAATGTTGCAATTGCAATTTAAACTTTGTCATAAATCTTTTGTACTTGATTCATGAACGAAAGGCCCGGAGCTCTAAAACACCTCGTTTAGAAATACATTTGGACGCCTCTCTCTTAATCAATTAATTGCAAGTTCATAATGTGATTTTGATTTTTTTCTCACCCCCTGATTTTTCCGCTCTACCCTGTAGGGAAATTCTCTTTCCTCTTGCCCCTCCTCCTGCAGCTAGCGGGGAGTCAGTGTCTTGCTCAGGGACACTTCAGCAGGCCAAATGCTTGCTGAAACAGGGCTTGAACCTGGGTTCTCCAGTTGAAAGATGGTCTCTCTCTAAGCATTAGGTCATACTGGATGGAACATCTTCTATCTGTGGCGTTCATTCAGCTTTGTAGAAATAACAAGACGACACTATAAACAGCGACTTGTTCTTTCCTCCACAAACTAGATGACAACTTTGTCTGTTATTGGTTTCTGGCATTTTTGTGGTTCATGGTCAGTCATGCTAGCCAGAGGAGCAAGCGAGGCCTCCACACAGAAACACATCAGACACGGCACGGCATGGATATGATCCCTGGGGTAACACTATTACTTTCACTTCACTGCCTCTGACTGGCTGAATAAGAACGTCTCACAATATGCTTCATTTGCTAGCTCGGCTTAAGAAAAAAGCTTTCTCCACTTTTGGAGCCACACTAGCCTCCAGAGCAACTGGGCCCTTGTTCTTGTGGGAGAATACAAAACTGCATTTGTTTGACGCCCCGGCAAACTTCTCTGCCTCTCTCTGTCAGTGTAGGGGGTAACTCATTACAAAAGTTACATATTACATGATGTAATATATTACTTTTAGCAATAACTCAGTAATATAACTTATTACCAATAGGATTCCAGTAATATTATACCAGTTACTTTGTCAAGTAATACAAGTTACAAATTGAGTTACTTTTTAATTTATTTTGATCAAAGCACATATTTAAATAAATATACAATCATTTCCTAATCAAATTGTGTGTTTTTATGCAAATAACCACTATAGATGACAATACCAAAGGAAAAGGATAACATTTAGAATTTTGGACGGTTTACACTGACTTCAAGATGGTTGAAATTATTTTTCGGGATGGTCCGGGGTGGCGATGTCATTCTGCTACTGCTGTTATTATGGTGAAAGTAATGCAAAAGTAGTGTGATGACAAGTAACGAGGTACCCTACACAGACAGTAATATTATAAAGTAACGTATTACTTTCAAATTAAAGTAACTAGTAATATGTAGTATATTACATTTTGAAAGTAACTTGCCCAACACTGCTCTCTGTCATAGGCACATGCAGGGGCATGGCTGCCTGTGGAGAGCTGCCCTTGTGCTTTTCACACGGTCAAGCAGCCGGATAAAGAAGACCGTCCTTTGCTGGCCTGACTTTACTGAGCGCTCTGACCAAAGCACAGGCAAGCCCTCCGTTCAGGTTACCATTTCTCAAAGCTGGATGGGGGGGGAGGAGTGGGGGGGGGGGGGTGCATGTTGATGGGTAGATTTATAGAGAGTGAAATGCGATGCAGGCTCTGGCGACGGGTCAGCGAGGGCCGAGCGGTGCGGTTGGAGTTCAGGACAAGTTCAAACAGAACGACCGCGCACATGTGGGGAACGCCCTGACGGGGGATCTAGCCTGATGAGGCTGCTAGTTTCTTACGTAACGACGCCTGCAATCATGGAGCACGTCCACTCAGATACTTTATTATTATTATTATTATTCAAATGAATTAGGTCAAGAAAGAGCGAAAGCATAACCCCTTTGAAGGCAACTGAAGGCATGGAGGACAAGACTTCAAAGTTCACACTAGTCTGCAGTACTTCATCAGTGATAATTATATGATTCCACAACAATATTTGGTTTCACTCCGAACTACTGAGAGTCTGATCAGTTTTTAAATCCGTTGCACGGTTGCAGATAAAATTGCCTTTTTCCGCAAGCTTGCTAGGTTCCTGGTGGTATGGTCAGTTTCCTGTGGTTGCGCAGATCCCCGGTTATGGACTGCTTTTTTAACGAGTGCTTTTTGGATATGTATTCAGCTGTTTTATGAATATATATAACATCATCACAGCTCTCACTACCAGTGTTACATAAGATATGTAAACAGTCCGGTTACAGCACTGTCAAGGCTAATAACGATAAGATTCAGCTGCAATATATATGGTAGGGAGTTCCATTGTTTGTTTGTTTTTCCTTTGTTTTTGTATTATTGCCTATATTGGAGGTCGGCCTTTATTTGTCTGTGTTGACCATGCCCCTGGCCATTATTAGAGGCCAATTGTATACCGGCCACTATTAGAGGATTTACGGTAGGTGTGTTTCGCCATCTGCTGGATAAAGTAGCAACTTCTTTCCCACCTCGTCTAATAAACAATGAAGCAATAGACCCTTCTCACGGGGGCCATTTTGTGTCGAAAAGGCAGGGTAAACACAGGTGCAAGCAAAACACTAATGAGGGTTTCCAACTTCCACGATTGGAATTTGGAAACCCTCATTAGTGTTTTGCTTGCACCTGTGTTTATTCTGCCTTTTCGACACAAAATGGCCCCCATGAAAAGGGTCTATTGAATTAGAATTATATCAATTCAGGGATAAAAATGATCGGTAAATATCATCAAATAAAAATAGTGATACTCGATTCCCCCCCACCCCCAAGCCACCCCTAATGTTCATTGAAATCAACAATGAACATGTTTATATAGCCTACTGTACGTGCTGCTAATCTGAACAGACATTTCAAGAAAGCTATCTTCCTGAAAATATTGATGAACACGGTGCAGGCGAACGCTTTTGTTTGCAGGAGGATGAGTAACGATGCCAGTAGAGGAACATTCTTCCGTTCACTTACATAACACTACTAGAGAGGGGCTGTTTTGGCCTGAAGCCTCAGACACGCACGCACGCACACACACACACACACACACACACACACACACACACACACACACACACACACACACACACACACACAGGCTCAGTCCCTCCTCTATAACTCTCTCTGATTGGCTATAATGAGGCTATGGCGGAGGCTGGAACAGGATCAGGAGGAGGGAAGTCTAGAGTTACTCATCAGCTCTCCCTTCACTGGGACAGGAGTGCTGGGCAACCCTCCTGTAAACAGCCCTCTAACACCAGCTAGTTGACTCATTTACTCAAAGAGGACTTGCCGAAAACATATGATTAGCTGCGGTCTAGTCTCAACGCCAGAACCATGAGAGTTCTTCTTACGCTGGTACACTACGTTGCTGCATGATGCCAATCTCTCTCTGGGTCTGGGACACTGCTCGCTCCAGACTGATGGCGGTGGCAAAAAAACGTGATCGGAGCATCCCTACTAGTTGTTATTAGGGTTGTGCGATGTCAACCAAATACCCATTGCGATGGTTCCACAGTGAAACATCATGATGCACAATGGCGGAGGGGGGCTTGTGCTGAAACTGAAACTGTGACCAGAGCTGAGGCTATTTAGCCTGTGTTGGATTATGATATATTAATTAGTAATTAATGAGTAATTACTATCTATATTATTACTATGTATATATCAAACTTTATATGTTTTTTGCCACATTTGCGCATGTTTGCGCTCACAAATGGACATCACGATGGTCCGATGTAGAAACCTCAGAGGTCGATCGGGGTCGACCCATCGATGATGGTCAATGGCATCGTCCATCGTGCCAACTCTAGTTGTTATTACTATTAAAAGAGCACACCAGTGTCAAGGTTTGTTTTCCTCATCTCATTGTTTGCTTGTCCCCATGTACTGTAGGCTACCTGCTGTATAACGTTCAAGTCATTTTGTACCACGCTGGCTTAACCTGGCAGCTCTCATCAACGGCAGTTCAAAATCCCACATAACAGGAGTCTTGGGTATTCCATCATTGTGAAACTTGAGTCACTGACCCTGTTTACAAAGGCAGTGATTCACATGGGGAGCAAGGTGAATTACAGTTTGAATGAATTGAGATCAAGTTCTACTGAAACACCTCACTCACTTCTGGGGAAATGGTGAAACCAACTCACTCCCAAACTGCTGAGTTTTGGGAAATATGAACCGTTTCCTGAAACTACTTACAAGCAACACTGGGAACTAAGAGCCTGGGATTTCCTACCCAGATTCTCTTCACTTACTGTATGTTCTGACAGTGCAGACCTGGGGAAATCTGATATTGGATAAATTCATATAAATGTAATGCTGAATCATCAGGCCTTTCTGGAAAAGCTGAAAAGTGATTTAGAAGCATCATCACAAACCAACAGTAGCATGGTGGTTGCCACACAACATAGTAGTGACGTACTGTATAGGTTTGAATGTGTTACACACAACAGGTTTCTGTTCATCCTTATGATGTAGAATCAAATGCCATTAACTGCAATGGGAGAGTTTGTCTCTCTCTTCTGCAGAGAAGGAAAACACATTCAACAGATGGGGTGTCCGGGTAGTGCAGGGTCGCAGGTTCGGTCCCCCGTGTTAGCTCCGGCTTGGCCAGGCATCCATACAGGTACAATTGGCCGTGTCTGCAGGTGGGAAGCTGGATTGGGGTATGTGTCCTGGTCACTGACTGGTGACTGCACTTCTGCCTCCTCTGTTCTGCCTGTTCTGGGGGAGGGGAACTGTGGGGAATAGCATGAACCTCCCACACGTTACGTCCTGCCGATGAAACCCCTCGCTGTCAGGTGAAAAGAAGTGGCTGGGGACTGCACATGTATCGGAGGAAGCATGCGCAAGTCTACAACTCTCCCCAGATCAGCAGAGGCATGACCGGGACAGCAGGGAGAATTGGCCAAGTACAATTATTGCAGAGAAAATGCAGATACTGCAGATACTGTTAGTGCTTTTCATATTTCACGGTGTGCAGTCACTGCTCTCTCTGTGCCGAGTCACTCTGGGCAAAATCCACTTAGTTGTTATGAAAGTAATTGCACTTAGACCTGCCCACTTTGCCAGTGCCCCATGATAATGAAATCTATAGATTTTCCATTCAACTGAAGGGAAAATAGCTAGGCTAGGCTAGGTGAAAGAAAATGTCTATTCCTGCTTTGGAGGCATTGCAAGCTATGAGGTAAGAGGTAAGGCCTTTTCACTCTCTGTTAAGGCGATGTGGGGAACTACAGTTGTCAGGGGCAGATAGAATATCAGTGCTAGCCTAAGATGAGTAAAACAACTGCTGCCATCTTTTTAAGAATCAATAGCATGTGGGGAACCTGAGAAACAAGTTGTCGTTGTGCCAGTTTGCTCCTTTTTTTACTACCGGTACTTCTTTCAGGAAGATTGACAGTGCTTTTAATTACGGTAATAATAAGTAAAGCTCCATTTCCTTTTTTTCTGTGATCAAAAGCCATCTTGGAATGTAAAAGAAAATGGCACACATGTCTTCAAAGACACGATTAGCATGACTTGAAATACTAAAGCAAAAGCTTAGTCTGCAGATAATTGCAATGAAAAAAAAAAACATATAGTAGACTGGCCCATATGACATGTTATGCTTAAAGGTATCCAAAGGAGTTTTCCTTGTAAACAACTTGTTTTGCATAGATATTATTATAGCCGATATACTGTATATCTCCCATTATCGGACAATAATTGATTATAGGGATGGACGATCATGTTTTTTGTGTCCCCTCGATCACCGATTGCCTATGAGCAATATCTGCCCGGCTCGTTTATTTTTATTTTTATATAGCAGTATTATATGTCGTCTCCCCCGCCATTATAGCAGGTTATAGCAATATTATAGGACTAACAGTTTCCATTTTACATGCATTCCATCCATCAAAATCTTGTTAAGACATATCCACATTGTCTTTTCTTGTTCTACCTCAATATTTATGTGATCATTATGTAAACAAAACCACCATGTGCGTGTGTTGGGCTTCTGGGTAGACTCAGTGTTGCCAGATTTTTTCCATAGACCTGCATTGGCTTGGGTGGTTTTGTGTGTGTTTTTGAGCAGTCATTGGGCTGAAAACCATTGCTTTTTTTGGCAACCCAACCCCTCCGGCGAAGATAACTTTTTCAGTCTTGCTAGATATAGCCTAGTTTCAAGGTTCAGTCAATGCAACTAGCTATTTTCTTTTCTCCTTTTTTTCTTTTACATCGTTTGGTGTCGCACTCCGATATTATCATCAGGAGAAGATGAGTAAACATGAGCAAAAAAACTAATTTGATGAGCCGGCTGTTTTCGTAGCTAATGCTAGCAAGCTAACTGCATTGTTTCACGTTGAGAGATGGTTAAGAGCTAATGTTAGCTAGCTTCAGTGACCGGGGTCTGACCGACACTCACCACCAGCAAACTGAGCGTGGAGAACTGAAGTAAAATATTGGTGCTCCTGCTCAGCTGTCTGCTACTTCTCCCACAAGGTATTTTATCCTGGCATACATTACATATGGCATGTGTTGTAGCTGTCTCACACACTTTAATGAAACTGCCTAGAGATGTTGTTAGCTGTGTTTGCATGTGACCATTGACCACAACTCCGCAAATGGCTCATGTGTTTTGCATCATCAATCGGTTTTATGATCGGCACATATAAAAGCATTATCGGAATTCTCTCATCTCATATTTAGGCTGATTCCAATCGATTCCGATCGCTGGCCGATCGATCGGGCCATCCCTAATTTATCGGGTAGATATCGCGCATCCCTACTGAAGAGGGTATTCTTCACTGTGATTTTATGTACAGTTTTGATGCAGCTAGGTATGATGACCATCTGTATCTCATGGAAGTACCCATTATCATGAGAAACATCACTATTTCAGGTATGACCGCATATTTGATAACATTTATAAACATACTGTATCTACTGTCTAGACTCTAAACTCATTGGAATAAGTCTACATAGTAAGAATAAAAAAGGGGGAGTGGCTACCTTGCTGTCTGGTAGCTTTGCATCAGTTCCACATTTCAGACATGTTTAAAGAAACCCTGTGATTAGTTCTGCCCAAACACCGCTACGACTGCAATATTATACCTGGTTAAGCACTGAACTTTTCACACCATCGCATGTCTAAAGCGGTTACATCAAATATTCCCAGAGGGGGGTTGGGTCCTGCTTTGGCATGCCTCAGCCCCCACAGACATGATGTTGAGAGAGAGAGAGAGAGAGAGAGAGAGAGAGAGAGAGAGAGAGAGAGAGAGAGAAAGAGAGATGCCCCCATGTGCTTTGACGTTTCAGCGTTTGGGAATGGGAATAGTGTGACATACTGGGCCCACACCCCTCATATATCCTTACTGGAATTTACAGGCAGGCCCTTCTCAGAATGCACTGAGTGATGTCACATGGCTCTCCACCCGCGTCAGCAGCGGCGTGCCGTGCAGCATGAGGAACACTTTGGAAAAAAAATAACATTACATGACTCACCATTTCAAATGTACCTGTGAAGTGAATACACCACAGCGGTGTCAACGCAATTGCAATTGATGCAAGTAATTTGCCAAAAGCCATTTCCAATCATGGCATTTTTTTTTTTACTTCACAGCAATTTTTAATCAATCAATCATTCAATCAATGGCTCGTTCAAGGAAATCTCTTCATCTCTCCGGCTCCTTGTGGTATTCACAGCAGCCTTTTTCTTGTTGGAGTGGAGCCCATTAACTGAGTCTATTGATGAGGGATTTCCCTTCAGGTGGTTGCTAAATGCTGCATTAATATTTTAGACGTGCAAATTAAAATGACTAAATTCTCACTGACAGTTAAATTGATTCCACCTCTGTGTAAAGGTTTTATAGAGCCTAATTCAAATCTTTCAACCTGAGTCCCCATAGAATTGAGTCATATAGAGGAGAGGGGATTGCATAGCATTAAATGGATTCCTTGCCAGCTATAGATTTTGAGGCTTCTGTATGGGCAGAACAATTGTTTACATGCCCCTTGTTAAAAATGGTCACCAGTGTTGATGATTAATAGATGCAATGAGCACAGGGAGGTGTGGATGGCATTTGCTTTTGGAGAAAAAACAGTCTGTCTGCACACCATGTTTTCAGAGTGAAATACAAGTTGAGGTCATGGTCAGTCTCAACAGCTTCCTCAGCCTCCTACTGACAACATGTTGAACAGTATAGGCAAGAACAAAAGTGACGGTTCAGTGGTCAGCACAAAGCAGGCTTACGGCGAGTAAGCCATGGCACACACACCCATGTCCCCTATGGTCACATGGACAAAGTTGGCGACAACAAGTGCAAAGCCTAAATCTCAAGAACTTCATGTGGGTGAGCTGTTTGACTTGTTTGAGTGCAGCTACTTTGTCAAAACAGGAAGAGCATTTACTCAAAACAATAGCGGATGTGAAATCAGGCAGGTGGAAGTGCAGGCCTTCACCTAGTATTACTAGCCTGTAACCACAACTAGTATTCATACATCATCATTATCAACCTACTATGAATAGTCATTACATTATTATTATTTGCAAATCTCATCAGGGAATAACATTCCGGGCATAGAAAACAACATAAAATAATGAATTCCTTAAACGAATGAAAACACACTTAAGGAAAAGAAAGATGTCAAGACAGTGTTGGAACTAATTGAAAAAATACATAACAGAAAATACTTGCTGAGTCTAATCAGATGTCCCTGGAGTAAGCATATAATGCTTTAAGCAGTTTAAAATGTGGCTCCTATGACTGATTGAATATCACAAGACTGTGATGATTGTATGTAAAATTACATTACATAATTACTATTAGTGATGGCCAGGGAATAAAGACAAGACAAACTATCTGTAGCTTCTTCCCAAAGTGCAGAAAACCAGGCAATTCATTATAACGTTACTCAGAAAGCACTGTAGGTTATATTCTCAATGGCTAATTATACTCGTCTTTAGTCTATAACTATAGAAAAATAGACTGTGACATCCCAGGCAGTCTGTATGTTCCCATGAAGCATGTCTTGTCAACATGACATAGCAATTCCCTGCCTCGAGAAGGCTCACAACTTGGAGACTAGTTAGTATTATACCTCTTGTTTCAACATCACTTTCCTTTGCACCATTGTGCAACGAGAGACATTTCCAGGTGTCCCAAAAATGTAAACACGTCGCTAACACGAATATGGAGCAACTGAAACGAGACAAGTGGAAGGAAGTCGCTTCTGTTGCGGAAACGCCAAGTCTCACTGCATCAGTGCATCACACTTGAGCGCACACATCAAAGCGTGGATAGCTGTCATAGCTTTACAGATAATCGACCGTTTCGGCTATTGTTGGCAACTCTACTTGCACTCGCATCCAGCCATCCTTTAGCAAATGTATTTCTCCCCACCTTCAGCTGAAAATACGGTGTTCCGTACAAGCCAACTTATCATAATAGTTCAACGAAAGAAATGAAGAGGGAGAAAACTCACCAGAAAAGTATAGATTTGGCACGGTGACAAACCTACGGTGGCATTGGGTTTTGATGCAGCATTTCCACTGGCATTTCTCCGTCGTTGCATTTGATTAACTAAACTCGGTCTTAAAACACGCGTCGCAGCTTCCCCTGTGCTCATAAATACTAAGAAAGGGTTTTACTCCTATTTAGTTGAGACAGGCTTCTTCTATCAACTTTTTGCTGGGGTCGAGGCTTGTTCTGAAAAGGGGACGGCCGAGACTTTACTACGACTGGAGCGAGCGCTGCTGAAGCCTACAGTGTGTACACACGTGACCCTCCCCCACTGCACTGTCTCCCTTCACACTGCACTGATGCAGCACCAGGCCCGAGCTCGAGCGGCCGTTCTCCGCTCTCATTGGACAGAGAGCACGGGGGTGGGGCGTGAGGGGGGTAACACGCACGTACCTACGCACGCACGCAGCACATAAAAACTTTACTTAAACGGGTCCTCAGTTCTGATTGGTTGAGTTGGACTTTTATTGTGAATGGCTGTGTGAAGTGTGTGTTGGACTTTTATTGTGAAGGGTTGTGTGACGTGTGTTGGACTTTCATTGTGAAGGGTTGTGTATGTTGGACTTTTATTGTGAAGGGCTGTGTGTCACAGCGCGTGAAGTGTGTGTTGGACTTTTATGGACTTTTATTTTATTCGAACTTTTCCCCTGTCACCCCTGACCTCTTCTCCTGATCATTCATACTTCAGACATACTTCCGTGTCAAACCCCTCGCCTCGCCGAATGCGGTGAGGGGTGCGCCACGGGCGGCGAGCCTGCGGCGCAGCCTGCTTGCAGCTCCTCGAAAATGTGACTCGACGCAGCTGACACGAACAGCGCTAGTATAATATAACACTAGGCATCTCGCCCCGCTGCACGGGCTTCGCTTATATAAGATGATTTATGACATCACCGATGATGTCACAATGCCTATGACATCATCAGTGCATATGACATCATCAGTGATGTCATAAGCTGATTTTGCCTCTTATGGCATCCCTATGACATCATCAGTGGGACAAACATTGAAACAGAGAACAGACAGTGGGACAGACATTGCCCACTTCACTACACGTCTGTCTGATGCTGTAGCCTACTGTAGCTAAATTTAAGGAAGCAATTCCATCGGCATTTTAATTTGATGCTATGTCTCAATTTACCAGAGGACTCTTGCTAACTTTACTTCCTCTTAAATCGATCATCTTGTTGATAGTAAGTGCCACAAGCTCACTGTGATCGACACTCGACTCAGTTTCTGCTCTAAAAAAGAAGTTAATAAAACAAAAAAGGTTATAGGTCCATGGTATAGGATGAATCAGCGTGACGTCACGACAACAAATCCCCCAGAAATGCGGAAGCCCGCAGCAGTTAACTAGTATGAGTTGTGCCAAACAAACGTTAATGTCTCAAAAACTATACATTACATTGCTTATATTTTGACATTTTGAGTGAGAGCAGATGTAGCTCAAGAGTTTGATGTATAATAGCCATATGCATGTCGTGTGTGAACTGTCGCAGTTTTTAAAATATACACCGCATAGCCAGGGCTAAAGTGAGCACTCAAGGTTGGCTCCATAGGGTCCCATTGGGTTTCCCCCCGGAAACGCGGTTTGTTTACCAAAATGCTGCTCGGCTGATCGCTCGTATAACTCAGAAACCCACAAATTGAAGCAATCTTTGCGAAACTTTAAAGGATATAGCATTCCAAACTGGAACAATCACGTTTAGCCTGGCAAGATATAGGACACTGTACTGCCAGAGCTTATTATTATACACTAATAAAAAATAAAAAATAAACAGCTTCCTTTTCAGCACTTTAGCAATGCTAACAAAGTCATAACTCTATTGATCCATGTATTCCTACCTATTTCCTTTAGCTCTCACTAGTAATGACTTTATGAGCTTCTTTGATGAAAATCAGGGACAAAATGAATTAACTCCTGCCCTCAACATGCTCAACAGAGGTTATCTCTCCAAATAACCTCCCTGAACTAGATCATCTAAACCCTCAACCTGTCTCCGACCTAGACCCTATCCCAACTAGGCTGCCACTAATTGCCACTTCTTTATTAGATATGATCAATTGTCTTTATCAACATGCTATGTATCACAGGCCTTGAAAGTAGCCGCTATTAAACCTCTTCTTAAAAAGCCTACTCTTGATTCAGGTGGTTAAGCCAGCTATAGACCTACAGTATATCTAATCTTCCCTTTCTCTCTCAAATTCTTGAGAAAGCAGTTGCCAAACAGCTATGTGACTTCCTACAACAAACCATCATCAGTGACATGATAAGTGATGTCATAGACAGTGATTTCATTGTGACATCACATCACAGATTTATCATGCAGGTTGTTGCGACCTTGGTCATTACTGACCTTAAAAATGCAGGTCATCGCTGACCTTTTTTCTTTTGGGGGGGTCCTCCCTTCAACAACTGGGCTGCCGTCTTCATCAGCCCTTTGCGTCCTACATCCATCCAGAGCAAGCTGCTATATTATCAGCCCAAATATGCCTCCTTCCATGATTGGTAGGAAGTATTAATGCATTTCATTGGTGGTGGTCTTCTCTCCCAATTGCTCAACCCATTATCTCTGCATTCTGCTTAAACCTGTCAGCCCACGTCCTGAGAAGTCAGTCCACATCCTGACAACTTGCTCAACCCATTATCCCTGCATCCTGCTTAAACCTCAGTCAGCCCTCGTCCTGACAAGTCAGCCAATGTCCTGACAATCTGCATAACCCATCATTCCGGCATTTGCATAAACCTCAATCAGCCCTTGGCCCCCTTTTCCTCATCTCTCCCCATCATCACATGACAAGATCCTGGTTCATCCTTCACTTCAAGACCACACTCTAGAAATGCAACATCCCTGCAGAGAACCATTCCAGTCACTCCTTCAGGATCGGAGCAGCCACATCAGCAGCCATGCAGGGGGTGTCCTCCGCCTCCCTTCAACAACTGGGGCGCCGGTCCTCATCAGCCTGTGCATCCTACATTCGTCCAGAGCAAGATGCCATATTATCAGCCCAAAGATCCCTCCTTCCATGACTAAAGAGGCAACAAGCACTTTGTTGGTGGTGATCAAACTCTCCTTTTCTCTTCAATGCGCCCGTGCCCGGGCTATCCACATCCACTCCCTTGCATCCCCGCTTTGCCTTAAAAAACCCCGGTCAGCCCCTCATCTCCCGACATGCATAAATTCTCCCCCTGTCAGCCCACGACCTGACTAAAGCATACCCCAGGCGAGCTCCATGACCCCCGTTTTCACTCTCCCAGTTCCTGAAATAACTTTAAATTCCTTTGGGGGATGTCCTACATACAGCACCGACGCCCTCTCTCATAAGCAAGAGGAGCGTCACATCATGGAGTCATACGCCATACTCAAACCGTCTATTCTGATTCAATAAAGTTTGTTAAAATTATATTAAGAGTCTCTCATGATTGAAGTGTAGTCGTAGACTGAATTTCAATCATGGAAGACCAAATAAGGCATTAATAGAGCACCCCATGCTGTCATACCCCTCAGCCCAAATGACGTCACTAAATGACGTCACCATCTCCGACGTCACCTTCTCCATGACGTCCCAAATGACATCAGTTATGACATCATAAATGACATCATAAATGACATCAGTTATGACATCATAAATGCCCTTCTCCCAAATGACATCAGTTATGACATCATAAATTACATCAGTTATGACATCATAAATGCCCTTCTCCTGGTACTATATAAAGCCCCCATCACCACAGCTTAAATCACACTTGTGCAGTCATCACTCACCCTGTGTCAGCATCACGCATTCATCCAGCATCTCCAGAGCAAAAAGCTTCATCCCACCACCTCCCCAGATCACCACCAATGTCATGACTCCTGTTGGAAACAAATCCCCTTAGGGGGGATGTCCTATCTCATACAGCACCGACGCCCTCTCTCATAAGCAAGAGGAGCATCACATCATGGAGTCATACGCCATACTCAAACCGTCTATTCTGATTCAATAAAGTTTGTTAAAATTATATTAAGAGTCTCTCATGATTGAAATGTAAGATGTATGACATCAATGATGATGTCACAATATCTATGATGTCATTGGATGGTGGTGATTGTGTGTTCGTGTTGGCAGCACAGGCTTTGTTTGGCTGCTCAGAACCTTGAGAGTGGTACTGTAGGACAAGCTCATTCAAAGATTCAAAATCTCCATCCCATCCCAATCTTTATAAACACTGTCTGCGCCATCAAAGCTGAGTCCTCCCTGGCCAAGCTGATCAGACAGCAGTTTGATCCTCTGGGATGCTTTAATGTCGAGTGTGTGGAAAGAACTCTGAGGGACCTGAGGGAATCAGAACTCCCTTGGGACGGCAAAGCCATACTGCACTACCACTTGTCAAGAGAGGCGACAGGGCTCAAATAGTCAAAGCTTGCATCCAAATATCAATCCTCTATCCTCTCCTGCAGGAGCAGAAACTGAATGTCAACACGAAGAGGAAGAGGAGTTCTCCATTGATCTCATTAATTTGAGGGAAGGCAGACTTGAAGTGAAGTTTAGGTCAGGATTCTTCCCCCTATTTTTGGCCAGGATCCAATGTTTTTAATGTGTTATTTTGTGATGTGCGTTGCTTTCCTTGGTGCTTCGGCGCCTACCAAACTTTTGCCTTCTATAAATGTCAGAATGCCATTGGACACGCCTCGTAGAGGTCACCGTATTTGCGGGTTAAAGTTCAATTGAACTTTGGGTGCAAAACCTGGCGAAATATCAAGGTGGTGGTGGCTTTGCTCTGTGCAATGCCACCATTGCGCGTTTGTTGTGGAAGCCCGGGTTTAGGCTAGCCTACTTACTGGTGCTAATGTGTTGCAGCAACCATGCTGTTATAGCTATAGAGCTAGCTTGGTGGAAGAATACAATTAGGATAATTGTTATTAGACAGAAATATTTATTGAACAGTTGGATTCTTTCTTTTTAATATATATCCTACAATGGTGTCTCTTTGCAGTGACTGATTTGCCCAGTCGTATACGCTTCTGAACCAATCATCACAATTCAACTTTGTTTTCATGTATGTTAGCCTATATCGTTACAAAGATTTTATGAATCGTAACTTTGTAGCCGACAGCTGGTTGATTGCTTGACATGCAGTTTGCAAGTCTCATCTCTGAAAGTGATTCCTACTTGGACAGGGATGAGAGGTGTTTACCATGTCCCTCCCCGATCCCAGCCGAGCAGGTTTGACCTCAACCTTACAGAACAAATCTCTGCACCAAACAAATCTCTCCTTGCCCTCCTCTCCTGGTTGTCTTTTGGGCAGACAGAGTCAACAGTCCCTCAAAAAGAAAGAAAGAAATAATCTGAATGCACAAAGGCAGAATATCGGTGAACCCCCACTTTGGTTATGAAATATGCTAAAAAAAAATAAAAAGAAGAAAAGTTGAAAGGAACCATACTGTAGCTGAATGTCATTTAGGGATACATAATAATAGCTTAGGGATGCGTTATAATAGCAACTGTATCTTAGAATTATAATGACTGTGTTGTATGAATGAATAGTCTTTAATAGAGGACATTAAGTTTGCTGAGACAATTAAGGATTATAGAAGGGCCCAACTGTAAATGTTTCACAGCACATATCATCATCCTGACATAAATACCAAAGTGGTACAGTCCATGGTTGTAAATATTGAATGGTATGACTTGAACAACAATTTTCAGGATACTTAATTTAGATACGTGACAATGAGATATTTTGACATAACAATTCAGTTTAGTTAGTTTCATGAGTATGTTAATTTGTGTAGCTTGGTTCTTCTAACGCATAGATTGTGTTCCAGTATTAATCTTGAAAGTCTGGAAACCTGAGATTTCACTGTCAATTTAATAACCCAAATGCATGACAATATATACACAAGTATGAGGGTATTTAGTTTGTGCTGTGAGTCATACAGAGATGCAAAAATAAATCATTCAAATTCAATCAATCAACAATTCTATTTTAAACCATTTGCTTTGGGAGCTTGTAAAAAGCTACATTGCCAAGCTATATATCTTTGGCCAACAGATACGCCGTGATGTGTGGAGCACAGTGACATCATGTCTGCATCAGTGCTCCTTTGTGTTCAGACCCATCCTGTAATTTCCTGCACAGCACCTGGGATGGGGGGTGGGGGGTGGGGGGTGGAGAGGTACAGCAATAAAACCCTGAAGTTCAACCCTGAAGGTCCGGAGCCTTGAGGCAGATATTTCATCAAACTCTAAACGTCTCTGCACACACAAGTTAGAGGATTGGTTATAGTGCCGGCAATAAAAATGAAAAACAACAATCAAAGATATTTTGGAATGTGCAGTTCCAAAACCAAAAGCCTTGCCATGGCTCAGTGAGCAGACTTGGGGTCTGAAAGAGAGTGAATGTGTAGGCGTGCCGAACATAAAGCCTCCATTCTGGAAGACATGATGTTGAAGTATTACAACGATGAAAGAATGATTCAAGAGCGGCATTTTCCACGATCTTATCTCAAAGAATTACCATAACTGGAGTCCTGTTCACATCAGTGTAATAGATCCTCGGAGTTGGAGTGTTTGATCTTACCCAGAGGAGTGTGAAGGATCTTTGGCATATTTTTTTATTTGATGATCGACCCTACGGAGACTGGCCCTTAGCTGCTACCCCTTCAGAATTTCTCAAAGAAGTCATTAATACAGTTGGCCCAGCTACTTTAGCTATCATCGAATCCAATCAGACAGATAAGAGCAGTGCTCTGAGTCTGGCTTTTGTGCACAGATTTTGCTTTAGTCCCACACAACCAGGGGCATTTCTAAGGAGTGGCCAGGGGTGGCACTGGCCACCCCTGAAATCTAATTTGGCCACCCCAGGCGCCACCCCAAAATCCTGAGGGTGCTGGCATATGTGGCGGACATTACTGTTTTTCAGAGGCTGCAGCGGTCTCATTTGTAAAGCTACAGTGAAGATACTGATATCATATTAAACTAGAAGACCTAAGGCATCCATTGCTACCAACCAACAATGTCATTCTAGCTGGTTGGAAACAGGGCTAACTAATGCTCCAAATTTAGGCTAAATTTAGGCGATTTAGGAAAACCTTTCTACATCCTTCCTAAATGCCACCCTTGCTTGAGTCTGTGCCGCACCTGGGTTACCCCAGTCAAAATGGCCTGGACAAATCACTGCACACAACCTCCAGTAGGCAGCATTTGAATTATTTTTAGACACAAAACATCAGCAAAAAATAGTTGGGAAAAAATTATGCTTAGGCTACTCCCAGGATAAACAACTATGCTTCAGAACATCAGCTTCACATGGAGATTAGCATCATGGAAATGGATGCAATCTTTCCTCTTGCATGCTGTATAGGGGTTCCCAAACTTTTTCATGGGACCCACAAGATACATTTTGTGTCTCCCTGGGACCCAAACTCACAACAAAAATATGGTAATGGGTTGCCATGACAACCAGTTGGCGAATCCACCCCCCACAGGTCCGCGACCCAAATTGGATCCCGACCCATAGTTTGGGAAACACTGCTGTATAGGCATAATTTTAGTAGTATTGAGACTCAAGAGTCACAATAACTCTGGTACTTTGACAGCTAGACTGGAAAAATGTCCCACTAGAAACAGTTAAGTCCTTTGCTGTAACATGAAAAATGTTACAGCAAAGTAAAACATCGGTTCAGGTCCCTGTGACACAGGCAGGTGTTGGTCAGCTAGCCTTGATCCATCTCTCTTTGATCTATTCTCTTCCAGCTAATTGAGATGAGGCAGTGGTAGAGCACTCTTAGGTCAGCTGATTGAGATGAGGCAGTGGTAGAGCACTCTTAGGTCAGCTAATTCAGATGAAGCAGTGGTAGAGCACTCTTAAGTCAGCTAATTGAGCCGAGGTAGTGGTAGAGCACTCTTAAGTCAGCTAATTGAGACGAGGCAGTGGTAGAGCACTCTTAAGTCAGCTAATTGAGACGAGGCAGTGGTAGAGCACTCTTAAATCAGCTAATTGAGACGAGGCAGTGGTAGAGCACTCTTAGGTCAGCTAATTCAGATGAAGCAGTGGTAGAGCACTCTTAAGTCAGCTAATTGAGCCGAGGTAGTGGTAGAGCGCTCTTAAGTCAGCTAATTGAGACGAGGCAGTGGTAGAGCACTCTTAAGTCAGCTAATTGAGACGAGGCAGTGGTAGAGCACTCTTAAGTCAGCTAATTGAGACGAGGCAGTGGTAGAGCACTCTTAGGTCAGCTAATTCAGATGAAGCAGTGGTAGAGCACTCTTAAGTCAGCTAATTGAGACGAGGCAGTGGTAGAGCACTCTTAAGTCAGCTAATTGAGCCGAGGCAGTGGTAGAGCACTCTTAAGTCAGCTAATTGAGACGAGGCAGTGGTAGAGCACTCTTAAGTCAGCTAATTGAGACGAGGCAGTGGTAGAGCACTCTTAAGTCAGCTAATTGAGACGAGGCAGTGGTAGAGCACTCTTAAGTCAGCTAATTGAGACGAGGCAGTGGTAGAGCACTCTTAAGTCAGCTAATTGAGACGAGGCAGTGGTAGAGCACTCTTAAGTCAGCTAATTGAGACGAGGCAGTGGTAGAGCACTCTTAAGTCAGCTAATTGAGCCGAGGCAGTGGTAGAGCACTCTTAAGTCAGCTAATTGAGCCGAGGCAGTGGTAGAGCACTCTTAAGTCAGCTAATTGAGACGAGGCAGTGGTAGAGCACTCTTAAGTCAGCTAATTGAGACGAGGCAGTGGTAGAGCACTCTTAGGTCAGCTAATTGA